>NC_083880.1:57340828-57965828 GCF_032452875.1 Bos javanicus | reverse complement strand
ACCCCTATCTAAAAAGAAAAATGACCCTATGGATGAGAAACACGTATGTTTACATGCTGAGCACTCTTGGTAAACATTGAACAGACCTAGTTCCCAACCACAGACCCATTGCATGAAGCTGTGGAATCCCTGCCAGCAGTTATAAGTTAAGTCTCCAGTGTCCATTCCGTGTGGATCCAGATACTTAAGAAAAGGGGTGAGAAGACTGAGCAGGGAAGTGTGTGTGTTCTGCCAGCTTCTGTTAAGTGTAGCAGTTGCAGCAGGTTAATCTTTGTGTGATAAATCTGCTGCAACTCCTGGCCTTGAAAGGGCAGTGCTTCGGAGGGCCTCACATCATGCCTGGGACTTCCCAGGTGTCTCAGCGGTAAAGAGCCTGCCTGCCAGTGCAGGAGCCTCCAGAGATGCAGGTTCAGTCCTTGGGTCAGGGAGATCCCCTGCAGGAGGAAATGGCTACCCACTCCAGTTTCTTGCCTGGAGAATCCCATGGACAGAGGAGCCTGGCTGGCTACAGTCCATGGGGTCTCAAAGAGTTGGATGTGCCTGAGCACGCACAAATAGTGCTTGTGGCTGTAGTGCAGTCCCATTTCCTTAGATCAGGAGTCGGAAGACTTTTCCTTCAAGGAGGTTGCCGTGTGTGCCAATAAAACTTTATTCACAAGAACAGCTGCTGGGATCTGGCCCATGAGACAAATTTGCTGGTGCCTGTATCAAGTGTCTTAAGTTCTCAAAAAGAGTGTTTGGGGCACCTGTGTTTCAGGTATTTGAAAATGACTTAGTATTTTGTGTACATCTAGAAAAAGGAAATCTGCGTCTCAGAGGATGTGGGCTATTTGTGTGTGTGTGACCTAAAATCAAAATTTAAAATCCAAGGTTGTCTCTTCTAACTAGTCATCTTATTAAACCTCTTGGCCGTTTTAGGGGTTAGGACTTGGTGAACACCTGTTAGTTTGTTGAACTTTCTGATTGAGTGGAAGAAGGGAACCCCCACCAGGGAGAGAAGGTAGTGATGGGAAGACCAGACCTCATGTCAGTGACCCTGGTCAGCTACCGCTCTGGTTCATTATTTTAAGAGCCAGGGACACTCAAGATCTTGAGCCTGGAAGAGTGTGCAGATTTTGGGTGTCTTTCCTGGAAATTGAGAGTGAGGCAGGTAGATGGTGGTCCTGCCCGTAGACTATTCTGTCCTGAGCTGGTGAGAGTCAAGTCATTGGAATAAACTGGCTTGGAACAAGCTAGGTTGAAGCTGGTTGGAGTGTCGGCTGGAAAGGGAGGCTGGGCGGGCACGGTCAGGCTGCTCCAGTGCCTGCAGCCCTAGTTACTGCTCATAGCACCTGTGAGGGCAGTGCCCTCCCTGGTTTAGAAATACCCACCCCCGAGCTCACAGATAACAAAAGAGATTACAAGCAGTAACAGAGTCCTATAAATTTTTATTGATTGATAATTGATAATTTAGGCTCCCTTGGCACCATAGGGAATACCTCTTAAAGATCAGCAGGCTGTGTTGTTTGTAGGCATGAGGACCTGGCTTTAATTTTTTTTTTTCTCCTCCTAGTTTGCATGTTTTCCTTCTCTCTAGTCGTCTAAACTGCTGGCACCAGCGGTAATAAATACTGATAAAATCAAAATTGATTTTTACCAGTGGACAGTTTATGCCTAGAGAGACAGCTTATACCTATATAACACAGAAGGGGGAAAAAATGAAGAACCTCCAGTGATCCGTGAAAACCTAAATGCTTTCAAACGAATCCCAGGAAAAGAATTGCTATTGGAAAGTATCGCTATTGGACTTGCAGGCTGTGTTGAGTCAGATATAACTGAATGCAGTGATAGCTCACAGCTAAATAGCCTTTCAAATTAATTTGCAAACAGGCTGTGTGTGTGTAGCATATATACCATATGTAAGTAGCTTAACATTTTTCAAATGGTGTCTATTTTTTTTTGCACACAAAAATATATTTGCAAACTCAGGATCCACGCCAATATAGAATGCCGTTTATCATTTTCAGTTCCTTTTCTAAAGAACTGGCTCATTTACAAGTTTTTGTTTACAGTTTGTTTGTGAAATTGTTGGTAAAAAAATACCGAGAGAGGTGGATGTGGACTTGAAAGTCACCTTGAACACTTGAGTCACATCCGCATTGGCAGGTGGAGAGGCCACTGCACCCCCTGTGGGTGATGGCAGTTCACTGACATGCGTCTCGCTGGGGCCTGGGGCGGGAGCAGCTTGTCTCATGGCCCCTTCCTGTTGAGGCTGTGGGGCTGGAGCAGGAGGAGCCCTAAGTAATTCATTCACTCACCAGAGTTCCCTCTCTGGAGACCTTGCACAGTGAACCTTGGGTGGCAGTCGCTGGTGCTGAGATGTGAGCAGGAATGGGGTTGTGTTCAGGAGGTCCGCCACACTGTTGGACTGATGACTCCAGCTGGGCGAGCAGGTCCCACAAGACCAGAAAGGGCACTCGGGACCCCCTGTGCCCCATGAGAAGTGGGGTCCCTCAGAGTTCCCAGCCTAGTTGGATTTGGAGAATATTCTTGTTTTTTAAAAGCCTTCTTCAGAGCTTCTCTGATGGTAACCTTGCAAGGAAAGTCGCTGCTGTGAGGATGCCCTCGCCACCCCGCGCAGAGCATTTCCTCTCTGCTCCTTCATTGACTCAATCCTCATGACAACTGGGATACATTGGGGAGCAAGGGTTCTGTTTTGCCCAAGAGGAAGTGAAGCCTCCATGAGGTTAAATGGAACGACTTCTTAGAACCTCTAGTTTGGAACGAAGTTAGTCTCTGGGAAGCCTCCTGCGAGGGCCTAAGTCTCTAAGACGCTGTTTCAGCTTCAAAAACCCCTCAGAGGGGCGGTAAGAAAGGCCTCGGTGAATTAGCGGGGGCCCATCTCAGCAACACGGGCCCTTCAGGCACCTTGTCTGTGTTTGCCTTCATCCCTTCTGTAGTTGGTTTTACATACAAAGCAGACGGAGTCACGACTCTCATTCAGATGCTTCTTTATTTTTCTTTTGGAAACTAAACACACTTCAGACAGTGAAGATACATGCATTTTCCATTTTCTCATTGCCTGAAGATTGCTGTGTGATGCTCCTGGGGAATGAATTTGGGGGCTTGAGAAAGAAAATGACTAGTCTGTCTCACAAGGTGATGATGAGGCTTTCCGTGGAGGCTTTACATAACTTGTAAGTGAAACGTGAAGCAAAAACCAGCATTAAAAACCAGCATCACAGAAGGGGCCTGCTGGGGATTACAGCCGCACAGCCGCTGGTCCCAGACCCCTCCGGGAAATCACCGAAGGGGGGCCGCCACAGCAGACCCCACTAAAGCGCCTCAGCTGACAGGCAGGCCAGGGAGGCTGTGGAAGTGCACCCCCAGCAAGATAAATTCACTAACCCACTTCCTCCTGCGTCTGAATCTTCGTCAGCCGCATACCTGGTGCACATGAAACTCGGCCTCCAGGAACGTCAGGGTGCACAAGGTCCCCCACCCCCAAGTCGGCAGACCCGACCTCCCTCTGTTCACTGTAACCCCACCATGAAAAGCAAAGATTTCACTTTTATTGTCATTACAGAGGTATTTTGGAAAACTTAGAAGACATGAACACACATAAACAGTTGTGTGTAATAGTTAAAAGTGAAGCTGGTAGAGGTGGGTGAGCAGTTGTCTCAATGACTATAATGATTTTAGGTGTTCTTAATGGAAATAACTCATTAGAAAACCCAATCGGGAGGGAAGAAAGAAAGAACTAGCAACAGAAATAAAGCTATTATCATCTAACTTGCCATAAATACTTGCAATTATGATACCTGGGAATGTTGCCATGATATGGATTGCTTTGATTAAAAGATGTCAGTTGAATAAAACAGTATGGTGGGGTAATATGAATAGTCTGCTGCTGCTGAATAAATACTGATGTTTATTTTTAAACCAGAAAACATTGATCCTGTGACAATGCCCTGTTACAGTTACTCTGTCAAACCGCAGGGTGGATGTGTGTTTAATCCTTGGGCTCAGAGATGCGGGGGCAGGACAGGTGCTGGCTTCCTGTCCTGCCCACCTCTGTGTCCTGAGCCAAGGGAGCTTGGCCCTGGCTTCCGCAGGTGCGGCTGTAGCCCCTGAGGGTTTTGTTTGACTGACGCCCAACAAGTCTGGCCAGAACAGAAAAGGTTACATTATCTGTTCATTGCCCTTCAGCAACTGCCGACTAAGGGAGACAAATCAGATATCTTAACACGATTTCATTAAGGCTTAGTGCTAACAAGAATGCATAGTTTTTGTGATTTAAGATAATAAATTAGCGTGTGTGTTTCCCACATCGACTCGACATTTTTCCACGTAATACAGAAAGGTCTGGTTCTTTTTATGAACTGGGTGCCTGCATTGCCATCTTTCCTTTGTATTTTAGAAGTAAACTAAATTCATCTGTGAGCCTCTAGTGCAGCATTCATTTAAAAATATCTCTTTTTTTCCATTGATAATTTTCTTTGGATTCAAAGGTCAGAGTTTATTGTCTGTCCCACTGACACCATGTGCACAAGAACCGCCGCTTGCTCTTCACCAGCCCTCACTCAGCAAACATCGGTCAGTTTACCTTCTCAGTGTCAGAGCCTGAGTGAGATGCTGAGAAACTACTCAACAGGGATGATTGTCGTTTTGTGTTTTTCATTCGTAAGCAGCCTCAGTGAACTGACTCACTCTTCTACGTAGAGAGAAACACGCAAAATGCATTTGGTTCTCATTTCTCTTACTAGCGTTTCCTTATAAAAACACAATTTATAAGCTCCTGCCATTTGGAACTTCTTATAAGAAACTCAAAATGATCTATTTTTATTTAAATGTTCTCTTCACCTCCTCTCTCTCTGTGAAAATAAGTAGTTTCAGTAACACATGCTGTTCTTTCCATAGCTTACATCTCCCTGTCTTGAAAAAAAAGATCTCTGCAGTTTGTGATGAGGGTTTTTATCCTGACTTCGATATATGTTAACATTTTGGGGATTGAGTATTCTAAGACATGTCTTAGAATGCTTTCATTTTCATCGTTCTTATGTATTTTAAGTTGTATGACCCGTTTTGACGTGGAATGCATTTAAAAAGTTGGTGTAGGAGAGGACTCTTTACCATGGTATGTGTTGGTTATCTGATGTGTAATAAATGCATGGTTTCGTGGCTGATTTTCCACCTCCCAAAGGGGAGGGGGTGGGTTTCCTTAGTGTCCAGATCAAAGGAGCCATTCATAGCATGTTCTCACATGTTCCATGTCAGCCTGATGAAACCTGCCCTGCCGAGGCGTGAACTTTCCGTACTAGCCGTCTCCGTGTTATGTTCAATAAATTCTGTGCTCTGAATGTATTTGAAGGATGCTTCAGTGTAAAATTATTTGGAATGGATGGCCTAAGAGCATTTAGACCAGATACTAGAGCCCATCACTAGCTTTCTTACTGTTCCTTGGGAACACAAAATTGGTTTAAATGAACAATCAGATATTTTGTGCCCGAAAACAGCCTTACAGAACGACTTAGGTCAAACTTCTCATTTTGCTGATGAGGAAACTTTTTGCCCAGAGAGCTTCAGCATGGTGACCAGGCCTGCAGCCCTGTGTTTCCCTGTCAGGGGAGGAGTTTGTTGTTGACTTATTGATTACTCACTGGTGTAAACTTCCTCCAAGCCTGCACACTGGGGTGGCGTTGGTCTTTTAAGTGGTGGCAGATAGTCTCCATCTTCCAGTGTTTTCATGTTAAAACATTAATGAGAACATTTGACCTCTGGAGGAAGTTACACATGCAAAGTTTCAAAAGTACTGAAACTCCAGTACTTTGGCCACCTCATGCGAAGAGTTGACTCACTGGAAAAGACTGATGCTGGGAGGGATTGGGGGCAGGAGGAAAAGGGGACGACAGAGGATGAGATGGCTGGATGGCATCACCAACTCGATGGACGTGGGTTTGCGTGAACTCCAGAGTTGGTGATGGACAGGGAGGCCTGGCGTGCTGTGATTCATGGGGTCGCAAAGAGTCGGACACGACTGAGTGACTGAACTGAACTGAACACATGCAAACGGTAAGGCTTCATGCAAGAGCGAAGAGTAGACAGCTCCTCTTCAGTGTCCTCCAGTCCAAAACCCGCTTCCCTTCTCCACAGGCTCCCCACACCCCATTTCCTGTTCAGCTCTCCCCAGAGAGGCCCTCTGTGTGCTCCTGTGTGTGCAGAGCCCTTGTGTTTTCTTACAAGCAGCAGCACACACTCCCCTCCCTGTCCTGAGCGCTACTTTATAGAGTGTCTTAGAGATCATTTCGTGGCCACACACATCTGAATGGCTCCATGGGTCTCCCCTGCGTGATTTTTCTCAACCAGCCCTCTGAGAGGTGCACCTAAGTCATTTCTAGTCTCACTGCTGCAAACAGAGCTGCAGCAAATGCCCCTGTAAGTGAGCTGGAATATCAGGAGAGAGTTCCTGAAAGAGACCTGGGAAAGGGCGTTGTGTGCGTGCGTAGTCACTTAGTTGTATCCGACTCTGTGACGCTATGGACTGTAGCCTGCCAGGCTCCTCTGTCCATGGGATTCTCCAGGGCAGAATACTGGAGTAGGTTGCCATTTCCTCCTCCAGGGAATCTTCCTGACCCAGGGATAGAACCCGCGTCTCCAGCATCTCATGCATTGGCAGGCAGATTCTTTTACCTCTGTGCCACTTGGGAAGCCCCACGGGAAAGGACGCCTGCGTGTAAAATTTGACCCCGTGACTCTACATCTTACGGAGGACATGGGGGCATGTCGCCCCAGAACTACCTCCTTTCCTCCTGTTCCTTCACCAGCATCTTGCCTTGCCCACCTTTTTGATCTTTGCTCATCAGAAGCATGCACGTGGTTTCCGAGTTTTAATTTGGGGTTTCTGTGTGTGAGGTTGAGCAGCTTTTCATGGGGTAAAGGATCAGCAGTGACATTGAAAGGCACACCCCACAAGGGGCTGATGACAGAATGACAAAAATGAAGATGCTGAGGACACATTTATGAATGTGCAAATACGAATCTACGTGATTTCACTAACAGGAAAATCACTGCAAAGAGTACAGAAGTGGACTGGGTGGGAGAGGAAATCACCCTGTGTGGCCAACAAATGGAGCTTGGACTGTTGACCGGAATCAGCAGCCCCACTACTGCACTGGTCTGAACATCACACATCACATTCCTGGGGTTCTTTGACTATGGCGTTCTAAGAGGATGCGTTTCAGCCTCCTAGTCCGGGGCGAAGCTTCCTCATATAAACGGTACTGAAAATGGTGGTAATCCATACAGGGTTAAAATCCCAGCTGTGAAATGGAAGCTTTCTTTTTTTTTTTTTCCAAGCTTTTCATTTTGTATTGGAGTGCAGCCAATTAACAATGTGGTGATAGCTTCAGGTGCACAGTAAAGTGACCCGGGCATGCATATACATCTATCCATTCTCCCCTAAACTCCACTCCCATCCAGCCTGTCACAACATGGAGCAGAGTTCCCTGGGCTGTACCGTAGGTCCTTGTTGGTTATCCACTTTAAATATAGCAGAGAATACACGTGCATCCCAAATTCCCTAACTATCCCTTCCCCCCTGGCAACTATAGGTTCCTTCTCTCAGTCTGTGAGTCTCTTTCTGTTTTGTAAATAAGTTCATTTGTATCATTTCTTTTGAGATTCCACATATAAGGGCTGTCATATTTCTCCTCTGAGTGACTTCACCTCAGTATGACAATCTCTAGGTGAGGCCTTTTTAAACAAGAGAAGGTGCTGTGCTGAAAAAGTAACCACACCAATTTGCCATTAACTTTCATCACTGCTTAGAAGACAAATCTGCTCCCTAAGAACCTGCCGGGTCCTAAATGGGATGCACTGCATCAGACACGGAATGCCCTCAGAAATCGTACCCAGAGTCTTGACTTCCTTTTTTTTTTTTTTTCAAGTTGAACTTATGTTTTCTTAGCAATATTTGACCACTAAGATCACTTCAAAGACCTGTGGCGGATTCACTCTGATATTTGGCAAAACTAATACAATTCTGTAAAGTTTAAAAATAAAATAAAATTGTAGTTGGGAAAAAAAAAAAAAAGAAGCAAAGAAATAGCAAAACTTTGGAGAAACACAAAATGAGTGTTATGGACTTCTGGAAAAATGTACCTTTATGCTTCTTCAAAAATGTTAGGAAAATGTGTATGGGGGCAGGACTCTAAAATCAAGCCAAGGCCCACTGTCGTATTTTAAGCCTCTCTTTGCAGTCACATCGCCAGTTCTAAACGTGACTCCAAACTCCGTTAGGAATGATAAAGTCATCAAAGGATAGCCATCCAGTCCCCGTGTCCCTGTCATGTGTGTGATAAGTTGTTTCAGTCATGTCTGACTCTTTGCAACCCTGTGGACTGTAGCCCACCAGGCTCCTCTGTCCACAGGATTCTCTAGGCAAAAACACTGGAGTCGGTTGCCATGCCCTTCTCCAGGGGATCTTCCTGACCCAGGGATCAAACTGCATCTCTTACGTCTCCTGCATTGGCAGGTGGGTTCTTTACCACTAGTGCCACCTGGGAAGCCTGTGGCCCCATCATACCCTCAGTATTTCTCCTAAGTCTCAGACATTGAGGACAAGCCAGGTTTACAGACATTGGCTGAAACTGCCGGCTCTAAGGCACCTTCCCAAGCCCACCACTGCTGTCCCCAGTTCTCTGTCCCTTTATTGGATTAAAAGCAATTTGAAGGGACATTCTAGGTTCTGTCATTGGATTTGGCCTTGTGGTATTTTTAATTTTGTTTTTTAACCCGAGCATTTCATTTAATAGTATTAACAGCCAAATAGTTCTAACAGGCTCATAATGAAAACCAGCAGACCCTCATCACTCCTGGCTTCCATTGCCTAGAGGCAGCTGTTTTTAGCACTAATTTCTTCTGGTAATTAACCTCTATATTTCTGAATAGTGTGCATGTGCTGCTTTTTTCTTGATTTTTCATGTCTAGATACTATTTCTTGATTTCCTTCTAAGGAAGATAAGGGTTTAGCTCCAATAACCTTTCTCCCCACCCACTGTCTACAGCACAGTCTCCTCTCCTGTCCCTCTCTGCGTGTCATGCCATCATACTGGCTATGCAAGTACCCTTATGCATGGTTGTTGTTCAGTTGCTAAGTTGTGACCCCATGGACTGCAGCACACCAGGCTTCCCTGTCCTTCACAATCTCCCAGAGTGTGCTCAAACTCATGTTCATTGGGTTAACAATGCCATCTAACCATCTTATCCTCTGTTGCCCCCTTCTCCTCTTGCCCTCAATCTTTCCCAGCATCAGGGTCTTTTTTAATGAGTCAGCTCTTTGCATCAGGTGGCCAAAGTATTGGAGCTTCAGCTTCAGCATCAGTCCTTCCAGGGAAAATTCAGGGTTGATTTCCTTTAGGATTGACTAGTTTGATCTCCTTGCTGTCCAAGGGATTCTCAAGAGTCTCCTCCAGTAACACAATTTGAAAGCATCGATTCTTTGGTGCTCAGCCTTCTTTATGGTTCAGCTCTCACATCTGTACATGACTACTGGTGAAACTATGGCTTTGATTAGATGGACCTTTGTTGGCAAAGTGATGTCTCTGCTTTTTAATATGCTGTCTAGGTTTGTCATAGCTTCCCTTCCAAGGAAAATATCCTTCACAGCTCTGCCTTGTATGTTTTATGAGTGTATGTATCCAGGACCTTTCCCCCCTCCCCCAGAATAACTGCATCTTAGTGTTTTGTTTGCTTAGTCTATGTATCTCTAATGAATTCAGCCTCCAACTCTGACAGAAGTATAACTCTCTTTAGTACTTTCGCATATTGGGTAGCCTGTGATTTTTATGTGTGTGTGTTTTCTTAGAAAGCTCCCTCCTAGGACCTCTGCATCCCTTGCTATTCTCTGGACTGATATCTTTAGGCCTGCTGCCCAGCTCTCATCCCAGGAGGGCCCTTTCTTCCCTTTCATCTTGGGAGCTTCCTTTGTTCTTTTCTGGGTGGGTTTCTTGTTTTCTGGGTCTCTTGCTTTCTCCTTCTTGTTTTACTACCTGCTGAAGAATGTGGCAGCATGTATCCTTTAGCAGATTTCTAATGGAGAAGTAAGGGTGAGATCATTTTTCTGAGAATTTCACATTTCTGGAAGTGCTCTATTCTGCCCTCCTACTTGGTTGATAGTTGTAGTGGGTATAGTAATCAAGGTTGGGAATCATTTAGAGGATTTTGAAGCATCGTTCACTGATTGCCAGTTTCCAGTGTTGCCCATAAGAAGTCAGAGGCCGTTTTAATGTGTGATCCTTTTTCTATTTCTGCAGAAATTCTTCAATCTCCAATGTTCTTTTGATTTTTTCTTTCTGTTAATGTATTTATCATTTTCAAGACTTCTTTCTTTTCCAGTTATTCTTATTTGTTTATGGCCAGCTGCTGTTGCTAGATGTATATGCTGCTTTCTTTTCATTGAGGATATTATAGTTCTTTTGCTGTTGTTCTAGAAGCTTCTGTTCTGTTGTTCTATAAGAGAGACTAAAAAATGGTGGTGGTCTTTAAAAAGTTAACGTGCTTTTCACTGAGCAAAGTATCGTCTTTGTTGTGGGTCTATCCCCTGCATTATCTACTACCTACTACTTGCTTTGGGCTAGGTTTGTGTCTCTACCACTTTGGAGGTTTTCTCAAATGCCTGGTGATTCTTGACATCCTTAGGTATTTATTTTTTGTTGTTTAGTTGCTAAGTCACGTCTGACTCTTTTGTGACCCCATGGACTGTAGCCCACCAGACTCCTCTGTCCATGGGATTTCCCAGGCAAGAATACCAAAGTGAGTTGTCGTTTCCTTCTTCAGGGGATCTTCCCTACCAAGGGATCAAACCCGTGTCTCCTGAACTGGCAGGTGGATTCTTTACCACTGAGCCACCAGGGAAGCAGGTATTTTTAGTGAAGCACTAAAAAGCTGATGGGAAGGTGCATGGGGGAAGGTGGGATTTGTTGAACCGTGGGTTTCAATGAAAGCTAACTCATTAGGGACCTAACAGATACCTTGTTGAGCAATTTCTAGCTGTCAGTACCTGTAGTTGGTTTAGCTGGGGCTCATTTCTCTAAAGAGGAATCTTACAGTCTCCTGCCTGGCAGCAGAAGTCTGGCCATCATCCCTTAACAAGGAAGAGAATGTACAGCTTCACTGTTTCATGTTTCACTTCATTTTTAGCTTATACCTTGTCCTGGCCCTAAATAGTTTCCACGTCCAAAGATACTCTGATTAAACTGCTGGTTGTTAGAGGGGTTAGGGACAGGATCTGGGGGGCAAAACTCCTTTTATAGACTTGCAAATGGTCCTCCGGTTTTCAGCCCTACTGCTGTCCTGCTTCTGAGTTGCCTTGGCCCACCAATTCCTTAGCCTTCAGGGCACAGTGGACGCACCTCTGAGCTCCACCTCTCAGCCAACCCGCCAGCTCTATTCTTTGACTTTCTCGTAGCCTACTACAGAAAGGGGCCCATCCGTGTTCCAGATCCCAGAATTTTCCTCTTGTTGGCTATTGTCTCTTTTCCTTTTTTATCTGTGTGATTTTGTGGTGTTTTATTCTTTTCCTGACATTTACTGGGATTTCAGAAGAAAGTAGAGGGAAAAGCATGTGTTCTACCTGGCCACTTTAGCCAGAAGCTTGGCAGACCTTCATGGTGGATGCTAAGTCAATATTTATAGGTCTTATTAAGCAGACATGGCTGATTTTAACACAAGCAATAAACCACCTAAGTTTTTTGTTAATTTATTTTCTCCTAAGGTATTAAAAAAATACCAGATGTAGGAGGAAGAGTAGTACATTATTAATTAATAGCCTTTAGGAAATAAATGTGACATCACTGAGAAAAGACCCAACCTCACCAAGTTTCCTAGTTTAAAGCCATTCCTCTTAGACTATGTTGTTGATTCCTCTTGAATCACTTGCCAGTTATGGTCTTTCCTGTTGCAGATGGGTGGCTCCAGGAATTATTATCAGGTTTCAGCTCATTTTGCTTGTGAGGGAACCGGAGCAGCAAGAACATGGAGTCTAAGGTGCATGTGTGAGGCTGAGGGTGTCCTCAGGCTCCATGACCTCTGTTAAGTATGAAAAACCTGAGGTGGGTTCTCAGGGGATCCTGTGTTGGGTGCTGTGACCCCCTCTCCTGGAACAGCAGTTGTACCTAATGTCCTTCCTAGAGAGAGTCTGGCTAGTACAAAATAGGTATCTTCAAGTTCACAGAGTTCTGCTTTGTCCATCTTATTAAAAAAAACAAAATTCCAAGCTGGTATTTAAGGAATGTGGTTATCATCTTGATGCTTGAATGCAGAGCACTTCCAGGCAGTTCTCAGAGCATTTCTTCATTTAACCAGTGTTTATTGAGCCCCTACTCTGTGCCAGGCTCTGTTTCACACCCAGGGGGACAGTGGGGAACCAGACAGACAAGGGTCGGCTGTCAAGGAACTCATCCTCTAGAGGAGAGAGTAGTAGTGTCAGTCAATCAGCTGTGTCCAACTCTTTGCGACCCCGTGGACTGTAGCCCACCAGGTTCCTCTGTCCATGGAATTCTCCAGGCAAGAAGACTGGAGTGGGTTGCCATTTCCCTTCTCCAGGGGCTCTTCCCAACCCAGGGATTGAACCTGGGTCTCCTGCATTGCAGGCGGATTCCTTACCATCTGAGCCACCAGGGAAGCCCCTAGAGGAGAGAGGCTGACAAGAAAGAAGGAAACCAACAAATAGGGTATTTGAGATCCTGAAAATTGCTGTGGTGGGATAAAAAGGATGCCCTGGTGGGCAGTGACACAGTGGGGTGAAGTGAGCAGAATGCTCCAGGCAGAGGGGGGATCAGAGGCAAAGAACCTGAGAGGGACCACATTCAGGACAGCAGGGGGGCGGCTGGCTGGGGCTGATGGAGGATGGAGGTGGCCAAAGGGGTCTCAGGGAAATCCGGGGGTCACAGGAGGGCCGGCCTCGAATATGAAAAGTTGAGTCCTAGGGAATATTGGCAGGTAATTGACTCCTGGGCTCACGTCCGTGTGATGGTGGTTATGTATGACAAGGCAAAGGCTGTCTGTCACTTAAGGCCTTAAGGAACAGACTGGGGGTCTCACACTGCTGCCCAGGTGACCCTCTCTGAGCAGAGCAGCCCTCCCCAGCCGGCTCCACTAATGGCTGGGAGGGGGTCCAGGCCGGGCTGGCACTGATGTTAGTCCCTCCCTGCGGCCGGAGGCTCTGCCCCTCCCCGCTCCCGGCTGCGTCACGGGCCCCAGGGACCAGAGCCACTGCGTCACCTTGAGCTGCGTGGCTCAGGCCAGCTGCACCGCTGGGAGACTGAGCACATTCGTTTAGAGAAAGCAAAGAAATAACTTCTGTTGATAATCAGCATCTGTTAGTTAATAGGCCTCTGAGAGCTGTAGACAATTTAAACTTTTTATTAAAAAAGAAAAAAGCTCATTTACCCTCCTGGGAGCCTGTGCTATGAAATTATAAACTGCACAGGTTTTTTTTTTAAAACGTGACTGAACATACAATGGAGAACATTAATTTTGTTTTGTTTTGAATGAGAACTGTTGGCTTTACTTTCCCCTCTTCTGATTAAAGCTATCTTGAGTTCTCTGTGGAAGGTCCAGACATAATGATAAGGTGGGTCCCCAGCCCTGGAAGAGTCCCCTCAGTCCTCTGGGTAGAAACCCACCCCTCACTGGAGCCCAGAGTCTGGGAAGCTTGGCTTCTTGCCCTGGAGAAAAGAGCCTGGAACTTTCTGTCAGCAATGAGTGGGCTTTCCCAGGTGATGCTAATGGTAAAGAACCCATCTGCCAACGCAGGAGATGTGGATTCGATCCCTGGGTCAGGAAGATCCCCTGGGGGAGAGCATAGCAACCCACTCCAGTATTCTTGCCTGGAGAATCCCATGGACAGAGGAGCCTGATGGGCTATGGTCCCTAGGGTCGCAAAGTGTCAGACACGACTGAAGCAACTTAGCACACACACATCGAATGTTCCAGAACCAGGAAGCCCAGGATGGGAGGGTGCTTCCATCTCGTCCCTGGGGCCAGGAACCTTCTCTCTTCCTCAGCATAGGCTTCCTAATTAGGGGAGGCTCAGTCATGTCCTCCAAAGCAGCCCTGAACTGCTTTCTTCAAACACAGTCATGACTCCCACCCCTGCCAGGAACCGGTGCCCCAGTAGGATGCCACGAGTCAGAAGCTCTGCACTCAGGCTCTTGGGGCTCAGCTGTGGGGGCCTGGGGCTGATCCCTCTCTCCTCCAAGCCTGGGTTCTCTCTGCTAGTTGCAGAGTCCCACTCTACACTGTGGGGTGCCCCCCTCATGGGATGCCTCACCAGGCACGTGGCAGTGCCTTCTTTGCTGGTGAAGGTTAACTGCGATCACTAGCCTTGGTTCACCCAACCATATGCATCCCGGTGCTACTGAGCACCAGGTATGGCTGTACCAGTTGGAAAAGATCCCGGTGACTGATTCAGTCCTTCCCTCGAGGCAGAGAATAAACATGGATAAATCTGACAGTGATCAGCAAGCATTATAAGGAACATAAAGCAGAGTGATGGGGTGGATAGAGAGGAGAGCAGGAAACGGAGGCTGCCTTGGGGGTGGGGGGTGGAATATTCATGTGGCTTCCCCAAGGAGGTGGCACGCAGTCTGAGATGTGAATGAAAGGAGTCGCATCTCTGTGATCTGGGGGAGGAGGCACCGGGTGGCAACAATGACATGTGCAAAGGTCCTGGGGCACGAAACAGCTTGGCGTGGTCAGGAGACAGAAGCACACCCAGGGCAGCCAGGGTAGCCGGTGGTATGTCCAGACCTGGGATTTTATTCTGTGTGTGCTGGAAGCCCCTGGAGAGCTTTAATTAGCACAGGGCAGTGGTGTGAACTGAAGGAGCAACACAGAGAGAGCCAGGGTTCACCTCCACTGGTTTTATTCTCTTTCACATGTTCTCCACAAGATACTTCACTTCCTTTCTTTAGAACCATAATCCCCTTGGTTGACTTTAATAACCAGCAGGAACATTTTTCAGGCTGTTTAATTTTATTAAAAGATTCAAATTTGATGATAAATGGCAGTATGGCTGCCTCAAGCCTCGGATACAAGACTTGCTCAGCCATGGACATGTTCCCGCCACCCACCCTCATCCCCACCAGGAACATAGACACACGCAACCCCCACTGTGATGCAGTCTGAGACTGTAAATAATCTAATTATTTCTTGTACTTTGGTAAATATGCCAGGAACACTCATAGCTCTCTGAGACCTATAGAGAATATTAACTTGGTGGTTTTTTTTTTTTTTTTTATAAAGAAGAATGGGTAGATAAGTTAGCAATTTCAGCAGACTGATTGAACCCCACACTGCTGAACAGAGGACAAGGGCCTCCCTCTGAAAGCATCATTAGCCTCACAGACAATTGTTCAAGATCTGCGATAAGAGCCATAGATAGATAGGATTCTAGGATTCAGGCAGAGGAAGGAGGGTGTGACTCATCAGCACAGCGTCCCGGAAACCCTTGAGCCCACCAGGAGGCCAGTTAATTTCGCGGTGTACAGATGAGGCCCTGGGAACACAGGCAGGGTCCCTGGAGAGGCACAGCCTGTCCCCACCATGATGACAGCTCCCTCTGAACTGAGAGCATGGGCACAGCAGCACTGCAGCAGGCAGGCTGGGCACGGTGTGGCTCTCCAGCTCATCCTCCAGACACTGCTGGGCAGCCCAGTGACCCTCGGATGGTCCCAGAGATGCACCGGAGGTTTCTCTCCCTCCTTGTCAGCCAAGCACAGGGAATCTTGAAAACAGAGGATGCCAGTGCAGGCCTAATTACAGAGCACGTTAGTGTTACCGCTGTCATTAGTATTAATTACTTTCCAAAGGCTGGAAACACTGCTTTCCTCCAAAGACCTGGCCCCGGCCGCTAGCTCCACGCACTGGCGTACGGGGTGGGCAAGGGAGGCCAAGCTTCTAGGCTCAGATGGGGCCGCCTTGATTTGCTCCCTGGCCCAGGAGGGCTCAATTTCTCTGCACATGCTGTTGACAGCTTGAGGCCTGACTCGCAGAAGCACAGGCGGGCGCAGACAAACGCCAGCAGTCACAACTCAAGAAAGCTGAGTTGCCCCCAAAGAGAGACGAGCCCCTGCCGGCGAGCTGAGTTGTGCTGAAAGCCCGAAGCAGCATCTTTAATTCATGGCTTGGTTTTGAGTTGGTATTGCTAAATGCAAATTAATAATCTTTAAACAGCATCCCACAGACTCAGGAGAACTGTGGCAGCATGCACGCGGAGAACCGTGTTCCCAGTTCACTGAATCCTGGGGCTCCAGGAGAGAACTGAGGCACCATCGGGCAGGGAGATGGGCGTAGTCCACTCCTCGGACTACCCAGGAAAATCAGAGTGAGCATGTAGAAACTCGGAGCAGGTGACTTTGCTGCCAGGCCTGAGTTTGTGGTCGTGACTTAAGTTGCTGGCCATGGTGCAGACCCTGCAGGTGCTGAGCTGACGCAGCCAGGCAGTATCACTGTCCAGGACAGCCATGGGTGTAGGAGTCTATGGCCAGGAGGGAGTCCACGGGCCAGACGAGTGTCCTGAGGCACCAGCTGGAAGTATATACCTATTTCACAACCACTGGAAGAAGGCCGGCCTGAGGACCAGGAGTAGGACAGGGAGAGGGGCCACGTGGGGACGTGGTGTCCCACCGCGGACAGGCGTCTGCAGCCGAGCCCCGTGCTGCGGGGAGAAGCCCCAGGTCACGCTGTCACAGAGCACCAGGGGTGCTTGATAGGAGGTGGGCCGCTTCTCCGGAGTGTCGGGACTCGAGCCGTCGGTGGGCCTTTGTCCAATGAAGAGCAGGCTTTGCCCAAGGGGGTCCCGCTCCATCCTGAACAGCTCATACTCCACGTGGGGCAGCCTGATGCCCAGTGGCAGGCACCCATTAGTGGCAGTGATGTCACGCTCAGCTCCCAGGGCCCAAGCCCCCGGGCCCCCACAGCTGCTCGGTTCAGAGAAGTTGAGCATGGCCGTGGTGACCCGGTCCATGGGGGTGACGCGGGCCCTTGTGACCTGGAACACCAGCTCAGTGCCACCTCGAACCTTGACGGATGGTGTGCCCTTGGTATAGTGGCCGGCCGCATAGACAGTGAAGGTGGGCTGCCGGCAGGTGGGGTCTGAGAAGTGGTGGTAATATCCTTCCCAGGATCGGTTGTGACCGTGGAAGGTGAAGAGCCTGGTGAGGAAGAGCACGGCGGGGCGTACCTCGCACCCGGGGCTGACCCAGTGGCCGCCCAGGCGCAGAGGCAGGGCCGCCTGAGGGGGCAGCACGGGTGGGTGGTGCTCGTCAGAGCGGGCGATGAGGCTGCAGGCTGGACAGGGGTGGGCATGGTGCTGGCAGAGACAAAGGGGAAGGGGGTGACGTCAGAGGTGGGGTGCCAGGGTGTGCCTGGAGTGGGCTGGCTCGTAATCCCACCCACCGCCCCCGCACCCATCACTTCCTTCATTCCTGCCTCCAGCCCCGTGGTCACTTTACTCTTCTTGAACCTCTGTCAGCTCCTCCATCCTCTAGGCCTTTGCACCTGCTGCTGCTTCCACCTGGACCCCACCTTCCCCTCCGCCCCAACACGTGGCCTGACTGCCCTCTTCCCAACCTCTAAGTCTCAGCTCAGAGACCGGCCTCAGAGAGACCTCTTCTGACCTCGCCTTGGATGGTGGCCCTCAGAGATGCACCATCCCCTCTTTCCTCTTCTCTCCGCCCCTACCCCTTCATTGGACAGTAAGCTCCAGAGAGCCAGACCGTCTCTCCCTGGCTGTTATACCCCCACCCGCGCAAGGTTCCTGTTCACAGCAGGTGTATTGGGTGAAGGAAGGAAGGAGAGATGGAACTTGTATCCTGGGATTTGAAAGGAGGTGTCCTTTCCCATACCTGGCCTGCTTGGTCCTAAAACCTGACCATTAACATTTACTATCCTTCTTGCCTGTAGTTACTCCCTTCACTCCCAACTCATTCTTTGTTAGGTGCTTCTTAAGGGCCAAGAGCTGTGCTGAGCGCATTCCACGCGCTGTTACTTTAGAGCCGCTAAAATTCTCATGCCCCAAGACCTGCTTGCTGAGGGTCTGTGCTGAGGTGTGGCTGAAAAGTTGGCAAAGTGATGAGACACAAAGATGTTCATTCCTGTGTTGTTTAGAACTGGAAACCCAGTCCCCACTGCACTGTCACGTGAGGGCACGGTCCTCAGTTGTCTGAGGCTGTGGGTTTGTTTTCCTCTCGCTTTGGCCTTATTTACAGTTGCCTCTGCCTTATAAATTCTCATGAGTTGGGTTTACAGTAAAACACGTCAACAGGAAGCAGATGCTGAACCAAATTGCGTGGGAGGAGTCAGTCTGCTTTTGGAGTGAAAAAGCTCAGTCCAGGCCAAGAAGAAACAAGATACTGACTTCTTTTTTTTTTTTAAAGGGAGCTGCTGCCCAGAATTTAGTTGAGAGCATCATTCTGAAAGGTAAATGTCCTGGAACAGCCTCTTGTCAAAGCAAGCTTTAGCTTGCTCCAGAAGGGGACTCTAGCTTTAGCTGCTCCAGAAGGGGACTCAGGGCCAAGGGCGTACAACAGGGCCAGGAAGGGAAATGCTTCTTGAGGGTCCAGCTGGGAAAACAGATCCAATTTTTTTTTCTTGCCAAACAAAAAACAAAAAAACATATTTCCACAGATTGCTGCTGGGTGAGTCTCATGCCAAACAAGAGGCATTTGGGAGTTCTGATTTAGAAAGGAAATATTGGATGAGTGAGAACTTTTTTTTTTCTTATTTATTTCTATGATGAACCTACACTTGCCCGGAATTCTACTTCTATCATACAGAAAATGATATTCTTTTTGTTTTGGGGGATTTTGACCCAGAGGACCTGAAGGCACTTGGCACTGCTAAATAAATGGCTACAGAAGTGTTTATAACAAAGAAGCAAGAAAGCTGGGTAGTTAGCTGGAGTGCTGGTAATTGGAGTGCTGGCTGATAAGAGTCTCCTCTAATTTAGGCATTTTAACCCACATTCCAATTGTTGTTACACTAATGTGTATGGACAGGACATAATGTATTATATCAAAATAATCTCTGGGCTGCCTTTCTCCCTCAAAGGATATCTTCTGCATACAGGCTATCTGGGGATGCTGGCTGATGATCTGGGGCAACCAGTCTTCTGCAATGGCAGAGACAAATGGAGAACAAGCACGACTGGAAGCTGAGAGAGGGGGAGAGAGAGCATTTCCTTCTCCGGTGCTCTGGAAGAGGGTGGAAGGAAATACCCATCTCCCTCAAAAAGCCTCCATCACTGTGCACAGGTCCGGAGTTGCATGTGTTAATACACAAGACTCTGGCCAGCAGAATTCACACTTGTGTGCAAGCCAAACGCCTTCTGATTTAAGCTTGTTACATAAAGTTATACCAACAACACAGAACAGTTTCTAATTAACCCCTAGAGGTGACACCGGGCTTAGATGATTTTGGTCGATTAGGACTCTATATCCAGGCAATGAATTTGGGGATCAAATTGGCTTTAAATTAACTTCTAAAAATGTTCATATTTACCATCTGGTTTGGGTTGTGGGCAAGGCTTGGGACCCAGAGAGCTTAAGGTAATGACTAATTCGTTACTTGGGAGTCTATCTGCAGTGTATCCATCTTTGAAATTATCTTCCTTTTTCTTTTTCTATGGGGAGGGGGGCAGTTGGTGAGAAGACGTTTAATTTAATGTCTGCACATCTGGCCTGCCGTCCCAGGCTCCCATGCACGTGTGTCCTGCTTCGCAATCATGCTGCAGATTGCATGGGTACCCTGGGTGGTCAGGCAACAGAAGGGCAAGAGTGTGTGGCCCCAGGGACGGTGTCATCCTCCACACCTTGGGGTCCTTCCTCTCTGTGTCTGGAGCAGACTGCCCTCCTAATGAGGTGATGGGTGCCAGTAACCACCCCACCACCAGCACTTGCTCTGCTCTGAGAAGGATGGACATCAGAGCGGCCTGGAACATTGGCTGGCAAACAGAATTGTTTCGAGGTCATGAAAAGAACTCGGGCTAATTTTCTGATTGCGAGAACTTCTTATTGTGCTTCCTCCCAGATCCTGAGTTGGGAGGAGGGAAGAGGGAGAAGGAGAGAGAGCAGAGGGTGCCCCTGCCTCCCGCCACCCCCACCCCCAATACACAGTGGATGCTTCGCCTCATTTGATTTAATTCCTTAAGCGTCTAGTATACAGCAGGCACTCAATACACGCTGAATGTGTGAGGGTTGCCTGTGGGTTCAAAGAACACCTGATAAGGATACCTGAATGATTTTCACTTTTGAAAAATATCCCTTGGGTATCTCTTACAGACAGTCTTAACCCAGCATCCTAACCTTGACTTCATTTTTACTAACCTCAACGTAAACTCAAAAGAATTAAAAATTCTTCCAATTGTGAAAGCGGGCAGCAAAGCCCTGTAGCCCTGTGGCTTCAGTGCCCCCCAACCCCCCAGTTCATATAGCAACGTTTATGGGCCCAGCAAGTGTGCCAGCCCCTGGGCTCTGGGTGGGGACACAGAGGGGCAGAGGGCTTCCCCCTTGCAGAGGATCCAGTGCTGCTGGGGCAAGGCAGTCAACTGCAAATTCAGTGCAGCCCTGAGTGTGTGCAGAGTGGGGATGGGAGGGGACAACTGAGCAGAGACCTGAGAGACAGGGACCTGCACCGTCCCAGCAGGGGCAGGAAAGAACCCTCTAGAGTCCAGGAGGGCCACACTCAAGAAGGCAACCCAGGAGTTCCTGCTGGAAAAAGCCAGTCCTCTCCAGACCTGAGGAAAGGCCTCAAGCAGAGGGAAGAGCATGTGCAAAGGTCCTGAGGCCGGCAGACCAGTGTGGGGTTGGAGTCGCGGGGAAAGAGGGCTCCAGGCAGGGAGAGGCCCCACAGGCTCTCAGAACTCACCCTCCCTGGACCCCAGACTCACCAGGGCGCTCTGCAGCGGACGCTGGTAGCCGGTGGGCCGGTAGTGCCGCCGCTCGGCCCGCTCGGTGTGGATGTCCCCCAGGTAGAGCTCCTCCACCAGGCGAGGCGCGGCCCGGGGCTCGGGCTGCAAGCGGCGCTGCACGCGCACCAGGCTGAGCTCGTGCATGGTGAAGCCCAGGGCGGCCGCGCAGTCACGCTCAGCCCCGGCGCCCAGCAGCTCGTACAGGGCCCCGGGCAGCCAGGCCCGCGCCGGGGGCAGGCGGTGCGCGCAGTCCCCGCCCGCCTTACTGTGGTCCAGGCGCCTGGCCACGTCAAGCAGGGCGCGGCGGCTGTGGAAGACGACGCCCACCTTGTGCAGATGGTAGTCGGCCTCCGTGGCGCCGCGGGTGACCCAGGAGGCCCGGCGCAGGCGCACCCTGCCCTTGATGAGCAGCGAGTGGGTGGGCTCGCTGCACGAGGGGTCCCGGTAGAAGAACTGGTAGGCGCGGAACAGGCGGTTGGGGTAGAAAGTATAGGAGCGGATGAGGAACTCGGGTCCCGGGCGCACCTCGCAGCTGCGGGGCAGAGGGAGAAGAGTGCAGGGCAGTGAGCTGGGCTCGTGCATGGTGAAGCCCAGGGCGGCTCCGGGCTCCACCTCCCTCAGCCTTCCTCTCAGGCCTGCAGGCTCAGTTCCCCCAGCTGCCCTCAGCCCCACCCTGCATGCTGGGGGCCTTCCCCTTTTGCCTTATGGTCTCAACAGAAGCTTTCCTTCCATTCGGTCCTAAGCACCTTTTTCAGCCGACATCTCCCCGTTTCTGGCCTGGGTCCCCCAGGGATCCCCATTGGTCCAGGAAACACACAGGCTTTGCAGCCAGAGTCCCTGGTTCAAATTCCATTTCAGTCCCTCATGAGGAGTGTGAGCCGGGATGATGCCCAGCTTCTTCCTCTGGACTCAGGCATCAGATCCACAGGCCGGGCTCCCAGGAAGCAACCAGCACAGTGATGGCACCTGGGAGGGGTTTAAGAAATGGGGGCTCCTTTGCTTTGTGTGGGGAACCCTGTGCTCTGAGCTCCAGGAGGCAGGGTCCTGCCTGTTCTTTCCCCAGTGGATTCCTGGCACCTGCTCCAGGACCAGGCACACACTGGATCCCCCAACCCTGGTCCTCATTGAGTGACTTATGAATGATGAGCACTTACATTGTCTCCCCATTTGCCAAGCTGACCACCACTGCCCCCCCACCCCAAACCAGGTTTCATCCAAGTCTGTGACAGACTTGTTGGTCTAAACTGGGGGGGTCAGCACACTTTTCATGGAGAGGGTCAGACTATAACTATTTTGTCTTTGTGGCCAGGTGGTCTTTGTTGCAGTTACTCAAGATTGTGGTCTTGGAGCCAAAGTGGCCAGAGACAGTACTGTATGTAATGGGTGTGGTTGTGTGCCAGTAAAGCTTTATTTACAAAGCCAGCCCTGGTCCTCAGGCCTTATTCTGCCGGTGATGAAAACAGGACTCCTGGACCCTGTCACATCCTGGGCTGGGGCCAGGGAGCATCTGGGACTTTCCCATGGGGGCTCAGCTGGGGTGGACGGTGGGCGAGTCCCCCCACAAATAGGCAGTACCTGGACTGTTATTTTCTCAGTATCTTTCGTACTGGGGCTGCTGGAGCAGGAGAAAAGTTCTCACCAGCCTTTTCTTTCTATCCTATGTCTTTAATACCAACCTCCCCTTTCTCCCAAAGCAAACAGAGTCGGGGCCTCAGGCAGGCAGTGAGAGACTCGGGTGAGAACCTAATGATGTTGTTTTGTTTTCAGACTTTCTTTTTAGGGTTACCTCCTATTTATGGCAAGTGGCTCAGCTCTCCATATCCATAGTGATATGACACTTCCTTTGAAACATAATCACAGTACTGTAAATGTGTACAGTGTACCAATTATCCCCCAATAAAGCTGTAAAAATACATGAATATATTTATACCAACAAAAGCAAGTTGGTTTAAAGAAGAATCGTAAGGAAATCATAAAGATTCTTCTTAAGAAGAATCATAAGAAGAAATACCACCTGTAAGAATCAGTACAGGTGGTAGTTAAACACAGAGAGAAGTGACTCACACTCCAGCGTGGGGAGATTTGCCCAAGGGAAGGTAGCAGGTCGCACTAGATGTCCTCGTGGTTCTCAGACTCTGGGTCCTTCCCTATGCTGCTCCCAGAAAGCAACAGACCCTATCTGAAGGGTACAATGGAGGACTTTCTAGGAAGAAAATACTAGAAGCTTCTAGAACTATCTGGAATGCTGTTGTCCCAGGGCAAGAACAGCCTGCAGCCAGCCCCCTTCCTCCCCATGTTCTGTCTCACACTGACCCTGGCCAGTGATGCCTGAATCCCACCTGGCCTGTGGAAGGTGGGGGCAGAGCCTGGGAATGCATCCAGAGCAACTTTGCAGATCTCAAGTCCCCACCCACCCCAGGGAGCTGCTAGCAGATGTTTGGCAGTGGAATTTCCCCCTGACCTCAGGAGGTGCATGGAGGACATGCAAAGTCCAGTCCTTAACCCCAGAGTGGGACTGGCCCAAGGGGATGGTGGGTGAGGACGCTGCCTGCCTTCTCTCTGACCCTAGCGGGGAGGACTCTCCTGGCTGCCCCACCAGTGAGGGCAGAGCGCTAAGCCCACCCCTCAGAGCAGCAGTGGGGCCTCAGAAATGTCAGGTGAGACTATCAGGTGAAAGGGAGAATTGGGTGGATGGCTCCTTCTGGCCTCCTAGGCTCACTCTGGGGAGGGTGACAAGCAAGCCCATGCCTGGGCAGCCTCTGGACAACCAGATGAATTGTGCCCGTTTCACAGATGTGAACACCTCCGTGTTCAGGGTGAGGTCTCCCGGCCCACGGGCCTATGCTCAGTATGACCCTCAGGTCTTACCCAGTGGAGATCCAGGGCCCGTCCAGGCGTGGGGGCAGCAGCGCGGTGACCAGGGCTCTGCTGGGCAGGGGCTGCTGGCAGCTTGGTTCCCAGTGCAGATGGCCCGCCCCTGCCATCCCAGCTGCCTCTGAAGTGCGGGCTGCAAAGCAGACAGACCCAGGTCAGCGATCTGGGCACACCCTAGTTCTCTAGCTGACTGGCACCCCTCTCCTGGCTCAGGATGCAGCAGAGAGCTAGGCAAGAGTCTGTGCCCACCTGCACCTCCTCCTGTGGCCAAGTGCCACTGGGCGGCTGTGGAAAGGCCCTGCACCAGGGGCAGGAGGCCGCCAGGACCCAGACAGAGAAGCCGGACAGTGGGACTGCCATCCTCTCCCTTACGAGCCCAGGTTCAGCTTGACCTCTGCCCCCTGGAGCAGCCAGACCTGCACCTGCCCCTCGCGGCCACTCCCTTCGTGGTCTCTCGGTGGTGCCAGGCCCAGGCATTGTCCATCCCCACATGGGTGGACCAGGAAGGCACTGGGGTACACAGTGATGCTCAGGATGTGTGTGGTAGGACCCGGGCTGAAGCACAAGGCCAACAGAGGGGCGGTGGGGGTGGGGTTGGGGGTGGGGGACTCAGAGGCCTCATGGAAGAGGGCCCCCCACCCTCTTCAGGGACCCCTCCCTCCCCTGCCAGATATGATCATCTGGTGGAGACCAGACAGGCCTGGCCAGATCTTCACTTCTAGGAGCGGCCCGGAGGTGAGAGCACCAGGGCCTTCATCTGCTAAAGAGCAGCAACTCCCCTGGAAACTGTCAACCCCACTCAGAGAGGCAGGCTTGACGTGGCCCAGATGCGGGAGGCTGTAAGCTTGGTGGTAGCAGCGTCCAAATGTTATAGCTGCTGCAACCCGCTGGCCCCACTCCATCGCCAGCCTTCCTAGGGTGTTTCCCCCTACACCACACCAGGTTCAGGAAAGGTGCTCGGGCCGGGAGGCTTGGGGTCCCCTCCTTGCCCCTTCACAGCAGTCTTCTGGAGCCCCCAAGCTCTCTGCTCCCCCTTGGCCTGCCAGAGGTCTGGGGTCTCCCTGGGAGACTCTTGGGTTCCCATGGGACTGGCTGAGAAAGCTGGAATGACGCTGATGGTGACAACGACACGAGGCGGCAGCAGCCCCTCTTAGCTGGGTACCGACTCTGGACATCTTTATTATGTTATTTTATACATATTTTTACACGTTAGCTCACCATCGCGATGACCCTAGGGAATGGTGTTAGTCTCGACTTCCCATGATGGGCAGAGCCAAGGGCTCAGTGAACTGGGCTCAGCTGGCCCCAGGCCTGGCCTGCCCCAGGGGATGGAGCCAGGCTTGGAGCCAGGCCGTGGGCTCTGGCCTGTCAGCTTAACTGTGGCTCCTTTTGAATCACAGGCAGGGGAAGGGGTTGAAGGAATGAACGAGTGAAAATGCTGCTGCAGCACTGGATCCTTGTATGTTCCTGCTGTGCCCTACACCTGATTTGTGGACTTCAATCAGCCAAATAAGACAGATGGAGACAGACAGCTGGTGCACCAGCGCTGCGGTGTCCCCAGGGACAGGGGGCACTTGGATTACCCCAAGGGCTGTCAGGGCCACTCCTCAGAGTAACTCCATGCAAGGAGAGGCTTGAAAGAGTAGTTCTGTGCTCACTCGGGCACATCTAGTCTTTTGGGGACCAGAGCCAGGACGCTGAGGCGCCTGAGTTGGGCCAAACGCCCAGCAAAGCTGATTGCGAGTCTGGAGCTGAAATACACACGCCAGGGTATCCACGCTTCACACCTTCTTCTTGAGCTCCCAAGAAGACGTTGGGTTCACAACATGCTATTTTTTTTTTTTTTTGGACACCAAAAACGTTTTGTATTTTGACATGAATCCTCAGATACCATCTTCCCACTAAGTGTCTTTTAGTTTGTCTTGTTTTTCTGCGAAAATTTGGGATTTAATTAATTCAGGAGATGATGAGATATGGTGGGATCTCACCGTATTCAGAACATGTACACACGAAACACAAAATGGAGCCCTTCTTGGTAAAAAGCTCAGAGTGGAGCGTGATACTGCCTCCTGGCTGGAGCTTCAACTTCAAGGTTACAAAAAATGAAACCAACCGATGAGAAATGAACTCGTGAAATGCTTCCAGTCCCAGCTTTGGAGGCTGCTTATAGATTTTCTTTTCTCTCTCTCCCTCTCTTCTCCCCTAGAAAAGTCTGGGCTCAGGAAACCACAGCGGAAAGCAGATGGTGCCATGGGCTGGCTTGCACGACTTTTCTCAGGGACCTGATAGACGGAGTTAAATGCGTGGGCCAAATTGATTTTTATCAACCATGGATTTTTAATTAACAGTGGTGTCCACTTGCCGCCATCCATTATTTACTGTTTACCCACTAATTAAAAATTATGCTGCTTTTGCACTCATAGAGCAGGACATTTGAAATTAGATCGTGTCGTTGAAATTACCTGCAGAATGAAATCCGGAGCGTCCAATTGCTCAGACCAGACTACTGGGGTTTCAGATCTGATGTGCTCCAGCCTGTTGTGTGATTGTGAGTCAGAATGCCAGCAGTGGGCTGCACCGCAGACATCACGTGGAGCCTGCCTGGGGCCTTAGTGGAGAAGACGACTTCGGAGCCTGTCTTGAGCACTGGTACTTTGTGGTCTCAAGAGGTGGTCTCACCCCATAAGCACCCAGGAGGCAGCCGGTCGGCACCCTGATGGAGTGCTTACATGTGCCGGCCATTCCTACGGACCATCTGCAAGACCTCCCATGGCCCAGGTTCCGTCTGTGCCCCCATTTTGCAGACAAGGAAACTGAGGTTCAGAGGATGGAGAGTTGGCTACCCCAGGCAGGTGCTTCATATTCAATTAACAAATAAAATAGGGTAAAATACACCTAACATAAACATTACCATTTTAACCACTTTAAAGCATACGATTAAAATTCAGTGGCATTTAAGATGTTCACCAGGTCACGCAAACATCAGCTCTGTCGAGTTCCAGAATCTTTTCATCACCCCAAAAGGAAGCCCTGCACACATTAGCAGTCACTCTCCACGCCTCTCTCCTCTCAAACCCTTGCAGCCACTAATCTGCTTTCTGTCTCGGTGGATTGGCCTATTCGGGGGTATTTCGTAAAATAAAAAATATGTGCCCTTTTCTTATCTGCTGTTCACAACACTTCTGTTAGGTGGACGTGATTATCTTCATTTTCCAGATGAAAAATGGAGTCTTGGGAGCCGGTTTATACCCAGGTGCACCGTCCTGTTTTCTTCAAAGATCATGAGACGCGTGGGTCTGGATCAATAGGGGAGGGGGCGGGGGAGGGAAGGCGTGCGGTTCGTAGCCAGAGCAGATGGAGAAATATCAGGTCTTCAGATATCTTTCTGTTGGGGGCAAAAAGCAAAAGAAAAACACTCGCTTTTTTTTTCTATCCTAATTGGCTTGTTCCGAGGTTCTGGGAGGTGTGCCAGGTGATTTTAGGTGCAGTGGTGAGCATTTCTTATTCCAGTGGTTATACATCGATTTTAGAGGGTGTTAAAAAGCAGCGGCTGTTACTGTAGCAAAATCAGGCTTTCACAGCCCACAAAGATAAGACTGAGTTTTAAAAGGGGTTTGGTCTGCATTGGATTTTTTTAAAAATTAAGTAACACTTTACGTAAATGATATTTAATAAGCAACTATTTAATATGTAGATGTGGTCAGTAGCCCGAAGGGGTGCACAGAATGGCAGAGGCCAAGGTTATCACCTCTCTTCCCAACATGGCTGTGCATTCTGGAGCCTTCATGACCAAGGACAGCAAACTACGAGACTGAAAATGGCAGGACTTTATTCTTTCACAGTCTGGAGACCAGAAGTCTGAAATCAAGGTGTGGGCAGGGCTGCCTCTCTCTGGACGTTCCAAGGGAGGGTCCTTCCTGCCTCTTCCAGCTTCTGGGGGCCCAGGGCATCCATGGCTTTTAAGTGTATCATTTTACTCTTTCCCTGTCTTCACATGACTGTCTTTTCTCTATGTGTCTATGTCTTTGTAGTCAAACCTCCTTCTCCTCTCTTATAAAGACATCAGTCACTGGGTTCGGGTCCACCTTTATCCAGTACGACTGCATCTATATCAGCAGAGACCTTTTTCCAAATAAGGTCACATTTACTGGTACCATCTTTTTAGGGACACAATTCAATTCACAACCCATACCAAGCCACCCAGGCCTCCCAGGACCATACCCTTTGTCCATTCTCTTCTCTCTCCCCTCCCCTACCATGAACTTTGCATGGCCGTTACATGCTTTGTAAGGGAGCACGTGATGGCCAGAGTTCCTGTTCTCTCGGGGAGGCTGGCATTAATCAAGGAGACCCACTATGGATTGTAATTTCAAAGAATCATAAGTGTCTCAAAGGAAATTTACACAATGGCCAAAAACTTCCTAATACACTTGAAGTAGCATTCCATGCTTTTCCTTAGGATCTCCAGGGCCCTTCAAAATTGGCTGTCTTCCAAGGCCATCCATAAGCCCCCACCATACTTCTCCACTGTGTGTTCCTGGGGATGAGCAGCAAAGACTCTCCCGCCTCGGGGCCATTGCAGAGCTATTTCTTGGCCAGAGCATCCTCCCTCTGTTTTGAGCTGGGTGCTCTCCGCTTGCTGCGGCCTCAGCATAATTGGAATTCCTGGCAGGCTGACATCAAACCTTCCCTTTTGCTCTTTTCTACCTCTCTTCTCACCTGTACAGCACTCATCACCTCTCTCAATTACTTACCTGCTTACTGTTGTTAATTTACTTTTATTTTTTGACTTTGCAAGTTGAGATCATTTCATACCTTACAAAAATATTGCTGAAGCAGTAGAGCGAGCTCTACTAGCCCTGATTTCCCCAAAGGTTACCATCTTGCATAGACATAGTACAATGGTCAAAACCAAGAAATTAACATTGATCCCATGTTATGACCTAACCTACAAATTCTATGCAGATATTACCAGTTGTCCCAGTAATGTTTCCTTTCTGGTCCAGAATCCAATGCAGGATCAGACATCACATTTAGTTGTTACGTCTTTTTGTTGTTGTTCAGTCGCTCAGTCACGTCCAACTTTTTGCGACCCCACGGACTGCAGCACACCAGGCTTCCCTATCCTTCACTATCTCCTGGAATTTACTCAGATTCATGTCCATTGAGTCAGTGATGCTATCTAACCATCTGATCCTCTATCACCCCCTTCTCCTTTTGCCTTCAATCTTGCCCAGGATAAGGGTCTTTTCTAACGAGTCATCTTTTCACATCAGGTGACCAAAGTATTGGAGCTTTGGCTTCAGCCTCAGTCCCTCCAATGAATATGCAAAGTTGATTTCCTTTAAGATTGACTGGTTTGATCTCCTTGCTGTGCAGGGGACTCTCAAGAGTCTTCTCCAGCACCACAGTTTGAAAGCATCAATTCTTCAGCCCTCAACTTTCTTTATGGTTCAACTCTCACTTCTGTACATGACTCAGGGAAAAACCATAGCTTTGACTCCTTGGACCTTTGTCAGCAAAGTGATGTCTCTGCTTTCTAATATGATGTCTAGGTTTGTCATAGCTTTTCTTCTAAGGAGCAAGTGTCTTTTAAATTCATGGCTGCAGTCGCAGTCCACAGTAAGGTCTCTTTAGTCCTTCAATCAGAAATGCTTCTTGAGTCTTTGTTTTTCATAAACTTGACACTTTTGAAGAGTACTGGCCAGTTATTTTGAAGTGTGTTCTTCAATTTAGGATTTTTGGATATTTCTTCATGATTACATTCAGTTTACATGGTTTGGGCCCAAACCCCAAAGAAGTGATTTTGTGCCCTTCTCAGTGCATTGCTTGAGGAAGCACTGGTGATATTAACTTTGACCACTCACTTAAGGAGGCATCTGCTAAATGACTATTTTCCTCTTTGTAATTAATAATTATCTTATGGGGATATACTTAGAGATCATGCAAATATCTTGTTTGCCATTATACTCCCCCTGCTAACTTTAGCATCTATTGATGACCAGTGATGATTCTTACTTACAGGTTATAACTGTGGTGTTTTCCAAATGGTCATTTGCTAGTTCCACCCTTCTTTCTGAATCTATTAACTGGGATTGTGCTATAAAGAAGCACGCTCTCTTCTCCTTGCTTATCTCTTTATTCGATTATTATTTGTATTAGTGTGAACTCAGCGATATTTGTTTTACAGGTTACGATCCATTGCTATCATTATTTAGTCTGTAGCTCAAATTATCCCTGTGGCCCTCAGGAGCACTATCGACTTACTTCCTGGGTCCTTTCTAAATGCATTTGTTATTTATTTGTTTTAGCATGTCCTCACTTTCTGGCACTAGATCTTCTAGGCTCATTATGTACGTATTTCTCCAAGGTGTCCTGGTTCCTTTTATTGGAGAATGGTATTTAGAAACCAAGATCTGGGTGCTGGGTGCTCACTGCTAGTGAGGTGTCACTCCAGACACCCCAAGTCTCTCTCTTCTTTTTCCTTCCTTCCTTCCCTCCCTCCCTCTTTTCTTTCTCTCTTTCTCCTCCTGCCCTCCCTCCCTCTCCTCTTTCTTTCTTTTCGTCCTTTATTTCCTCTTTTCTTTCTCCCTCCTTTCCATGAGGACAGGCCCTTATCTCTCTTGTTCCCTGCCGACTCCCCAGCCCCTTAGGACAGTGTCCAGTGGATGCTAACGATCTGTTGTGTCAAGACATGGACACCACTTAGGACAATGCCTTCACATAGTTAGCACTCAGTAAATGCTAGTCGTGGTCGCTGCTTTTAGTTGAATGGATGAATGAATGACTCATGCTCCATGAGATCAATGCCCATAAATTCCTTGTTGATACTTCGCCCATCCCTTGGGGCCTCCCCTCCTAAAAATTGGCTGGTGATTTCCATCATGTGTGTGGCTAATAGGGTCAGGCTTGAAATGGAAGTGAGGAAAAAGAAGGCTTGCAGCTGTTGGGATCACTAAGAATCTGGCTGAGGGTAGAAGGATAATAAGTAAGGGAGTTCCCAGCAGGAAGGGAATCCTGGTTTATCCAAGTAGGGAGAAAGGAAAGACAAGTAGTCAAAGGGAGATTTAAGTCTGAGCCTCAAGTCCTGCCGAGAGTTTTGAGGATGGGTCAAATCTGGCATAAGCACCTGATGCTAGCTCCTTGGCTTTAAAGCCTTTTTGATCCTTGGGGCCTGCCCCGCAAAACTAGGACCCTGATATGGTTCTTCATCCCAGGGCAGGCTCCAGCCTGGCTCCACAGCACTGCTCAATAGACACATACTGTGAGTCACACATTATAAAAAGCCAAACAGTAGCAGGTGCAATTAATTTTAACAATATTTTATCCAGACCCGAAAGTGTCTGTAATAAATTCAACATGTATAAATACAAAAACTAGCGGTGAGATATTTTATACGCTCTTTCAAACACAAGTCTTCGAAGTCGGGTGTGCATATACACTCCAGCACAGCTCAGTTTAGATGGGTCCCATTTCAGGGGCTCAGGGGCCCCTTCTGTACTGGATAGTACAGAGATGTCTGCATCAGATTTCACTGTATCAGAGGTTTTCAAGCTGGTTTCCAAAAACCAGAGATGTTTTTTTCAGGAGAGAAGGGGAGACCCAGTGAGTGGGACCCCGGCCTTTTTCAGCCCACGAAGGCCCCCCACCCTTTGCTCTGGTTTATGTCCTGGGAGGCTAATTAAGATCTGCTTTGAAAAAAGTGTTCTCTTGCTTAAAAAAAAAAAAAAAATCTGAAACCCTCTGGTTTATTTCAAAATCCTGAGCTTGAGGTAATTCACCTAGAATGTCTGTACTTGGAAGCTTACGCACATTTTCAATAAAAATCCCCACCCCAAAATAACCTCTCTTGATTAGAGGCGGCCGCCCTTTACACTCTGAGAAATGCTGGCGTGCAACGGCACACAGGGGACGTTTGGCCAACAAGCTTCGGAATCCGGCTGTTGAGATGGCAGCCGTCACCGCGTCGCTACAGCAGAAGACGTGCTTTGCAAGGCGGCCACGGCACAAAGGCCACGCAGGGTTTCCGTTTAAACTCCCCTGAGAAGGTCACAGATTGACATGCGGTGCCGGTACCAGCAAGTCACAGAAATATGAACATAAACTTTGAATTCTAAGGAGCCTAAACTTCCCCCTCTGGTGTGGACGGCCAGCCCTCACACCCCTCATATGGCCCTCATTTGGCCGTAATTGAATCTCATTATCCATCTGATCCGAGGGTCTTTGCCTTCAAGGCCAGAGGGAAGGGGCGTTGCGGGGGAGGGATTGGACAGGACAGACTTTGTATTTTTGGGAAACTCAGAAATGGCATGCTCTAGAAAAAGGACACTCTGCTTCCCCAGCCCTGCAGCTTCCCGGGACTGAGAAGTGTGCCTGCCTTTGCATGGTGAGTTTGGAGAGTTGGTGAGTTGAGCGAGCAACTTTCTGCTCCCTCAGGACATGGTCCCTCCTGAGGGAGCAGAAATTCTGGAGGGACCGCATGCCTAGGAAAACAGATTCTGAGCTTCTGAGATGCAGGAGGGCCTCAGACTCAGATGTCAGTGTGTTGAAAGGCTGTGGAAGGAACGTAGCTTGGTTTGTCACTGTCTCCCCTGTTTTGCATGAAAAGTTCCAGTTTGGGCTGGACCAAGGGATGGGTGGAAAAGGTGGACGTTATAGGTGCTGCTTGGAGAAGGCAACTGTTTTATTATGCTTGTGTTTCCAAAATTGAAAACATGTTGTCGAGGGGACTGGCTGACCACGTAGATCTCTCCCCAAGGCCTGTGTTGAGCGTTTCCTGCTAAGCGGAGAGAAAATGCAGGGCTTATGGGATGGGAAGGGAAGGGGGGATTTGGGAGACAGAGTCTGGCCCACCAGGCCTGGCTCATCAGCCAGGTTTTTTTTTTTTTTTAATTTGTTTGTTTGCTTAGGAATGTTCCAGTACTAAAACCGTTCCCATCAAAACTCCCTGAGCCCCATGATAATGCTAATCACTCCTCTCTCTGGCCGGGTCTTCCACCCGGATGAAAACTAGGAATTCCCAGCCAAGGTCCAGCTGCTTCCAAGCAGCCGAGGCGTCCGGGTGATTCATGGGAGCTTTTCCCTTTTCACCCAGATGTTCTGGTGTCTTGGACACATGTCCTCCTGAGCTCAACTTGAGTGCCTGTGTTCCCAGATCTGCACGTTGGCCCTGTAGATATTCATAATTTATACCAAATTTCCTGCTTCAGCCTCATCAGCACCTGCCTTCTCTCAGGGAAGAGTGGCTGATGACCCCAGGAGGAGAACGCCTGACATTTGGCCCAGAGCCTCTGGGGTGGGGTTGTCCCAGCCACCGCTGGGCGACTGCAGTGGGGAGCGAAGGGTCTTCCCAGGTGCTGATAATGGTAAAGAACCCACCTGCCAATGCAGGAGACATAAGAGATGTGAATCCCATCCCTGGGTTGGGAAGATCCCCTGGAGGAAGAAATGGCAATTCGGTGATCTTGCCTGGAGAATCCCAGGGACAGAGGAGCCTGGCAGGCTACAGTCTATGGGGTCACAAAGAGTCGGACATGACTGGGCATGCATGCAGCAGATACCAAATTTGGTCAATACTCTCCACAGATACCAGCCCTATGCTTTGAGGGGAGTAACAAGTGGCGTGGGGGTGGGGTGCTGTGCTGGAGTGTGAGATCTCTGCTGGCTTCTGAACCTGCCTGGGTCCCACCGAGCATTCTAGTGCTGCCCTGAGGGCTGTAGTTACAAGTCCGTGTTTGCGAAACAGAACGTGTGTCTAGAAGTCTCCAGTTGCATTGCATCCTTGTTCGCTCTCCTGGCAGAAGACTGAAGGTTCCATTGTTCTATAGGACAGGAATTTGGCAAGGCAATCACAAGGCTTTGACACGTTCAGTAAGAAAGAAGATGTTGTGTCCTCGCCGTGAAGACTCCCGCAAAGAGGCTCAGAAGGGACCTTGGGGAGGCACCTTGGGGAGGCACCTTGGGAAGCTTGGTTGTCCACCAGGTCTTGCCTGGAGGGGCCAAGAATCCTCTTGTCTCACAGAAATACTTAGGTTTCGAGGAGAGAGGATTGGAGACTGTTGGTCGCCTCTTGAGTGCCTTTGGGTCTGAGAGCGGTCCGGAGGTGTGGGGGGGTCCCGGGTCGCAGCCCCCGGCGTTGGGGAAGTATACCACGTACGGGGCTGTTCTTGGAAGTGTCCACAAGGGGGCCCTCTTGAACTTTGGTTGGGGCGGTTGGGCGGCCTCGGTTGAAACCCAGCACCGTCTCCTCCAGCCTCGGCGTTCAGCCGAGGGCCAGGGCCTCTCTCCGCCCACCTTGGCGCTGGTGGAGGAGCCCTTGGAAGGCCGGCTCCGGGGGCCATGCCTTCTTCCACGTGGGGGAATCTTGGGCTCCAGTCCTACCAAGAACGCATTTGGAGACCCAAGGGCGAGGGTAACGGGGTCACCAAGCTTGGCCTCCTTTGGAAGAAGTTTGCAAGGCAGAGCAAACGCTCCAATTTGGAACCGTGAGAAAGGGGTCCGGGAAGCTTCATAAACAATCAAACAAACCATCCCAGCTCCTCTCGGCCTTTCCCCAAAGACGCGCATGGGAGGGCCTTTGGGTCAGCTACGCTGGGAAGCATGGAGATTTTAAATGCAAGAAAATTATTGCAATTTAACAAGTCAATTTTTCTTACATTGTGTTGAGATGGAGTTCATGGTCTCTTCCATACATTCAAAATCAGGAATTTCCCGAGAGTGTAGTTTTGTGGGAAAACCTACATCATGTTTTGAAAAACCCATTTTGTTAGGCATTACTAGATTTTATTTTTTTTAAAAGAAATGGTAATATTTAATTACTGCATTATTTTACTGTCTAGAAAATTAAAGTGCTTTTGGAGTTTCAGGAGAAAGGTGAGCTGTAAGTCCAAACCCTATTTTTAAATTACCATACAAATAGAATCCCAAAGATGTAAATATTGGCTTAAGTGTTGCAGGCAAGGTGCAGGAAATGGGCTGGCTTCTTAAATGTTAAGTAAACAGGCTTGTAATTCTCACCTTTCCTTGCCACCCTGGATCAAGGGTTCACATCCCAGGGAGGCATCCCGGGGAGGGAGCTCGCAGCTCACCCAGGGGACACAGTCAGGCTAACTGTGTGACCACAGTGGATTAAATTTTGGGCGTCTAGTTACCATACTGACAACAAGACACAGGTTTCCTGTAGCTCTAGAGTCTGCAGAACCCACGTTTATTTATCTGTGGGGTCCTCACAGCAAGCCTTTGGGGTAGGTCTTGGGGTTGCCCACATTCCACATACGAGGAAACAGAGGTTCCAAAAAGGAGTGTCTGAGAGTGTCTAACTTCTGTCACACGAGTCGGTGGGTGGAAAGGCCCCAAATCCAAACCAACTGTGTTCCCTGCAAACCCCACGGTCCTTCCAAGTTCACACACAGGCCCAGGTCTCTGCGCCACATTGCACCTACCAAGTGCCTGGCCACGGGATAGCAAAGGTGCTTTGACAAGGGGGCACACGGCCTGATGTTCTGCACTCGGGAGACAGAGGTGGGAGTTCTGGTCCGGTCTGCCAAGAGGAGCCTTGCCGCCTCTGCTCCTTGAGAGTCTTGGAGCAGGAGCGGCTTGATGGGTGGAGAGGGCCGTAATGGGCCCTGGGCAGAGGCTGGAGGGGTGGGGAGGTGTGAAAAGCAAGCCGGCTGAGCAGGAAGTCATTAGTCCCCAAGCAGAGAGCAGCAGAGAGCACACGGAGCCGAGCCAGAGCCAGCGGGCAGGAGAGGGAGAGGCAGGGAGCAGCAGGAGCTGCATGGAGGATTGCCCGCCCTCACTCTGGGGGTGTGAGGAAGCCTCGTGGGGGCGGGAGGAGAGCCAGTGGGCATTCTGAAAGGCATGCTTTCCCAAGGGCACTGTGCCCACCTGGGTGGCACAGGGGTAGGTGATGGACAGTTTACCTTTGAAGTTTACCTGTCTTATTTCGATTCAGCTCGATAACTGACACATCCAGCCTGGAATTTTGTTAGCACGAGGCTAAAGCATACAAGGATAGATTACTTTTTAAAATAAGTGAAAATGAGTTAGTTGATTTGGAGAGAAAGGTTGACCCTATTATAGGACAGGAGAATCAGATATGGCCAACTGCTGTTGGTGACTCACAGTGACAGCGGCTAGGGACCGAAGCGCTAAGGCTCTGCGGGCTTGTGGTCAGGATGGTCGAGTGTATGCAGTGGTGGTGGGGCGGCTCACAGTGACCCGTGGGAGACCACCTCAAATCCCAGCACGAAGGTGAGGCTGGGGAAGAGGGGTTCTCAGGAGGAGGTGCCAGGGCGGCTGAGATGTGGGGTGAAGACAGGGAGGAGGGAGTGTGTCTGTGTGGGTTCTCAGCCGGGAAACTGGGGTCTGGGAGTCCATTCCTGAGAAGGGGGCCTGGGGAGAGTTCCATTTTGGGCGTGTGTCATTTAAGGAGCCAACAGGACATCCAGGAAGAGCCAGTCATGAGGAGCTGGCTTGGCCACACACCTGTCCACAGCACATACATGGGCGGAGGACAGAGGTCAAGTTAGACAGAGGCAGAGTCCCAGGGCAAGCCGCCTGCTGGAAGGGGCAGGCAAGGGCCAAGGAGCCCCCACCCCCACCCATCCCTGCCAGAGATGCAGAAGCGCTGAGAGCAGGTTGTGTATGCAGATACAACACGGGACACCCACTTACATTTGATATCCAGATACAAAACAAGCTTTAGCATCAATGTCTCAGTGATTGCACTGACGAGTGTAGGGGTTTGGAGAAGAGAGACAAGACCAAAGGGATAGATAGATTGCGTTTTATGGCTTAATTATTATTTTTATATAAGTTCTTCCATGCCATACACAGGGCAAAAAATAAATAGATAAATAAACAGAAGATACAGAAAAGCATGAAGGTGATGTACAAGCTCACCCACATCACCTCACACAGAGCACACTGCCATTACCCTGCTGGTACACAGGTGACTCCCTGAATTCTAGAGTCTGGGTTGTCAAGAGAGCTGAGCACAGGGACCCTGGTCCCCTTTGATCCTCTACCACAATATCTGGCCCATGGCAGGCGCACAATACATTTTTCTTTCTTTTTTTTTAAATTTTATTTTATTTTTAAACTTTACAATATTGTATTCGTTTTGCCAAATATCGAAATGAATCCGCCACAGGTATACATGTGTTCCCCATCCTGAACCCTCCTCCCTCCTCCTTCCCCATACCATCCCTCTGGGTCGTCCCAGTGCACCAGCCCCAGGCATCCAGTATCGTGCATCGAACCTGGACTGGCGACTCGTTTCATACATGATATTATACATGTTTCAATGCCATTCTCCCAAATCTTTCCACCCTCTCCCTCTCCCACAGAGTCCATAAGACTGTTCTATACATCAGTGTCTCTTTTGCTGTCTCGTACACAGGGTTATTGTTACCATCTTTCTAAATTCCATATATATGCGTTAGTATACTGTATTGGTGTTTTTCTTTCTGGCTTACTTCACTCTGTATAATAGGCTCCAGTTTCGTCCACCTCATTAGAACTGATTCAAATGTATTCTTTTTAATGGCTGAGTAATACTCCATTGTGTATATGTACCATAGCTTTCTTATCCATTCATCTGCTGATGGACATCTAGGTTGTTTCCATGTCCTAAATCTTCCTAGACTTTTCTTTTCACACACATGTATGCATATTCAAAATATATATATGAAAGTGAAGTGAAAATGAAAGTCACTCAATCGTGTCCGACTCTTTGGGACCCCATGGACTATACAGTCCATGGAATTCTCCAGGCCAGAATACTGGAGTGGGTATCCTTTCCCTTCTCCAGGGAATTTTCCCAATCTGGGGATCGAACCCAGGTCTCCTGAATTACAGGCAGATTCTTTACCATCTGAGCCACAAGGGAAGCCCAAGAATACTGGAGTGGGTAGCCTATTCCTTCTCCAGCGGATTGTCTTGACTCAGGAATTGAACCAGGGTCTCCTGCATTGCAGGTGGATTCTTTATCAACTGAGCTATCAGGGAAACATTTATATATATATATGTTTTCATATATATGTATATTTTTTCATATATATATATGTTTTCATATATATATATATATGAAAAAAATAGGACCATACTATGTATATTATATGGAATCTATATTTTTAAATTAATAATGGATTTTGGAAATCTTTGAGGAAGGCTGGCCTTTTAGAACTGGAGAGACTTTGAAGGAAGTCTTTGAAGGAAGAATCTGAGGAAATAATGAAATGGCACAAACAGAAGAGGTAATAATCAGGGAAAGTGGTGCCCTAATCAAGAAGAGTCCAATAAAAACAGGCTAAACTCTTCAAACAAAACAATATGTGGCTTGCAGCGGAATTTTCAAAATGTATAAAAAAGGTGTAAAATGAAAAGCGAAAGTTGCTTTCCACCCTGAAGCCCTTGTTGCTCCCTCCAAAGTGAATCATTTTAAGTTTCTTGTGCATCCTCCCAGAAAATGCATTCACGCCAATCTCTGCATATAAATGTAAATGTTTTTTTTATTTGGCTGTTAAATTTTTTTTATGAATGCAATCTTCCTATACACATCAGTCTGCATTTTGCTTTCTACACTTAAATTATTGGGGCTATCTTTCCATCTTAGCCTTCTCTCTTTGTGGAAAAAACGAAACAGTATTCCATTATATAGATGAATCTTGATTTAGTTAACCAATCCTCTGCAGATAGTTATTTAGATTGTGGTCAATTTTTTAAACATACAACAACATGTTGGACATCCTTTTAATACATCTTGGTATAAATTTTATGGGTGTCTTTTAGAGAAATTCCTAACAAAGAAATTTGTATGTGCATTTAACATGTTGATGGGATTTGACCAAATTGCCCTTTAAAAATGCCATTTCAATTTACCTTCCATCAGTGGTATATGAAAGTATCCATGTCCTTACACATTTGACCACACTGGATATTATCAGACTTTTCACTTTTTGCAAATCTAACATATGAACAATGGAAGAGAAATTAGAAGCTAATGAAAGTTTGTGGTCAAACACATATTTTTGTGTGTGATTATAAAATACTGCTAAATAAAGGGGCACAGGTTAATAAGCAGTTACTCCACTAACTTGGATTCATACCCTTATGCTTATTTTTATTGCCACCACTCTGGGTAAAGCCATCATTTCTCACCTGAATTGCAGGGAAGCCTCTGAATTCTCTGGTCCCCTGAATGAGCTGAAGTGGGACCTGTGGAGACTCTACTGAGGGCAGAAGCCAAAGTCAGCATTTAGGGGCAGGGAACCAGGACTTACAGGGTTGCTGGTGCCCCTTGACACTTAGGAGAAGTAAATATGAATATTCTCCTGTGGAAAGCATGATCATTTTAGGTCCCAAAATTGTCCATGATGTCCCAGTTAAAGATCACCAAATACATAGTAAACAATCCACTATGGAGTAAGAGTTAGCAGAAAGAAAAGGCTAACATACCAAGAGCTTCAGATATTGGAGTTACTATCACATAATAAAAGTATGTATGAAATATTTAATGAAGTAAAATATGGAATTAAAAAAATGAACAACAGACATGAACCTATAGAAATGACCGAACGGATTCAAAAAAGAATCAAATGGAACTTTAAGAAATAAAATAATGTACTTGTTGGTATAAAAACTTAGTACTTAGATCATGGGATAGATTAGATGCTGTTGGAGAAGGAATTAGTGGACTGGAAAATAGATGCAAAGAAATTACCCAAAATTCAGGAAAGAAAGAGAGGGGGCTAAAAACTTAAAAAGGCTTTAATAGACATAGCAGCTATAATGAGAAAGCCTAAATAATATCTCCTGGAAGGAGAGAAAAGAAAGTTACAGAACAAGCAATAGGTGAAGGAAAAAAATGTCTCAATATTTTCTAGAAGTGATAAAAGAACCAAATCATTGGTACCCAGAAGGACAGTGAATACTAAGCAGGATTAATAAAAATAAATCAACAATTGAATCTGCAGAACTCTGAAGAGAAGAAGAAAAGAGCCATCAATCTAGATTTTTTTTTTCAGTTCAGTTCAGTTGCTCAGTCCTGTCCGACTCTTTGCAACCCCATGAATTGCAGCATGCCAGGCTTCCCTGTCTATCACGAACTCACGGAGTTCACCCAAACTCTTGTCCATCCAGTCAGTGATGCCATCCAGCCATCTCATCCTCTGTCGTCCCCTTCTTCTGCCCCCAATCCCTCCCAGCATCAGGGTCTTTTCCAATGAGTCAACTCTTCACATGAGGTGGCCAAAGTACTGGAGTTTCAGCTTTAGCATCAGTCCTTCCAATGAACACCCAGGACTGATCTCCTTTAGAATGGACTGATTGGATCTCCTTGCAGTTCAAGGGACTCTCAAGAATCTTCTCCAACACCACACTTCAAAAGCATCAGTTCTTCAGCGCTCAGCTTTCTTCACAGTCCAACTCTCACATCCATACATGACCACAGGAAAAACCATAGCCTTGACTGGACGGACCTTTGTTGGCAAAGTAATGTCTCTGCTTTTGAATATGCTATCTAGGTTGGTCATAACTTTTCTTCCAATAAGTAAGCGTCTTTTAATTTCATGGCTGCAGTCACCATCTGCAGTGATTTTGGAGCCCAAAAAATAAAGTTTGACCCTGTTTCCACTGTTTCCCCATCTATTTCCCATGAAGTGATGGGACCAGATGCCATGATCTTAGTTTTCTGAATGTTGAGCTTTAAGCCAACTTTTTCACTCTCCTCTTTCACTTTCATCAAAAGGCTTTTTAGTTCCTCTTCACTTTCTGCCATAAGGGTGGTGTCATCTGCATATCTAAGGTTACTGGTATTTCTCCCGGCAATCTTGATTCCAGCTTGTGCTTCTTCCAGTCCAGCGTTTCTCATGATGTACTCTGCATAGAAGTTAAATAAGCAAGGTGACAATATACAGCCTTGACGTACTCCTTTTCCTATTTGGAACCAGTCTGTTGTTCCATGTCCAGTTCTAACTGTTGCTTCCTGACCTGCATATAGGTTTCTCAAGAGGCAGGTCAGGTGGTCTGGTATTCCCATCTCTTTCAGAATTTTCCACAGTTTATTGTGATCCACACAGTCAAAGGCTTTGGCATAGTCAATAAAGCAGAAATACATGTTTTTCTGGAACTCTCTTGCTTTTTCCATGATCTAGCGGATGTTGGCAATTTGATCTCTTGTTCCTCTGCCTTTTCTAAAACCAGCTTGAACATCAGGAAGTTCACGGTTCACGTATTGCTGAAGCCTGGCTTGGAGAATTTTGAGTATTACTTTACTAGCATGTGAGATGAGTGCAATTGTGCGGTAGTTTGAACATTCTTTGGCATTGCCTTTCTTTGGGATTGGAATGAAAACTGACCTTTTCCAGTCCTGTGGCCACTGTTGAGTTTTCCAAATTTGCTGGCATATTGAGTGCAGCACTTTCACAGCATCATCTTCCAGGATTTGAAATAGCTCAACTGGAATTCCATCACCTCCACTAGCTTTGTTTGTAGTGATGCTTTCTAAGGCCCACTTGACTTCACATTCCAGGATGTCTGGCTCTAGGTCAGTGATCACACCATTGTAATTATCTTGGTTGTGAAGATCTTTTTTGGACCCTGCCAAACAACCTTTCAAGATTAAGGATGAAACAAAGACACTTTCAGATAAACAATACTAAGAGTGTTTATGACTGTATGAAATGATCTTCTATGCAAAGGAATTTATGATGAAGGAAGATCTAATTTTTAAGAAGATATAATGAACAAAGAACTTGAAAATGTTGTAAATCTAAAAAAAAAAACTGAATAAACTTATGATCTGTAATTTTGTAGGGTTAAAAAAAGGACATCAACAAAATTACTGGAAAACAGTAGCATGTAATTTGGAGGAGAAATGATCAGGTTAATGTTCTAAATTCCTTGTACTATCAGGAAAAAGATTAAGATATTAAGATGCTATAATTTCAGAAGTAGCCACTAAAATAATAAATAGTATTATATAACTTCTAAATTTGAAGAAAGAAAAAATGGTATAAACAGAACCCAAGCTTATTAAAAAAAAAAAAAAACTACAACCCTTGTTTAAAAAAAATACAAGAAAATAGAAAAAAAAAAACATAAAAAGCACAATTTTGAAAACTAAATAGATAAAACAAATCTCATTTACTAACCTGTTAACAGACACTATTAAATTGGATGTTTAAAACTTCTGCTTTATGTTATTTATATACTTGATGTGTAAAGACACAGAAAGGTTGAAAGTAACAGGATTGAAAGTCCTTACCAAATACAAAATAAAAGGAAACTGATATCAGATAAAATAGGATTACTAGAAAAAGCATTATTAAGGATAGTGATCACTCCATAAAAGATCCAATCTTCCAGGAAGATATGACTATAAAACAGCATCAAAATGCACAAAGCAAAAATTGCTACAGATATAGGGAGACAGTGAAAAATCCGTCATCTTAATGAAAGATTTTAGCACAGCTCTTTCAATTGTGTATAGGTCTGGCAGACAAGAGTAGTAATGTAATGATACACAAGACTTAAAAAGACACAACAAACATGATTCATTTTATACAGGTGTGTGTACAGTACACATAAACATGTACCTGTGCACATTTGTATGTATTGTTTAAATGTATATACACATTATTACTGGGCCAAACAATTAGAGAATGCACCTTTTTTTTTTTTTTTTTTTGAGCACACATGGAACATTTACAGAAGTTGACCCATATGAGGCCACAGAATGTCTCAACAAATTCAAGGGACTGGTATCATACAGGTGACACTTCTATAACCGAAATAAAATAAGAATCAGAAATAAAAACAATTAAAAAAAATCTGTGTTTGTAAATTTAAAATACTTCTGAAACAGTCAGACCTCAATTAAGAAATACAGATAAAATAAAGAAATAGAGCAAAAACTGAGCAAAAAGAGAAAATAGTCCCTATAAAAACACATTTCATATGTGGAGAAAGCAAGTCTTCAAAGTAGGCTTATAGGCTTATACTTAAAAGAAGAAAGTCTGCAAGTTAAAGATACTTATCCAACTGAAAAAGGTAGAACATTAAAAGTAGGGTAAGCCCAAAGAAAGATAAAGGAAAGAGATAATCATAATAAAAAAAGAAAGCAGACATTGATAAAGTAGAAAACAAAGCTTTGAAAGACAATCAACAAGGCTCAAGTTCATTCTCTAAAATCCTTTATAAATGGGAATCATCTCTGGTAAGACTGATCATAAAAACAAAGAAAGAGCAGCATAGTGGATGGGTGGGGAGAGATGAGAGGGAAATTAATAATACTGGGAGTGGAAAGGGGACATAACTACAGATCCTGCAGCAATATTGAAAAGAAGCTTCTGATCCAACAACAATATAAATCATCTATACCTCATTAAAAAAAGTCCATGATCTAGCATTTATACATACTGGTATATATATATATATATATGGGTAGTTCTATAACGGAGAAATTGAACAGTAATTTACCACCATCCCCCAAATAAACAAAGACCCAGGCTAGGGTGTTTGTACAAAAGAGTTCCACTAAAGGCTAAAGCAGCAGATCATTCTGATGTTACATAATCTCCTGCAAAGAGCAGGAGGAAATGGCAGCCCCGAGCTCCTCCGTGGTCCTTTGTGTACACAGGGCAGATCCAGGTTTTGTGGAGCCTGAAGTTTATTCAATTTACAAGACCCTCCAAAGAAAAGGGCTGCAAATTTATACAAAAATTCAAAATTGGCATAAAAGTACATATTGATTGAAAATGAGGAAAAAATCATATGAGATTACAAATTTTATACAGTTGACAAATGTTAAACTAAGATCATGGCATCTGGTCCCATCACTTCATGGGAAATAGATGGGGAAACAGTGGAAACAGTGTCAGACTTTATTTTGGGGGCTCCAAAATCACTGCAGATGGTGATTGCAGCCATGAAATTAAAAGACGCTTACTTTTTGGAAGAAAAGTTATGACCAACCTAGACAACATATTCAAAAGCAGAGACATTACTTTGCCAACGAAGGTTCGTCTAGTCAAGGCTATGGTTTTTCCTGTGGTCATGTATGGTTGTGAGAGTTGGACTGTGAAGAAGGCTGAGCACTGAAGAATTGATGCTTTTGAACTGTGGTGTTGGAGAAGACTCTTGAGAGTCCCTTGGACTGCAAGGGGATCCAATCAGTCCATTCTAAAGGAGATCCAACCAGTCCATTCTAAAGGAGATCAGTCCTTGGGTGTTCATTGGAAGGACTGATGCTAAAGCTGAAACTCCAATACTTTGGCCACCTCATGTGAAGAGTTGACTCATTGGAAAAGACTCTGATGCTGGGAGGGATTGGGGGCAGGAGGAGAAGGGGATGACAGAGGATGAGATGGCTGGATGGCATCAGCGACTCGATGGACATGAGTTTGAGTAAACTCTGGGAGTTGGTGATGGACAGGGAGGCCTGGCGTGCTGCAATTCATGGGGTCGCAAAGAGTCAGACATGACTGAGTGACTGAACTGAACTGAACACACATTATAAAACCCAGAACATACTATTTTCACTAATCAATGACTTGAATCTTCTACAGCAGTTTCTTTCTTCATCGTCTGGGTTGTACAAGCTTCGATTCCCTCTTTATATGACAAAGACTTTGTATTTTCATTCTTTATGGGAAGAGTGGAAAGGCCTTTCAGTCTTTCTTTTGCTTTTGTTGGTTGAGTGTATTTTTGGCTATTGATAGTTTAGAAATGTTTCTTTTTAGCTTCACAGCTCCTTATAATAGCAAGTATTTTCCAGGTTGTCATCAAACTTTGGAAAACCCTAACCTCTGTTAAGCTGCTTTCACCTACAGGCTAGGAGATGTGAAGAAACATTTCCTAGCCTCGCCCCAGCTCTGGGCGGCTCGCGCCTTGTCTCTCCTCCACCCTTGAACTTCTGATGCTAGAGGACAAATTTACACATGCCTTCACGTCCTCACAGTGGGAAGGGAGTCCAGTGAGAGGCATGTCTTCTTGGAAGCCAGCCCCCCTACATGCTCAGCCAGCTATAACTACACAGGGGAGTAGCTTTGAGACACATGGACACATCTCACTAAGTAAAAGAATCTCCAGCTCAACTTCTCCTTAAGCTGATGCCTGAGTGCCCATGGTCACTGCAACACTTTACAGCAAGAGGCAGGGATGAAAGGTAGTCGGGGGTAAAAGGACCGACCAAGGAAAGAAAAGGAAGAGACTGTCTCCTATGTTCACATAGCTTACAGTTCCAGTGTCTGCAAAAACTGATGTCCACATGAAGACATGTGGGGTCTTGCTTCTCCTGGGGTCCTGCTTCTCCTCCCGGTTTTGGAAAGGACACTCAGGAGAGAGAAACCCTGAAGCCTTTTGAGGACAGTGTGAGGAAGGGAAATTAAGAATGATGTGAAAAAGGAAAGTTACAGAACAACCTCATTGATGGACCTGGTTGCAAAAGTCCTAAATTAACTATTAGCAAGGGACTTCCCTGGTGGCCCAGTGCTTAAGAATCTGTCGTACAATGCAGGTGATGTGGGTTTAATCCCCGATCAGGGAATTAAGATCCCATAGGCTGCAGAGGCAACCAAGCCCACGTGCCACCAGAAAAGATCCCACGCAACAAAGACCTGAGGCGGAAAAATAGACAAATAAATATTTTTGAAAAATGAGCAACTGAAATACATAGTATATAAGAAGATCATGCATTATGTCTATGTTGGGGTCTATCGCAATGTGTTTAATGTTAGAAAAATCTATAAATGTCATTCACCACATGATATGACTCATATATGCAGGAAAGTCAGTTCTGTTCAGTCACTCAGTCACGTCCAACTCTTTGAGACCCCATGGACTGCAGCACACCAGGCCTCCCTGTCCATCACCAACCCCGGGGGCTTACTCAAACTCATGTCCATTGAATCAGTGATGCCATCCAACCATCTCATCCTCTGTTGTCCCCTTCTCCTCCCACCTTCAATCTTTCCCACCATCAGGTCTTTTCAAATGAGTCAGTTCTTCGCATCAGGTGGCCAAAGTATTGGAGTTTCAGCTTCAGCATCAGTCCTTTCAATGAATATTCAGGACTTGATTTCCTTTAGGATGGACTAGTTGGATCTCCTTGCTGTCCAAGGGACTCTCAAGAGTCTTCTCCAAAACCACAGTTCAAAAGCATCAACTCTTCGGGACTCAGCTTTCTTTACAGATGCAGGAAAACTTTTGATAAAATTCCACACCTCTTCACAATTAAAAAAAAATCCTTATCAAAAGATATCCTTATGCTGATTAAGGGCATTACCCTAATATCTCTTAATAGTAAGCAAGCTCCGAGAGTTGGTGATGGACAGGAAAGCCTGGTGTGCTGCAATCCATGGGGTTGCAAAGAGTCGGACACAACTGAGCGACTGAACTGAACTGAACTGAATAGTAAAATACTGGCCAGCTGGGATCAGAAATGAGATGACATCACAGTGGATGTCAGTTACTCTCAACATTTACTGAAGGTCCTAGCAGTAGGATAAAAAAAGAAATAAAAGATTTAAGGATTAAATAAGAAATAACATGGTCACTATTTGTGGATGATATGATTATCTTAGAATAGAAGTAAAAATCTGCAGAAAAATGATGGGAAACAGCAAGAGTGTTTAGCAAGATCGCTGGATAAAATAAATCAATGTAAAAAAATTGATTACATTCTATAACAGCAAGAAAGAGATGGAGGGGGCAGATACCATTTATAATAGTAATAAGAAGTATAAGGTACCTAGGACTACGTCTCATAAAGATGTGCAAGACATATTTGGAGAAAATTATAAAAACACATTGATAGATATTAAAGAAGATAGAAATGATATATATTCATGGGTAGGAAATATTGAGATGCCTGTTCTCTGAAAACTGATCCATAGATACAATGGATTCAGATCAGAATCCCAATAGGTGATTCTATTTTATTTTATTATTTTAGGATATTGACGAGATGGTTATAAAATTTATATGAAAGAGCGAAGGTGTCAGAAATTGAAGAAAAACAAGAAATGGGGGTGTGTTGTATTAGAGACCAAGATTTATGGAAAACTAGAGTAATTATAGCATTGAACATTCTGTGAAGAGATAAACAAATTAACCAAAAGAATACAATAGATCCTTCAGATACTGACTCATGAAATTCAGAAGATTGATAAGGGACAGGACTGCTGATCAGCAAGGATGAAGGCTATTCAATACATAGCCTTTGGTTATCCACATGGAAAATAAAAAGAAATTCTTCCCTTTCCTCATGCCAAGCCCCCAAATCAACTTACAATGGATAAAAAACTTAAATGTAAATTGTTGTTACTGTATAGTCGCTAAGTCACGTCTGACTCTTTTGCCACCCCGTAGATTGTAGCCCACCAGGCTCTTCTGCCCATGGGATTCTCCAGGCAAGAATACTGGACTGGGTTGCCATTTCCATCTCCAGGGTATCTTCCCAAACCAGAGACTGAACCCATGTCTCCTGCATTGCAGGTGGATTCTTTGCTCTTGAGCCACCAGGGAAGGCCAAATGGAAACTGCAAAGTACTGAAACTCTCAGAAGAAAATATGGAAGAATATCTTTATGACTTCAGGGTAGGGAAGGATTTCTCAAACAAGATGCAAAAAGTGTTACACTGAAAGACAAGCAAATAAATACATTAAAGTTAGGAACTCCTGTTACTCAAATAAGGGAGTGAAAAGGAAGACCACCAACTAGGAGGAGACACCTGCCACACAGAGAACCAGCAAAGGGCTGATGTGCAGAACACGAAGAAGTCCCATAGACCTTAAGGAAAAGACAACACAATGGACAAAGAGATGCAAGACACAAGCCAGGATCTTACAGAAGAGAAAACAGAATGTTAAATAAAGCTTGGTAGAGACATTCCAGCCCATTAACTGTCAGGGCCATGGAAATTAAGGCCCAATGAGGTAACATTTTACACTCACAAGATGAGCAAAAATCAGGAATTCCCCAAATAGCAAGTGTAGGTAAAGATTAGTGGGAACCCTGGTGTTTTATAAAACCACTCCCATACATGAGCATCTTAAAAGTTTGCAGTGTGAGACCAGTGGGCTTTACAAATGTTTGCTGGTGCTCACAGTCAGAAATCCATTTTACATCAGCAAGCAGCATTCACACATGCAAATTACAGAAACAAGGGATTTAGGAAACAATATTGATTCTTACCATGAGACAGCCATGCCTTTCTTACTGGTGCTGTTTTGTAGAACAATGTTGACAGGTTTTGTGGGAGTTTTTTCATATACTTAAAAAACATTAGGCTTCTCTTTTCATGTTTTAGCATTTTCATCATTTTTCTTTTGGTAACTGGAGCCATGTATCAAGTATGGGGGAAATTTTCCCTTGTTTCAAAAGTTTTGTCAATTTTTAGGTTGAAAAATGATGCCTAGAGTTTGCTTTATTATGTTGAATTAAAATCGGTATTTCTCTAAAAATAGCAGCAACAAAACAAAACCTTTAAGAAAACGCACAGATTAGGGTCCTTGAGTGTGGTTTCCTGATGCATTAACAGATCGTGACTCTGATTTTATAACTCTTGCACATGTGTACCTGGTGACAAGTACAAGAACGTCTATAAGAGCCTTGCTTGTAATAGCCTAAAACTGAAAACAGATGTAACAGACTGAAGAAGAGAAAGATAATCTAGACTGTTTTACATATTGGAATATAACACAGCAGTGGAAAAGCATGACAGGCAGCCACGTAGAACAGCATGCACACACAACTTAGAGACCTAATGGGGAGTGACCAAAGTGCAGAAGACCATGCACAGCTCCTAATAACTATTCAGCTCAAGAACAAGCAACATATGTAACAAACTTACATTCAGGGTACACATACCCTGAAAAAAGCAAGGGACAGAAAACACAAAATTCAGGAAGGAAAGAAATATACAAGGACAGAGATACTAGTAAAGTTCTGGTTCTTGGTGTAAGAGATGGGCTCACAGGTGTCTATTTGTGACCCCATGGACGGTGGCCCACAAAGCTCCTCTGTCCATGGAATTCTCCAGGCAAGAATGCTGGAGTGGCTTGCCATTCTCTTCTCCAGCAGATCTTCCCAACCCAGGAATCAAACCTGGATCTTGTGCATGCAGGCAGAATGTTTACCATCTGAGCCACCAGGGAAGCTCTATTTTTATTTTTTGCATTAATAATTATCAAACATTATGTCATAAAAACATATTTGTGAGTGAATACCTATTTAAAATCCTTCCCATTTCCGAGTCCTTCAAAACCCAGTCTCTGTCTGCAATTCCTTTCTCTTAGTTTCTCCCAGCACTTGGCACATCACACACTGATTTACTGCCAATTTTTTTTTGTAATCACACCCAGTACTATGACAATGTTTGTGCCTGCCTCAAATACATAAGCTGAAGCCCTGCGCCCCAGTGCAATGGCATTTGGAGGTGGGGACCTTTGGGGACATTCATTTTAAATGAGGTCATGAGGGTGGAGCCCCCAGGATGGGATTAGCCCCCTTATAAGAAGAGAAAGTCCTGAGCCCCCCGAGGACACACCAAGAAGGCAGATAGGGAAGTAGGCCTTTAGTAGATATGGAATTTGCTGGCACCTTGATCTTGGGCCTCCCAGGCTCTAGAACTGGGAGAAACACATCTGTGGTTGAAGCTGCCCAGTCCATGGTAATAGCCATGTGGTAACAGCCGCCAGAAACAACTAAGATGCCCAGCTTGTACTAACCCCAGGGCTTTTTCCCTGGCAGCTCCTTGGCCCAGGAATGCTCTTTAGGACCTTTCAGCTCCTTCTCATCCTTCAGCTCAGATGTCACTTTTTTAGTGACAATTTCCCCATGATCCTGTCTCAAGCCTGCCCTCCAGTTCCCTCTTTGGCCTGTGGCCCCACTTCACTGTCTCCAGAGGGAACAAGGGAGGTTCTGGTTACCACCTTCCCAGCGATGACTGCTGTTTGTGCAGCACTTGGGGATCGTGGGCATCTTCAGCCGACTGAGCTTGGGGGGCGGCTGGGACCCTTCTGTCTAGGGTCGTGCCACTCCTGACAGATGCATGCAAGAACATTGGCCACTGGGACCAGCTCCATAAACTGGGGGCCCAGTGCATGCTGAAAAAGCAAGGCCCTTGTTCAGAAAGCATTAAGAATTTCAAGACTGGGAGCAGAGCGTGACACCCACATAGCCCCCCGTGTATGAATGTCTACAGCTGCCCCCTTGCACATCAGTGCGTGAAAGGGGTGTGGTCTTAAGAAGGCACGGCAGGGCCTTGGGATCACATTGTGTCATCTAACCACACTGTGCATCACGTCCCTACTGAAGGCATGCCTCTGCCCAGGGAGCAGGAGGGGGCCTCTGTGCTTCCCTAGCCCCCAGCACACACCTGTGCTTCACCCCTGTGCTGAGGCCCCTTGAAGGCAGGGACCATGGTGGCTAGAGCCCAGACTGGACCCAGCAGATCCAGGCTGGAATCCAGGTTAGTGGCTTTGAGGGAGAAGCTCAGTTTCTCCATCTGTATAATGGGTTCAGAGGCTCACTGTGCAGAAAGAGGTAACACAGGCAAAGTACTCCACGTTCAGTCCATGCATGTGATTACTGTTGTAACCCCAAACATCAAATGCCAGGCTGTGATGCGCTGCATTTACTAAGGGTCTCCTGTCTCCTCGGCACTGACCTGACCATCCACACAACACGTGCTATCTCCTTGCTCTCCTCCAGCCTTGGCAGGAGTCAGGACCCTCAGCCCTGGGGTCACTGCTTGTGTGATCATGCAGCCCCATCACTCACTTCCGGCACAGGGACAGAGTGCAGAGCTGGGGCCGTGGAGAGCTGAGCACAGGGCTTGCCACGAGGCAGGCTGTGGCCACGCTCACGCTTTATGAATATTTTTATGAGCAGAGGAGGGCAAGGGGGCATTTCTATTCAGTCCTGCTACCCCTGAGGTTAATGAGTTCAGGTTGATTTTCTGAATCCTGAAAAGAAATTTTAGTGTATGCAATTACAGCTTTTATTTAGCAATAATCTACACCAAACCCTGGGTCAGGTGTGGGAGAGACTCGAAGAAGAATAAAACCCATTGTGCCCTGGAGGGGTTCACAGCCCCACCTGGGAGCCAGATCCCAGATAAATCAACAGTGTGCGGTGGGGCAAGGAGGTGGGTCCCCAGAGTGGAGGGCGGGGGTGGGATGCTGGGTGCTGTGCTGGGTGAGTGGGGACAGATAGTGTTTACATAATCTCAGGGATGAAATATCACAACAAATGCTGAGGATGGGTTTGAGGGGTGAAGGGGAAAGCTAGCCAGGAGGGCTCCCTGGCTGGGGGTCCAGGGGAGTTTGGGGAAATGATATGTGGAAAGTAAGTTCAAGCTAAGGGAACAGCACGTGCAAAGGCCCTGAGGATGGGCTGAGCTGGAAATGGGCAAGGGGAGGACAGAAAGCTGCTGCAGCTGCAGCTCTGCCTGCAGGGAGAGTAGGGCCCACAGGGCACGGAGACTGCCTGGGTGGAGCAGGCTGGTTTGGGCAGGTGGGGCCGTATTGGAGGCAAAGGAGCCCTGGAGGTGCTTCAGGCAGAAGCAACTGAGGGAGCATGGGCCTGCAGTGGAGAGAGGGGTGGGGGAGCAGGGGACCCCTCAGGGGTCTTCCTGGCGCCAGGCAGGGATGGGTGAGGCTATGTCTGCGATCAGGGGCTAGGGAAAGGGGAAAGGGCTTCTTATGAGTGGCACTGAGGAGATGTTAATAAGATTCTGATTTACTTTGAGTGAAACAAAAAAAGGTAGGCAAGTCAAACTATATGAAAAACAAAAGTCACTGTGTGAATTTGCAAGTGTGTAAGGTCTTCCCTTGTGACTCAGCTGGTAAAGAATCCACCTGAAACACAGGAGACCTGGGTTCAATCCCTGGGTTGGGAAGATCCCCTGGTGAAGGGAAAGGCTATACCCATTCCAGTATTCTGGCCTGGAGAATTCCATGGACTGTACAGTCCATGGGGTCGCAAAGAGTCCGACACGACTGAGCAACTTTCACTTTCGTTGCTAGGTCTGAACTCAGACCTGCTCACAGGGACCCCTCTGGGGATCCAGGCTGCAGGAGAGAGTATAGGGAGAGTTTCAGATTGCAGAAAAGCTGGGAAGAAAGTCGAGAGTCCTCATCTACACTAGCCCCAATTCCCCTGTTAATAGCATTTTATGTGAGTGCAGTGCGTGTTGTCATTGTGCTGCAGTCACTAAGTCATGTCCGACCCTTTGTGACCCCATGGACTATAGCCGCCAGGCTCCTCTGTCCATGGGATTTCCTAGGCAAGAACACTGGAGTGGGTTGCCATTTTCTTCTCCAGGGGATCTTCCCCACTCAGTGATCGAACCTGCATCTCCTGCGTTGCCAGGCGGATTCTTTACCACTGAGCCACCTAAGAAGCCCACACTTACTACGATTACATAATCAATCTTGATGCATCATTATTAACTAAAGTCCATACATACTTTATTCAGATTTTCTCCAGTTTTATCTAACGCTCCTTTTCTGAGAAACATGATTCTAGCTTATATTTCAAAACTAAAATTCAGTTCAGTTACTTAAAAGAACACTTTTAAGCTTTGGAACAACTTGGGTAAGCATGTGCCTCTCCTTTTCAACAGTAAATTTTATAAAGCTTAAATATATAATGATTTCTGATGGAAATTTTATGCCCCAAATTTTGAATATTATCGCACATTATTTTAAAAATAATGCCAACTCTCAATAATTTTAAAATATTGGTTGTGTGTGGCAACGATAGTATTTTGGATATCTTGGGTTAAGTAAGAATGTCTTTAAATATGAATCAAACTATGAGTTCAGTTCAGTTGTGTCCAATTCTTTGTGACCCCATGGACTACAACATGCCAGGCTTCTCTGTCCATAATCAACTCCTGGAGCTTGCTCATACTCATGTCCATCGAGTCACTGAATCAAACTATATAATTACACAACTTCATTTTATTCTTTTTTCCTTTTAAAAGTGTGGCTACTAGAAAATTTAAAATTACACATATGGGGACTTCCCTGGCAGTCCAGTGGTTAAGACTCCACTTCCACTTCGGGGACATGGGTTCCATCCCTGGTCGAGGAGCTAGGATTCACGTGCAATACGTGGCAGCCAAAAATTACATACGTGGCCAGCATCTAATTTCCGTTGGCCAGCACTGGTTTGAGGGATAGAAGCCTGTGAAATGACCGAAGAGGGATATCCAGAGAGAAGGGAGGGGTGTCAGAATGAGGGAGGCTGGGTGGGCCGGCAGGGGGCCAGGAAGCAGGCAGGGGGGAGAGGGGGAGGCAGGAGGAGGAGGGGGAGGAGGGAGAGGCAGGGCCTAGGGCAGGGCACGCCTACGAGAAGCCCCACGGAGGCCTGGATGCCCCGGAGGAGAGGAGGGGCCCGTGTGGGGATCCAGCTGAGGGGGATCGTAGGATCTTGGTGGGGACGTGGGACTCCTGGCCAGCAGTGCTAAGGTCTCAGTGGGCCTTTCGAGGACAGAATAGGGGAACGTGGTTACCGTGTGGGGCCAGGTGCGTGAGATGCGATGGTCCTAATCCCTCCAAAATTGCCTGGCTTCCTGTGCAGACTGCAGACAGGGACTGGGGAGGGGGCGCCGGTGTGAGAGCTGCTTGGGTGGGGGCTGGGCCTGTTGTCCAACTCGGGGCAATCTTGATGCCCCACTTCATGGAGGAGGATGCTGGACCCCCGCCCACCCCCATGCCTCACTCTATTAGGTCCCAGGGGAGCATCACCCAGCCCCCCACACCGGGGGCTTAAACCACAGAAATGGATTCTCCCTCCCTCTGGAGACCAGCTGTCCCAGGTGGAGGTGTGGCAGGGGGGTTTCCCTCTGAGGCTTCTCTCCTGGGCTTGTAGACGACTCCCTCCCCTCGTCCTCAGTTGGTTCCCCTCTTTATGAGGACGTCGGCCATTTTGAATTACAGTCCCCCTTCCCATGACCTCACTTTAATGCCATCACTCTGTAAAGACCCTTTCCAAAAAGAAGGGCACATTACGGAGTTCTGGGGGTTAGGACTTCATCATACAAATTTTGGGGGTAGGGTGCGGGGCATGCTTCAACCCATAACACGGGCCCCTGCCTGCGGGGCTGGTGGAGGCAGGACTCTGTCTACCCCCGGTTAGTGTATTGGCATTACTAAGGAATAAGGCAGGGCAGCAGAATTCCCTTTAATCAGTCTTCAACCTCCTTCCTTTCCCAGCAGACCATTACTATCAATCTGCCTGTCTTTCTAGACCTTTGTTATGGAGGGATACACAGAAATACGTGTTGCAGGTGGGTGGGTGGGGGGCAGACTGTTTTTAAAACAAAATTTAAATCCTCTTTATGGTGAAAAACCTAGCTAATGAAAATTATGTTTCAAAACAGACAGAGGCGTTCTTTGTGCTAAATATGGTGTTGTCTCATTTGCAATGGAAAAGTCCCTCATTAAAAAAAAAAAAATTATTAAGAGGCCTTACAATACAAACCACATTTTCCAACTCAATAGCTATAAGGTCAGCCAAGCAAAGACAATGTAAACTAGCTTCGAAAGTGTGTTGCTCAATAATGAAATGTTTTCAGTAGGGGGAGGGAAGCAGCAAGATAATCAGACTGGTGGTGGTGCGGCTGAAATTTCAGCCCCCCCGAAATGCACCCCTTCAGTAATTGGGGACCTATTAGACGATGCTTAAGTGCGGCTTCAGATACTGCATTCCTGATTAACAAGGATATAATTTCTTGAAGGGAAGAAGGACTCTGTTCACACCCTTGGTTATCCTGAAGTGGCCCTCATGCACAAAGAAAGGCCATTTGTCCAGCGGGAGCTGATGGGACACACCTGGCCAGGAAAAGGGTTGAAGGGGCTGGGAGGGATGGAGGAGGAAGTTCAAAGGTGTCTGCCTGAACTGGCTGCCTGTTTGGACGTGGAGTCCAGTTTGGACGTGGAGACCAGCCAAACCCACACCTCCCATCCCTGAGAACTTTGGTTTCCACTCGAATGCCAGCCTCCCTGATGACAGGTCCTAAGCCGGTACTGCTTGGAGATCACAGGTCCTCCTCCCTCGGACAAAACCTCTCATCCTTGGAGGGTGCCCTGACCTTCATCACCTCCTGGTGGACGTCACCTCCAGCTGCTGTCCTTCCCTCACCAAGGCCACGGGCCCCACTCTCACATCTCCCTGTCCTCTGTGGAGTCTCATCTCCATCCTGTGTCCACCTGGGAGGCTGGCCTCCTCCTGGCTTCAGACCCCGTTGACTGCTCACGCCCTTCACCTGCGTCAGGACCACTTTTGGGTGCTGTGGTCAAGACCCTCAGCAGCAGTCACCAAGGTTGGGTGGACGTTCATTTCTCGTCTGCAGGTGGGGCTGGTGTGTCTGCTGTGTCCGGCAGAGTTCTCCAAACCCCAGCCTTCCGCTCTACCTGTCCCTGGCTGTGACCTTCACCGGCGTGGTCTCCTGAGGCTCTGCTCCACATCCCACCCCACCACCAAGACAGCAGGCCCCCGTGTTCTCAGAGCATGTGACCCAGGAGCATGGTGTCCCCTGGCCTGGACGCCCCTCCCTCTAGCTCGTCTCACCTCTGGGATCTTCAACCTCCTTTCCTGGGCCTCAGACCTAGTCAAGTCCTCTCTCATACCCCCTCTTCCTCACACCACTGCGCAGCTTAATTCACCTCCTCTGGCAGCCACACTTCCCCAGTCACCATCTTTCCTTAGTACCACTCCATCAGTCATTCTCTTGTTTCTTATTTATTGTCTGCGCTCCCCTACCCCACCCCACCACTCAATTAGAAGGCAAGCCCCAAAAGGGCCATACCAGGCCCATTTTGTTCATGCCTGTGTCCCCAAGACGTGGAACAGTGCCTGGCACACTGTCAGCATCCACTGAACACCCCTTGAAGAATACTTGAATGAAGAAATGTTTCCATCATTGGAGTTGAAATTATACCAAGTTATCCAAAAACATAGTAAATGCATATTCATTCATTTCGTTCTAAATTAGAATTTGGAGGAGAGAGACAAAGAAGTTTGTAGTTAAGTGGGATTTAAAAAAAAGAACTTTCTGAGCAAATTATCTGTGTAAACAGGGGACTATGTTTCACCCTCTTAATAATGAACTCCAGCAGCTCTGGCCTCAAACACTCTGAGAAGCTCTGTGGTGATGAATATGCAAATTCCAAGCAATTCCATGTTTTGTTGAAGCCCTTAAAGGATTCTGGAAGCTCGGTATCCTAACCTCTATTCCCCGAGGCCCCTGCCAGCAGTAATAATGGAGAGCCTGATATAATGGGACTGGGCTTAAGCTCTTTACCTGGAACACCAAGTTTTCAAGAAGTCAGCATCAGGAAGTTTTCAGGAATTCACTGCTAAGCATGATGGCATTTCACTGTGGCAGAGATGAATACATCTCTGAATTGGCCCCAAACAGGCATCTCTAGTCCCTGAAGGCTTGGGGTGGGGTTTACCAGGAAAATGCAGCTAGTCACTCCATCACCAGGTTAACAGTTTTCTGAGGTCTTATTGGTTACTTTAAGTTGACCTCCCTGTAAAAGGCAGACGAAATGTAAAACTATCGTAAGAAAAAAAAGAAGGGCAAACATCAACTGGAAAAGCCCAGGCACTCTCACCCCCTGGCAAGTTGGTCTTCATTTCAGTTAACTGGGGGTTGCTGCTAAGGAAAGTGGAGCCCATCTGAACCCGGTTAGAGCTGACGGACCAAACAGTAGACTTCAGTTTCAAACTATCTAGAAACCACACCCAACCACCAAAAACACATGTTAAAACAACTCTTAATTGTACATTTCAGAGGACAAGTAATTTTGTTTTGCTGTGGTCACTGGTAATTCCAAGCTAAATACATCTCTGTGTTGAGCTCTGTTTTTACTCGTATTTGGGGGCAAGAAGAGGGTTAGGTGTGATTGACTGCTTTGCTTCTCCCTTTTTATAAAATTTAATATTGAGGTTTGGAGAGGGCAGCTCAGATTTTGTAATGCACATTGAGCTCTTGGGATAGCTGTGGGCACAGGCCTGAGATTCGTGTCCCAGGTAGGAGGGGAGGCAGCTTGGCTCACAAGTCCTCCAGAACTGGAGTTAGTAAGGGAAACTTTGCTGTTAGCAGAAAAAGGGAGCAAGGAACCTAGGCAGGCAGACCCAGCACTTGTCCACTGCAGTTTGGCTTCAAACAGAAGAAGGCTTGAGAAGGGGGTGGCGGGAGAGGATTACTCAGGACAAACCCTCCACTGTTAATGAGACCAACAGGTAGCACCATGGATCTCCCTGGCATTTGTGAAGGATCCCACCTTCCCTGGTTCCTCTCTGTGATGGGGAATGGGTCTCCTGGTCCCTGAGCTAACCATGTAGACAGACTATTAGTACCTTAGGGCCACCAGGGAGCAGTGAGTTGTGTGGACTTACTGGGTTGGTATCTCACATGCTGTGGATGGTTGCTGAGCAACCAAGAGCTCACTGGTCTGCAAACTTTTTAGGAACCCTAGCCCGTTGGCCTCCATTTCTTCAGGTGTGAAATGGCAATGACTGTAGTGTCCAAACAATACGGCAATCGTAAAGAAGTAATATAATGCTCCTACAATGCTTAACAAAAGCAGGTGCCCAGTGGATGTTGACTTTTTTACTTTTTTTTAAATTTAATTTTTAATGGGAGGAAAATTGCTTTACAATGTTGTGTTGGTTTCTGCCATACAACAATGCAAATCAGCCATAATTATATACATATCACCTCCCTCTTGAGCCTTCCTCCCTTTCCCCCATCCCACCCCTCTAGCTCATTGCAGACCCCTAGGCTCAGCTTCTTGTGTATACACTAGCTTCTCACCAGCTATCCATTTTACACACGGTAGTATATTTATGTTGATGTTACTTTTTCTGTTCGTCCCACTCTTTCTTTCCCCCACTGTGTCCACAAGTCCGTTTTCTGGGTATGTGTGTTAGTTGCTCAGTCTTGTTCGACTTTTTGCGACCCCATGGACTATAGCCCACCAGGCTCCTCTGTCCATGTAGTTCTCCAGGCAAGAATACTGGAGTGGGTAACCATTCCCTTCTCCAAAGGATGTTCCCAACCCAGGGCTCATCCTCTGTTGCCCTCTTCTCCTCCTGCCTTCACTCTTTCTCAGCATCAGGGTCTTTTCCAATGAGTCAGCTCAGGTGGCCAACGCATTGGAGCTTCAGCTTCAGCATCACTCCTTCCAATGAATATTTAGGGTTGATTTCCGTTATGATTGACTGGTTTGATCACCTTGCAGTCCTAGGGACTCTCAAGAGTCTTCTCCAGCACCACAATTCAAAAGCATCAATTCTTCAGCATTCAGCCTTCTTTATGGTCTAACTCTCAAATCCATACATGACTACTGGTAAAACCATAGCTTTGAGTATTTGGACCTTTGTTGGCAAAGTGATGTCTTTGCTTTTTAATATGCTGTCTAGGTTTGTCATAGCTTTCCTCACAAAGACCCCCCCGCCATCCCTCCTTCCTGAAATTCATGGCGCCGTCCCACCCACTGGATGGGCACTTCAGGTCCACTACCAGGCAAAGGCAACCCAAGCCCCCACATGCCTTTGAAAGCAGGAAGTCAGGCTTCTGACTCCTTTTTCATACTTTGCATCCCTGTCCTCCTCTGACTCTGTCCATCACCCTCTTTGACCCCTCCTCCCCAGCCACACTCCTGACATCCCAGACTGCCTTGCAGTTGCCCCCTCCGCAATCCCACAAGGAGAAGGATAGCATATTCCCCAGATTGGACCTTGCAGGGCAGTGTCTGTCACCTTAACAGTGATGTGAGTGACCTCACCAAGCCCCTGCTGTGTGCCTGGTGCTGTATTAAACACTCCACATGGATAGTAATACCGACTTCTCACAGTAGTCCCTTGGGGTCGACTTCATGAAGGAGGAAACTGAGGCATGGAAGGATGAGGTAATCTGCAGCAAATGGAGCAGCTGGAATTTGAATGTGGGAAGCCGAATTCCAGAGCCCAGCAGCTCTGCAGCCTTTGCAGATGGACAATTAGGATCCTTCCCTCTTCAACAACTCTCAGATTAACATTTAATTGGGGATTTAAAACGCTGTTCTTGTTAGCATGCCTGTGGTCTCTGCGCTGCGATCTTCCCCATTAAGTCGTGTTATGTAAACCATCAGCCCAGATGCCACAGAGCCTGTGGATCTCCTGGCGCCCAAACTTGGCTCAAAAGCCCAGTTCTTTCGAGCAGCAGCAGAGCAGGGAGCCTCTTGCCTGAGCTTTGAGCTGAACTGCCTCAGGAGAGGGCAGCTGAAGCAGGAAGCTTGATGGTCCGCAAATCTCAGCCCCTGGGCTTGCCGGCTGGACGACCTTGGGTGTGTGGCCTTGCTTCTGTCATCTGTAGAATGGTGCCCATGGCACAGGAGGTTGCAAGAATCATGGGGTATCATTTATGACATGCTTGTTAGCATAGTGCTTGGGCTGTATCTCTCCCCACCGAGGAAAGTCAGTTTCTCCTTCACACACAGACACCATATGTGGTCATTCATAGTAAGACTATCTGGCCATCTATTCTCCTCTTGGGTGAAAAAATGCACATTTTGCTTAGAAACCACATGCCTTCGCATGTTTCAGCGGAATAAATGTGAAAGAGACCAGGAACAAAGAGTAAATTCTCTTTCAGGAAGTTTGGGTGGACAAACAGAAAGCTAGGGAAAATGGCAATGTATATGGGAGACAGCTACTTCTCTCTATATAAAAAGCACTAACAAATCAATAAGGAGAAAAAAAATTTTTTTAAGTTCGATATAAAAATGGGCAAAGGAGATTACTGGAGGTGTCATAGGAAAGTCAATGAAAGGGGTTATATACAGACATTCTTCTTTACTCATAACTGATGGAATGCAAGTATAAATAACCAGGCATTGCCACTGGCAAGATTTTTAAAGAAAAGTAATGATGAAGGTTGGCAAGGATGTGGGGAAAGGGTCTCATAGCCCTTCCATGGAGGTTGTTGACTGTGCAAGCCCTTAGAAAGGAAGGCTCTGGGGAGAATTTACACACATATTTTGCTGCAGCAATTTCATGACTAGGGATTTACATCCAAATCTGCAGATGAAGGGGAGGCTGGGGGCAGGGAACAGTATTCTAAGCAGAGGAACAGCATGTGTGTGTGTATAGGCTGTGGTGGAAAGGGGCGTGGCCTGAAGGACAGGCTGACAGAGTGTTTCTGTATCCTGGTGGTGGCTGGTGATACCTTCTCTGAGGAGGAAGAAAGCCTGTCTGTGAAGTGTGCGGGGAGGAGGGTCACACAGGAAATGGGGCCACGGACAGGGGCTCAAAGGAGAAGGCACGGGTATGAACACAGCTGAGCAGGACAGAGGCTCTGGCTGGGACTGAGTATCCCTGGAGGGTGGGGCTATCATCATTCCCAACTCGCTAATGGGGACATAGGCGACAGGGCTGGAAGGTGACAAAGCCAGGATGGGACCCGGGTCTTTTCAGTTCCTAAGATGCTGCTCTCAAGCTCTCCATAGCACACAAGACGTGTTAAACTCAGCCAAGACCGACCAACCTCCCAGTGCACAGGTGGAGGTCCTGGGGGACTAGTCCTGCTTCCCCAGGGAACCAAAGCCCACTTGAACCCCTGGTGGCCCTTCGCACAGGGAGGTCTGACGTTCTCTGGGACATCTGTTCACCATGACCCTTGCACTCCCCACTCTGGGTCGGGGGCTGGCTTTGGGCAATAAACTTCTGAAACCCATTCTGGTTTGAGGATCAGTCTCACTGCCTACCACCCGGCTACAACTCATGGCCACCTCTGGCACCAGCTTCAGAATTCAGTTCCTTCCCCGGATCACCCCCAGCTCAGCCTGAACTGCCCTCAAGTTCAAACTGAACTCAGTGGCCTCTTTTGGCATTGGGTTCTTTTTAGTTACTTTATTGATTAATTTACTTGGCTGCACCAGGTCTTTTATTTTTTGCCTTTTTAAATTTTTACTTTGCGTTGGGGTAGAGCCTATTAACAATGTTGTGATAATTTCAGGTGAACAGCGAAGGGACTCAGCAGGGGCTCATTTTGGCTTTCAGCTTCCATGAACATAGTGAGTATCCAATACATTTCCCAAATAGTTCTTCACACATAGCTTCTTACTAGTTTGCCATCCAGATGGTTTGGAGACCAACGAAGCTGTTCTGTTTGTCTTGAGCTGATTATTTAGACTTTGGAGATTCCAGCGTCAGTCAGAATACAAGTGAAATAGCTGGCCACAATGATCCAAGCGGTGAGAGGAAGTTTTCATTCAAAAAAACTTTTTTTTGTTTTACGTAATGAATACAATTACCTATCTCCTTTCACCTTTGATTTTTCGGACCCATCTACTAAGTTCATTTTCTCCCCAGCTTTCACTCTTAGTTTTGAAACAGAGCCCCATATCCACAAGTAATTTATTATGGAATAGCCTGTGATTTTGTCCTAGTTAATCTGTCTCTAAATGATAACTTGCCATTGCAAAGTATATGGCTAGAGATAAAAGCAGGGCTGAAATTAGAAAAAAGAAATACAAATGAGAGGGGGAAAAAAAGAAGCTGTGGTTTTTCATTTTCCCCCTCAAGCATAAATTGTTGAGTAAGGAGATTTTTAAGAGCCAGAAATTGCTGAGGAGTGAACCAAAGCTGGAAGCCACTGCACTGGCACAAGACACATCTGGCGATGCAGGGTTTTGACAAGGGTCTGCTGCAGCCGGTAACTAGCCACCCTCACCCACAGCCAGCTCCTGTCATCCCCAGGGAGGACATTTTCAGAGACCAGGGGAGAGTGGACAAGCGGGAAAAATCAACGTCTAGATTAGAAACTACTTCAACTGTGTTGTTTTTCTTGAGGTCCTACTGTGCCTTTGATTTCCTGATTGCTCAGAGCAAGAATAACAAAATCCACCTAACCTGGTGATTTTTGACAGATTCATCTGAAAGTTGAATTTGATCTGCCCACACCAGTGGGTCTCAGCCGGGAACAATCGTGGCCCCTGGGGACATCCAGCAGCTTCTGGGGACGTTTATGGTTTTCATAGCTGGGAGGTGTTGTTACTGGCGTGTGGTGGGTGGAGGCCAAAGATGGTGTTCCATGTCCTCCAGGGCATGGGATGGCCCCCAGCAGAAAAGGGTCTGGACCACAGTATCAACAGTGCTGAGGCTGAGAAACCCTGGTGGGGTGTATATGTGTGTGTGTGTGTGTGTGTGAGAAGGTGCATTCCCGTGGTGGGGCCGTTGGTGTGCCTACAGTAGTTTCTTGAACCTGGAGACATGAAGTCCAGGCTTGCCTCTGCTCAGGTACCTCAATTATCTAAGTATCTGAAGGATTAAAAGGGTTCTGTCTCCTTTCACTAAAGCACAAGGAACTTGTTGCCTGGTGATGCAGCCAGTGGTGAGAAGGACTTTGGGAAAAGGGTTCAGTGGAAAATGGGGCCCGGCTCAGAGCGAGGAGCTGTGAAGGCAGCCCGCACGGGTCTGTCACCCCAAGGTTGAGACCTGGGTCTCAACCGCAGGCTCCACAGCCGCCCCTTCTGTTCACCCAGGCCTCCGGGTACTCTCGGCTTCTCTCCTGTGGAGTCTGTCTGACTTGGGGTGGCGAGAGGTCACCTGGGAGCGAAGCAGCAGGACTCCAGAGAGCCAAGAGCGAGGCTACACTGGCGCTGATTTTATTGGCGTGACAGAAGCACGGGGCCTGCCAAGGACAACGGCCCTGTGCTGTGACCAAGGCTGCAGGTTTCTGGGGAAATGTGCCCTACTGGGCTGGCCCATCCCATCCCCATGGGATGGAACCACTTGGGAGGAGGAGAGGTGAAGACACAGCTTCCTCCTTCTCCCCCTCCCAGCTCTGTGCCCACAGGGCAAGCACACAGACTCTTTGCCCAGCCTTCCCCTCCGTGCCCACTTCCTTCCACTCTTACTTTCCACTCTTACTTACTTTTGTGCCCAGTGAGAACTCCTTGGCCATGGACAGCCGTGCGACCTCTCGCCCCAGCCCTGAGGTAAACATCCCCTTTTGGCAGATACATCTGCAGCTCTTCAAACTGCCTACACATCCTCCCTTGACCTTCCTTCAGACCCGGCTCATCTCTTCTTCAGATATCTAGCTGAGAAATTCGGGGCTGATTGAAGAGCTGCAGAGAGACCTGACTTTGCTCCTTGCCTGTAAGTGGAGAAAAGCGTGCTCAGCGATAACTGGGCAGTGTGTCTTCCTGCAGGATAGACACCTCGGGGCTGGGCAGTGTGCTAGTCGCTTCTCCTGCTCTCCTTCTTGTAACCCTCACAATAACCCCAGACAGAGGTGAGGATCTCATGAGCCCATTTGATAGATGAGAAAGTTGAGGCTAAGAGAACTGATGGACATGCCTGTCCAAGTTCACACAGGCTGATATGAAGCTGATCTGGACTTCTGAGTCAGGTGATCTGACTCCAGGAATAGAATTCTTAATCCTTCACAAGGTGAGGGTGCTTGGGGGTGAGCCCGGCACACTGTGATTACTATTGTCATCTTTGCCAATGGTGGTACACCACGGTCAGCGGGCATAACAGAATTTTGATCTTCCTACCCTCTAAGAAGAGGCAGCTGGAGAGCAGTTAGTTCTGGAGACGACGCTGTCCCCTCTACGGGGGTCCGGTCCCCTGACCCCCTACCCCAAGCCTGCTGGGCACCAGAATTTGAGGGGTGGGGTGAGGGTCACTGTGCCCTCCCCTCACTTCTTCTGTAGCTCTGCTGTAGGACAGCAGCTCTGAGTCCCCGCCCATCTAGGATTCAGTGGGCAAGACCAGATTCTGCAGCCCAGGTCTGAGTGACGTGGAGCTTGCACCTTGCTGAGGGGCTCCCAGTGGGCTTGGGATCCCTGGAGGTCAGGCTGCGCGGGCACTGAGCACAGAGGGGCGCGCACGTGGTTCCGCGCCCGGCTTCCCAGCACAGGGTCCAGGAGGAGGCTGGAGGTGAAGCAGGTGCCCGGCCAGGTGAGGCTGGAGAAGAGCGCGCAAGACGCAGAACTGCCGGCCTGGCTCACCAGCCCACACTGCAGTCCCCAGGAAGCCCAAGGAATGTCAAATGGCAGCTCCCTCCCTTCTGACCTCAGGCAGCGAGGCAGTGGGGGGAGGGTGGCACCTACCTCCCAACAGCACCAGGACGCAAGCGTAGGGGAGCATGGCAGCCGGCATCCCGTCGAGGGTGGCAGGACGGCCCCTGGGGCGCCTCCACACTGTGTGGAGAAGAGGCGCCGGCGCAGGGCTCTCAGGCGGCCTCGGACAGCGGCGGCCCGGCTGGGGTCCTGCGAAGAAGTCACGAGGGTCCTGCGCCCCCCTCCGCTCTTGCACGCGCTCGCCCTCCCGGGCTGTTGATAGTTGTAAGGAGAGCAGCGCACTCATAGGTCCAACTTTCCAGAAGAGGTGGAGACAGCCCCCGGCCTTGCTCGCACAGCCTCGCAGTGCGCCCAGCCCTCTGGCGCAGCTCCTCCTGCCATTCAGAACCCAGTCGACCCCCCTCCGTGCCCTGGTTCTTTCCTCTCCCCACCAAGTCTCTGCAGTGAGCCAGGAGGCCTCCCGAAAACTCTTGTCCTGGCCAAGCCAGACATTGCGGTGCGCTCCTCCGCAAAAGCAAAACCCTATGCAGGTTGTCCCCTCCAAGGGCAAGAGGGTCGGGGGCAGCTCATCTGTGCCCACTGGGCCCTCAGACCCCCAAGGCTTCTCTTCAGGCCTTCCAGACACTTTTGGAAAAGTCGCGTCAACTTGGAGTGCAGGAGCGCAGTGAATGTGGCCAACCTGGGGCGCCCAGCAGCCCACAGCCGCTCCCTGTAATTAGCTCTTCTCTGCTCCAAAGAGCATCTGGGCAAACAGTGTGGAGCCGACCAGGGCGGTTCCCCCCACCCCCAACTCCTCCTCCTGCCCCCACCCCTAATCCCCATCTGAGTGAGTCAGCTGAGGGTGGCTGCTCAGAGGCAAGGCAGCTGGGAGAAGGAGGAGGGAGATGGATGGGTCAGGCCACCTCAGGGCCTGACCTGAGGGCCTGGGCTCCCCCAGGCAGCAACTTAGTAGTAGGGAAGACTTGAAGGACAGGAGTAGCATCTGGGGAAGGAACCTCCCAAGTTATTGGATTTATGAATGAAGAAGCGACAGAATCACTTGGATTGGAGAAGTGGAAGTTGAAGGGCTTCCCACCTGCGGGGATCACCAGAAGAACGGAAGTAAAGTCGTGAAGGCGGGGTTGGTGGGGGGCTGAGATGTGTAGATCAAGGTGTCCATTTTCATTGTGTTGTCCTTAACAGTGAAAGAAGAGAGAGTAGATAGAACCAAACGAGAGGTGGAAGAGAGAAGCTAGAAGGAGAGAGGGGGAAGAAAGATAAGGAAAGAGAAAAGGGCAGAGAGGGAGAGAGAAAGACAGGGACAAGGAAGTAAGGCAGAGAAGAGAGGCAGATAGAAAAGCAGATGGGAAAGGGAGGAAGAAGAAGAGAATGAAAAAGAGGGAGGAAGAGGGAGAGAGAGAGATGGAGGATGTCCCTTGGGGAGGACTTGGGCACGTGGGGACATGTCTGTGCCCAGGGTGCGTGTCCAGGCAGCTGACCTGCCCTCTGAAGAGACCCACCTGTCCACACTTGTGGGCTGCTTGGCCCTGGGGGTCAGTAGACAGCACCCCGTCTTTTGATTTTTTACCCTGGGCCTCCGGAACCCTTCAACTTCCACCAGGGACCCCTCAGCCAGGGACCCCCCATCCCCGGGATGTCCTTAGCTTTTCTTTTCTCTGGAGGAACAGACTCGACAAGTGTGGAAGGAGGCCACAGCGTGATCTTACACAAATGGAAATGTGAGAGAAACGATCAATTCCCTTCCTGAAAATGACATTTTTTTCTGGTCTCTATGGATTGCTGAGAACAGCATGAGGCTCAAGGTGGCCTTGCTGAAGCCGAGATGCCATCAGCTCCCCGGCAGACAGAGGCCGCGTGCCACATATTAAGTTTCGGTGAAAGGGGTAACGTGGGTGGGGGGTGGGGTGTGCTTATTTATAATTGCATAATGGTGATTGTTTGTGGCAACTTTGTGCCTTTAAATTTTAAAAATTTACAATTATGGATAGTTTTAAAAAAACTGCATGCTCTTTTGGCCCTGACTGTTTGAGGCTATACTTTCTGGGCTTCCTGCTTGAGGGCATTTTTGCAGTCCCCGTTCACTGATGGGGCTTTGAGTAAGAATGGTTTGGCTTGGGAGGTGGATGTTACGCTGATGCGACGTGGGGTTATGATTTGGTACTTTCAGAACCTACTGTACTGCTATTAGAAAACAGAGCTTCCCTGCAAAGCCTGGTGCTCATGTATTAATTGTTATATTGGCTTATTAATTTATATTGGCTTATTTATAAGAGGAATTGCTGATAATTATTGCAACCTGGAGAAGGAAATGGCAACCCACGCCAGTATTCTTGCCTGGGAAATCCCATGGATAGAGGAGCCTGGAGGGCTACAGTCCATGGGATTGCAAAGAGTTGGACACGACTGAGCGACTAACACCCACATTGAGACCTTGGTGTGGGCCAGGTGCTTTAGATGCATAGACTTTATATCTGGACAGCCTGATGAGAAATAAGAAGTATTGTTGACCCCATTTTACAGAGCAGGGTAACTGAGTTCAGAGAGGTTGGGCCACTGCCTCAAAGCCACACAGCTGGAAAGTGGCAGACTCCTTAGTCCCTGCTTGTGTCTGGGATGCTCTGTGTCTCCATGGGATTCCCTGACTGACCGGGCTCTTGGCTCCATTCTGAGTTTCAAGTTCCTAAATGAGAAAACCCATTCTATTAATATGATAACACCCTTTCTTCGAAGAGGCTTAGGAATGGCAGGGAAGCCCTATTGCAAAGTGCTGCCTAGGTCTTAGCCAAACTCCTCTGTTGAGATTGAGAATTATAGGTGGTATCGTACTCGCCCAGCCCGACATGAACAGTGGGTGATGCTTGGAAGGATGGGAGAAGCTAGGAGGGGTCTTCAAGGCCCACTGGCGCTGCTCTCCTGGCTTTACAGGTGAGAAAACAGAAGCACAGGGTCAGATAAGTTCCCTGTTCAATGCAGATTTTACTCCAAAAAAAAGAAAGAAAATGAACAATTAGTGTTTGAACAACCCTCTGGTCATAAGATCTAACAAAAGAGAGAGAAGGAACCGAAGCTAAACTTACTTGACTTCAAACGTAGATATTTATTTTTAACCCCCCAAATTTGTATTGTCCAGACCTTGCATTTTGCTGCAGCAAGGGTGTTAATTGTTCTATTCCTGATCCCTTTCGTACCTACAGACCCGAGAATATTTGAAATGATTAGTAATTATAAGGTTGTCTGGAGAAGAAGCAGGTTCTTTCTTGAGCCTCGACTCTGCTAGCCATGAGTCATGTCTGTGGGCTTTACCATCGGCCTCCAGAGCTGACTTCTCTGGGTTGATCACTGCAGGGGTCTTCCCAAGTGGTCAGAGCTGCGGGAAGAGTGGGGGGACACAGGGCAGGCTTTCTGGAGCCATCCACAGCTGGTGTGAGGGAGGGGCCCTGAGCCAGACATCCACCCCACCCTCCCCCCAAATCAAAGCCCGAGGCTGGCGCAATAGGAGAGCTTTGCAGAATGAGCCTCTTTCTTTCCTCCCCACCAAACACCTACCTCCTCATCCTCCTGCATATTAACAGCACCACGGGAAGATAAGATCACCCCACGAAATCTTGCTGTAAAATGGTCTGTTTCCCCTGCTCGTTATCAGGGGTGTCTGATCAAAGAAATGGTGCCCGGGCCTGGTTATCTAATAACCCAATAAACATCCAGGCCAGCTTCCCTGGTGGGAAAGGCAGGCGGGGGCTGCTCTGGATGAATTGAGGGGCAGGTTGAACACCCTTCCCCCCACGTGGTGACCATCTCTGCCTGCAGAGCATCACACTGCCTGTCCTGGAGCCCCCCAGACCCTCACAACCAGCCCTCTGTTTCAGATGGAGAAACTGAGGCAGGGAGCCTGTGTTCCTGTCCCCCGGGAAAGCCCTTGATCCCCCCGCAGTTGTCCATCCAGTCCCCCGTAGCACTGGTACATCTCACCTTGTGTGTGATGGGGACTTACTATGTTTTGTTGAATGAATGAGCAAATGATCAAACACTCTATCACAGGATGAGCACTGGGCCCTGTTGGAAGACTCTGTTGCAAATCTTTAAAAGAGACTTTTATTTATTTATTTGGCTGCTCCAGGTCTTAGTTGTGGCATGCAGGATCTAGTTCTCTGACCAGGGATCGAACCCAGGCTCTCTGTACTAGGAGCACAGAGTCTTATCCACTGGACCACCAGGGAAGTCCCTCAGTTGCAAAACTTAATGCTACCACTTAGCAGCTCACCAGGGCCACAGCCAGCGTGAGGGATTGGGGCTCGAATACTGAGGGGCTGCTCACTCTCAGGCTATGGAGCTACAGGGTGGGTGCCTGAAGCTGAGCACCGCCTACATTTTGAGGCCTGGGTGCCTCTCTGGACTCATCTGGTCCTAGCCTGCAACTCCCCACCTCAGTTTCCTCCTCTATAAAATGGGGATAATGCCCATGCGACCCTGAAGGATTAAGATGACAGTGTCTACAGAAGTTGACATTGGGTATAGGATCCAGTCTTCTCAGGCCCTGAGATTCCCTGGAGGGAAGTCAAAGGTCATACAGCTGGTGTGAGATGGAGCCTGAATGAGAAGTTGCTCTGGGACTTGAGAGTCCTGCTCCTCAACCTGACCCTAAACTGCCTGAGTCCTGAATGACTTCCAGTTCACCAGCTCCTGGGGAGGCAGATTGTGAGAATGTCCTGGGATGCCCAGAAACCTCCCCACCAGCCCTCACACCTCAGTCTTCTTGCCCCATCAGGCTGTAGTAGGGGTAGGGGACATTGGAAGGATCAACTCAGCACATTGACACAGAGGTGTTGAGTGAACACATTCTGGATGGATACGTAGATGAATGAGTGGGTGGATGGATGGATAGATACGTGTTTGTGCGGGTGATTGGATGGATGGGTGGATGGATGGATAGAATGAATAACATTACAGTTGTCATGATTGTTGTTCTGGGGTGGTCCCTAAGCTGGTTTGTTGATTTTATCCTCTCATTTATTAATTGATTCGTAATAATTCACTAATGTACCAATTCACCCTTGGGCTGCCGGTCCCCATACTGTGGAGATACATCCCAGTCCCTCATTCACAGAGGTGGGGCCATGTGTTCCCATATGAATAGCTTCATGCTAGTGTCCAGGGGTCTGTCTAGCTAAACTGCATGGGGGTTCCTGATGCTGTCAGAGAAACCAATGAGACACACACAACCGAAGAGAGAGATCTAGAAAATGTAGTGTCTTGAGAAAGAGGTAGGAAGCAGAAGGGCTTCTTCACGGAAGCTCCAAGCATAAAGCCGCATCCACAGGTTTTCATGTGTGCGTATCTAAGGCAACACGTCCGACAGATTTGAGAGGCTGCCTTCAGGCGTGAGAGGAGGGAAGTGGGCATGGGGTGGGAGAAGGAAAAAATGATAAAATACAACACATGAGAGGCCTCACACAGAGCTGAGTTATTAGCTCACCATGAACTCGGTTACGTGATGGCAGCTTTCTGCTCTGAGTCTGAAAAGTAAGATGAACAAAAGAGAGCGGAGAACGTGGACTCCCCTTCCTGAACAGGGGCAATTGAGACGCAGCAAGGGCAGGAGGCACCGCCCAGGTGGTTCTTTGCTCTTCATCTCTCCTCCTAGACCGTGGGGCACTGTGTGGGTGCCAACTTCTCCTGTCTGTGGTGTTTGCAAGAGGGCTGCCCAGAGCAGAGTCTCACCTTTCCCCAGCCCCCTGCCCACCCACCAGCCGAGTGGCTAGAAGGCAAACCTACTGTGACGATTCCTGTTTTGAGGGGCTTTTGTCAGAGGATGAAAATTACAAAAAAATGTTGGGGGGCATGCATGACTGTAGATGGTTGATTTTTTTTTTTTAACAATAAATGTTACGGTGGTGGTAGTGCTCAGTCATGTCCGATTCTTTGTGACACCATGGGCTGTAGCCTGCCAGGCTCCTCTGTCCATGGGATTCTCCAGGCAAGAATACAAAGGTGTGGGTTGCATTCCCTTCTCTAGGGGATCTTCCCAACCCAGGGATTGAACCCAGGTCTCCCACATTGCCCCAGTTAGAAACATCTATATATACACCTGGGATTTCAGCCCTGGGATTTCTTTGGAAGGAATGATGCTAAAGCTGAAACTCCAGTACTTTGGCCACCTCATGCGAAGAGTTGACTCATTGGAAAAGACTCTAATGCTGGGAGGGATTGGGGGCAAGAGGAGAAGGGGACGACAGAGGATGAGATGGCTGGATGGCATCACTGACTCGATGGATGTGAGTCTGAGTGAACTCCAGGAGTTGGTGATGGACAGGGAGGCCTGGCGTGCTGTGATTCATGGGGTCGCAAAGAGTTGGACACAACTGAGCGACTGATCTGATCTGATCTGATCTGATCTGATATATACACCTAACGTAGCATTTAAAAAGCACAAAGTTGGTTATTTCTCTCCCATTATAACATGTTCCTAATAAATTTTCTTGGAAAATACAAAGTAGAATGGATAGAAATGAAAGTCACTCAATGTGAGGCCACAGGAGGACAAGTCCAGCTGACTCTGGGACATTACCACTTTCTTTTCCATTTATGTGTGTATTTTCCAACCTGTGGTCAAATTTAATAATGTAAACGTCTAAATAAACCAGTAATCCCCAAATTTCATCTTTTGGCTTAATTTTCTAGCCTTTAAGGAACTGTCAGGTGCAGGGCCACACAGCAGAGGGGACAAGAGGCCAGCAATGAAAGTCATACTCTTTCCTGGCCCGCGTGTCCCAATAGTGTGACTAGCTCTTGTTTCGTTTGAGCCTTTTGACAGGCATCTGTTTGTAAACTTTCCTCTGCTTCCAATTTCAGTCTGGAAGCAGCAAATTGATTTTAAATAGAAATACCTCGAAGGTGGTGGTGTTTAGGGGTTTAAAAATCCATCCAGAGGGCCCCTCACAAGTGGGGATTTTGCGGCTGCTTCGGTACATCAATAGAAGAGGCGGTGCGTTGTCTGGGGAGCAAGTAAGCTATAGTCGGTGAACAGACAGAAATTTGGGGGTGGGGGGAAGTTTACAAGCGCTCAAGGCACAGCCCAAGCAGAAGACCTTACATATTTTTTCCTTTCCTTCTTCTTTTTCATTTTTTTTCGTTTTACAATTAACATTCAGAGTTCAGTCTCCACCCTCCCTCTTGAAATGGAATTTTTATCTCTTGATTCATGCTACAAGATAAAATCCCTGTTTATCCAGTTGCATGAATAATTGATAAGCTCTTTCCAACTTGCCAGAAGCAACTTAGCGGTCTCGCCTTGCGGCCTGGAACCCCTGGCAATTTCCGGAGTGCCCAGTGAGAGACCTTTGCACAGTTTCTGCTTGGAATGCACCGACTTTCTGTCTCAGGGGTGCGGTTTATCTCTTGATCCAGATTCAGGAGTTACAGATTAGGTACCTAGGGCTCCCACATCCAGGGGAGGTAGGGAGGAGGGGAGGGCTCCTGGGTGTCCACTTAGATTTTCTGAAATCGAGTCTGTGACAGGTGTGGATTCCGCCGGGAGCCTCCTGGCTGGCGGCTTCAGAGTTCACGGCATTAATTAACTCTAATCTGTTCCCTGATAGTTTAAACCAGACCCAAGATGTGAAGGTATTTTCTTTCCTAATATTTAATGGGCTTAATGAGATAGCAACCAGGGCCTGTGTCTCGCCTCTTTAATGCACTTGGCTCTCTGGCCGTGTTTATATGATAAAAGCAGTGGGGTGTAATTTATGCTCTTAGCTGGGGTTTATCCTTTTTAAACAGGTCTGGACGGCTTACCCTGTTATATTTGGCTCAAGCTGGCTTAAAAAAAGAATTTATAGAGTGTACTGCAGAATGTCCCAATTCTGCGACGCCAAGGTAAATGGAACCTGGGGTGATGGTGCAAAATACCCCTAAGGAAAAGGGTTAACAAGATACTGTTCCTGCCCCTCCCCTCTCCAAGCATCTCTTGGCCAGCTCTCTAGGTGGGTTTGATGCAGCTGAGATTGCTATGCCTCAAGGCTGGCGGGGTCTCAGATTGAAACCTGTTGAGAGGAGCGGCTTCCAGGTCCCTCGGGAACTGTGCAGTGCTATCTCGCTGCGGGGGAAGCAGGTCTTTGATTTAAGCTGCTCTCATTTATCAACCACGCCATTCATTCCGGTTTCTCTTTCATTTGTGGAAGGTGGAGAGAAAATGAATCAGAGACCTTTTTCACCCTCCCCCTGGCCCATTACCCCGAAGCTCCAGGAAATTAAGAAGCATGCCATTAGTTTTAGGGAACAGTTTAAGCAGAGTCAAACCAAAGACCCCACCAAAAGCCTGGGATCTTGAAGAGACACCGTCAGTGGTCCTGTCCTTTCTGATGGAGGCTCCCAAAATGGAGGAGGAGCCAGGGAATGGGAAGAAGGGGGAGCACAGGGTGGGGAGGGTATATGCGGTCTGCAACTGACAGACACCCCACCTCCACACAGACTCCTAGAGCCAGCGGGCCTTTCATTGGAAGCTGGTACCTGACACCACACTGGGTGGCCCGCTCCTGCGCCACTTACATTCATAGGTTCTGGAAGTGTCTCCACGCTGGGCTGTGTGGTTTATTTGAAAGTAAAGTGTGTGTGGGCTTCCCAGGCGGTGCTAGTAGTAAAGAACCTGTCTGCCAAGGCAGGAGACCTAAGAGATGGGGGTTCGATCCCTGGATCAGGAAGATTCCCTGGAGGAGGGCGTGGCAACCTGCTCCAGTATTCCTGCCTGGAGAATCCCTTGGACAGAGGAGCCCAGAGGTGGACTACGGCCCATAGGGTCACAAAGAGTCAGACACAACTGAAGCAACTTAGCATGCATGCAGAGTGTGTGGTGGGTTTCAGCCATCTGTGCTCTAGCGGAAATGTTAACGGCTGAGCTCTGCCCCAGGGTGGACACGGTGGGACGCAGGTGCCCCAGGCTGGCTCGATCCTGGTGTTTAAGATGCACGTTCTGTTGGACCGCATTGATGGGTCTCCAATGGCTGTTCTGAGTAAATGAGAAGACGCATATAAAGCTGCAGTCCTGGTGCTTGGCCTAAGGTGACTGTTGAATGGTGTTGACTTCCGATGACAATAATGATGAACAGAAAGAGGCAGGGTGTTAGGAGTTGTGGCTCCAGCCCAGTCAAACCATAAGAGTGACCTCAGCAAGTCCCTGTCTCCTTTGGGACTTTGCCTATTTGTCCATAAAACATCCAAAGTGCGCTGGGGGGAGGTAAGAAGTGATCTTGAGAAGCTGACACCCTGAAACTGCTGGTCTCCGCTGGTGCAGGCTTCTTTCCTCTTCCTCTCTTTCTATTTTTCTCATTCCAACATAAAATACTTTTCTATTACAGAAACTTGTAATAAGCAGAAACATCCCCCAGGAAGACCAGAGTCTACTCGTCCTTCCGTCATTTATTCAACAGACCCTTGTTGAGGATGCAGTGGGAGGGGAGCCAAGACTTGGGTTTTCACATAGAAATCAACACCTCCATTCTAGAATACATAGGACTGTTTGGAATTGTGCTGACTCTATGCATTGGTTTTAGAAGATCTGACTCCTTAATATGGTCTCCCAGTCCGTCAACATGGCATCTTTCTCCATCTATTGAGGTCTTTGGTTTCCTTCGTCACTATTGTTTTGTTTTCAGCATATGGGTTTTGCATGTATTTTGTAAGAGTCATACTTAATTATTCATGGTTTTGGTACTATTGTATTAAATGGTACTTTCAAATATTTTCATTTTCAATTGGAAGTGTCTAGAAATACAATCAGTTTTTGTATACAGACCTTGCACCCTAGGACCTCACTACATTTGCATCTTAGTTCCAGTTATTGTTCAGCCCCTAAGTTGTGTCTGACACTTCACAGCCCCATGAACTACAGCACACCAGGCTTCCCTGGCCTTCACTGTTTCCCGGAGTTTGCTCAAACTCATGTCCATTGAGTCGGTGATGCCATCCAACCATCTCATCCTGTCGCCCGCTTTTCCTGATCTTTCCCAACAGTTTAGTTCTAGTAAGTTTTTCGTAGATTCCTTGGAACTTTTTTGTGTAGATGATTATGTAATCTATGAACACAGTTTCATTTCTTTCCAATGAATGTGCTCTTTTTCCTCTGGACTGTTTGCAGCAGCACCATACTGAAGAGAAACGACGAGAGCCAATCTCCTTGTTGTTCTGGATCTCAACAGTAAGGCATTTGGTCTTTATATGTGTGGTGTTAGCTGTAGATGTCCTTTAATAGTTTACATGCTTTTCTAGTCCTTGTTTTCTGAGAGATTTTACTTTTTCTTAAATCATGGATGTGTCTTTATAAAATACTTTTTCTGCATCTTTTGTCATGATCATTTGATTTTTCTTCTTTAACCTGCTAGTACAGTGAGTTTCAGTGACTGCTTTTTGAATGTCGAGCCAGCCATACCTTCCTGGGATAAAGCCCACCTGACTGTGATGAATTATCCTTTATATACACTATTGGATTTGATGTACTTATATTTTGTTAAAGATTTTTATCTATATTCACAGAGGTTACTAATCTATAATTTTCTTTTACTGTGATGTCTTTGTGTTTGGCCTCAAGGTAATGCTGGTCTTATAAAATGAGCTGGGAAGTACCCGTTCCTCTTTCATGTTCCAGGACAATATATGTAAAGTTGGTGTTATCTCCTCCTTAAATATTTAGTAGAATTCACCTTTGAAGCCATCCAGGTCTGGGGTTTTCTTTTTTAAAAAGGTCTTAACTGTACATTTTATTTATTTAATAGGTAAAGATTTATTCAGATTATTCATTTTTTCCTGAATGAGCTTTGGCAGTTGGTGCCTCTCAGGGATTACTCTGTCTGTAGGCATAGAGTTGCTTGTAATATTCCTTTATTATCTTTTAATCTTTGCAGTGTGAGGGTCCAATCTTTTATTCCTGATATTGATAACTTATGTTATTCTCTTTTCCTATTGGTTAATCTAGTTAGAGGTTTATCTGCTTTATTTTTTCAAAGAAGCAGCTTTGGGTTTCATCCATTTTCTCTATTATTCATCTGTTCTCAATTTCAGTAGTTTCTGCTCTTATCTTTATTATTTCCATTCTTCTATTTATGATTCTATTTTATCTTCCCTAGTGGCTTAGTATTTATATCTTAATTTTTTTTAGCGATTGCCCTATGTTTTACAGTGTAAATCTTTAATTAAAATTTTTGACTTCAGTTAAAATGATACTGCTTTATGTCTAGTCTAGGAAACTTACAACAATATACTAATAATTCATTCAAATGCTTTGTGTCATTGGGGGTCAAGTGTTTCACTTTTGATATGAGCACACAGAAGCTTGCCAATACTTTTGCTTTTGCTACTCCTTTTTTTGAAAATCAGTTATCTTCTGGAGTTGGCAAATTTTTTTCTTTAGAGTCAGTAAATATTTTAGGATTTCAAGCCATGTGGTTTTGTCAGTGTTTTGACTCTACTGTTGTCACGTGAAAGCAGCCATATAGACAATACATGTTTGAATTGTATAAATTCAATACCGCTTTATTTACAGAAATAGACAGCAGGTGGAATATGGCCCACAAACCGGGGAATAAATTTGGGGTTGATAGGTTCTTTTTCCTTTTAGCACTCCAAAGATGTCATTTCCATTGTCTTTTATCTTGCCAAGTTTCTGATGAGATGTCTGATGTAATAATTATCTTTGTTCCTCTATATGAAAGGTAAAGTTTATTTTCCTTCTGTTTGCCTTTGGTTTTCTCCTTGTCCTTAGTTTTCAGCAGTTTGAATGTGCCTATCTTGGTGTTCGTTTTTATTTATTTCATCCTGGTTGGTGTTCTCTGAGCTCCTTGGATCTTTGGTTTGATGTCAGTCATTAGCTTTGGAAAATACTTTTTGTTTGATTTCAGTGATTAATTTTGAAGTGTTAGCATTGATTTCCTGGCTCAGAATATGGTTCGTCTTGCTGAATATTCCTTGTGTACTTGGATGGAATTTTCTAAAAATGTCAATGAGATAATTATTTCTTCAAATAGTTTTTCTGCCTCATTCTCTCCTCTCTTTCTCTGATTCCAAATACACTTCTGTTGGGCCATTTGTTATTGTCCCATAACCGTTGGAGGCTGATTTTTTAAAAACTCTATTCCTATTTGAGTTTCAATTTGAATAATTTCTATTGGCCTGTCTTCAAGTCTGTTATTACCTGCATTATATTTTTTAACGAGTCTGTCAAAATCACTGTGGTTTTTATTTTCATTGTTGCCATTTGATTCTTTCTTTTGGGTTCTAGTCTTCTGTTGAAATCACCCCTGTGATCATTAGTGGTATCTTCATTTCTACTTGAGCCATTGACATATTAATCAGTTATGTTAAGTTCCTGTCTGATAATTCCAACATCTGTACCATACCTGGGCTTCCCCAGTGGCTCAGCTGATAAAGAACCCGCCTGCCAATGCAGGAGACTCATGAGATGCAGGTTCAATCCCTGGGTCAGGAAGATCCTCTGGAGAAGGGAATGGGAACCCACTCCCTTGTCTTCTTGCCTGGAGATTCCCATGGACAGAGGAGCCTGTGAAGTCCATGGGGTCACAAGGAGTTGGACACAACTAAACACACACACATATAAGGTACCATATCTGAGTCTGATTCTGTTGATTCTTTTGTCTCTTGACAGTTTGTTGCTTTTTTTTTTTTCCTGAGTGCCCTCAAAAATCTTTTTATTGAAAGCCAGACATCTAGTGTCAGACAATAGGGACTGAGATAAATAGTTTCTAAAGTCTGGAATCGGAACGTGCCTTTATTTCTGCCGGGCCTTTAGGATGGGGAGATGAGTCAATCACTTAAGAGTTCAGCTGATCTTAAGGTTTTGTTGTTGCTATGGTTACCCTCAATGCATCACTAGCTTCAGAGTCCTCTTTTGTTAGCTTGTGTTTATTTTGGGGATTGCTTTGTGAGAGCATTTTCCTTAATGTCTGCTCCACCCTCAGCTTAAGTCTTCCTTTGCACTTCACCAGAGAGAGAATCCCTCTGCGCCCTTTTGCCCCTCTCCTGGCAGCAGATACTGTTAAAATGCCGGTGACTCTGCACTGATGTGCCCGGTGGTGGAAGTGTTCTCTGTTCTGAATATGCCTTGATCACAGCCAGGCCCTGTGTGACCCTGTCCAGCCCCAGCTGGAGGTCTGGGCTCAGGATGTCTTCCTTTGCATTTCCCCACTGCAGGAATAGAGGGGGTTTATTGCTGTTTCCTTCAATCAGCTTCATTGCTCTTCACCAGTGTCCTAAGGGTACCAGGTTTTATTGTCCTGCCCCTGGAACTTTTAGAAGATGGGGAGAAAGACCTGGATGGGGCTTTGTGCTTCTCCTGTGGTGGCCACTGTTCCCATCCTTCAGTCTCGCCCTGTGAGGGAGCTTTCTCAGAATCCTCAGCCTACCTTGTCTTGTCTTATCTGGATACCAGTTCAGTGGTCAAAACAAACCTGTGTGTACAGGACCTCCCTGGTGGCTCAGTGGTAGAGAATCCGCCTGCCAATGCAGAAGACATGGGTTCAATCCCTGATCCGGGAAGATCCCACATGCTGCAGAGCAACTGAGCCTGTGCGCCACAATTACTGAGCCTGTGCTCTAGAGCCCATGCTCCACAACAAGAGAAGCCACTGCAGTGAGAAGCCTGTGAACTGCAGCTAGAGAGTAGCCCCTGCTCTCCACAAGAGAAAAGCCCATGCAGCAGCAAAGACCCAGCACAGCCCAAATAAAATAAATAATTTATTTAAATAAATTTATTTTTAAATTAAATTAAATATAATTTTAAAAATTTAAAAATTAAATATAATTTATTTAAACCCTACATGTAGAATGAATTTCTCTTATGTCATTGGCACCAAGATGTCCTGCATTGTCTCTCTAGCCCACATTGAACCTTTAGCAATTTGTTAAATATTTTAGCTGTTTGTCCAATGGCATGTACCCTAGGTAAGCAAGTGCCCCAGTTCTGTCTGTCCCTGGAGGCATCTGTCTTTCCTTAGATTTCAGGTGAGTTGATTCCCTGGCACCCTCAGATCTCTGCTGGATTAAAGAAAAGTTGCAAAATTTCAAGTTGTCTGGCTTCTTCTTTTGTTGTACTAGTAAAGATGGGAGTGATGCTCTTTCTAGCTTTCTACATCTGAAGCTGTCTGACTTAAAGTTAACTTTTTTTAATGAAAAATAATTTCCTTTAAATAATAAATTCATAACATGAAACCAAGGGTAGTACAAGGAAATGGCAAAAAAAAAAAAAAAAAAGGAGGGTGGGGGGAGGTGATAGGCAAGGTTGTAATCTAGAAAAACCCTGGGGTAGGGGCAGGAGTTTTGGAACCAGTGTTCCACCTCAACATGACTGTGTAACCCTGGGTGTGACCTTGGGTGAGGGACTTGACCTCAGTGAGTCTCTGTTTCCGTTTCTCCTTTTGTATACTGGAAATCAAACATGACCACTCCAGAGGATTAAAAGAGCTAATTGGCTTTTCTCGTGGCTCAGTGGCTCAGTGGTAAAGAATCTGCCTGCAGTGCAGGAGACCTGGGTTCGATCCCTGGGTCAGAAAGATTCCCTGGAGCAGGAAATGGCAACCCTATCCAGTATTCTTGCCTGGAGAATCCCATGGATGGAGGAGCCTGGAAATACATAGGAAGTGCTTGGTATGGGACGTGACTCATGCTACGTGCTCAGTAAAGGGAGGTTATTCATTTTCATAAATCTGAAAACTGTTTTCACAGTGTGGGAGGCACTTCTAGAAGCACACAGATGAGAAATGACTGGGTTATTTTCCTTTTTTTTTTTTTTTAAGTTTATCTTACTGAATATAGTTGATTTCCAGTGTACTTTGTTAGTATGCCAAAGTGATTCACTTATATAAATATATACATTCTTTTTCATATTCTTTTCTATTATGGTTTTTCAGAGGGTATAGTATAAAGGTTCCCTGTGCTGTACAGTAGGATCTTTTTGTTTATCCATCCTATGTATAATAATTTGATTCTGCTAACCCCAAACTGCCACTCCATCCCTCCCCTCCCCTCCCCTCCCCTCCCCTTGGGACCCACGGGTCTCTGTGCCTGAGATTCTGTTTCACAGACAAGTTCGTTTGTGCCGTATTTTAGATTCCACGTATAAGTGATACCATGATTCTAGCCTTTCTCTTTCTGACTTAATTCACCTAGTATGACAGTCTCTAGGCCCATCCATGTTGCTGCAAATGGTATTATTTCCTTCTTTTTTATGGCTGAATGATATTGCATAGTATATATGTACAGCATCTTCTTTATCCCTTCATCTGTAGATAGATATTTAGGTTGTCTCCATGCCTTGGGTATTGTGAACAGTGCTGCTATGAACATAGGGGTGCATGTTTCTTTTTGAATTATAGTTTCATCTGGATATATGCCCAGGCGTGAGATTGCTGGATCATATGGCAACTCTATTTTCAGTTTTTTTAAGCAACCTCTGTACTGTTTTCCATAGTGACTGCACCAATTTACATCCCCACCAAGAGTGTAGGAGAAGGGTTCCCTTTTCTTCATACCCTCTCCAGCATTTATCATTTGTCGACTTTTTAGTGATGGCCATTCTGACCAGCATGAGGAAGCTTCTGCACAACCTCCACCTTGGAATCACCTAAGAAAATGGATACATATCCATATCATAGATATCCATATCATAGCCTAAGAAAATGGATAGATCAGGAAATGTTTTAAGGAGTGAGAGAAGGTGGAAGTAGTCAGCCTAGCATGGGGCATCTAGAAAGCACTCAGCAAACACTGGCAAGATGAGAAAAAGAGGAAATAGTCAGCTAGGGCTGGAGCTAAACTCCCGGCTTAGCCTTATTTTTGTCAGTCATGTGTCTGTTGAACTTGGCCAAGACCCTTGACTTCTCTGAGCCTCAATTTCCCACCAGCAAGATGGCAGACATCTTTGCGGCCCTCACTTAGCTCCTGGATTGTTATGAGGTTAATACGGGACAGTGTCTTCGATCATGTGAAGATTCCACAAACATAGAAGGCATTAGTATTAAAAATGATCACTCCAATCCATGCTGAAAGGTTGAAGGATACGTGGATAGTGGACCTCAGGGCCTTCTCAATTACGGCTTCAGGAATAGTTAAGGTGAAGCCAGTCGGCGCACGATCAATTCTTTCTGAAGCTTCTCTCCCAAGGAGGCACTGGGACTTTTGCAGCTGCCTGACGTGTTTCTTAACAAGTTACCTCCAACCAGAGAAACATCAGTAGTTGTCGAGGCCACAGTTTGTCTGGCTGATTTATACAAATCGGTGAAACAATATCTCCAGCCTGTTCTTTGATCTTGGTTTGAAGCAAGTCATCTTAAACACTCGTGGGAGCTGGAGGGAGATCCTTCATATAAACGTGTCCACAAATCTTTCCTGGACGCTCAGGGTGAGGCCTCCGCCAGTTGCTTCAAAGGCCTCATCCATCACGACAAAGGGAATAAAAACTCGAGTTATGCTGTATTCATCTTATTGATCGCCACCCTTGACCCAACTCAACCCACAGCCAACTGCGGCAGGAATTTCTAACTCAACTTTTCTTCTAGACCTCCCCTCTCTCCATTGCCACCCCCTCTTCCCTCCATCCGCACCCCCCCCCACCCCCCGTTCCCCTGTGACCATCCCTCTCTTTAATCAAGGAGGCTAGTTGGAGGAGGAAGCTCTCGTTGCTGGAGACTGAGCACTGGAGGTTAACTGTGACTCTGGAGCCCAACTGCCTGGGTTTGAAACCCAGCCCGAGCCTGTACTTCAACCTATACTATGCTAACTGCAGATCAGCCGTAGAAACTCTCCTCTGCCTCAGTTTCCCTGTTTAGAAATTTAGATAATGTATCAGTCAGGGTTATACTAGAGAAACAGAGCCAGTAGGGTATTTATATTACAAGATGCATGTATTTATTTATTTTTATTGTTTGGCCATACCATATACCATGTGGGATCTTAGGATCTTAATTCCCTGACTAGGGATTGAACTTGTATCCCCTTCATTGGAAGCATGGAGTCTTAATCACTGGACCACCAGGGAAGCCCTAAGAGATGCATTTTAAGGAATTGGATTACAGGATGGAGAGGGGGTAAGTTGAAATCTGCAGGCTGATGCTTGAGGCTGCTGTCCACAGGCAGACTACCTTCCTCAAGGAAACTTCTGTTCTGCCTTTGAACCAATTGGGTGAATCCCTCACGTTATCATGGATCGTCTCCTTTATTTAAAGGCACCTGTCTTGTTTTTTCAAAAAGATATTTAATTTTTTTTAATTTTTTTTAGAGCAAAATAAAAAAGTTTCCCTGATGACTCAGCGGTAAAGATTCTGCCTGCAATGTGGGAGATGTGTGTTCAATTCCTGGGTGGGGAAGATCCCCTGGAGAAGGAAATGGCAACCCACTCCAGTATTCTTGCCTAGGAAATCCCATGGACAGAGGAGCCCAGTGACTTACAGTCCATGGGGTCACAAAAGAGTTGGACACGACTTAGCAACTGAACAACAACAGAGTAAAAAGTTTACTCATATGACCCATAAAATTGGGGGTGAAGGTCCAATGTCAGTTTAAAGTTTTTCTTTTCCCTTAAAAAATTTTTGTTTTATTCATTTATATAATTTTGACCATGCTGTGTCTTCTTTGCTACACAGACTTCTCTCCAGTTGTGGCTGGAAGAGGGCAATCCATAGTTGCGGTACCTGGGCTTCTCATTGGAGTGGCTTCTCTCTTGTTTTGGAGTGTGAGCTCTAGAGTGTGCGGGCTTCAGTAGTTACGGCATGCAGGCTCAGTAGAGAACAGGCACGCAGGATTAGCTGCTCCTCAACATGTGGTATCTTCCCGGACCCAGGATCAAACCCAAGTCTCCTGCATTGTCAGGTGGACTCTTCATCACTGAGCCAGCAAGGAAGCCTCTCAAATTTTGTTTTCTGAATGAAGTCAATTTACAGCTCAAAAAAATAAAGAAAAAGGCACATGGAGTTCAAGTGTATGCAGAAAGTTGCCTTGCTGTGCTCTGATCCAGTCTCTTAGCTGCATGTGTGTCATGGGGTGGCGAAGAGCCAAGCATCTGGGGACACAGAGATGGATTTAGTGTCACATTTATCTCTTGGTACTTTATGGTCATTGGGAATTGTGTAACCTTCCTCTATATCATTTAATAAGAGCACAATGTGAGAAAATAATAGTATATGTCCTGCAGGATTGTTGTGAAAATTAAGTAAGAGAACACCAAATTCTTCCCCTCAAGCTTTGTGTGCATTCATAAATGCTCATTATTAATCATGGAAAATGTATGTACACTGTGCATCTTCAGGCGTGTCCAGCTCTTTGTTACTCTGTGGACTGTAGCCCACCAGGCTCCTCTGTCCCTGGGATTCTCCAAGAATATTGGATTGGGTTGCCATGCCCTCCTTCAGGGGATCTTCCCAACCCAGGGCTCAAATCTGTACCTCTTATGTCTCCTGCATTGGCAGGCAGGTTCTTTATGACTAGTGCCACCCACTATGAATAAAATAGATAACTCATGAGAAACTGCTGTATAGCACAGGGAACTCTACTCAGTGCTCTGCGGTGACCTAAATGGGAAGGAAATAACAAAAAGAGGGGATGTATGTATACGTTTGGCTCATCCCCTTTGCTGTACATCAGAAACTAACACAACATTATTAAGCAATGATACATCCGGTCCTATTATTTCATGGCAAATAGATGGGGAAACAGTGGAAACAGTGTCAGACTTTATTTTTCTGGGCTCCAAAATCACTGCAGATGGTGATTGCAGCCATGAGATTAAAAGACGCTTACTCCTTGGAAGGAAAGTTATGACCAACCTAGACAACATATTCAAAAGCAGAGATATTACTTTGCCAACAAAGGTTCATCTAGTCAAGGCTTTGGTTTTTCCAGTGGTCATGTATGGATGTGAGAGTTGGACTGTGAAGAAAGCTGAGCGCCGAAGAATTGATGCTTTTGAACTGTGGTGTTGGAGAAGACTCTTGAGAGTCCCTTGGACTGCAAGGAGATCCAACCAGTCCATCCGAAAGGAGACTAGTCCTGGGTATTCATTGGAAGGACTGATATTGAAGCTGAAACTCCAATACTTTGGCCACCTGATGTGAAGAGCTGACTCATTTGAAAAGACCCTGATGCTGGGAAAGATTGAGGGCAAGAGGAGAAGGGGATGACAGAGGATAAGATGGCTGGATGGCATCACCGACTTGATGGACATGGGTTTGGGTGGACTCTGGGAGTTGGTGATGGACAGGGAGTGCTGCGATTCATGGGGTTGCAAAGAGTCGGACACAACTGAGCGACTGAATTGAACTGAACTGAACTGAACTCCAATAAAAAATTTTTAAAAAGTCACCTGTCAATGGTCACTCATCTACAAGATACCTTCACTGCAGTACCTAGGTTCATTTTTGGTGGAATAACAAGGTGCAGTAAACCAGCCAGAGGGACACGTGCCACTGTCCATCCCAGATGCACAGAATTGAGGGAAAGAAGATAAGGGGTTATCTGTACAGTGCGTAGGGTGGGGCCTGGCGGAGAGGATGCTCTCCATAGATGTTAGATTATTACTAGGGAGAGGATGAGGTGAGAGAACACTCACTGTAGCTCAGCACATAGTAAGTGCTTGGTAAACGCTAGCTGTTATGATGTCTTTGTAATTTTGCTTGGTAGATCTGTATGGAGCTTCTCCCATGTGCCAGGCATTGCTGGGTGGGGAATATGCTGATGGGTGCACGGACTCAGACCTGTGGTCACAAGTCATCACACACACACACACACACACAGCCAATGACAGTTGCTCACTCCAGAGGCTGACACGACACCCTGGAGGGTTGGAGGGCTTGTGGAGACTTCCTTGAGAATGTGAGTTTGGAGCGGAGGTTTGAAGGGCAAGCAAGGGTGACTAGGACATGGGCAGTAGGGTGGAGGGGGCGGGGCTGTGGGAGAACATCCTGGGGAGAAGGACAGGTACAAACACAAGCCCCCCACGCAGGGGCCAGGCGCTATAGGCTGGACCCCAACCAACATGTGCGTCCTGACCGTGAGTATTTGAGTGTTGTGAATTTATATTTGTATCAATAGGTCTTTTCTCTCTTAGGCTGCAAATAATTAAAATAACTGTCTTTCGGTTTTGTGTAGCTGGGTGCCCTGTCGCTTAGTCGAGTCTGAGCTTCAACCCCATGGACTGTAGCCCACCAGGCTCCTCTGTCTGTGGGATTCTCCAGGCAAGCATACTGGAGTAGGTAGCCATGCCCTCCTCCAGGGGATCTTCCCAGCCCAGGGGTCGAACCTGAGTCTTCTGCGTTGTAGGCAGATTCTTTGCTGCTGAGCCACCAGGGAAGCCCTTCGTGTAGCCATTTCAAAGTAATGAAATATTATTACTAACAAGATCATTATTCCTAAAAAGAGTTTAAGATCTCTTTGCAGTTCTTTTTGTCCAACCAGAGTGCACATCCTTATCAGTGTATTTTTAAATCACCAAATATGATTTTTCTCTGATTGGTTAAACCAAGACTTGGCAAACATTTTCCTAAAGGTCAAGTGGCCCAGGTACAAAGTGGCTTGTTTTTTTTTTTTTTTTTGATTTACAATGTTGTCTTAGTTTCAAGTGTACAGAAAAGTGACTCAGTTATACATACATACGTGTGTGTGAAAGTGATAAATATATATACATTATTTTTTAGATTCTTACATTACATTTTAGATTCTTTTCACTATAGATTACTACAAGATACTGAGTATAGTCTCCTATGTTATGTAGTAGGTCTTGTTGCTGATCTATTTTATATATAGTGGTGTGTATCTGTTAATCCCAAACTCTTAATTTATCCCTTCCCCACCTTTCCCCTTTGGTAACCATAAGTTGTTTGTTGTTTTTTTTTTCCTGTGTCTGCAAGCCTGTTTCTGTTTTGTAAATAATTTCATTTGTATCATTTTTCAGATTCCAGATATAAGCAGTATCATGATATTTGTCTTTCTCTGTCTTATTTCACTTGGTTTGATAACCTCTAGGTCCATCAGTGTTGCTATACATGGCATTATTTCATTCTTTTTCATGGCTGAGTAGTATTCTACTGTATGTATATATCACATCTTCTTTATCTAGAAAATGGCCCTTCCTCCGAAGGGTATTAGGAAGATGAAGCTGTTTGGCCCAGGCACGGTGCTTGGCCCTTCACTGGGCATCCCCATCGGAGGTCAGTGTCCTCCAACCCTTGCTGCTCACTAACACGTCTTACAGCTTCTCCACCCACCACCACAGCAGAGAGTAATTGAGATTGTGTTCTTTTACATCTGGTTCCTTTTGCCCAACATTTTTTTTTGGTATATGTTTCAATATAACTTTATTTATAGAACCCAGATACTATGTACGGCCTACAGGTTTGCCAAATTCTACTTTGTACTTTCACTGGGGCCAGCACCGACCACCTCCTCCATGCAAGGTTAAGACTGTACAGGTAGAAATCCCATGAGCTACATTTTCTAGATGAGATTAAGTTTTTTAGTGGCACTAAACAAGTGATCCCCAGTCTTCTATTTAGGATCTGAAAAAGACCTTTGAAATATCAAACAATAGATAGAGTTCTTCCTTCTTGTTCCCTGTTTGTCCTTCACTTCTTTCTCTCCCCTGCTCCCTCTCTCTTTTTCTAACATCAGTATGTTTTTCAATTTATTTTTAATTGGGGGGGAAATCGTTTTATGATGCTGTGTTGGTTTCTACCATACAACGATGCAAATCAGCCATGATTATACATACATCATCTCCCTCTTTAGCCTCCCACCCCTCCCCCCCGTCATACCCCTCTAGGTCATCACAGAACACCAGGCTGGGCATCCTGTGTTACATAGCAACTTCTCACCAGATATCTATTTCACACACGGTAGTTGGAGAAGGCAAAGGCAACCCATTCCAGTACTCTTGCCTGGAAAATCCCATGGACGGAGGAGCCTGGTAGGCTGCAGTCCCTGGGGTCACTAAGAGTCGCACACGACTGAGCGACTTCACTTTCACTTTCACTTTCATGCATGGGAGAAGGCAATGGCAACCCACTCCAGTGTTCTTGCCTGGAGAATCCCAGGGACGGGGGAGCCTGGTGGGCTGCCGTCTATGGGGTCACACAGAGTCGAACACAACTGAAGCGGCTTAGCAGCAGCAACAGCAGCAAGAGCGTGTATGTGCCAATGTTACTTTCTCCATCCGTCCCACTCTCTCCTTTCCCCACTGTGACCACAAGTCCATTCTCTACATCTAAGTCTCCATTCCTTCCCTGAAAAATAGGTTCATCAATACCTTTTCTAGATTCCATATATATGCGTTAATATATGATACTTGTTTTTCTCTTTCGGACTTACTTCACTCTGTATTGCACAACATTTGTAAAATGAAACTCAAGTGTGCTGTTGTGTGTGGGTATAGTTCTTTGGTTGCTTTGCCATATAGTATTCTGTTGGTGAATTTGCCAGTATTTGTGTACCCATTTTGTTCTTGATGGCTGTTTGGGTTGTTTCTATTTGGGAAGCTCCTACAAACAACACTTATGTAAATATTCTTGTACAAGTTTATTTCTGTTGGCACAAGTTGATTTTCTGGGTTATAGGGTATGGTCAGTTTTTATAAATGGCCAGATGGTTTTCTGAAGCTGTGCTCCTAGTTAACCTGCCTGCCAGCGGTGTACCAGAATTCCAGCTGTCCTAGACCCTTGAAACACTTGCTGCTGTCTGGTGGTTTTGTGTTTATTTTTGTGTCTTTAGTTTATCATTCTCTGGGTGGATATAGTATCTTCCTGTGCTTTTATGTGTTCAATTTTTAAAACCATCTTAATCATTTTTAAGTATATTCCATGGTAGTGTTAACTATCGGGACTTCCCAGGAGGTGCAGCAGTGAAGAATTCACCCGCCAATGCAGGAGATGCAAGAGACGTGGGTTTAATCCCTAGGTTGGGAAGATCTCCTGGCGTAGGAACTGGTAACCCACAGTATTCTTGCCTGGAAAATTCCGTGGACAGAGGAGCCTGGAAAGCTATAGTTCATGGACTTGCAAAGAGTCATACATGACTGAGCACATACCCATTAAGTAACCTGCAATAAATCTGTAGAAATTTTATATCTCACAAAACCGAAACTCTTTACCCATCAAACGACAGCTTGCAATCTTTCTGTGCTCCCTACCCACCCCCCACCCCCACCCCTGGTGACCTCATTCTATCCTCTGTCTCTATGAGTCTGACTATTTTAGAAACCTTGTGCATGCAGTATTTGTCCTTGTGTCTGACTTATTTCCTTGAGCATCCTGTCCTCAAGGTTCATCCATGTTGTGGCAGGTGTCCAGATTCCCTTCCTTCCTAAGACTGAAGAGCTTCCCATTGTACAGATGCATGCCTCTCTATCCATTCCTGTCCATGGATATTCAGGTTGCATCCACTTCTTGGTGCCTTCAACTTGCCTTTCCCTGATGGTTGATTAGGTTGAGTCTCTTTTCATTTGCTTATTGGTTATTTGCATATCTTTTTTGTGAGGTGCCTGTTCAGGTCTTTTGCCCATTTTTTTGCATTAGGTTACTTGTATCTTCTAGTACTCTTGCCTGGAGAATCCCACAGACAGAGGAGCCTGGCCGGCTACAGTCCACGGGGTCACAAAGAGCTGGACACGACTGAGCTGTGTAGTGTGACTTGTATCTTCTCTTTGACTTGTAGTAATTCTTGGTATTAATATAATCTGGGTATGACCCTTTGCCATTAGTATGTGACTCAGTGGAAAAGTGAATCTAATCCAAAGAGAAGTCTGATCACATCACCCTCATGGCTCCTCTTTCTCTGGCCCTCGTGTTCTGACCTCATTATTTCTGTAGCCTCCCCATAGGCCATCGTCTCTGCCTCCCTGCCTTTGGCCAGGCTGGAGTCTCCTGAATATTCTGCTCTCTGCCCTGGAATCTGACAAAAGGCAGAATAACTTAGAGGTTAAAGGCATGGACTCTGGAACCAGACCACCTGTGTTTCATCCCTTATGTTTCTAGTGATGATAGTAATATTAATAACAGCTCATAGACTTGTTGTGCAGAAACTGGTGTTTTGGGGTGTTTTGCACGTGGTAAAGGGGACGTGAGTACGCACAGCGTGGGCTAGTTTTCAGCCCCACTTGCCCCTTCCATGGGAAGATTTGTGCAGTGCACACTCTGCCCAGCTGTATGTGGTGGCCCCAGCTGGTTTTCAGGTCTTGAATTCCTCCAGAGTGGCTCAATTCTCAGGAGGCTCTCCATTTTTGTGTTACCAGTGATTTCAGCAGGACCAGGCTTACATTCTGCCAGTTTCATAACCCCCTCCAAGAGAGAGCACTTCATCTCCAATACTAGGAGCAGGAAATCGAGAGCCAATGTCCAGGCTAGGATGAGTGTCCTTCCCTGGAGGCGGGGAGGGTGGGAAGGGCTGCTGCAGGGCCACCTGGAATGAACTTCTTGAACTGAGAGCCTTTAAAGTAAAAGGGAAGGTTATTACTAGAAAAAGAGTCAATTCTGAGCAGGAAAAATCCATCATCTTTCCCATCTCCTCCTTTACCCTTCAACCATGGAATCCACCCACTCCCAGTTTGAAGGGAGAATGCTGTGCTGTGCAGTGCTTAGTCGCTCATTCGTGCCCAACTCTCTGCCATCTCATGGACTACAGCCCTCCAGGCTCCTGCATCCATGGAATTCTCCAGGCAACAATACTGGAGTGGCTAGCCATTCCTTTCTCCAGGGGATCTTCCCAACTCAGGGATCAAACCCAGGTCTCCTGCATTGCAGGCAGATTCTTTACTGTTTGAGCCACCAGGGAAGCCCTCATAAGAAAACTCACTCCCTCAAATGTCCATTCTCTGCCTGGAAAACCCATCCATCCGGTCACAAATGAGCATCAGACAGAGGTCTTCATCTTTTATGAGTTTAGTGGGCATCAGTTTTATCAACATCCCCGTCATTAATCAAGGAGGAATTACCCAGTGGCAAGGTATTATGGTTTTCTTTTATAACTGGCTTGTTGTAAAAAAAATTAATTTCAGTTTCAACTTTTAAGCGAGAGAAGAGAAAAGATAATTGTGCCGCGTTTCCTGAAAAGTTATGAAAGCAAGTGAGGGGTCATTTTTCAGAACTTCGCTCCTTACGATTAATAATCATCAGTCTTGGGTCTTTCATGTGTCTTGCCACCGAGCTGGGAGCCCTGGAACTAGCGGACTGGGCTCTGCTTCCAAGATGCTTCTTGGAGTCTCTGATTTCAAGGAAGGGGCTTAGATTTAGAGAAAAGGCTGGGGTGTAGCTGGGTGGGTAAATTCTCGCTATAGTCTGATGGTTTCTGCATTCTGCTAGGAGGAAGGCCTCTGCCCACTCCCACCCTCTCTCCAGAGCAGCCCACACCCCAACCACCATTTTTTCTTTTCTATCGTGATTTTTATTCGAATCGTTGGCTGTGTTGTGCTCTCAAGCCTGAACAAGGACACACGGAGTTCTCAAACTGTAATTTATCATGTGGATGAACGTTTTATCTCTTGTCTGGTGCCCACAACATTGGGGTTCTAATTTCCACCCCGGATTCAGTTCCCTGTGGAGCAGGCCAGGCTTTGTCTAACCTTTCTGTGTTAGTTTCATCTTCTGGAAAATAGAGTCAATATCAACCCTGCTCATAGTAGCACAGGAATTAGTCACTGTTTTTCAGAGGGCTAATCTCATACCTTAGTTGGCGGAAGGCAATTCCACCAACAGCCCCCAAATTATATCTGATAGCGTAGTTGCTGATGAGTGGTATTTATTATCACTATTTCCATTGTGAGGCTCCAAACTCATACTTATGAGGTCGCCACTTAATTCATAAATTCAAGAAGCTGTCATAGTCACCGCAAGGAGTGGGGTTCAGAGCCGAGGGCTGCTTGGCAAAAACTCTCCACCCACCCAGGGCCATGTCTTCTTCCTGAGGCTGGGCAGGCAATCGTGGTGGAAATCATAAGGTCACAGTGGGATGTGGCTTCATTCCTTTCTGTTACAGGCTATGATTAATCTCTTCTGATGTTTTTTTATTTGAAAGAATAATCTAAAACCAGCCACAGACAAAATCAACTCTCCTGAAAGGGGAAATCTAGGTGAAAGAAGAGAATGTTTGTGGAGAAGAAAAGGCATGAACACACTTGGGTGGGGGGAGGTTTGGAGGCCACGGAGGACGCTGGAAGGCCGGGTCCCTTAATTTATGGCTTAGAAACGGAGAGCTCTTTCTTCTGGCAAGTGGGTGATTCACGACCTCATTTGGGGGTCTGACTCCATCAAAATTATGTCTAGTTGCAAGAGCTGCCAACAAAGGTGGGTTTCTGCCGTCTGTGAGACCCCACACAGTGGTGTCTCCTCCAGCCAGGGGACCTGGGTGTAATGTGTGAAGTGAAGATGTGAGGTCCCTCAACTTGAGTTTTCCTGCTCTTCTGAATTGTAAATAGTCCAATAGTCCACAAGAAAGACCCTTCAGGAGGCAGGCTGCTTTGGTCTGGCTGGTTCCCTAGGGCAGGGATTCCCAGCCACGGTGCTACTGGTCATCGGCGCCAGGCCATCCAGTGTTTTGGGGTCGTCCTGTACACCGTAGAGAGTTTTGCAGCATCCGAAACCCTAACCCACTGGATGCTCTTAGCTGCCCCTTTGCCTCATTTGGGTCAACCCCAAACGTCTCCAGTCATGGCCAAATGGCTCCAGAAGTCAAAGTCAGCCTGGTAGCCCCTCATGGAGCTGTGGGGTCCCATGAGCCCTTTCAAGGCTGCCCCTTGCTGTCCCTTCATTTTCACTGGGGAGGCTGAAAGCCTCAGAAACTGGGTTAGGTGAGTGAGGCTGTGGGGTGGCAGGTAGCAGAGATGCTCTGACTCAGGGAGTATCTTTTTGCCAGGGCAACCTTGCTGCTGGTCATGGTGGCCCGCCTTCCAGGTGTCCCTTTGAACTGTGTCTGCAAACCAGGTGGTTAATCAGCGCTGCAGTGCTGTTTGGATGTGTTGCTGCATGTAATTACCAGTTCGCACCCTCAGCCGTGGGCATTCAGGGGAACAGGGTGCTCCTTGCAGGAGGGGGGAATGGGGGAAGTGGTCTTGGAAGTGTGACAAGGATGTCCGAGATGACAGGGACTGGGCCTTTGTTGACAGGCAGTCCCTGGGCTCTCGCAGGTTGTGGCACTCTCTCTGAGCATCTCAGGGGCCCCCTACGTGGGTGGGTAACATCTGAAGTATGGGAGCCCTTAGGAAGAATTTCTTTCGGATGCCTCACTCCCCATCATCTCCCACAAATTAAAACACACCCACACTTTAACTGTAATTTATTGGCAGTAAAAGTATTTGAAGGGAGTTTAATGATTTTGCTTCTTCAATTATCTGGCTGGCGGGTAATTCATCAACGTCGCAATTACCCTGATCCCGCCCAGAACCAATAGCATCCTGAGGAATTCTCGCAACTGTTTTCGCAAACGTAATGAAGATTTTATGACGATGACATCGTAACACTGCAGCCAACGAGCAGCGGGAGCGGGTGGTGGGGCGGCGGGGCTCACTGCTGCCTTTGGCAGGCGTTTAATGAAGCACTTATTAATTTTGATTTTGCTGCTTTCGTGTCGAATTTCAGAGCCGATCATTTTTCTTCACATGGCACGTGCTTGCACAGGCCCCAGAAAGGCCCGTGCTTCAGGCTCTGAGGAGCAGCCTTGCTCTCCCAGAAGGTGAGAAGAAGATTCCAGAGGCTGCAGAGCAGTCATTGTGCTGGGGTCGAGGGTGTGTGCTTGGGGGGTGGGTGGTTCACCCGGCTGTCAGAGTCACTCCTGGTTTTCTCTTCCTTCGTTTTCATGGAGGTAAAAATTAAGTCGAACCATCTGGAGATCCACATGTGTGATCCCCAAACGTCAAACACGGGCGTTCATTCCTTATTTCTTGATTAATTTATTGGACGGCAGCTTTCTGATCAGCCCTATGCTTTAATCACGGGGAAATTGCCTACCAGCTGGGTATTTTACTTTTCTCTGTTACAGCAAATGAAGCATAATTGCCGGGACGCGGACCAGTCGGAAAAACAAGGAGAAATTAGGTGTAATTGGGCAGCATTTCCTGACGAGTTATAACACCGAGCCCCCAAATGGGATTAGCCGGTGTTTTATTTTCTTTTTTACGAAGAGGGACCTCAAGATTATTAATAGTGCGCCAGCCACCCTCCCTACCACGCTGAGATGAGTGGGTCTGAGCCAGGAGGGCGGTTCCCTCCCCCACCACAGCCAGGGGTGGTGTGTCTCCTGGAAGCTTATGGTAATATTTGCAGATATAAAAAGGGACAGGACAATTAAAAATGTGCACGAGTAGCTGTAGGGCTGACGTTATTGATGCCTTTGTGATCAATAGCGCTATTTGTATTTGAATTGCTGGCTACGAAGGTGCCTTAGGAGGCTCCAGCCCCATAACTGAGAGCCTGACGGAGGGGAGTAAAACCTCGCAGTGACTGCAGTGTCAGGCCCAGGAATAGCGGCTGATTTAAAGCCATGGGTGATGGAGTGAGGCGGGGTTTTCACCAGCGTGTGCCCAGGAGAGGGGATTACATCTGCCCAGCTTCCAGACCCCAGGTGGATTGAAGCCGTTTATAACAGAATTTGGCCGCAGTTGAATTTTAATCTTGGGATCCCCCGATTGCTTTAAGGGCAAGCCCCAGAGGCTGCCATTTGCTTTCAGTAGCTTTGCCCAGAGCCTAAAGAAATCGCTGCCCCCACCCCCCTCAACCCCCCATAGCTCCCATAAGCTCTGTCTGGGGCTGTTTTTGTGGAAGGGATTTGAGAGTGAAAATTTCAGGAATAGGAGCCCTGGATCACATTTCTTTCTGGATGAACTGTCTGGCATTCATTTTCTGATCATAATCGCAGCTAATGTTTCCTGGGTGCTGGTGACTCACAGGGCACTGGTAAATGCTTGCTTGTCTTGCTTGTTTTCAAACTTGAAACCTGAGTTAGACTCAATTCTTGGGCGTGTTCTCTGGGCCGGCACTGGCCAATACCATGACAGCTCATGGCGAGTGGCTCTTAAGTACTTGAAGTCTGGCTGGTCCACACTGAGAGTAAAACACAGGCTGAATTTCAGATTTGGGAGGGAAAAAAAGGAATGTAAACCATTAATTTTCAATCTGATTATGTGTTCTGGAATGCTACTCTTCTGGACATATTGTGTTATATAAAACATAAAATTATCTTCTTTAGGCTTTTCACTTTTGTTGTTAATTGTATAAAAATTTGGCTGCCACAGAATAAACACTACAGCTGTGGCTTGCGTTCTATTTCTATTGCATAGTGCTGGTCTAGAGGGAGAAAAGAGGCACAAAGAGGTTAAGCAGCTTGCCCAAGGCCACACAGCGTCCTAGTGGCCACATCTTTTAGAAGTTAATGGCATCACCTCTACTGGTACATGAGTCTGATCTTCTCCATCGGCTTTCTGTCGTTGGCCCTGGTTGAAGTCACAGCCATAACTCTGTCCTTAGTCTTCTCAGCTAGGTCACCAGACAGTTGGGCTATACCATCACGGTGGTTTTTCCCAGAAACTGACATTCTCAGTTTTGAACTCTTTGGCACATTGCTGTGTAGTGTGGGGAGAGAGTGTCAGTCCTTCTCTTAAAGCTTTTTTAATTATATTTAACTAGGAATCTTGTAATATTTTAGCGGGCAATTGGTCTCCTGGGGCCATCTGCTGCAAAGATTTTTGAAAAATCTAAACTTTATTCTTTGCCATCAATCTGTGTGGTTAATGGGGCTGAGTAGGAATAATTTCATCCACCCTTCTGACTCAGAACAAGAGACAGAAGGAGAGGCTGAGCAAAGACGGCCAGGCATCTGACAGCCAAGGTGGCCAGACTCATTCATCCGGGTACTTGCCTATAAGTCCCCACACTGTGCCCTGTGCTTGGATCCCGGAGATACCTGAGCCCCGGCATCATGTGTCCTGGCTGACATGGTGCCCTAGAACTGATGCTTGCTCCTGATATAAAGAGGGGTCTGTAAGACTTGGCTCCGCTTTTCCACGTTCAGTGCTCTTGGACCAGTCATTGGTTCCCTGGGCCGCCCTCACGAAGGCTGATGTTTTCTTACCCACCGTTCCCCTCCTGCTGGGCTGGGCAGGACACCCAGGCATGGGACTGAAGAGAAGGAAGCTGTCTTTCAATATGCTTGCTGGAAACTTGGGAAACTCAAGAGCAAGATCAACGTCACCTGTCCCCACCCAGAGGCAGGCTTCTCTGGGGCCAGGGCAGTGAAGGGGGCCAGCACTCCTCCAGCCTGCCTTCTGCACCCCCTCTCCCAGCATTTAATCAGTGTAGCTGATTAGTTGCAACTCACCGCAGAGTAGTGGAGGACCCTGGCTGGTGGCCCGCTGCTGTCATTTATGGCTGGGTGATTTGAGGCCAGCTTCCCCACCCCACTGAGCCTCTGATCCCTCATTTGCAAAATGAGACTCACTGGATCTGCCCTGCCTCCCCTCCCTGAGTTGTTGAGAGGTTCCCACAATGTCTGAGAGAGTGATATGAAAATGTGGGTAAACAGGAGAGCAGTATTTAAATGCATGCTATTACCATAATTGCCTGGTATTGTGTGTGTATAGCTCATCTCCCCAATTAGATGTGAGATTCTCGGTGACAGGCACCACGTCTCACCCCTTTTGATATCCCCTCACAGCCAGGATGGTACCAAACATATGGCTGCCACTCAATAAATATTTACTGAATGGAATTGCATTTCAGATCCGCTCCAAATCACCCTAAAACACAGTCAGGTGCAGCTCCAAGGATTTCTCGAGGAGAGGGCAGAGTCGGGGAGGTTCTGCTGCAGGTGCCAGGAGGTGTCTCCGAAGGAATGACTCCAGGAAGGGATGGGTGCCTGGTTTGCTTTATCCTTCCAGCTCTTGGCTTTTAACAGTAGCCTTGAAATCTGCTGTCTCCTCTCAGAAACGACTTTGCCCTCCGTCCTTCGGGATACACTTTCTGCGCCGCACCCGCTATAGTTCAGCTTTCTATTAAGTAGTCAAACATAATATAAAATTTCCAACAAAAAGATTGTTCCTGGATTAATTAATCTCCCCTTTGCGTAGGCAAAGACATAAAAGAGAGCATAAGATAAGAAAAGAAAATGAAATTAATCTTATACTTTCTATGGCTGCCTGTTAATTTCAGGCTTTCCTGCATCCGGGCGCCTGGGCTCCTGTTCAGTGTCTGGATGGCTTGGTACTTAAATGAAACATCTTATTAATCATTTCCCAGGAATGCTGGGCAGCCAAAAAGAAAAAAAGAAAAACAACCCAGGCATTCAGGAGCCCCAATGAGTTTATTTTTATAGGAATGCATACCTTATCACCGGGTATGGCCAATACATCAAAACGATAAGCCAGATTTGTACATCATCGCACACTGGTATCGATAAATCAGGTTAACACTAAGCTGCCAAATCAATTCTGACCTGACGCCGACCTCTCCTCGGAGGACAGATTTGAGAATAAACATGGAGGGAACCAGGGAATAAGACTATCTGAGAAGTTTCACAAAAGAAGCTGAACTCTGCTAATCAGAAGGTAGATGTGTTTTTAATTCCAAGATGACTGGGCAGCAATTCAGCAGTCCTGACAACAGGCAGAACATCCCCGCTCCCAGAGTTGGAAGAGACGGCTTACGAATCTTGCCCTGCCAAGCCTACGTTCTCACATTTTCCAAAATGTCCATTAATCCCAGAGGACATTCCAGCTGGCCCCTTGCTCCACTGAGACGATGTCAATATTACGATGAACCAGTCCACATGAGCATCAACATTTCTTGATGCTCCTCTTCTCTGAAAAACGCATTAGCTCCCGGCAGTACTGTCCCGAAATTAATTCACAGACAACCGAGCATCATTACCCGTGATCTGCCCTGGCTAACTGCTTTCTGTTAGTGAATTTGGTGAGGGAAATAAGCTCTTTCCATCCACTTTATCATCTGGAGACCTCAGGACACAGTGTGTCTCTCCTGGGTGCTATTATTAGAACCTGTTTGTACAATTGCTATTACTATTAATTCTGCAGAAACCAGCTCCCACCCAAAGCCATCAGCCGGGTGGCTTTAAGTCTCAAGATCAGCCTTTAATCTACACTTTGAAGTTGTTGGCAGAGGCAAGAGTTTTATTTCAGCCTGATGACCATGAGTTTTAATTTTTTTGAGGAGAGAGCTATTCCCGCCCTCCACCCCCCTCCCACCCTCCACCCCCACCAATGTGCTGGAGTCCACAGACTGTTCCCTGAATGCAGCCCAGCTTGGGAGAAAGCCATTGTGAGCGGGCCCAGGTGCAGCAGCTGGTTGGGCGCTATGTGGGTATGGAGGTCTTCAAGGCTTCTTGAAGGACAGCGTTAGGGATCATATGTCTTCTGAGCTCCAGACCCACACCCAGGACGTCCTGTGGACAATTCTCCCACAGTGCATCTTGCCCCACCTTGTCCCCTGCATTTTAAAACCTTGATCCAGGGGCCATGTCCCATCCCCAAGTACATGGGCAGCCCTGCCTTCCTGTGGACCTGATATCCATCTGACCACTGTGTTCATCCCCCAGATTTGTTTCTGGTTTATCAAGGAGACACACGTGACCCATGGCGTGGTCAGCTTCTGCTTGGCTGAACTTCCCTGCGAGGGCTTAACTCCTAGTGCTTGTGTGCTCAGTCACCTCAGTCGTGTCCGCCTATGTGTGACCCCATGCACTGTAACCCACCAGGGTCCTCTATCCGTGGGATTCTCCAGGCGAGAATACTGGAGTGAGTAGCTGTGCCCTCTTCTAGGGGATCTTCCCAACCCAGGAGTCAAATCCACATCTCCTGCATTGCAGATGGATTCTTTACCACTGAGTAACTGGGGAAGCCCTTGACACCCAATGCTGCTGCTACTGCTAAGTCGCTTCAGTCATGTCCGACTCTGTGTGACCCCATAGATGGCAGCCCACCAGGCTCCGCCGTCCTTGGGATTCTAGTTCTCTGCAAATACATCTTAAACAAATGCATATATATTCAAATCCAATCGATAGGAAAGAAAGAAGGGAAGGAGGATTTGATAAACAGAAGGCTAAGAAATGGCTTCCAGCTCTGATCAGTTCTGATCTACCTCACTGCAAATTAAAAAAAAAAAAAAAAAGAATTGAAAAGACACTCAATGTACACTGGCCCCCTTGGAAATGTACTAATCGTTATTGTCATCATGGCTCATCATGGATTGAGCATCAGGTCTCTGCTGAGCTCCATGCCAAGGACTTTGCATGCAGTAGCTTGTTTTGACCCTAGAAAATCATCTGAAGTACATCCTATGCTGACCCTGGCTGTAGGTCAAGCGGTGGATGGTCAGAAAGCCTAACTACCATCACATAGCAGGAGACCCTGAGCAAATACTTGAGTCCTCGGGGGTGGACTCGAGGCCCCTCCCACTGACAAGCTGTGGTCCCTGGGCTCCTTTAAAGGCTGTGTGAGGCACAGGTCCTGTGGAGGACCCTTACAAAAAGACATGTTCTTTGTTTTTGTCCTGGTGCAGAGCATTTTTTACCCACCAATGTATTCCACTCAGTCGCTTAAGACGATCAGTAATATATGTTTGTCAGCGGGGGAGGCTAAAGCCAGACTTTACCTCTAAGAAAAGCTAATAGGCCCAGTTTCAGGGTGGGGGACCACGAGCCCCTGACCTTGGTTGGACCAGCCCCAAGCACTAATCAACATTGCCGAGAATGTCTGTGTGCACTAACAAAGCATAAATATTTGTTCTCTATTGAAGGCCTCCAGGGCCATGGCAAATAGCAGCCTTAAACATGCACAGTCCACCTGCCTGTAAAGAAAGAGAAAACACAGAAAAACAACCCTTTGAATCCACTCTTCCCCATAGAAACAGAAACGATGTTCTGATCATTATGTCTAAAAACGCAGTAGATACGAAAATTGGATTTGGTCGGAGCTGGAATTTAGCTGCAAATGGGTGGTTTTTAATAAAGTGCCTCATAGCAACCGATCTGTGAAAAGCTGGTACTTAAAAGCAAGTTCATATGATCTCAGAAAATGGCTCATCCAGACAGGGCAGTCTGTAACTGTTTATTTATAGTCGTCTGCACCAGATCAGATAAGCTGGGACTCAGGGAAGCGGGGGGCTTCCTGAAAGTACCATCCTCAGTCCATTCGTGTGACCGGGAACTGGATCATCAGACACGCTTTGGAAAACAGGGCTCAGGTCAGATGGGAGACAGGGGTGGGCGGGTTCTGCCCTTGGACAGATGTGCTCCAAATGCAGAGACTCAAGAGTTGTTTGTGAAGGTGGGGCTGTAAAAGCACACGGGGCTCAAATGGTGGTCCTTTTTTTTTTTTTTAAATGTAATTAATATTTCTGCATTGGGTCTTAGTTGCAGCATGCAGGATCTTTTCATTGCAGCACACAGGCTCCAGAGTGGGCAGGTTCAGTAGTTGTGGCTGGAGGAGTTAGTTGCCCCGTGGCATGTAGGATCTTAGTTCCCCAACCAGGGATTGAATTGGCATCTCCTGCATTGGAAGACAGATTTTTAACCACTGGACCACCAAGGTGTTGTTGTTCAGTTGCTCAGTCATGTCCAACTCTTTGCGACCCCATGGACTGTAGCATGCCAGGTTTCCCTGTCCTTCATTATCTCCCAGAGCTTTCTGAAACTCATGACCATTGAGTCAATGATGCCATCCAACTATCTCATCTTTGTCATCCCCTTCTCCTGCCTTCAATCTTTCCCAGCATCAGGGTCTTTTCCAGTGAGTCGGCTCTTCACATCAGGTGGCCAAAGTATTGGAGTTTGAGCTTCACCATTGTCTTTCCAATGAATATTCAGGGTTGATTTCCTTTAGCATTGACTGGTTTGATCTCCTTGCAGTCCAAGGGACTTTCTAGAGTCTTCTCCAGCACCACAGTTTGAAAGCATCAGTTCTTCAGTGCTCAGACTTCTTTATGGTCCAACTCTCAGGAAATCCCTTAGATGATGGTCTTTCAGGGAGTAGACCTGGGTGGAGTCAGGTCTCAATTTTCTGGCTGTGTGGCCTCAAGCTAATGCATTTCCTTTCTGTTTGAGCAACTTTATTGAGATGTAGTTCACATGCCATACGATTCATTCATTTGAAGAATTAGAATTTAATGGATTTTCATATATTCACAGATGTATGCAGCCATCTCCTCAGTCTGTTTTGGAACATTTCCATCATCTCAGGAAGAAACTCTGTACTTTTTAGCCACCTCCACCCCACACCCCATCCGCTCCAGCCCTAAGCAACCTCTAATCTGCTTTGTATCTCTACAGATTTGCTTATTCTGGACATTTTCTATAAATGGAATCCTCCCACCTTGGTCCTTAAGGTTCTGGCTTCTCTCACTCAGTGTCTCAAGTTGTATCAGCATCTCATTGCGTATCAGGGCCGATCTTTCTGGTCTTCAGATTCCTCGTCAGTCAAATTGGTCAAATGCTGCCCCCAATTCTAAGGTGGACCTAGTGATAAAGAACCTGCCTGCCAATCCAGGAGACACAGCAGATACAGATTCACTCCCTGGATCAGGAAGATCCCCTGGAGGAGGGCATGGCAACCCACTCCAGTGTTCTTGCCTGGAGAATCCCATGGACAGAGGAGCCTGGAGGGCTATAGTCCATGGGGTAGCACAGAGTCGGACACGACTGAAGTGACTGAGCACACCTTACCTCACTGGGCTGGAATCTGAGGGGAAATGTCGTTGGGAGGCTGAGCTGAAGAAATCTCCCCCAAGGGGCAACTGTATCCTGATCACCACCCCACACACTGAAAATCGTGATCAAAGCTGAAGCCTAGCACACTTCATCCATCACAATAGACTGATCCCATTTCTCCCCCCGTGACTCCTGTTTTCCCCATGAGATGCATCAATTTGCATTTGTCTCAATAATAAGAGTAACACGATTCGCTTGTATTTATTCTGCCTTTCGAGGGCCCAGGCCTCACGCTCAAGCGTCACTTACAACAGCTCATGTCAACCCCCAGAGGCAAGAATCATGACCCAGCCCCCGAACCCCCCTTAACTGATGAGGAACTTGAAGCTCAGAGTGGGTAAATGAAGCATCTGGGGTCTTCTGCAGAAACCTTACTTCTTACATAAATGCTTATGGGTTAAAGAAATAGGATTTGCTTGGACAGGAAATTTGGAGTAGGTCTAAGGGGACCTGGGGGTGTGGGGGGGGGCTGGTCTCCAAGCCCTGAAGCAGTTCCCCCAGGAACCTGTACACCATGAACAAAGAGAAGTCAACAGGTCAGGCCAGCAAGATGGTATGACGGTGTGCTGTGGGCAGGGGTGGTGGCTGGGGAGACTGCACGCCCTGAACAGATACTTCAGGGGGAGGGGCTGGGAGAAGTTTCCCCCTGGAGGTAGCCTTGAGCCAAGTCTTAAAACATGAAGTGAAGTCCCTGAGGTGGGCGAGGGGAGGCCCTCCATCCATCCTTTGATTAACTGTAGTTAGAGGAGGTGGTATAGTGTCCTGGGCACAGCGGGGCGGGGTGATTAATCCCCCTGTAATCTGTTGGCCGCAGTTTTGCTGTTGCAGGAGGTTTTGCTGGAGAGATCGATGGAGTCTTAACAGAGTGGTGAAATGGCTCAGCGTCTCCGTGCCTGGACCCAGCAAAGCTTCACCGGGAGGAGGAGTTCAACTCCAGAACCAGGCAGCTTTGGGGGTGTCAGCTAGTGTTTTCCTTCAAGGACTGGGGAACAGTTTTCTCAAAGACCTTATTTGTGTAATGCAGGAAGTAGGAAGGTCCAGAGGACAGGAGAGGAGAGAAAGGAAGAAAGGGAGAGGAAGCAGTCGTAACAGTGCCTTTATTCCTTCAGTTACTGAAAGGTGAAGCTGTGTCTTTATCTGACATCCATAGTCATCCTTTCTCCCAACCCCCACCACACCCCTGCAAGACAGGAAATTTGGGGGCCCAAGAAGTGAGGTAACTTGCCTGAAGTCGTGTGGGTAACCAGTGCCAAATCCAGGACTTAAACCAAGGATTAGAAACTCCAGGTGCAGTGCACAGCCGGGAGCAGAGAGCAACTAGTGCTGCCTACATGTTCCTGGTTCCCCCGGAAACCCTGGGGTGCGGTCTGGTGCTGGATTGTACCAAGACAATCTTGCCTCACTGCTGGGCTGGAGGATAATTGAGACATGGTTGCTGGGCTGGGGAAGCACAGGGAAGGTTACTGAAACCCACTGGGGAGGTCAGCAATGGATCTTTGGAAGAAGGGGTGTTGAGCTTGGGGTTTCGATGGGTGCCCAGGAGTCCTTGAGTTCAGTAAAGGGGAAGCTCATTTCAAGGACAGAAGCTCTATATGCAAAGGATCAAAGCTGAGATTGATGATGGCATATCCAGGGAATATTAGGACTTGCAGACTAGCTGGTGGGTAGGATGTGGGGCTTGTGGAAGCAGAAGAGAGAGAATAGGAAGGAGCATGATGGTGCCTAGCTGTTCATCAGCCCTGCCTTGCTAGGGTGGGTGCAGGGAGCTTTTTTCTAGTGGGTGGGATTTCATTAGGGCCAGGGAGCTGGGAATGGCTTTGAAGATTTCTGTGCTTAGTGCCCTCAACCCTTTGTGGAAGCTAAAAATGGATTCTCCAAGGAGTAAGAGCAAAACCACAAGCAGAAAAAGACTCTGCTGGTGAGATTACGTAGCTGCTTCCCTCTATCATTATCTAATTAAGGAAGGGGTGGGGGGAACCCCAAGGCTTTGAAGTAGCAAGAGAGAATTCTGAAATGGCTCCAGCCAGGTCCTGCTGGAGGGATCTAATTACAGAGCAGCATTCTGCAAGGGTGCGGTTACTCATTGTGCAGCGGGTTGGATGGCGTGCATGGAGTGGCTTCTAAACCAGCATCTAAACTGCCAGGACTGAAATACCAGCATCCACAGACCCAAAGGCCATGGCTTGCATGCACTTTCTCTTTCTGGGATTAATCACAGTGGATTCTAGACACTTGCACTGAAAATCTGTGTGATGGTGCGAGGCATGGCAGAGGGAGCCCTGGTGCTGGGTACTCTGCTCCAACTTCTCATCTTGGCTCTCGACAAAGAACAATTTCCTTTTTCAGGATGAAAGTGAAATTCTTTCTGAAATAAATATTCAGGTCCATCACTCGACGTTTGGCCAGAAGGAAGGAAAGAGGAAAGATGGGTTATCATCCCAACAACTTCCTTCGGCCCCATGAGTGACCTTCAAGGTGGAGGTAGTGCCAGGTAAGCAGGTAGATTTTTGAGTGGTGATGGGTAACACCATCTCAAAATACCACTCTCCAATTCCGCATGGATATGCCAATTTTAGGCATTTACTAATTTGACAAATCTTTATTAAGCATCTGTTATGTGCCAAGCAGGTCTTCCCAGGTGGCTCAGTGGTAAAAAAACCAAACAAACAAAAAAATCCCACATGCCAAAGCAGGACACATGAGACACAGGTTCAGTCTCTGGGTTGGGAAGATCCCCTGGACGAGGGCATGGCAACCCACTCCAGTATTCTAGCCTGGAGAATCCCATGGACAGAGAAGCCTGGCAGGCTATACTCCATAGGATCGCAGAGCCAGACATGACTGAAGTGACTTAGCACACATGCACACACGTGCCAAACACTATGTCAGGGGCAGGTAGTATGTGAGGTGAAGTACTGTAAACAAGTCTGGTCATCAGGAGAGGGAGGTCGGCAAGGGCAAAGATGTAGACAAATAGATATAACTCCAGGTGGGAACAAACTCTGAGGAAGGAGGAAGTAGAGGGGGATGGTCCAACTGACAATTCTTTGGAGGGGACAGCTGAGCTGACCAAACAATGCTCAGAGAACCTTCTGCTGAATGGGAGGAGGGTGGTCCAAACAGAAACAGGGGCAAATGCAGAGGCCAATGGGGCATTTCAGAAATCAGCAGAGGGTCCATGTGACCGGAGGCGTTGAGGCAGGGAAGGGAGAGGTGAGAGAAGCTGGACCTTTTCGACACTGGCCCCAGTAGGACCCGCCCTCCCAACTTCTGCAGGCGCGGTCTCCATAGACTGCCTCCCTCCCCTTAGGGGATGTGGGGAAGGGGTGACAGGTAGATTTCTTCTGAAGTTTCTAAGCCTTTGCATCTTAAGTTTTTGTATTCTGGAGCCCCTGAAGAGGTTGGAGAGCCTTTAGTTTGAAATGTAAGATGATTTCTTCAGGAAAAATGATCAGATTCCTCACGACCTCTTGTTCCAAGGAGAATAGACAGTATTTTATCATTGTGGCATTGTATCATAGCTACAGCTAAAACCATCTGAATGCTTGCCAGTGTAACAAAGGGAAGATAAAGTGGGATGACTCAGTTTTGGGTTGTGAGAGCTCAGGAAAGCGAGACAGCGTCACCACCCCCCTCTCCAGCCTGGGTACAGGAGGAATAAAGGCTGGTGGGAGCAAATGTCTTCCCAGTCTCCAAACAAATTTTTCATTTACCAGACATTCAGGTGCCCGGCCCCAGTCCTTGAGCTTAGGGTCTTCACCATCTCACCCACCTGCTTAGAATGCTAACCAGTTTTAAAAACCTTGGATGAGGGATGCTCTGTGAGTGAAGGCTTTAAGCCAACATTAAAAAGGGTGTTGGACTAAACATGCTCCCTCAACACTAATTCTGTCAACAGGCTGATGGGCACTGTGACCACTGCATAGGAGGTCATGGTATACAGTGTCACTCAAACTTATTTAAGTATGAATATTTGTTTTGAGATATATATCTTAGGGACTGGGGACTTCCTGGAAATCAGCTTGAGATGTGCTGCTTTAATCTGATATTATTGCCCCATTTACCACTGTTGTCATCAGGAATAAATTTTACAGTGGCAGCAAGCAACCATTCATTCATCCATTCAACCACTTAGTCAGTGAACCATCTGTCCATTCATCCAATCAGTCATCCGTCTTTCCATCCACCCATATACCCAAATATGCACCTACCCGCTCACCCACCCACCCACTCCTACAACTATGCATGAAGCCATCCACCTATCATCCATTCAACATCCATCCATCCATCCAACAAACCATCCATCCACCTGTCATTTGGATAGCCAGCTAGCAGCATCTAGCTGACAAATGTTTACTGAATGGGTCTTTCTGTACTCTGGGCTCAATAATAGGACTTTGGTAGGTCTAAGGTGCCTTTGGGGATCTTTTGGTGTACAAATAACCAGACTAGTTGGTTGAAAGTGATTTTTGTCCTTGGGGAAATGAAGTGCTAGAAGCTCAAGAAGGCAAAAGCTCCCCTCCTCAGGTGAATCCTTGGAAGAGGAGGTGGCATTTTAGTTGGAGGAGAGATTTGGATGTGGAGAGAAAGAAGCTGGGTGACGGCTGCCTGCAGTTGAGACCAGTATGAACAGAGGACCACATGGCCACAAGGGCAGGCTGATGGAGGGTCACCCTGCATACCCTTCTTCATCAAGTCTCTGCTTGGCTGAGTCATGGCTGCACCATTGATGAAAACTGCTGTCCAGAGGCCCCATCACTGACAAGATGGTCTCTAACAAAGCCTTGTTCTTCAGTCCAAGTGCCTTCCTTGGTGCTGGCTTCAAGAACACGTAGTTCCATTTAGAATCAGACACAGAGGTGTGCTTGTCATTACAGCCCTCAGGGACAAGGCCCTCAGCCTCACCTGCGGCTACACTGGGGGTGCATTAGCCTGTGTCTCCACCTGGCACCCAGCATTATGCACCTGGACTCTTGGAGGCTGACTTTCCAGGACTTTCTGCCCCCGGGCAGGCAGCAGAGAGTTGGCAAGATCCCCATACACACACAGAAGGAGAGAAGAGCCTGATCCTCTGCAGAGAAATTTTACCCAATAGAACCATCTGTGCAGCATTCTAATGAGGGGAGACACATGCTCAGCCAGCAAACAACTCAGTGGGATAATTGCACATTGACATAAACTCTCGAACAATGTACAAGAGGGTGAGTTTAGGGGAGGACAATTTTAGAGAGTAAGTTCAGAGGTAGTCAGGGAGGGCTTCCCAAGCAAGTGTAAGCCAAGACACGGGTGCCAAGAAGGAGCCAGACAAGGGAAGGGCTGGAGGAGGGAACAGCCAGTGCAAAGCCCTGGGATGGAGGGGAACTAAGGCATTTTAAGAAACGGAAGTCTCAGTGTGGCAAGAGGCCCTCAAACAAGGTGAGGGACAGTACAGAAAGTCACTGGTAAGAGGTGTGTGTGTTAAGTCACTCAGTTGTGTCCAGTTCTTTGTGACCCCCATGGACTGTAGCCCACCAGGCTCCTCTGTCCAGGGAATTCTCCAGGCAAGAATATTGGAGTGGAGTTGCCATGCCCTCCTCTGGGGGATCTTCCCCACCCAGGGATCAAACCTGTGTCTCTTACATCTCCTGCACTGACTGGCAGGTGCGTTCTTTACCACTAGTGCCACCTGAGAAGCTGGGCAGGGGCCAAAATCAAGTAGAACCTGTAGGCCATAGGAAGGAGTTTTGATTTTAAGTGTAGTAAAAAGCTACAGGAGGGTTTAGGTGAGTAGCTCTGTTTTGTTTATTTTTAAATTGCTCTATTGTAAAAAATTTATTTATTTATTTTTGCCTATGCTAGGATTTCATTGCTGGACACAGGCTTTCTCCTGTTGTGGCTAGCTGGGGCTACTCCCTAGTTGCAGTGTGAAGGCTCCTCATTGCGGTGGCTTCTCATGGAGCTTGAGCTCTAAGCACAGCCTCAGCAGTTGTGGTACATGGTCTTAGTTGCCCTGCAACATGTGGAATCTTCCTGGCCCAGGGATCGAGCCTGTGTCTTCTGCACTGGCAGGTGGATTCTTAACTACTAAACCACCAGGGAAGTCCAGAGTTTCATTTTGAAATCCTTGCTCTACATGTGGGGTTGAGGGGTGTGATGGGGATGACAGTCGAAGCCTGGGGACCAATGACGGGCTGAGGGACCAGAGGCTTTGGACTGTGTTGTCAGGGAATCTGGGGGGAAGGGAAGAGTTTGGGGTTGTTGTGGAGGTGAAACCTGATTGATTTGTTATAGGTGGGAGAGAGAGGTGCCTGAAGGTTTACTCAAATCAGGGCCTGAGAAGCTGGGTAGTTGTGGCTGCACTTCCTGGGCTGTGGGCAGGTAGGGAGGAGCAGGTTTGGGGGCAGGAGAGTCAGAGTTCTGCATGACCCTATTGCATAAGAGATGCATTTTAGACACCAAGGAAGAAGTTGCATGTATAAGTCTGGATTTAATGGGGAAGTCTGGGAACCAGGAGAAGCAGAACCCACTGGAGTCAGGAGATGGCATGGTAGGCGGGAGAGTGCACAGCTCTGGTTTGATCTCCTGGATCTAGCCATACCTGAAACTTGACCACCTTGTCTAGCTCTAGTCATATGAATCCCACCCCCTCCTTTGTTTCCTGAATCAGTTTGAGTCCAGCTTTTCTCACTTGCAGTGGAAAGAGTCTTAACCCAATATAGGAGGCAATTTCAGTGTTCCAGGCTGACTACACTGCCTCCCCTCTGCTGTGAGCTAGATTTACATCACTCCAGGGTGGTAAGCAGAGAGGTAGTAACAGATTAGAAAGAGGGGATCCTTTGATATCCAACAGACCCAGGGCTCAGTCCTGGCTTTGCCTCTGGCTGCCTGTGTGACCTTGGATGAGGAGACTGGCTTCTCTCCTTCTCTGTGTCTGCATCCTCACCTGGAAGGGTTGTGTAAGGACGAGAAGAAAGAAAACAGGGAGGGTGTCTGGCCAGGGACGGGTGCACGGCAGGTGCTTTGTAAGTGTCAGCGATTTGGCTCCCTCTCCCCCCGCACCACACACACACTGATTAAAAGCTCAGGTTGGCAGTTATTTATGTCTTTGATTAATTGAACAATTGGGAAACAAATTAATTATTACTCAGCGAAGGCAGTTTAGACGACACAATCTTTGAAAACATGAGGCCTGGCGGGGAGGAGAACAAAGTGATGCTCGGCAGCGGGCAGGATGGAAATCACTGAAGTAGAGAATCTTCAAGGTCCCTCTCATCTGGAAGATTCGCCTTTTCTGGACATGCAGAATGTGGCTCCCTACAGATAAATGTTGACTTATGGTTTGAGTGGCTTATTATATGTCACGATGCCTTCAAATGGCAACCAGACAATCACTCTGGTATCACCTACATGGAGTTTATCCAAGGCGAGAGGTGGAGAGGGAGAAATTGGACTTGAGTCACAGCCACGTGGCTGGTCGCTGCCGTCATTCTGGTTAAAGCCACCTCTGTCGCTGTTCCCCACGGTCCCCCATGGCTTCCCCCTTCCAGCTGTCAGATCTGGACGGTGGGCGGCATTAAAACATCAATAACAGTGGCTGAAACCGTGCCCTCGGCTCAGTCGGGGAAGGGGGGCAGGCGGGGGAGAGGAGTTGTGCTTGAATTTCAAAACAGCCCAAGTTTTTCGCCCCATTAAGTTATCATTTGCTTCAAGGAAAAGTCCCGGGAGTCCAGGAGGCTGTGATTTCTGGCCCCCTCCACCCCCACCCCATAACTTCCTTGCTCTTTGTGGCCCCCTGGGCCATGGAGCACGTGGTCCCTCCCAAGGAAATAGCATTTCAGCCATTCCCTTGTCGGTCTAATGCCGGTACCGCTTGAGTGCATCATCTCATTTTTTGAAGGCACCGCTGTGGTTTATGGCTTTCTCACCTCCAAACCTGCCCTCCCCAAGTGCAGGAGAAATTCTGATTTGTCAGGAACCTGTCCAGTCATCCGGAACCTTCCCCAGGGCCAGGAAGGTTAACTCCCGCCATGGGTCATATTGATTTTATTGGATGGGTTTTTCCAAAGCAGTCGAACAGGGTCAGTGCGGGGGCGGGGGTGGTGGTGGTGGTTCCAGTTTGGCTTGTGAGAACCCTGTCTTTTAAATGGCTGCTGTGTTTTAAATGACTCTCCTCCCCACTTGAGTATTGAACTCTCCCTTGATCGGCACCCCCCACCGCATATTATCAGAGTGGGGCTAAATCCACCTGGTTTCTTGAAGTCTCTGTGACAGCCTGGGCTGCTTGTCACTGCAAAACGAGACACCTCCACTCACCCCACGGAATAGATCAGATGACTGCAGTGACACAGCCCCTGCCATCCCCTGACAAGGAATGAGATGGTGATGGATGCTGGAAGAGTTAAAACAAGGGGAGGATGGAGAGATGGATGTGAAGGAGAAGCCTGTTGGGTCCAGGGTCCACTCTCACCACCTTCCAAGGAGGTGTTTATAGATGCAATACAGGTGAAGACTCTGGGATGTAGGGGTCCTATGACCAGGGAACTGGGACCAGACAATGGCCTGGCTCCAGAGTCCTCCTTGTTCACAACAGAGAGAGTGGTCGTCCTCTCCATCAGTCACAGGTGTTTGTCAAAAGTGCTGAACTGCAGGGAGAAATAGACAAATTCAAATATAGAGTGGAAATTTCCACATCCCCTGAGTCAGTAGAAGTAGAAAGAAAATTGGTAAGGATATAGAAGAGCTGAATAACGTAGTCTAATTGATGTTTTTATGTATAGAACCCTCCACCAAGCAGCAGGGAACACTTTCTTTTGTATCCATGTGGAATATTTACCAAGATAGATCACAACTTGAAAAAGAAAACCAAAAATGCCATAGACAGAATAACTGGACTCTCACCCTTGGCTGGTGGGGATGTCAAGCAGTACAGCCACTTTGGTAAATAGTTTGGCAGTGTCTTACAGAGCTAAATACACACTTACTATAACACCCAGCAATCCCACTTATAGGTATTCACCCGAAGAAAATATACACGTAAAAAGTGTATATAAAAGTTTATAGTGTACAGATTCATAACTGCCCCAAACTGGAAACAACCCAGATGTCTGTCAACTAAGGGTGGATAAATACCCTATGGTACATCCATACAAAAGAAATTCATACAGAGGCACAGTTTAGGAACAGAGAGAAACGAAGTACTGAAACATGCCACAGCTGGCTGAGTGTGAAAGGTATTACGACGACTGAATGAAGCTTGGCTTGAGAGAGTATGTAATATATGCTTCCGTTTACAGAACATTCCGTAATGGCATTCTGTAAGGGGCATGAAGGAATTTTTTTGAGTATAAAAAAAAGAACTTCTGACACAGTTAAGAAAATGAAAAGACAGAGACTTCCCTTGTGGTCGGTGCTCCCAATGCAGGGGGCCCTGGTTCAGTCCCTGGTCAGGGAGCTTTAGGTCCCACCTGCCGCAAGTAAGAGTTAACATGCTGCAATGAAGATGGGAGGTCCCGCATGCAACAAATAGTAAATAAAATAAATATTAAAAAAGAAAATAAAGAGACAAGAGAGGGGAGACTAGGAGAAAATATCGAAGCACACACATTTGACAATGGACTTATATGTATAATATATAAACAACTCTTGAAAAGTGAAAGTGTTAGGCACTCAGTTGTGTCCAACTCTTTGTGACCTCATGAACTGTAACCCACCAGGTTCTTCTGTCCAGGGGATTCTCCAGGCGATGGAGTGGGTTGCCATTTCCTTCTCCAGGGGATCGTCCCAACCCAGAGATTGAACCCGGGTCTCACACATTGCAGGCAGACTCTTTTCCGATTGAGCCACCAGGGAAGACCTCTTACTCTTCAATAGTAAAACAGCTCTTATGCTTCAATAATAAAAAGATAAGCCATTTTTAAAATAGGTGAAGGATTTGAAAAGACACTTCACAAAAGAAGATATATGAATGGCCAATGAGCACATGCAGAGATGTTCAGCATCATTAGTCATCAGTGATATGAAAATTAAAACCACAGTGCAATACCACTGTGCTCATGAGCTGGCTAAAATTAAAAAGACAGATAACAACAAGTGTTGATGAGGATATGAAAGGATAAATTTTCCTACATGGTTGTTTGGAAAAGAAGCTGGGCAGATCCTTAAGAAGTGAAATATATTCTTATCATTTGACCCAGCAATCTAATTGCTTTGCGTATGTGCCCCTGGTTGATGATCATTGGAGATTTGCTAGTCGTCAACTCCATTAATGGTTCAGGTCTGCTACAGCCACACACGGTTTGCCCTGCCGGGTCTCAGAGTGCTATGTCTTTTTATGTGCTTATGTAATTGTGATAGTTTTTCTAGCCGGTTTCTGCCACTGGGTTGTCAGAGTAAATTCTTGTCAGTGTTCTTATCTGTAGCAGCCTCTCTCTAATTCTGCCTTCAATATGCTGAGTTCTTAATGAGAGTGAGGATGCTATTGTTATGACTGTTTCCTGGCTCCAGTTCTTTATGCCCTATTTGCACATTATCTCATGTCATTTGCCAGGACAGGAACTGTCTCTGTCATTACCACTGGGTCCCCAGGGCTGGCACAGTTTTGAGATTCAGATCCAGGTAGACCTGGCTCCAGTGTGTTCACAAGTGCTGAGCTGAGAGTGTGAACCTTGAACTCAGCAATCAGCTCCGTGCAGAGACCGAGCTGGATGGGGGAGGCTGGGGAGGGGCTGCAGGGGCAGGCGGGCTTCCCAGAGTTAGACGGGATCTTGAGTCTGGAAGCTCTGGGCAGCAGAGAAGAGCCTGAAGCCCAGCTAGAGTTTCTCCAAGTGACCAGCCCAGTGGCCACCTGGGAGGTTGGCGGGAGAGCCTGAGTACAGTGCATTTGGTGCCGGATGTGCTGAGCCTCGAATGCCAGGCCATGGTGTGATGCTAGGCCTAGGCCTCAGATCCAGGGACCCCATGGTAGGGTCAGTACTAGCCTAGTTAACAGCCCTTGTGGATGAAGCCACACTGTCTAGAGCTGCCTCCCCAAGAGACTGGGTCCCCTCCCCTTGCAGGAGGGAGGAGAGGGCTCGGGAGTCAGGCACCGCACAGAGAGGCCCCCCTCAAGCTTTCCCGTTGCCGTTTGCGGGGACGTCTCCCTTTCTCATGAGATAACAGCTTTTCTTTTCCTCCCTGTCTGCTCCCCTCCAAGGGGTGTCCCCTTCCCCAGTGGGAGCCAGTGGCCACAGTGAGTGTGAACATCAGATAAGTGACCAAAGTCCCAGGTAAATAGGCTCCACTTCTTCCTGAGCACGTTCCCGTGGCAGTGGGAAGTCGCATCCGGCAGGCGAGCCCACACCTCCTGCAGCTGTCCCAGGAAGGCTCCAAGCAGATGGTGGGGCCCCGGTGTCTGAACGTGCTGTCGGCCTCCACCCCCAGGGCGTCCTTCTTTGTCCACTTCCTTTCCAAGCACGAGCAGCTGCAGGAGTTTCAGGACCTGGACCAGAATGAAGATGTGAGGCGCTCATTCAAAAAACACTCCGAATTTCAAAATGGAGACAGCAGAGCATTAAAACCGAGTGTGGGATGCTCTGAGCCCCAGGGCTCCATGGGGCTGCCCGAGTCATGCACCCTATGCCCCGGCCTTGCCTCGCTCTCTCCTACGAGAGAAGCTAAGTTACATGTCCTCCACTTGTGGGTGGGGTGGCACGAGGGGGCACCTCTCAGCCCAGGGATGACACCTCTGTCCCCTGCTTATTGGGCCAAACCCAGCTGGGTTCCAGCTCCCCTCGCTTGGGAGAGGGAATAAGGATGTATGTTCTTGATTTTCCTCCGACTCCTCTTTCTGTTTGTCTGGGCCCCACTCCCACCCCTAAACTTAGTCTTAACATACTGTCTTCTCTCCAACCAAGCCCTCCTCCAAAACAATAGATTTCCTTGTGATCGATATGAGTCCACACGCCGTGTCGATGGCTTTCAGCACATCCTTTCATATCCCCACGAGCTGGTCCACACTCTTTCTTCAAAGTGCGGGCTCCAAGCAGGGCAGGTAATAAGCTGAGCTGGCCGCTCTTCTCTGGCCTCCCAAGGCTTTGACACGAACCAGCGCCCCTCCCCTCCCAGAGTCCATCTCTGCCCTCAGCCTGGGGACGCTGCAGCCCATGAACAAAGGCCTAGCCTCAGCCCGAGAAGCGTGAGCCCCCAGCAGGTTGAGCTTGCTTGCTTGTTCAGTCACCAATCTCTGAGATGTGCCAGGTGTAGGCAAGGCCTGGGAGGAAGCTGGAGGAGGGATGGGAAGCGGTCACTCGCACCCCAGGGTCTCAGGTTTGAGTTCCAGCTCTGCCACCCACTGGATTTGTACCTAGGCAGGTGTTGGAGCTCCCCCTGCCCTCAGTTTCCCCAGAACCTGCCTCATGAGGCTGTGGTAGGCGAGAGGGAGCAGGACAGGGGTGGAGCAAGTACCTGTCAACAAGGGCTTGGGAACTGTGAGCCAAGGTCAAGGAGTCAGCCTGCACCCCACACGTGAGAGTCAGAGCCAGACGTTCCCGGGAGGCATGTGCTCAGCCTTCAGACTAGGACCCCAACACTCACCCCCCCGCCCTGAGGCTCCATCCAGTCTCCCTCCTCTCAGGCCCCTTGGCCCCCTTGGATCGGGGTGCCTCCCCCTCAGGCTCTGGGCTCCTGGGAACACACCTGTCTCCCTGGCCTCCAGCTCTGGTCACGCTTCAGTCCCCAAAACTGCCTTTCTCAGGGACGTGTCCCCCAGCCCTTACTACAGCAGGGCCTCTTGAATGCGCTCCTGGCCCCTGGCCTGGTATTTCAAGATATATATGTACATAGTTTTACATTTTAATTATTTGTGTGACTCTTTGGTTAACTTCTGCCTCCACCGCTCACTGAATGCCCCAGAGGACAGGGGTGTACCCACTGTTCCCCATCGTGTCCTTGGTGCCACACAGCACGCGGCCAGCTGTGAATGCCTGGGAAGTTGTGGTTGCACAAGGAAATGAGTCTCTAGATCAGAGAGACAGAGACAGGGAGAGAGAGAGAGAGGACACGGAGAGACACGCACACACAGAACTCCAAGAAGGCCTGCGTGGTTGGGGTGGGGACAGCAGGGAGGGGCAGGGGGCTGCAGTGGGGTCCAGATGCCCTTGGGCTGCAGACCACCTGGCCCTGCAGCCTGGACTGAGAATGTGGGCCTCTCTCCCGAGGGCGCCAGCATCTCTGAAGGGCACCTCCTGGCCGCGTGGAGGCCCCCGATGTGCATTTTAGGAAGATCACCAGCAGCTATTCGGAGAGTGGATTTATAGCCCAGCTCCTTTGTTCAAATCCCCAGGGTCATTTTCATCTTTTTTATAGGATTCTGCTTGTGAGGAACTGAGCCTGAGCTGATTGTTTCTTCCTAACTTGCTTTGTGACCTTGGGCAAGTCCTGGCTGCTCTGCAGGAAGCAGGGGATAGATCCCTGGCTGCTCCTCCCAGCCAAACAGCCGTGGTCTCCCAAGCCTACCACCCCTCTCCCTACCCGCCACTGTCCCCTACCCTTGAAAAGTCCCCTCAGCCTCACAGGGCTACGAGAAAGGGGTCTTCTTTCCACTGAGTGTGGGGCAGTCTTTAGAGTATCACACTTGTGATTTCTCCAGGAGGGGTGTACCCATAATCTCAACAAAGCTGCTCCCCAGGGCAATGGCTGTTACTCAGTTGGTACAAATTATACCTGGATCTGTGCTGTTTGGAGGCCTCCCTGGTGGCTCAGTGGTAAAGAATCTGCCTGTCAAGTAGGAGACACAGGTTCAATCCCTGGGTTGGGAAGATTCCCTGGAGTGGGACATGGCAACCCACTCCAGTATTCTTGCCTGGAAAATTCCATAGACAGAGGAGCCTGGCAGCTACAGTCCATGTGGCTGCAAAGAGTCGGACACGACTAAGCTGTTTGGCTCCCATGATGAGGGCAATTCGACTGATTCTTGTCTCCGCCCAACTCCCATTTCCCCACCCTATCCCTTCAGGCCCCTGATCTTGGCTGTCCTTGGTGGCCACCCTGGAAAAGTTGGTGGTCTCCCAGGTGACGAGACAACCTGACTTTTTACTCTGTGGCTGCCCTTCTGCACACAGGGGTAGGGGTCCCAAAGGTTATGGAGCTCCTCTGGGTAGCATTTAAAACAACGTCGGCTGAAAACACCTCTCGGCTCCTTAATACTGCCTAAGCCAGCTCTCCCTCCAGATTTATAAAGTTCGCCTAACTTTCTTCTGCCACCCAGGAGGGACCTTCACTGCACTGGAAAACAAAAAACACCACCTACGGGTTTTTTGCTGTTGTTATTTCTCTCCAAAACACGGGAGGGGTTTTGGCTAGAAGTCCGGGAGAGCTGGGGTGGGCAGGAGGGAGAATAAGTTTTGCAGTGGTTTCTTGTCCTAAGGAAAACATGCTTTCGGTTATGACGTACACCCCCTTGAAATCTCACTTGACATTCTGTAAAGAAAGAGGAACTTTTCAAGAAGCTGGCTGAGCCACCTAATACCTTGCCTCCAGAGTGAAGCCTTTTTTGAAAGATTAATATCAAGCTGGAGACAGCCAGTGACGGTGATTGTACTGATCCTGGCTTGTTCTCTGCCCGCATTGTCTCGGCCCTGGAAGCCGCATGAAAGCTCCATCCGGTGTGTGCCCGGGGCTGGTGAGGCCAGCTTAGTTCCATGAAAGGCTGCCAGTCCCGAGGTGTCCTCACAGCCCCCGGGGAGGCGGGTGGATCTGAGCAGCCGCTGTTCCCTTCTTACATCTCTTTCCCGAATGGGGAGGAAGGGCCAGGCGCTGCTTTTGGTGTTTCTGGGCATTTTTTAATGGAATTAAGGATGATTTCCCTAAACCCAGCTATCTTTCATGCTGCTTCCCTCCTGTCATCTGCTTAAGAGCTATCACCCCGAGCAGGCTTCCCTGCCTCCCTGCTTGTGTCTCTTTAACCAGAGAAAACCACGGAAAGGAAACAGGGGCCCGAGGCGGGTCCTGGACCTTCTGAGACACAAAATACTCCCATGGATACTCTTTGCCATGCTGTGTGCTGGTTAAAATGAAGTGTCTAAGTTGTGGTCTTGGCCTGGGTCAGGGTAGACTGGACTGTCTCCTCCAAGGCCACAGAGGAACCTCTCAGACTGGACAAGTGTGGGTGGCAGTGGGCTCGAACCCTGCTAAAGCTTAGAAGCATCACCCCCGGAGCAGGACCTGTGGGTTCTGCAAGGCTGTCGGGACATTGCCTCTACCTGGAACTGTGGGGGTCAGCTTGGAGTTATCTGTTGGCTTTTACTTTTTACCTCTTCTATCCGCTTGGCTGGTCCTACCAAGCAGGCCCAACTTCACCTTGGGCAGCCTTGGGACCTTGGCTTGCTTGACCTGCCCCAGACATAGTTGAAGTCTTTCCCCTGCCCCCACCCCACTACCTATGGGGAGGGGGGAAAAAACAAGCCTCAGGCTAAATGATCTTTTTATGCATCATTCCATGGATAATGAATTTCCAATGGTTTTATCTGCAAGTAAGGTTAGTTTCAGAAATGTAAATCTTATGGAAACATGAGTTTCTTCATCCAGAGGGAGGTGGGTGGTGCAGAAAATCTGCTCACCACGAGGGTGAGTTCCCCGCCCACATCCAACACCTGATCACTGACCCGCTCTGGACTGGATGTTGATTAACTTCACCAGGAGTTTCCCCTCAGTGTCTGAGGGCAACTTCTGACCCGGATAAAGTCTGCACTCAGCGTGTGACCTTTCCAGGGAGGCAGTGGCGCTCCCCTCTGGGGTCTGTGAAATAATAAATCACCAGAGGGCTGCTCAAGGAGACTGACAAAGGACAAAGAAGGGACAATAGCTCTAACTTCCAGGGAGCAGTGATTGTTTTGAAATGTAATTATGATCCAATAATACAAATATCAACATCTGGAATTCTGCAGTCTCTCTCTTTGCATGATCTGTTTAGAAATGGAATGCTAATCAGGCACAATGTCTTCTCTGTTCACCGGTAGAGAGCAAGGCGTTTGGGAAAAGCAGATCTCTTAGTGCAATTGTCTTTGAGAAGCTCCAAGGGTGCGGGGCCATCATCGGTCAGGTCTCTACCCTCAGCGACTGATGGTCCAAAGAAACCTGAACCAAGAGAGGCCTGGGAAAAATACCCTCAGAACCAGTGAGGTTTGAAGAGCCCCAAGAAAGAAGCCAGGCTTGGTCAAATATTTGCACTTGTCCTAAGCGCTTCTGTCCTGGGCTAAAATGATGAATTCTAGACCAGGAATCTGAGGACTTTTTTTTTGTTCTTCTGGAATTAAGGTCAGGGAAAGGAGAAGATGCTTTGCCCTCCAGGAGGCTGAATTGGCTGCAATTTGCCCAGGGTCTCGGTTATTTGTGCTGAGTCCCTCTGGAAATTCTCTTTTCTGTGTGCTTGGAGCCTCTTTTATTCTAAACTTGCTAAACTGTTTCCAAGCCATTGATGAGGTTGGGGAAAACAACCCCAGATTCCTACCTTCAGATCCCAAGCTTTGGAAAACCCAAAGTCTGTCCTTTTCCCTGATTTGATGACCAAAGAAGAACTGAAGTCAAAAAGACAAAATGAGACATCGAAAATTACCTTGCAATAGTTCTCTTGAACCTTTCAGGGGAAATATTCCCAGGCATTTTCTTTCAGTCAGAAAGCAGAGACCCTCTCCTGGGAGAAAGAAAAACGGCTTCAAAGTTCTCCAAGAGGTGATTAATTCCTCAAGTTTATTAATTTTTAACTTTTGATGGCTTTTATTACCCAAGCTTATGCATTCTGCCTCAAAGGCCCTAAGACAGGAAAGATGGCCCCAAAGAATCTGGCAAATACTTACAAAAAACAAATAAAAAACCCCCAAGAAATGCTACAGTTTTTGGATTCATTCCTCTGTGTTCTTCCAGGTCCCAGTTAATAGGGTAAAAGAAGCTCCAGGCTCCAGGTGTCCTGAAAGTGCTGACAAACCCAGAAGGATTATAGAGCTCCTCCCTTCAAACCCAGAGCCCACATAGTTTTAATAACCAGATGTTTATTTAGCCAGAATTCATTTAGCTGTGTATGATACAAGCTGCTACAAAAGGCAGAAATCAAGCAGTTTGTCAATGCACAAAGTTTGATGGCTGGGAAGAGCAAATCTTTATTTTTTCTTTCAGTAAACTGGACAGATGTTCTAAACAGGGAATAACAAAATGGTTGTGGTTTCCTATCCACTCCCGGACTCAGAAGATCATGGACCCTCAGGTCTAGAAATGTGTCTGTGCCCCAGAGGGGAATGTGGGAGAGGGTGCCCGTGAAGCCAGGTGGTGAGGCTGCTCTCTGGGGTCGTGCATTTTGTTCTTAACTGCTTTAATGACTTTTTTCTGCCCTCACATCTTTATTGAGAGCGAGCAAGGAGGCCCTGATGCCTCAGCTCCCACCAAACTCGCTTTTGGACACTTGTATCTGTGCCGGGGCCGTTACATTTTCCGTTTTCTAGGCGGGAATGGAATGTTGATCCTGTGTGATTGTTTTATTTATTTTATACGTTTTCCTTGGAATGTCTACACGTGGCTGCTGCCCTGGCTTTGCGGCCTCCTGATTTACGGTAGTTATAAACATTCCAAAGTAGACATGTCAGTTAAATGATACAATAACATTGTACAGTTACCATTCTGTTATAAATGTGCCCAGGGTTCCAAAAGGCCCATGTTCTGTGCCCCTCCCCCCACCCCTCCCTTCCTGCTACCTACGCAGTGATGACTTTGGAAGCCCCCAGCACCATGGAAAGACGGCAGAAGATCTAAGCTTTAGTAAGAAAGTGGCCTCAACCCTACCAGCCCTGCGCTCCGGAAAATATTTCCAAGAGCTCCAGTACTGGTGTCCAGAAGCAATATGCTTGTCTGAGGAGCACATCTGAACTTTCTTTCCACTGAAAATCACATTTATTTCCATAAGCGGTGTCCTCCCAGGAGAGGTGCCGCTCCAAGATGGCTGTCGGTTGAGTGGCTGAGGAGATGACCTATCTTTCTCAGGCCACCACTGCCTTTCCACCTCACCCACACAGAAATAGTGGTTTATTTCCCTGAAAGATGTTGAAAGAAGGAAAGAAGAAAACCTTTTCATGAACACAGCCATTTGGAGGCTTAGCATTCGATCAGAAAGCCCTGTCAGCTCAGTATCTCACATAGAGACATATCAAGGTGAGATTCCTTACACATCTTTCCACAGAAAACACCAGACAGCATCCAGACTGCAGTAAATGCCCATTTTTGACTGACAGGTACAAATCTGAGAACAGATATTTGAGGTAAAATGTCCATGTGGAGAATTTCCATTTTCTATCCTACAACAGGGGTCAGCAGAGTATGGCCCTAGATAACTCTTCAAACCAACCACTTCGTTTTATCACTATCTCTTTCCAGGTCACCACTCTCTCTTTTGCATGATTGCAATAGGTTCCTAGCTGGTTTCCCTAAAGCCCATCCATTCATTTATCCCTTCCACCATCCTATCATACATCCATCCCACCGTCTCATCATCCATCTGTCCATCTATCCATCTCACCGTTCATCCATCCATCCATCTCACCATCCATCTGCCCATCTATCCATCCATCCATCCATCCATCTATCTACCTAACCACCACTTGTACATTTTGTAGTGACTATGTCCCATCAACCAAATGCCAAGACCCAGAGAAAGGGCTGAAGAAGTTTGGATAGGAGGAGGGAAGGGGACCATCTCTTTTCTTTGGTGAGATAGGCTGCAAACCTACATTTAAAAAAGAACTAGGAGAGAAAGGAAAGAGGGAAAAGAAAAGACTTTGTGATGTTGGGACAGGAGTGAATGGAGGTGAAGTGAATGAGTCTCAGAGGGAAACTGGGTGGGAGAAAACAAATAGAATGTAAGCTGTGATTCTCAGACTTTCAAGGGCCAGCAAGAGCTCACAGGTGCCACTATTTCTGTTTTAGGGTGAAACATAGACTGTTTCAATCTGAGTACAACAGAATTTCTCAGTGCAAGTCGGCAGTGGTACCATAACGCATTTTCACCCTCAGATGTTCACCAGGACCACCCGAGTCCTCTCTCAGCAAAGAAATGGGTTCTGACCTTTTATTCACATGCCTCTGTCTTATTTGCAGTGCCATCTGCAATTTCTTGTGGACACATTAGGGCTCTTCGGGAATTTCAAACCCCAATCCATCCTCCTTCACAGGGTAGTTTCTACTTGGTCCAAATTGTCTAAAGACAGTTCTTAGGCTCCCCTCCCCAACTCTACCAGAAGTTTTTCTGTTCTGTTCTTTGCGTTTCTTTCTTTAGTATCATTTTTATTGTTGTTCTATGAAAAAATGCAAGTTAAAGTGTGAGATTCTTTCTTAATTTCTTTAATAAGTTTGACTGTTTGAAATGCATATCTCTGAGGGTCACTTGATGGTGAACTGTTTGCGGGCAGGAACTCTGTTTATGTCTAACCCCCGTGTCAAGCATGGGGCTGGCACTTAGCATGTGCTCAGTAAATATTTAGTGGGGAAGGAGTCCTTGGATCCCAGGACAGTGACACCCTCCCTGAGATGCCCTGGAGGAGCCATTCTCTGAGCTCATGCTTCATTTCCTGTCTCACGCCTGCAGAAATGGACCAGCTGCTCCATTCCAGTTGTTTAATGTTGGACTTCCATCTTCCCCCACACCGGGCTGGCCTCAGCTCTGCCTCCATCAATTCTCCAAGGCCGACCAAGGAGCCTCATGAAACCAGATGTCTGCAGATGGCTGGCGTGACCCGAGGAGGTTCACGCCTCACTGCCTTGCAGTCTGGCATCCTCTATCAATATCCGCAGCCTGAGCAGGGTCTCCAAGCAGACCCCTTTCCCTGCAACTCCCAGAGGGCCTGCCTGGCTATTCCTGGGCGGGCACCCTTCCGTGTCAGGGCCATTGTAGCAAGCAGTGGTCTCGATCTCAGTCTCAACCTTCACCCCTCGTCCAGTTAGCTCTGCGATGCTGGGAGGGAGCCCTATCATCCTCAAGCCTCAGTTAATTTTCTGTAAACTGGAGATAAAACAGGGCCTGCCGAGTAGGCACCCAACACACCATGCAAGATTTATGGCCCCTGTTCTTGATTGACGACAAAGCTTGGTCTCCGGGGAGGACTTACAGAGCTTTGGAGCAAGGTCTTTTTGGGTGCCCACAGTGGGGGCAGGGAAGTGGTGTTTTTACTCTCTGATTCTGTCCTCAGAGATGCAGGAAACTGCTGACCCAGGTCAGGCGGCTGGACCTCCCCACCTCTGTGACAGCCTCCCCTTGTCACCCCGACAAAGGCCAGGCATCGCCCACGCCTGCCCATGGCTTTCCGTGGCTGCATTAAAATACCTGCTGGCAGCTGGGACTCCCTCCCAGAGACCTGCGAATGAGCGCCGGCCCACGTCGAAATGATTTAAAACACGCTTTGTTTATGCTCTTGCGGGTGGACGAGACCTGCATGTGAAGCAGTCCAGCGGATCCCAGGAAAGGGAGGTGTGGTGGTTTCGGGGCTGCAGCTGTTTCTGGGGTGTGGCCCTGAGGCTGATAAGGTGGAGGGGTAACCACTGGAGGCTGGGATGGGGACCACAGGTGACCAGCTCCTTTGTCAAAGGAGAAGCCCAGAGAACATGGGGGCAAAACTCCATCCTTTCCTTTGGCATCTACACACCGAGCTTTCACCATGTGCCAAGCCCATGGCTCAAAGTTGGCTGGGAGTGGGGTCATTTACAAAGTGATAAACTGACTCTTAAAAGGAGTGTGGCGTGGGCAGGGTTTAGGAAAAGCAAGAACCAGCACCAGTGGGGAGACGTTCCCACCCCTGGGGGAGGGGTTGACGGAATGGGGCGATGCCCGGAGCCCAGGGAGGGTGACTCTACGGGAGCTGCTTGGCAGGAGCCTTGGCCTTTAGAAAGGGAACCCAGCATCTGGCTACCTGTGCAGAAAAGAGCCTGGAGAGGAAATGCCCTCAGGTCTCTGGTGGGTCACTCCACTGGCCAAAGAACCCGGAAGCTGGTGGGCTGTGGCCTGCCAACAGGTCCATATGGAGCAGACTCCTGCAGCCAGGATGAGGAGAGGGCGGATGTGGCTCTGAGGGGGTCACTGGGGCTGAGCTAGCACACATCTATAAATTGCAGGTAAGCGACGTAAGGGAGGGGTAGAGAGTGTGGCAAATGAATGTGTTCACCCTGGGAAGGAGAGGGGCGTATCTCCAGGATTTTTTTTTTTTTTTGATAGAAGCTAGAAGTTGAGGGTTTTTTTTTTTTTTTTTTTAATGAGCTCTTTATTTATTTGACAGCGTCCACTCTTATTTGTTCCATGGCATGTGGGATCTCTGTTCCCAGACCAGGGATTGAACCCACATCCCCTGCATTGCAAGGTGGATTCTTTATATATATATATATATATATATATATATATATAATTTTCTTTGTTTATTTGTGGCTGCGCTGGGTCTTTGTGGCTGCATGGACTATTTCTAGTTACAGGGATCAGGGCCCACCTCTCTAGTTGCAGTGTGGTGCAGGCTTCTCATTGAGGTGGCTTCTTTTGTGAAGCACAGGCTCTAGGGTGCTCAGGATTCAGTAGTTGCAGCACCTTGGCTCAGTAATTGTGGATCCTGGGCTCTCCAGCACAGGGTCAGTAGTTGTGGAACATGGGCTTAGTTGCTCTGAGGCATGTAGTATCTTTCCAGACCAGGGATCAAACCTGTGTCCCCTGCATTGGCAGCTGGATTCTTTACCACTGCGCCATCAGGGAAGCCCCCGCAAGGTGGATTCTTAACTACTGGACTGCCAGGGAGATCCCATTATGAGCTTTCTCTTGATTTAGAATTTTAATAGTCAAGTTTTTGAAAAGAAAACATTTTATGGGCAGGACAAATGTAAATTGTCTGTGAGCTGGCTGTCACTCCCAAGTGGCTGGTTAATGGGTTTCTGGGCAGTGAGGACTATGAGATAGACACGTGTGAAGCATCAAGCTAAACTCACTCTCCTGGCCAGGAAGGGCCCAAGGTGGGCATCGGGGGTGGGGGGACTGCTGGTGTAGGTACTGAGCTGAACCTATTGCTGTGAATTAGGAACCTGGCCCATTCTGGGTGTTCACACCCATGCCTGGTGTCCCTGACCCCACCCCATCTTGCACCCCCCTGTTCTCTACCTCCACAGTTTTTAGAGCATTTATCCCAGTTTATGCCTGCATTCTGTTTTACCTGTTTATTTGCTGTCTCCCTCCCTTCCTGAGAACTGGCATGTGTTTTCTACCTTATTCCTGGAGCTAAGCAAACAGAAAATGATGGATGGCTATTTGTTAAGTAACCATTGTTACAGCCCTTTGGGGGTGGTACTGTTTTTATTTTACCACTAGTAGTAGCAATTGTTACCATCAGTCCTCACCCATGTTTTATAAGCAAGGAGACAGAAGCAGAGTGATTAAAAGACTTAGTTAAGGTTGCACAAGAAAAGTATGAAGTTGGAGACTCAAACTCAGGACTGACAAATTCTCAAGACCCCTGCTCTTAGCTTGAACGCTGGCTCATTCCTAGACATCCCTTAGATATGAGCACAGACCTCACTGCTTCCAGGAAGCCCTCCCTGACTTATCCACAACTGGATTAGGAGCTGCCACTGGGCTCCCCTTGGGGTCTTCTATGCAGGATTTATTTCTCTGTAATGTACCTTCCTTTCCCCCTTCCTTTCACCTGGGTTGTAAAGTCCACCTTGAAGGCAAAGAGTTTGTTTTGTTCAAGATTCCATTCCCAAGCCTTTATAGCTCAGGCCTAGCCTGCATCAATAATAGCAGTGCTGCATGTGTGTGCGCTAAGTCACTTCAGTCATGTCCTCAAAAAAGGAGAAGGCTCTCATTAAGGAGTGACTACTATGTGGCAGGCACCAAACTTATACTTAATCTTTATCAGGAAACTGGAATACAGAGAGCAGCTTGCTGGAGGCTACACAGCTGGCCAGATGGGGATGTAGGATTTAAATCCAGTGCTGACTGTCCCTGAAGCCACCATATTGGCCTCTAACCATTGTGCTGACAGGTGCCGCTGTGGGTACTTGATAAATACCAGATAAAAGGAGTCAGCAACCTTGTTCTGTAAAGGTCAGATGCAAACGCTTTCAGGCAGTACCACTGTCTCTGACCCAGTGGCTAAGTGCAAAAGCAGCCCTTGACAACATGTAAATGGATGTGGTTGTGTTCCAATAAAACTTTATTTACAAACACAAGTGGTGGGCCGGATTGGGGCTGTGGGTCTCAGTCTGTGAACTCCTACAATATGTTGTTGATTCAGTGTCAGTATTACAAGCCATCCTGGTTCCAGAGAAATTATAATACGAAAAACTGTGCATCTTAGCATCAAGGAGATCTGATATTTGCTGAGTGAATGAATGAGTGAGTGAGTGAGTGATATATCCAAGTGGGTGCCCCTGAGTGTTAGCCAGGGAAGCTGAGTGCCCAGCCATGGGTTCTATGAATGTCTCATGAACATCCTCCAAGAAGCCTTGGATCTTCCTGGGGACCGCCGCTGTCCCACGGCAACTGAGTGGGAACCAGGGCCCCAGGAAATCCAGGATTTTTTCATGCCAGCTGGTCACAGGGGACCTGGCAGGGGCCAGGTTTCCTGGCTCCAGTGCCATCCAGATTAATGGGCCTCTGGAGGTGTAGTTCCTCATCAGCCAAGCAAGCCAACCCCAAAGTCACAGCAAGTGCACAAAGAATAGCTTTGCACTTCAGTTCCATCCAGATGAATTCAGTAAGAGTTTATTGTACACCTTCATCACGGCTACATGGGGAAGCAGGGGCTGTAAAACACCACTCCTGCCCTCAGGGAGCTTAAGCAATCTAATCTTATAAACCACCCAGATGGTAAAGCAGTGTGAGAATTCAGAGGTGCCAGGCCCTGTGCTGTCCCCATGGAGCCTCCCAAGGTCTGTGCCGTGGATATTTTCCAAGCAGGAATTAATCACGATTTCTGCAGCACTCTGAGCCAGACCCTCCTTAATGCCTTCTATAAAGAGCCTTATTACACGGCAACGCTGTATATTACATTCTTCAGCGCACACCAGCCTTGTGCGCCGACTGCTCCCTGCAGCCCTGGGCCAATAAATTAGATTTAGATTACTAGGGGAGCAAAGCGGCCGACGCGCGAACATACTAACGGTCGCTGCGGACGGAGATGTCTTGATTTAGACAGCCGAATGGCCCTGCCAGGAGGCTGGGAGGGTGCAGGCTGGCACATAAAAAGCTCATAACCTCCATAAGCAAACCAGCACCTTGAACAAACAGGCCCACCAGTGGGGGCTGGGGCTGAGGGCTAATTGACAGTTTGGATCCAACCTCACGCTTATTCAGAACCCAGATGGTTTTCGGCTACCGGTTACTGATCCCGCTGAGGAGGGTGGTCTGCCCTTGACCCAGAGGCCCCATGGTCTGGCTGGAAAATCTCCAGATTTGGGGCATCTTTGATTTTCAGGTGCCTCTGTGGAACCAGAGGCCAGCGCCAACCAAGCTGATGTGAAGCGAGCATTACCGTCACCCCAGGGCCCTGGTGGATGGTGGGTCAGCTGTGGATGAGCAGGCAGTCTTGCCTGCAGCACAAAAGTGTGAGGTGCCCCGAGGACAGGAGGCAGCGGCTAGAATGGCCAATGGCCAATGTCCCCAAACTTGCCTGGGTGGAGGAACCCTTGGGCTGCAGATACTGGTTCAGTGGATCTGGGGTCTGGCTTGGGGTGTAGGGGCTTTCACAAGCCTCTCAGGTAACTGTGAGTGTCCTCAGCTGCAGGTCTTCGGGAGGCTCATCTAGAATCTTCTAGCCAGAAAGCATCTTTGAATTTGATGCCCTGAGAGCAGACGAGGATGCTTCCATGGCTGCTTGCCATCCTCTGCATGGAGTGGCCTGCTGGAGGAGTTCTTGGGGCAGGGGGCTGGGCATCTTGCCTTTGGTTGGCCAGAACAAGCTGCAGAGAAGGTTGGTGGAGTGCAAGATGGAAGGGAAAGAAAACGGAAAGAATGAAAGGGGGTTCCTAGAAGGGACCCTAAATGATCCCAGGAAAGGCCAGGGAGTCCACTGGAGGGATTTGCTGGAGGGCGGGGAAGGAGAGGATGCAAAGGCAGAGCAAAAACAGTACGGACTCAAGGATCCAAGGGTGCGTCCTTTTCCAGACGCTTCAGCAAGGAGCTGGCCCTTCATTATCCCCAAAGGTAGGCTCATTATCAAGTGTGAACACTTCACATAAAAATACATGTGAACCATTTTCTTCCATTAATAGACCGTATTTTAAGTTCATCCTGCAACTTGTCTTTTCCACTTAGTATGTCTCAGAGGCCCCTCCAAGCCATACCAAGAAGTCCCCCCAGTTTTTTTTAAAACAAATCACCATGATTATTTTTTTACCCCATTCTTTATCATTTCAAAATTGTGATAAATACATAGAATGTAAAATATACCATTGTCTCTATTTAGCATACACAATTCAACGGCATTAAGTGAATCCACATAGCTGTCTAGTTCGCATCATCACCATAAAGGGAAACCCCCACCACCGTTAGCTCTCAACCCCATCCCCATCCCCACCCCCACCAGCCCCTGGCAACCACAAATTCACTTCCTATCTCTGTGGATTTGCTTTTCCCAGGAATTTCCTATGAATGGAATCATACAAGGCATGGCCTTTTGTGTCTGACTTCTTTTACTTAGCATCAGATTTTCGAGATTTGTCCATGTATCAATTCTTCAATCCTTTTTATGGCTAATGAGTATTCCATTGTGTAGCTAGACCACATCTTCCTTATCCATTCCTCTGATAATGAACATTTGGGTTATTTCCAGCTTTTGACTACGTGAAGAGTGCTGCTGTGAACATGTGTGCAAAAACTCCCATAGGATCCCCGCTTTTCCTTTCTCTGGGGGGATATACCAGGGCATAGACTTGGCCATATGGAAACTCCACAATTAACTTATTGAGGAGTCGTCACTCTTTTTACCTGCTGCCTAGTATTCCAGGTTGTGGCTCAGAGGAGCTTATTTCATGACTCCCCTGTCAATGGAATTGTAGTTGTTTGCTGTTTTTACCATTTTGAGTCATGCTGCCATGAGAAGATTCTTCGTGTCCTTTGGGTGTTCACACATGTGCTCTGGGTCTGTAGACACAGATCTGTTGGGCTGACCGCCCTGCACATTGACAGTTTCACTGCTATCACCACCCTGTCCCCATCCACGCTAATGGGATGTGCGGTCATCTGTCTTCTCCCTTCATCCTTAGGCTCCCCAGCTATTATCAACATTGATACCTTCTGCCCATCTCATGGATGCAAACTGATACCACCTTGTTATTTTAATTTGTATTTCCCTATATCTATGGGAATAGGAGTTAGTGGGGGTAAGAAGGAAGCAAAGAACCTTCCAGAAAGGTGCAGCTGAAGGTATAAGAGGGAGGGAATAACACAATGTTCGATATCCCACAAGTTATGGTTCTGAAGAGGTCAGGCAAGTGGGGAATCAGGTATCAACCTGCAAGTTAGAATCAGGGCCAGTCTGTGCAGTCGTTTCATCTCCCAGATGGGCCAGGCCATCCCATGTCAAAGAAGGAAAGGCTCTCGGGAGAGATGGGGAGGAAGACCTGGCAGTGAGATTAGCTGGAGAACCAGGCTGCTCGCCTTCAATCCCAGCTCTGCAACTTGCTCAGCTGTGGGCCCTTTGGCAGCTTGCTTTAACCTCTGTACACCAGTTTCCTCACCTGTAAGACACGGACAAGGAGAACTCTTACTGAGAGTCATGTAAAACCAAGTTGGTGGGACCTGGGGTGGAAAGGCTTCAAAGCTATGCATGTGGAAGTTGTGAGCTGGCATTTGTTTACAAGGAAACAGTGAAAGTGAAAGTCGCTCAGTCCTGTCCAACTCTTTGTGACCCCATTGACTGTACAGTCCATGGAATTCTCCAGGCCAGAATACTGGAGTGGGTAGCCTTTCCCTTCTCCAGGGGATCTTCCCAACCCAGGGATCAAACCCAGGTCTCCTGTATTGCAGGTGGATTCTTTATCATCTGAGCCACAAGGGAAGCCCAAGAATACTGCAGTGAGTAGCCTAACCCTTCTCCAGGGGGGTCTTCCCAACCCAGGAATCAAACTGGGGTCTCCTGCATTGCAGGCAGATTCTTTACCAACTGAGCTATCAGGGAATATCCAACTCAAATAGGTATAAGCCAGAAAAGGGGATATTATTAGCTCCTTTACCAGAAAAGACCAGGAGTGTATCAGCTTCAGGAATGACTGGATCCAGGTGCTTCGATGATGTCATCAGGACTTGGATCCCTTCAGCATCAACCTGAAGGTTTTATGTTGGCCCAACTCTCGGGCAGACTGTCCCTGAATGATGGCCAAGCAGCAGCTCCTGGCTTAGCTGCTTGGCCATTCCCTTAGCTCAGCAATCTTCAGAGTTCCTGTGAAAGTCCCAGGATTAACTCTGATTGGACCATCTCGGGTCACATACCCACCACTGGAGCCAGGGATCAGGAGCTGAGTCTGACCTCCATTATATGCACTGGGAGCAGGTGATGGTGGTGAAGTCGGGATATTCCACAGAAGGAGTACTGGTGTTAGGCCAAGCATCCTTGACATGGAGTGACCCAGGGCCCCCCACAAGTGGAACCAACAGGGAGGAGGAGGGGCTGTTGTCAGAGTCCTGGAACATGGCAGCAGTTTGCTGGAAACAGCCGAGGAGCAGGGGAGAGAGGCTTGAGAAGGGGCAGCAGCGACTCCAGAGCCAGCCTGCCTTCTGCTTCCCGCAGTGCCAGCCCAGGAGCTGGAGTGCATCAGCGAGCTTCCCCGAGTCACTCAGAGAGAGCTACATGGCCCACATCAGCGATTCCCTTTGTGGCTTCTCGGCTACCAGGATGCAAGCTGAACTATTTAAATGTGTAGCCTCTTCCTTAACCTGAGTGTCTGGGAGCTTTTCTGACCCTCCTCCTGGGTGGTGTTCTTGATTTTTCTCTTTCTAGTTAACAGCCTTCCCATTTCATGTATCGTTTATCGTAAACCGCCTCCAATCCTTTTTTTGGAAGCAGGCAGGGTATAAATTATAAATAGATTTAATTTAAAAAACTCAATAGGGTAGTTTCTCTGTAGGGCTCCCAGGTATCGTTTATGCTGACATTTCCCTCAATACCCTTGGAGGTGGAGGGAGGGCGGTCAGAACAGTCGAGTGCAGGGGGCTTAACCCTTGGGACGCTGGGCCTCGGGGTCACCTGCTGGTGATCCCGGTTCAGAGGGATCCATCTGCTGCAGAAGTGGGGCGACTCATGTATCCGACAGCCCTCTCCACGCCTGGGGGTCCATCTGTCCTGCACTTGCCCCTGAGTTGTGTTTCCACACACACACTCCTCTGGCCTTCCTGTGTTTCTGCCTTCCCTTGGGCCATGCGCCTACATAGCACGAGGGACGGACCCAGTCCACTTGCTGGGTTCTGCAATCAGGAGAAAGAAGGCAGGAACTGAACTCTCAGGGCTCCCTGCCTTTTGTGGGTCCCTGGGGCCATATACAATAGTTCACTCCTGTCACTAAGCTGTAAATGTATGTGTTGTTCTGACAAAGTGGGGGGTCACATCAGGAAGAGGGATCCTGGCTGGGAGCCAACCTAAGGGGTGAACGTGCCCCAGGCTGAGTGACCTTGGGTGAGAGACCCAAACTCTCTGAGCTCAGCTTTCTCATCTGTAAAGTGAGTATAAGAATGGAAGCTAGTTCGGAGGGTTGTTAGGATGATGATTTAAGTTATGAAAATGTATCTAAAGCACTCAGAATGCTGCCTAAGTACCTTTAAGAACTTAACCCGATCTTTGCTACGATTCTGTACTTTTGCTTTGGGGGAAAACACAAACACACGCACACACACACACCAATGTAGATCATTTTTACAATTTTTACTCTTCCGTCACTGGCCTCACCCAAGAACCCACATCATGTAATGGAGGCAAAGTCATATGAGCCATCCATTCATCTGCTCTTCTTTCCTTCCTCCCCTCCACCCCTGCCTCGCTTCTTTCATCATTTCAGGTGTTTGCTGAGCACCTACTTTTTTCTTGGTAGACAGGGGCACAGATCAGATCAGTTGCTCAGTCATGTCCGACTCTTTGCGACCCCATGAATTGCAGCACGCTAGGCCTCCCTGTCCATCACCAACTCCCGCAGTTCACTCAGACTCACGTCCATCGAGTCAGTGATGCCATCCAGCCATCTCATCCTCTGTCGTCCCCTTCTCCTCTTGCCCCCAATCCCTCCCAGCATCAGAGTCTTTTCCAATGAGTCAACTCTTCACATGAGGTGGCCAAAGTACTGGAGTTTCAGCTTTAGCATCATTCCTTCCAAAGAAATCCCAGGGCTGATCTCCTTCAGAATGGACTGGTTGGATCTCTTTGCAGTCCAAGGGACTCTCAAGAATCTTCTCCAACACCGCAGTTCAAAAGCATCAATTCTTTGGTGCTCAGCCTTCTTCACAGTCCAACTCTCACATCTATACATGACCACAGGAAAAACCATAGCCTTGACTAGACGGACCTTTGTTGGCAAAGTAATGTCTCTGCTTTTGAATATGCTACAGACGGGGCACAGTGAAGAGCAAAGGTAGATGTGGTCCTTGTCCTCGTGGAGGCCACCTTCCAGGCAGTTCTTAAGAAAACAGACACAAAGATGTTCAGGAAATAGAAATGCTGTGAAGAGAGTAAAAGAGCCTACAGGCTAGGTTGTGAGAGGTGGGGTTGCCGGTTGGGACTCCTGAGGAAGGGACACTGGAAATGATCCCTGAGTGATGAGAAGGGGCAGTAAGTGAAGCTCTGGGCAGAGCTTTCCACGTAGCAGGAGCAGCAGGTGCAAGGACCCAGAGGCAGGAACAAGCTTGGTGAGGTTAGAGGGGATTGATCAGGGTGGGCGGAGGGTGGGGAGGTGGGCTATGCAGGCAGCTGCTAATTCCCACAGAGCCTGGGGCCCTGGGGAGGAGCTTGGATTTTATTCTAAGTGGTTAGAGCAGAGAAAGAGAATTCCTCTCCAGCCACCCTCCGCCCCCATATAAAGACTCTCAAGCCAGCTGACCAGTCCTGCCTTTTCTGCAGGACTGTCTATCCCTCCATCATCCATCCAACACAAATTTTTAATGGAAATAAGATCCTTCTAAACATACTGTTTTGTGACTTTCTGTTTTCCCTTAACAATTTACTATAAGCACTGTGGAGGGATGACAGTCATCAGGGGTCCTTGGCGGCCTCACTTCTGTGACCTGTCGTTGATTTCCACCAGGCTGGGGCCTGCGTCTCCCAGAGCCTTTAGGTTTGCGGTGCTGTGGCCGCTGGGCTCTGCTTGTAGCTCTAATGAAAGGCTGGTGGCTCTGTTGATGTCATTGGTTTGTGTTCCATCTGTACCAAAAGTTTGTACTTTATTAAATATCATTCACCTCAGATTTTCCAAGGGGAGAACAGTTCTTTTCCCTCCCGCCCCAAGCCAGCTATAGAACTCCGCAGTTTAAAGAAATGCTGAACTGATTCATTCGCTTCTCAGGGAGATTTGTTTTGCGTCTCCTCCGTGGGGATGTCAGGCCTGGAGGACACAGAAGAAGGAAGAGGTCATCATCACTGCCCTGGAGGAACTGGCAATGGAGCAGTTTTCTTAGCATAAACCAGAAAGTTAAAAACGACAAAGTTTGACTTGCCGACAGAACCTGCGTGTCTGTGCACCTCAGGATAGTCCTTCTAGAAGCTGCTGAGAGAAGCTGAGGAGGAAAGAGGGCTTGTGACCAGATACATTGGAATTAAGCAAAACTATGAATAGCTGTCTCTTCTGCAGGACTGTCCATCCATCCATCCATCCGTCTATCATCTCTCTATCAATTATATCTACTTATCATCTATCTATACACAAATTTCAAATGAGATGAAAGGAAATGAGATCCTTCTAAATATACTGTTTTGTGACTTTCTGCTGTTTTCCTAACGATTTATTATAAATGCTGTTCTGTGTCAGAAATATGGGTCTCCTACACCACCATTTTTACTGCTTGTACGGTATCGCGTTGTGTGAATGTATTGTGTTTGTTTAACTGATTTTCTGTGGGACGTTTAGGTTGCTTCCATTTTTCTTGATTGTAAACAATATTGCAGTGAATGTGCCTGTTTATGGGCCTTTGGGAACATCCACAGTGATTTCTTTAGAACCAGTTCTTGGCTCAAAGAGCGTACCTTAAAAAGCTGGTTTTAGTGTCTTAAAAAACATTTTTGATTGGGTCTTAATGATGGATGGAGACCTTGAGCAATACAAAGCGCCCTCTCCCAGGTTATTTTTACCTCTAATTTTGTTTGAGAAAATGTATGTGAACACAGGAGTGACTGTGAGGGCGGCGGTGAAGGCTGGGTCAGCTGACATAGTTGTCCCAGCACAGAGCGCCCTCCCTGCGGACACCACCAGTCATGGTGGGGGTCGTGTGGTTGCCACCTGCTGCTCCTGTTGCCACTGAGCGTTCCCCTCTGGCTCTCAGGAAAGGGATTCACCACTGTGTACTTTGAACATTTCAGACTTCTTTGCTCTCACATGGTCCCTCTGTCCTGCTGTGCTTGCTTGTCCCCTGGTCTGTGAGCTGCACCCATATGTCTTCTCTTGGGTCTGCTGGAGTTTGGAAGCCATGCATCCTAGAGGTTCAGACCATGAGCTTCAGGAACCCAGCGTCCTGAGTTGGAGTCCTGACTTCACCACTTATTTGGGTCTTCAGGCAGCTCACTCACCACTCCGAACTTCAGGTCTGACCCCTACCTGCCCCAGGATCAGCGGGACCATCCCCGACATGAGAAAGGCTGAGCTTCTCAGGCTGTGCTATGACCAGCAGCCTTGACCTCTTGTTCCCTGGAGTGCTGTTCTGAGCTTTTCCTCACCTCTGTAGGGTGGGGGGAGCACAGCAGGCCTCTGGAGGAGGAGCTGGGGCGAATACCCCAGTTTCACAGGGGAAGTTCTTTGCTCCAGGGTCCAATAGTCATTTCATCCAGAGCAATTCATTCACTTGGCCAACGTTTATTGTGCTTCTAGAGTATTCCAGGAGGGGTGATTGTACCATTTCGTCCTCTCAAGAGCTGTTCTATAAATGTGAACCCCATTTACAGAGGAGAAACTGGGTCCAAGTCCAGAGGCAATAGATGGCCAGATTCAGCCCATGTGGCATTCTGGGGGAGCCTGGAGGACAAAGAGCAAATTCCTCCAGGCGTTGCCTGCAACTCTCCAGACCCCAGGCTCCGGCTCATGCCCTCAGCAGTAGGACAGGCCAACAGTGAAGCCCAGAGGCCTGAGGGGGAGACTCTGAAGTCAGCCCCCAAGAGATGTGCTCACCTAAAACCCAGAACCTGTGACCATATCACCTTACATGTGAGAGAGGTTCTGAGATGTGATTAAGGACCAGGAGAATGAAAACATTCCTGGATTATTCCAACGTGTCACAGGGTCCCTGTAAGAGGGGGATTGAAGGGTCACGTGCTGGCTTTGTAGCTAGAAAAAGCAAAGAAAGAGATTCTCCTTCAGAGCGTCCACGAGGAAAACAGCCCCTTGAATTTAGGACTTCAGACTTCTGGAACCGTACGATAAAGAATTTGTGTAGCTTGAAGTCACTAAGTTCATGCCATTTGTTACAGCAGCCACAGGAAGCTCATACAGACTATATCTGGAGAGATGATTCCAAACCGCGGCACCACAGGGAGCCGGGGGGTGCTTGAAGGAACGGGGAAGTGTGGGGACACAGATGGTGGCCAACGGGGCTGAGCTGTCCCCTCTGGGGCCACATCTGAGTGGCCATCTGCACTGTTCTTGTCCACACCATCCACTGGTATCATGGCACCCCCAGCGGTCTCTCAGCTCCCTGTGCTCCTCAAAGGCTTTCTGAAAAGGAGACAAGGTCTTGCCCACAGCTGTTCAAAGCTGTCCTTTGAGAAGAGGTGAGGGTGGGGAGGGGGTGGCTGTAGAGAGAGATCTTGATCATCAGCAGTCAGCTTGCCGGGAAGGATTGGACCATAATGGGATTAGCTGGCCCTAGGGTGAGAGATGGGGGCCAGACGCCGCTTGTCACAGGCAGAACCCACATGGCCCCAGCCGCTCTGTCTTCTTGGCTGCACCTCTTTCCACTTTCCATCCATCATGAGCATCCAGCTTGGCCTCTGCCAACGTTGCTTTCTCTTGGGCACGTCACTGATTTCCTAATGGGATTGATCGCGCTTTAAACTTGTTCCTTTGCCCACTGGTTCAGCAGAGACTGGGCATGGGAGTCAGGGGGTCCTGCCTTACACTCTCAGCTCTGTGGCTTTGAGAAAGCCTCTGAGACTTGCCTGCGGCAGCTGTTCCCCATTCTTGTGGGTTACTGAGTAGATGGTCTCCCTGGTTAGGGCACATTCACCATGATGTCCTCAGTGCCTGGCTCATGAGAAACAGCTTCTTAATGCTTGTTGAGTGAATGGAGCACATGGGGATGTTCGGCTCTTAGCACCGTGCTGGGCACAGAGCAAGTCCTTGGCCAAAGCTTGGCCGTGACAGTGCGGTTGATGTCACACTCCCATCCCACCTTGGGTCCCGGCCTCGGTCTTCCTCTCACCCTCCCTCCAGCCTTCTCCTTCAAGCTGCTTCTTGCCCGCCTACATTTTGACACTTTTGGTAGAAGAGACATTTTTAAAATCCTCTTCCCCTTTATTTTCTTTGTAAAATTTTTCATTGGCGTATAGAATTGCTTTAGAATGTTGTGTTAGTTTCTGATGCTGCTGCTGCTAAGTCACTTCAGTCGTGTCTGACTCTGTGCGACCCCATAGACAGCAGCCCACCAGGCTCCCCCATCCCTGGGATTCTCCAGGTAAGAACACTGGAATGGGTTGCCATTTCCTTCTCCAATGCATGGAAGTGAAAAGTGAAAGGGAAGTCACTCAGTCGTGTCTGACTCTTCGTGACCCCATGGACTGCAGCCTACGAGGCTCCTCTGTCCACGGGATTTTCCAGGCAAGAGTACTGTGGTGGGGTGCCACTGCCTTCTCCGATAGTTTCTACTGTATAGCAAACTGAATCAGCTATAGATCAGCTATTGAGTCAGCTATCCATATCTGCTCTCTTTTTTTGGATTTCCTCCCCTGAGAAGAGTACCCTGTGCTACACAATAGGTTCTCAGTAATTACCTATTTTATACATAGTAGTGTATATATGTCAATCCCAATCTCCCAATTCATCCCACCACACCTTTCCTCCTTGGTAAGCATAATTTTATTCTCTATATTTGTGTCTCTGTTTCTGCCCCTTTATTTTCAAGAGAACATCTTGGGAAGTTGGGCCTTTGAGGTCCGTGGACACAATGTAGGTGCCTGTCTTTTCTATCTCATACCCCACGGGCATTGCTATCTCCCCTGCCATCTGGGCAGCTTGGCAAAAGCAGAGAAGCACTCAGGTTTGTCTCTGCTCCTTGGAGGCGCCTGGCCACGGACACCTGTGTTGATGAATGAATGATGGATGGATGGAGGAATGCATGCTTCCATGATAAATGAAGAGATGAACTGGAGAATGAACAGTGAGCTCTGGTTTTTCTTTTCTTTTTTTTCCTGTGGCTCAAATGACCTCGCAGAAGGTATGTGTATAGTCTGCCTTTTGTAAAGCACGCTCCACGGGTAAGCAACACTGCCAAGCCCTTGTAGGTGTTATCCAAAAAATACAAAAAGGGGAGAGGGCTTCCTGTGGCCAGAACAGTTTGGAAAATACTGGTGTTTGACAAAGTCAGAAAGGTTTCTTGCTGGCAGGACTTCTCAGAGCCTTTACTATGCTTTGCAAATATCCCAGGCGTGTAGACTGTGCCATTTCCTCCAACACATGGATCCTAGAGTCTGTGTTTCAAGGACATGGGGTGGGGGGGCAGGGGCAGGCTGGCAGAAAAGCTCTCTCTGGGGGTGGGAACCCCCTTCAGACTGGCAGAGGGAGACCCAACCGACAGAGAAGCAGACTGTGCTGGCCAAGCCCCAGCTGTTCCATCAGCCCCGGGTCAAGGGCAGATCCAGGGAAGACAGCCTTGGCCTTGTCCTGAAGCTGGCGACCTCCTGTCCGGCAGACTTGGTGTCTCACGGGAGCCAGGACGCTCTTATTGTTGCTGTCAGTCGACAGTGATCCGCTTCTCTTCAGGGCTAACCAAGGGATTCTGCCAGGTTTTCTGTTTTCTTCATTGTTTGCACCTGCTGGGTCCCTGCCACGGGCTATGGTTCCCCGTCAGAAAGTGCTCTTCGAGGGTTAATCCATAAGGTCACTTGAAAATGAAGCCATTATTCCCTTCTTAAAGGTTAATGTGTTTTTTCCAGGAGTGTGTGAGTGGAAATCTCAAGTATTCCACATTCTTCATTTCGCGGGGTAATGTTCTGAGCTGCTCCAGGAAAACGAGCCCTGGAACGGCAAGAGAGGGGCCCCAAGAGGAGAGAGGAGGGCAGTGGTGGGGAGAGGAGCGAATCGCGGGCGTCACTGCTTGCAGAGGAGGTGAAAGCAGCCGACTCGCTGAGCCCCCAAGGTGGGAGATGATGGAAACCCACAGCACACGGCGCAGGGAGAGAGCCGTTCAGTGAAGGGTAGGGGGGCATCAGGGCACCGGAACGAGAGTACCAGCAGGTCTCGGTGAGTCTGGGCGTCTCTCAAATGCTTCTTTGGTTCTCTCTGCAGGCCCCCACTCTGCTTCCCCAGATCCCCAAGTCTGCGGGTCCCCAGTGTGAGATAGACCAGAGGGGCCGTGTCCTAATTCCAAACACCCTCTCAGGGCAGACATCCACCCCTGACCCCATTAGCCACAGTTGGGTTGGTGATGCATAGTATACCCATGGCTGTGCTGGGCCCCTCTCCCATGAGTGGGAGATGACATACAGCTCAGAGACCGGAAGACTGAGTAAGGCCAACACCCAAAAAATGGGTCTCCTTCAGGCCTGGACAGTAGGCTCCAGCACCTACCCTGTGCCTGTCTCCCACACACCTCAGGATGCCTATGGATGTCCACTCCCACCCCCAGGACATCCTTTTTTGTTTTGTATAAGGCGTTAGCAAACTATGGCCAACTGGCCAAATCCAGCTTACATTTGTTTGGTAAATAAAGTTTTATTGGCATACAGCCACACCCACTCATTTACATATGGTCTGTGGTTGCTTTCTAGACACCATAGTAGAGTCAAGTGGCTGTAACTGAGACCCTGTGGCTTGCAAAACCAAAAATATGTACTAGCTGGATCTTTGCAGAACAAGTCTGCCAACTCTTGTTGTGCAACCCTTGCTTAGCGAACAGGAGTCCTCGGTAAACATCAGGTGTGATGATGATGGTGATGATGCAGAAGGTCTCTGTTCATTTAGCAGGTACTTACTGACCATCAGGCATGTGCTGAGACCTGGAGATAAAACAGTGAACGAGGCAAGGTCCCTGCCCTCACAGAGCTTCCTACCTTGAGATAGTACAGTGTGTTTTCCTCTAAAAAATGACCAGAGCGCTCAGCCCTGGGTGTTTACCTCCTGGGAGTACAGATCTGGGACTGAGGGTGGTGGATTAGGTACAGACTACAGAAGAAATGGAAAGTTCTATGGACAGAGGAGCCTGATGGGCTACAGTCCGTAGGATCACAAAGAGTCAGACATGACTGAGCAACTAACACACACACAAAGAAGAAACGGGATCCCTGGGTCAGGAAATAAGGGTCTGCTAGGGATCCTGGGACAGAGTCCACAGAAATCCCCAGGTTCCAGAATAGCCAAGCGCACCCAGCAGAGGGAAGGGTGGGCCAAAGAAGAGGATGATCAGTTCAGCTGGAGTAATTAATCCTGACAATCTGCCTGGAGGAGGTGAATTTTGCATACTGCTTTGAATGCATCTGGTGGCTCAGATGGTAAAGTGTCTGTCTACAATGTGAGAGACCTGGGTTCAATCTCTGGGTTGGGAAGATTCCCTGGAGAAGGAAATGGCAACCCACTCCAGTACTCTTGCCTTGAAAATCCCATGGATAGAGGAGCTTGGTGGAGGCTACTATCCATGGGGTCACAAAGAGTCGGGCACGACTGAGCGACTTCACTTGAATGCATTGAGAAGGGAGGGAAGTCATCCATATGGCCCAAGGGTGTACTCAAGAGAGGCTGGGGCTGGAGGCTTTGGTTCTCACCCTGACTCAATGGACATGAGTTTGAGCAAGCTCCAGGAGATGGTGAGGGACAGGGAAGACTGGCATGCTGCAGTTCATGGGGTCACAAAGGGTCATACATGAGTTGGTGACTGAAAAACAACTGCCTTCATCACACTCCTCTGGGGAGCCTCCTTTGGATTTTCCTTCTTCTACATTAATAGACTATAACTAGACATGTGATCACCCCCAGATAAAGATCTCACTTCCCAACCTCTCTTGCAGCTAGATGGCCATGTGGTAGATTTAGTCATTGTGCCTTGAGTGGAAATGGCATAATCCATTTCCAAATTGTGCTTTTAAGGGAAAGGAATGGGCCCACTTCTTGCCCCTTTATTCCTTCCCACCTGCTGGAATGCAGAAGTAATGACAGGAACAGGAGCAGCCGTTTTGTATCTTGAAATGGACAGTACACGTGAAAGATACAGAGAATGTGGTGAATGGGACCTGGGTCTCTGATGACCCTGGAGCTGCTCCATCAACTCAGGTCTATGACCCTAAGCCTTTACGGGAGAGAAAAATGAATTTCTGTGTTGTTTAAGCCACTATCATATTGGGTCTCTTTGTTATAACAGTCAAGCCCCCAAGGCATTCCAAATAAACACACAATTAAATATACGTGATAGGTTTGCTATGTAAATGAAGCTCTGAAGCTTCTTCCCCTTGGAAATTCTGGGGTCCCATTGCTACTGCTCTGCAGTCTCCTCTGTGCATCCAGACAGCCTCCCTCTTCTGACTACAAGCCAGTTGCCAACTCCCTTCCATAGCCAGGTCTCAACATGCATTTCTGGATGGAAGAAGTTAGAAGGATAAAGGATGGGGGTGCTTGGCCAGCTGAGGCCAATGGAGACTTCTAGTCCTCAGAAACCCCCTGACCCTCACCTTGGCCTCCTGCCCTGTGAATGGAGGCAGCTCCCGAAGAACCCCCGGTCAGCTGTGCTGAGGGGCTGCTGGGAACAGAAGGTTGTAAAGGTCTGCAGATGAGCTGCCACGATGTCGGAAGAAAGATTCCAGTCCCCAGCTCATCTGGCCTCTGCTGGGCGGGGCTGATCTCAGCCTTCCCCATCCCAGCCTGGTTCCCATAAAATCACAGGAGTACTGCCAATTAGAACCTGCCAGCCGAGGCCCCTCGGAATGTAATCAGCCATAATAACTTAATAGCTTGAAGTTGGGGAAGCTTCATCTGAAGCTCAGAATCTTCACCCTGTAGTATCTCAGCTCCCCCGGAAGAGCCTCTGTCTTGCCCTGACCATTCCAATTACCACCGCCATCCCTGATTGCCTGGGCCTACCTCCACAAGCCTGTCCACTGCTTCACTGACAGGCATAGTGCATGCTTCATGTTCCCCCACTGCCATTCCAGCTAGCATGCCGCACTGACCCCCGAGAGAAAACAAGATGTCATACAAAAGGCTTGGCCTCAACCCCTCACGTCCACACACATCAAGGGAAATCAAAGTGCCCACTGGGTGCCAAAGATCACTGAAGACTGAGGAGGACTGTAATCAGGGAGAAAGTTTAATATGCAAGACTTCACGTTGGATTAAGTGTCCTACGCAGCTGGGAAATGAGGCTGTAGATAGAAAACAAATGTTCAAACGTCTTCGTGGGTGACCTCCAAGTTTCCACCCGCTCCTAATCCTTCTGTCATAATTCAAGCTCGTTGGCCTGGAGATGATGGCTTGGCGGTGGAATTCCATGATCTATTAGCCGTTCTTCCAAGGCAGCCAGTGGTTCCCTCTGTGGACCCAGTGTGCTGATCTGTTTCTCTGGCAGGATGGGAGAGCATGTTTCCATCTGGCAGGGCAGAAAACCGCCTCTGAGTTCATCTTCCCAGGAGCTGTCCCATGCAGGCGGTGGGTGGTGGGGGTGGGGGGACGATGCAGAGTAGGGAGGGTCCATGATATCCAGCAAGCATTAGGAGGGCCACTGTTTCCAAAAGAGCTTATCCTTCCAAAAGAGGGGAACAGGGGCAGGGATCTTTTAAGTGATTTTGGCAGGAGCAGTGAGTACCAAAGAATTTATGCTTTCAAACTGTGGTGCTGGAGGAGACTCCTGAGAGTCCCTTGGCCAGTAGGAAGATCAAACCAGTCAATCCTAAAGGAAATCAACCCTGAATATGCATTGGAAGGACTGATGCTGAAGCTGAAGCTCTAATACCTTGGCCACCTGATGTGAAGAGCTGACTCGTTGGAAAAGACCCATAACCTCCCTGGGGATGACTTGTAGTTAAATTCCCTCTCTGGGGAAGGCCTGGCAGAACCAAGGTGGAAACATCGCCCAGAAGATGGGGCATTGCTGAGTGTGGATGGTTGGTGTCTTCCTGGATTCTTTCAAGCCATGACCTTGGAGGCCACATCTCAGAGGCTGAGGTTGGTCTCAGACTCACCCCAAAATGGAATTTCTGGTTTCTGGGGCACATGATCCACAGAGGGAGGAAGATATGGGATGGGAATATCTTGAAAATATCACCATTAAGATGGATTCTACCTGGTGTGGGGTGGGTGGTCTCCATTCGGTGCAGGAGCCTTACCCAGGGCTTGGCTGGGGTTTCCCATCTTCCACCCAGCACAGGCTGGGGCTACCCTTTCTTCCTCCCATCTTCTCTCCCTTCCTCCTTTCTTTCCTTCCTCCCTTCCTCCCATCCTTCCTTTACTTTTTTTTAATTTATTTTTTAATTGAAGGATAATTGCTTTACAGAATTTTCTGTAAAACCTCAACATGAATCAGCCGTAGGTATACATATGTCCCCTCCCTCTTGAACCCCCCTCCCATCTCCCTCCCCGCCCCACCCCTCTAGGTTGATACAGAACCCCTATTTGAGTTTCCTGAACCATACAGCAAATTCCTGTTGGCTATCTATTTTACATATGGGAATGTAAGTTTCCGTGTTACTCTTTCCATACATCTCCCCCTCTGCTCCCCTCTCCCCATGTCCATAAGTCTATTCTCTATGTCTGTTTCTCCATTGCTGCCCTATAAATAAGTTCTTCAGTACCATTCTTCTAGATTCTGTATATATGTGTTAGAATATGATATTTCTCTTTCTCTTTATGACTCACTTCGCTTATATAATAGGTTCTAGGTTCATCCACCTCATCAGCACTGACTCATATGCATTCCTTTTTGTGGCTAAGTAATATTCCATTGTGTACATGTACCACAACTTCTTTATCCATTCATTTGTTGATGGACATCTAGGTTGCTTCCATGTTCTAGCTATTGTAAATAGTGATTCAGTGAGCAATGGGATACATGTGTCTGTTTCAGTTTTGGTTTTCTCAGGTACATGCCTAGGAGTGGGATTGCTGGGTCATACGGTGGTTTTATTCCTAGTTTTTTAAGGAATCTCCTTACCATCTTCTGTAGCAGCTGTACTAGTTGGCACTCCCACCAACAGTGTCGAAGGGTTGCCTTTTCTCCACACCTTCTCCAGCATTTATTGTTTGTAGACTTTTTGATGGCAGCCATTCTGACAGCGTGACTTGATACCTCATTGTGGTTTTGATTTGCATTTCTCTGATAATGAGTGATCTTATCTTCTCATGTGTTTGCTAGCCGTCTGTATGTCTTCTTTGGAGAAATGTCTGTTTAGGTCTTTTCCCCACTTTTTGACTGGGTTGTTTGTTTTTCTGGCATTGAGTTGTATGATCTGCTTGTATATTTTGGAAATTGTTTGTCAGTTGTTTCATTTGCTATTATTTTCTCCCATTCTGAGGGTTGTCTTTTCACCTTGCTTATAGTTTCGTTTGCTATGCAAAAGCTTTTACGTTTAATCAGGTCCCAATTGTTTACTTTTGTTTTTATTTCCATTACTCTAGGAGGTGGGTCATAGAGGATCTTGCTTTGATTTATATCATCGAGTGTTCTGCCTATGTTTTTCCTCTAAGAGTTTTATAGTTTCTGGTCTTACATTTAGGTCTTTAATCCATTTTGAGTTTATCTTTGTGTATGGTGTTAAGAAGTGTTCTGATGTCATTCTTTTACATGTAGCTGTCCAGTTTTCCTAGCACCGTTTATTGAAGAGGTTGTCTTTGCCCCATTGCATATTCTAGCCTCCTTTGTCAAAAATAAGGTACCCATAGGTGCATGGGATTATTTCTGGGCTTTCTATCTTGTTCCGTTGGTCTGTGTTTCTGTTTTTGTGCCAGTACCATACTGTCTTGATGACTGTAGCTTTGTAGTATAATCTGAAGTCAGAAAGGTTGATTCCTCCAGCTCCATTCTTCTTTCTCAAGACTGCTTTGGCTATTTGTGTTTCCGTATGAATTGTGAAATTTTTTGTTCTAGTTCTGTGCAAAATGCCATTGGTAATTTGATAGGGCTCACATGGAATCTGTAGATTGCATTTGGTAGTATAGTCATTTTCACAATATTTATTCTTCCTACCCAAGAACACAGAGTATCTCTCCATCTATTTATGTCATCTTTGATTTCTTTCATTAGTGTCTTGTAGTTTTCTGTGTACAGTTCTTTTCTCTCCTTAGGTAAGTTTATTCCTAGATATTTAATTCTTTTTGTTGCAATGGTGACTGGGATTGATTCCTTAATTTCTCTTTCTGATTTTTCACTGTTAGTATAAATAAATGCAAGTGATTTCTGTGTATTGATTTTGTATCCTGCAACTTTGCTAAATTCACTGATTAGTTCTGGTAATTTTCTTATACTATTATTAGGGTTTTCTATGTACAGTATCCGGAGAAGGCAATGGCACCCCACTCCAGTACTCTTGCCTGAAAAATCCCATGGATGGAGGAGCCTGGTAGGCTGTAGTCCATGGGGTCGCTAAGAGTCGGACACGACTGAGTGACTTCACTTTCACTTTTCACTTTCATGTATTGGAGAAGGCAATGGCAACCCACTCCAGTGTTCTTGCTTGGAGAATCCCAGGGACGGGGAAGCCTGGTGGGCTGCCATCTATGGGGTCGCACAGAGTCGGACACAACTGAAGCGACTTAGCTTAGCTTAGCTTATGTACAGTATCATGTCATCTGCAAACAGTGAGAGTGTTACATCTTCTTTTCTGACCTGGATTCCTTTTATTTCTTTTTCTTTTCTCTTTTCTGTAGATAGAACTTCCAGAACTATGTTGAATGATAGTGGTGAAAATGGACACCCTTGTCTTGTTCCTGATCTTAGTGGGAATGCTTTCAGTTTTTCACCATTGAGAATAATGTTTGCTGTGGGCTTATCATATGTGGCCTTTACTATGTTGAAGTAGGTTCCTTCTGTGCCCATTTTTTGAAGAATTTTAACCTTAAATGGGAGATGAATTTTGTCAAAGACTTTTTCTACATCTATTGAGATTATCATATCATTTTTATCTTTCAATTTGTTAATATGGTATATCACATTGATTGATTTGCATATATTGGAGAATCCTTGCATTCCTGGAATAAACCCAACTTGATCATGGTGTATGAGCTTTTTGATGTGTTGCTGAATTCTGTTCACTAACATTTTGTTGAGGATTTTTGCATCTATGTTCATCAGTGATATTGGCCTGTGGTTTTCTTTTTTTGTGTTGTCTTTGTCTGATTTTGGTATTAGAATGATGGTGGCCTCACAGAATGAGTTTGGAAGTGTTCCTTCCTCTGCAATTTTTGGGAAGAATTTTAGAAGGATAGGCATTAGCTCTTCTGTAAATGTTTGATAGAATTCTCCTGTGAAGCCATCTGGTCCTGGGTTTTTGTTTTGGGGGAGATTTTTGATCACAGCTTCAATTTCAGTGCTTGTAATTGGGCTGCTCATAATTTCTATTTTTTCCTGGTTCAGTCTTGGAAGACTGAACTTTTCTAAGACTCCATTTCTTCCAGGTTATCCATTTTATTGCCATGTAGTTGTTCATAATAGTCTCTTATAATCCTTTGTATTTCTGCATTGTTTGTTGTAACCTCTCCTTTTTCATTTCTAATTTTGCTGACTTGATTCTTCTCTCTTTTTTTCTTGATGAGTCTGGCTAAAAGTTTGTCAATTTTGTTTATCTTCTCAAAGAACCAGCTTTTAGCTTTATTAATCTTTACTGTAGTTTCTTTCATTTGTTTCTGCTCAGATCTTTATGATTTCTTTCCTTCTACTAATTTTGGGGTTTTTGGGTCTTCTTTATCCAGTTGTCTTAGGTGTAAAGTTAGGTTATCTATTCAATATTTTTCTTGTTTCTTGAGGTATGATTGTATTGCTATAAACTTCCCTCTTAGAACTGCTTTTGCTGCAACCCATAGGTTTTGAGTTGTTGTGTTTTCATTGTCATTTGTTTCTAGAAATTTTTTGATTTCCCTTTTGATTGCTTAAGTAACCTGTTAGTTATTTAGGAAAGTGTTGTTTAATCTCCATGTGTTTGTGTATCTGACAGTTTTTTTCTTGTGATTGATATCTAGTTTCATAGCATTGTGGCCAGAGAAGATGCTTGATATGATTTCAATTTTCTTAAATTTACTGAGGTTTGATTTGTGACCCAAGATGTGGTCTATCCTGGAGAATGTTCCATGTGCACGAGAAGAAGGTGTATTCTTCTGCATTTGGATGGAATGTCCTGAGGATATCAGTGAGATCCATCTCATCTAATGTATCATTTAAGACATGTTTACTTACTTATTTTCTGTTTTGATGATCTGTCCATTGGTATGAGTGGGGTGTTAAAATCTCCTACTATTAGTGTGTTACTGTCAATTTCTCCTTTAATGTCTGTTAGTGTTTGTCTTATGTATTGAGGTGCTCCTATGTTGGATGCATAGATATTTATAATTGTTATGTCTTCCTGTTGTATTGATCCCTTGATCATTATTTAGTGTCCTTCCTTATCTCTTGAAATATTCTTTAAGGTCTATTTTGTCTGATATGAGAATTGCTACTCCAGCTTTCCTTTGCTTCCCATTTGCACGGAATATATTTTTCCATCCTCTCACTTTCAGTCTATATGTGTCTTTAGGTCTGAAGTGGGTTTCTTGTAGACAGCATATATATGGGTCTTGTTTTTGTATCCATTCATCCAGTCTGTGTCTTTTGGTTGGAGCATTTAATCCATTTACATTTAAAGTAATTATTGATCTATATGTTCCTGTTGCTATTTTCTGAATTGTTTGGGGTTGATTTTGTAGATCTTTTTCCTTCTCTTGTATTTCTTGATTATATAAGTCCCCAAAAGTTATGACCAACCTAGATAGCATATTGAAAAGCAGAGACATTACTTTGCCAACAAAGGTCCATCTAGTCAAGGCTATGGTTTTTCCTGTGGTCATGTATGGATGTGAGAGTTGGACTGTGAAGAAGGCTGAGTGCCGAAGAATTGATGCTTTGGAACTGCGGTGTTGGAGAAGACTCTTGAGAGTCCCTTGGACTGCAAGGAGATCCAATCAGTCCATCCTAAAGGAGATCAGTCCTGGGTGTTCTTTGGAAGGAATGATGCTAAAGCTGAAACTCCAGTACTTTGGCCACCTCATGTGAAGAGTTGACTCATTGGAAAAGACTCTGATGCTGGGAGGGATTGGGGGCAGGAGGAGAAGGGGACGACAGAGGATGAGACGGCTGGATGGCATCACTGACTCGATGGACGTGAGTTTGAGTGAACTCCGGGAGTTGGTGATGGACAGGGAGGCCTGGTGTGCTGCGATTCATGGGGTTGCAAAGAGTCGGATACGACTGAGCGACTGAACTGAACTGAACTGAACTGAACGTTTGTTGTAAAGCTGGTTTGGTGGTACTGAATTCTCTTAACTTTTGCTTGTCTGAAAAGCTTTTTATTTCTCCATCAATTTTGAATGAGATCCTTGCTGGGTACAGTGATCTTGGTTGTAGATTTTTCCCTTTCAGTACTTTAAATATATCCTGCCATTCCCTTCTGGCCTGCAGAGTTTCTGCTGAAAGAACAGCTGCTAAGTGTATGGGGTTTCACTTGTATGTTAATTGTTGCTTCTCCCTTTCTGTTTTAATATTGTTTCCTTGCGTTTAGTCTTGTTAGTTTGATTAGTATGTGTGTTGGTGTGTTTCTCCTTGGGTTTATCCTGTATGGAACTCTTTGTACCTCTTGGACTTGACTGACTATTTCCTTTTCCATGTTGGGGAAATTTTCAACTATAATCTCTTTAAAAATTTTCTCATATCCTTTCTTTTTCTCTTATTTTGGGACCCCTATAATTCAAATGTTGGTGCATTTGATATTGTCCCAGAGGTCTCTGAGACTCTATCCTCATTCTTTTTACTTTATTCTACTCTTCAGAAGTTATTTCCACCATTTTATCTTCCAGCTCACTGATTCATTCTTCTGCTTCAGATATTCTGCTATTGATTCCTTCTAGAGTATTTTTAATTTCGGTAATTGTGTTGTTTATCTCTGTATGTTTATTCTTTAATTTTTCTAGGTCTTTGTTAATTGATTCTTGCATTTTCTCCATTTTTTTCAAGTTTTTTTTTTTTTCATCTTTACTATCATTATTCTGAATTTTTTTCAGGTAATTTGCCTATTTCCTCTTCATTTATTTGGACTTCTGTGTTTCTAGTTTGTTCCTTTATTTGCATAGTATTTCTCTGACTTCTAATTATTACTATTTTTTAACTTACTGTGTTTGAAGTCTCCTTTTCCCAGGCTTCAAGGTTGAATTCTTTCTTCCTTTTCGTTTTCGTTTCTCCCCCCTAAGTTTGGTCCAGTGGTTTGTGTAAGCTTCATATGGTGAGATTTGTGCTGAGTTTTTGTTTGTTTGTTCGTTTTTCCTCTGATGGACAAGGCTGAGGGAGGTGGTATCCTTTCTGCTGATGATTGGGTTTGTATTTTTTTTGTTTTCTTTGTTGTTTACATGAGGAGTCCTGCACAGGGTGCTACTGGTGGTTGAGTGATGCCGGGTCTTGTATTCAAGTGGTTTCCTTTCTGTAAGTTCTATCTGGTACTCCCTAGGGTTAGTTCGCTGGTAGTCTAGGGTCTTGGAGTCAGTGCTCCCACTTCAAAGGCTCAGGGCTTGATCTCTGGTCAGGAACAAAGATTCTACAAGTGGTTTGTTATGGCATTAAGTGAGATTAAAATAAATATCCAAAAACAAGAAACCAAAGATGAACCCCAGGCAAATGCCAGTTACGAAATCAGACAAATAATAATTAAAATAACGGACTATACACATATACATATACACCCATGAGCAAAGTCAAAGCAGCCCAACAAAAATAAAGTACTGTAGACTGACCTGGCAATCCAAGGAAGTCAAAACTTATATTTACCAGTTAAGAACAAAACTAAAGCACAAACTGGAAAACAAAACTAAAGTAAGATGCCAAGTAGGGAAAAACTAACAAATATGTAAAGAGGAAAGGAAAGAAAGAAAAGAAAGAAAGAATAGATATGCAAAGTTAAATAGAGGTAGATGATGAAAATTTATATACATTAAAGATTAACTATAAGGGGAAAAGAATGATAGGAAAAGCAAGCAAAGGAATACAAGTAGAAAAAATATAATAGGTTTTAAAAAATAAAATTATAAAAAAGAGAAAAGAAGAAAAAAAATGGAAGAAGAAATAAAAATGGAAAACTCCACAAAACTGCAAAAGCCCAATGTAGAGGCAGATGTTTATAACAACAGTGAAAAGTGTGACTGAATGTACACATATATATATACACCCATAAGCAAAATCAAAACAGTACAACAAGAATAAAGTACAATAGATTGACCCAGTGAAAAAAGGAAACCAAAAATTATATCTACCAGAACAAAACTAACTAAAGCACAAACTGGAAAACAAAACTAAAGCAAGGTGCCAATTGGGGGATAAAGCAATGAAAATAAAACTAACAATTATGTTAAGAGCAAAGGGAAGAGAGAAAAGAAAGAAAGAAACAATAGATGTGCCAGGTTAAACAGAGGTAGATAAAGATTTATAACCATTAAAGATTAACTGCAAGGGCAAAAAGGCAGTAAGAAAAGCAAACAAAGGGATAAATGTAGAAAAAATAATAATAGGTTTAAAAAATTAAAATTAAAAAAAGAGAAAAGAAATAAATAAAATAAAACTCCACACAACTGCAAACACCCAACATAGAAGCAGAGGTTTATAACAACAATAAAAAATGTGACTGAGGAAAAAAAAAAGCTCAAAAGCTTAATTAGATTTCATAGAGCCAATAAAATCGACAACTACAACAGGGGTCGGGGGGAGGTAAAAAAAAGAAAACAAAAATCCAAAAGAGTCTACAGAACAAGTCAAAGCATAAGAATAATAAATGTTTTTCTTGAGTCACTTATGTCAGAGTCCTTTCCCTTGCTGGGAGTCACACTCCACCTCACCTCCCTAGGGTGCCCTCCAACACTGTGCTGATCTCTGGACCTGCTGTGGGGGCAGTTCAGATTCTAATCTGGTTCTAATCAGATTCTAATCTTGAATTCTTGTGTGTTCTTGCCTCCAATGTCCACAGTTATCAGAACTAGTGCGTTTTCTTTTGTGGGAGCTCTCAATAACCTTTTGTGTATTCCATACACAGAGTCTGCCTAGTTGATCGTGTGGATTTAATCTGTAGCCTGTACAGATGGTGGAAGGTTTTGGGTGTTCTTCCTTACCAACACTGTCCCTGGATTTCAATTTATTCTTATTTATTCTTATTATTCTTATTTCCACCTCTGCATGTGGGTTGTCCACTGGGGTTTGCCCCTGTGAGGGCCAGGTGTGGAGGTGATGCAGCTGCTTGGGTCGCAGGGGTTCTGGCTGCACCAGGTACTCAGGGGAGTTGGTAGCTAGGGCAGCAGGAAATACAGTGCTGTGATGGAATTCCAGTTGAGCTATTTCAAATCCTGAAAGATGATTCTGTGAAAGTGTTGCACTCAATATGCCAGCAAATTTGGAAAACTCAGCTGTGGTCACAGGACTGGAAAAGGTCAGTTTTCATTCCAATCCCAAAGAAAGGCAATGCCAAAGAATGCTCAAACTACCGCACAATTGTACTCATCTCACACGCTAGTAAACTAGTGCTCAAAATTCTCCAAGCCAGGCTTCAGCAATACATGAACGGTGAACTTTCAGATATTCAAGCTGGTTTTAGAAAAGGCAGAGGAACCAGAGATCAAATTGCCAACATCCGCTGGATCCTGGAAAAAGCAAGAGAGTTCCAGAAAAACTTCTATTTCTGCTTTATTGACTATGCCAAAGCCTTTGACTGTGTGGATCACAATAAACTGTGGAAAATTCTTCAAGAGATGGGAATACCAGACCACCTGACCTGCCTCTTGAGAAACCTATGTGTAGGTCAGGAAGCAACAGTTAGAACTGGACATGGAACAACAGACTGGTTCCAAATAGGAAAAGGAGTACGTCAAGGCTGTATATTGTCACCCTGCTTATTTAACTTCTATGCAGAGTACATCATGAGAAATGCTGGGCTGGAAGAAGCACAAGCTGGAATCAAGATTGCTGGGAGAAATATCAATAACCTCAGATATGCAGATGACACCACCCTTATGGCAGAAAGTGAAGAGGAACTAAAAAGCCTCTTGATGAAAGTGAAAGTGGAGAGTGAAAAAGTTGGCTTAAAGCTCAACATTCAGAAAATGAAGGTCATGGCATCTGGTCCCATCACTTCATGGGAAATAGAGGGGGAAACAATGGAAACAGTGTCAGACTTTATTTTTCTGGGCTCCAAAATCACTGCAGGTAGTGATTGCAGCCATGAAATTAAAAGACGCTTACTCCTTGGAAGGAAAGTTATGACCAACCTAGATAGCATATTCAAAAGCAGAGACATTACTGTGCCAACAAAGGTTCATCTAGTCAAGGCTATGGTTTTTCCTGTGGTCATGTATGGATGTAAGAGTTGGACTGTGAAGAAAGCTGAGCGCTGAAGAATTGATGTTTGTGAACTGTGGTGTTGGAGAAGACTCTTGAGAGTCCCTTGGACTGCAAGGAGATCCAATCAGTCCATTCTGAAGATCAGCCCTGGGATTTCTTTGGAAGGAATGATGCTAAAGCTGAAACTCCAATACTTTGGCCACCTCATGTGAAGAGTTGACTCATTGGAAAAGACTCTGATGCTGGGAGGGATTGGGGGCAGGAAGAGAAGGGGACGACAGAGGATGAGATGGCTGGATGGCATCACTGACTTGATGGACGTGAGTCTGAGTGAACTCCGGGAGTTGGTGATGGACAGGGAGGCCTGGCGTGCTGCAATTCATGGGGTCGCAAAGAGTCGGACACGACTGAGCAACTGAACTGATACTGCTACTGCTACTGAAAGGGTATGGCAACCAGTATTTGCCAATATGCTCCAGTATTCTTGCCTGGAGAACCCCCTCCCTGACAGAGGTGGCAGGCCACAGACCACAGGGTCGCAAAGAGTCAGACACAACCAAAGCGACCCTGCGCATGTGGACACAAGACTTTTTTTGCCTGTGGCAGCTCTGCCCCAGTGAGAGTTGAGTGTGAAGGTGACACAGCTTCTTGGCCTGCGGGGACCCTGACAACACCGTGTGCATGGACACAGACTGCCTCCACTGCAGGAGTTATGGCCCTAGCAGAGTCTTTTTTGAGCCTCTTGTAGCTGGCGATCAGAAGGCCTCTTTGGCCAGTCTTTCTCTGCAGCTCCCTGCATTCAGGCACTTAGAGGGCTCCCTTGCCTGGGGTCCTCTGTTTTTTGGCAAGTCAGACACATAGAGGGAACTCCCTGGGTGGGGTCCTACTCTTTAGATCTGCAGGTCAGGCACTTAAAGGGGCACCCTGGGTGAGGTCCTACTCTATAGTTCAGTGCGTCAGGAGTTTCATGAGCCAGCCTCTCTATTGTTCAGCTGCCGATGCTGGTGTGTTGGGAGAGAGAGGCTATCGTGATGACTCCACCCACTACGCATGACTCAGCAGTATTGCCTTGCTTCCATGGCTTCCTGGCTTTCCTCCACAGGCATTGCCCACCACAATCTCCTCTCTCCCATCACCTCGATCCATCTCTCCACAATCAACAGCAGGCCTTGCCCTGGGCTTGCTCCACTATCCCTAAACTCCAGCTCCCAGCCTTTGCGCCTTCCAGGGTACCTGTGTACCTGTCTGGGGTATGTATGGCTGCGGCAAGGACTGTCTGATTCTCATTCCATTTAGGCTGCCGCAGATCAGATGTTTCACTCTCAGCCTTAAATGTTTCTCCTCTGACTCAGACAATTGCCCCGATATGGAGATCAGACTCCTGCTTCAGTTTCCTCACCCGCCAAGGGCAGGTCCATTCCTACTAACACTCCTGTTTTCCCCCTAGTTTCTTCATCCTACTGAGTTTTGCATGGTTATATATATTATTGTCCTGGAGAAGGCAATGGCACCCCACTCCAGTACTCTTGCTTGGAAAATCCCATGGACGGAGGAACCTGGTGGGCTGCAGTTCATGGGGTCGCTGAGGGTCGGACGAAACTGAGCAACTTCCCTTTCACTTTTCACTTTCATGCGTTGGAAAAGGAAATGGCAACCCACTCCAGTGTTCTTGCCTGGAGAATCCCAGGGATGGGGGAGCCTGGTGGGCTGCCGTCTCTGGGGTCGCACAGAGTCGGACACGACTGAAGTGACTTAGCAGCATATATTATCGTCCACTGGTCAGGTACTCGTGTCCACTCTCAGCTGGTATTCTGCATGCACTTCTGTGTCTGAAGGTGTATTCCTGATGTATCTGTGGAGAGAGATGTACTCCACGCCCATCTACTCCTCCACCATCTTGTTCTCCCTTCCTTTTACTTTATTGAGATACATGTGCCAAACTATTCACCCATTTTAAGTATATATTTCAGTACTTTTTAGTATTTTACAGTTAATGCCCAATCAGTCAATGTCAAAACATTTTTGTCACCTCAAAAAGAAACCCGTCACCATTAGCTACCATTCCCCTATCGCAACCTCCACACCCAGGCCTAAACAACCACAAACCTGCTTTCTGTCTTTATAGATTTCTCTGCTCTGGGCCTCCACGTATGTGGAATCATATTATTTGTCTTCTGTAATGTTTTCGAGGGTTATCCAAATCATATCATGTGTCAGGACTTTATTCCTATTCACAGGAGGATAATGAATTTTCCATTATTTGGATGAACCACATTTTGTTTACCCATTATTCAGTTGATAAAAATTTGGGTTGTTTTCAGCTATTGTGGATAGTACTACTATAGACATCTGTGTACAAGTTTCTGTGTAGACATATGTTTTCATTTCTCTTGAGGATATATCTAGGACTGGAACTGCTGGGTCACATGGTAACCCTCTGTTTAATCATCTGAGAAACTGCTATACTGTTCCCAAAACATCTGATCCTTTTTAAATTCCCACCAGGCGTGTATGATGGTTCTGATTTATCCACATCCTTGCCAACACTTATTAGACTTTTTGTTTCGAGCCACCCTACTGACTGTAGCGTGGTATCTCATTGCACTTTTGATTTACCTTTTTCCATTTTGAAGGAGATTAGCCCTGGGATTTCTTTGGAGGGAATGATGCTGAAGCTGAAACTCCAGTACTTTGGCCACCTCATGCGAAGGGCTGACTCATTGGAAAAGACTCTGATGCTGGGAGGGATTGGGGGCAGGAGGAGAAGGGGACGACAGAGGATGAGATGGCTGGATGGCATCACTGACTCGATGGACATTAGTCTCAGTGAACTCCGGGAGTTGGTGATGGACAGGGAGGCCTTGCATGCTGCGATTCATGGGGTCGCAAAGAGTCAGACACGACTGAGCGACTGAACTGAACTGAACTGAACTGATGACTAATAATGCTAAGTATCTTTTCATGAGATTATTGCCCATTTGTATACCTTCCTTGGAGAAATAACCTTTGCCCATTTTAAAAATTGGGTTACTTCTCTTTGTGTTTAAGTTGTCAGTGTTCTTTATATATTCTGGATACAAATCCCTTATTCAATTTGCAAGTATTTTCTCCCATTCTCTGTGTTGTCTTTTCCACTTTCTTGATGGTGCCTTTGAGGCATAAAAATTTTTAGTTTTGTAAAAGTCCAATTTATCTATTTTTTCCAATTATTGCACATACCGTCATATCTAAGAATCTTTTTGCCAAGTTAAGGTCATGGAGACTTGCTCCTATATGTTCTTCTAAGAGTTCTGTAGTTTCAGCTCTTATATTTAGACCTTTGATCCATTTAAAATTACTTTTTGTATATGATGTGAGGTAGGGATCCAATGTCATTTTTTGGCAGGTGGATATCTGGTAGTCCCAGCACCATTTGTCAAAAATACTGTTCTTTTTCCATCGGATAATTTTGGCACTCCTGTCAAGTGATGGGGATCTTTCTTTCTTTCTTAACTTTAAATCAGCTTCCCAGGTGACTCAGCAGTAAAGAATCCACCTATCAAGCAGGAGATGTGGTTCCATCCTTGGGTTGGGAACTCCCCTGAGGAAGGAAATGGCAACCCATTCTTGCCTGGGAAATCCTGTGAACAGAGGAGCCTGGTGAGCTATAGTCCATGGGGTAGCAAAAGAGTTGAACGTGACTTATCGACTAAACCACAAAAACAACACTTCAAAGCAGAGAGTCGTGAGGGACTTTTTCATATAACTGTAATTATTTTACACATTTACATATGTAACAGACTGTGGTAAGCAAAAGCAGTTTCCCCCCACCCCCAAGAGGATTTATCTTAAATCAAACTTTAAAACCTATGCTTCTGGCTATTAATACTTGGATATGAGTCTCCAGAGTCCCCCAAATGCCAACGAGAAGCTTTTGAAACATTCAAAGGGAGACAGGTAAAAAGATACTGAAAAACCACAGGCAGGGGTAACTTCCTACCTTCTCTCTCTTGTTGAAGCTGCATCATATTTAACTGGATTGTTTCTAATTTTCTGCTTTTAGAAAAAATACTTCAGTGAGTGCTGCTGCTGCTAAGTCGCTTCAGTCGTGTCCGACTCTGTGCGACCCCATAGACAGCAGCCCACCAAGCTCCCCCGTCCCTGGGATTCTCCAGGCAAGAACACTGGAGTGGGTTGCCATTTCCTTCTCCAGTGCATGAAAGTGAAAAGTGAAAGGGAAGTCACTCAGTCATGTCCGACTCTTAGCGACCCCATGGACTGCAGCCTACCAGGCTCCTCTGTCCATGGGATTTTCCAGGCAAGAGTACTGGAGTGGGGTGCCATTGCCTACTTCAGTGAGTAATGGTATACAAATACCCATTTATATGTATGCAAGTATTTCTGTAAAATAAAATTTTAGTATTGGAATTGCTGATTCCAAAAGTACATTATGAATTTGTTATTCTTGTAAATATTATCCTGTTATATTCTATTAAGGGTTGTGCCAAATGATAAACCCACCAGCAGTGTATGAGAGTGCATGTTTTTCCAAAGTTTAACCAACAGAATATCATTAAACTTTTGGCTTTTTGTACATCTGATGGGTAAAAGTGAGCAATTCGATATGGTTTTAATCTGTATTCCTTATAAGTGAGATCGTTTTTACTTAGTTGCTATGTTGTGTCTGACTCTTTTGCAACCCCTGTGGACTGTAGCCCGCCAGGCTCCTCTGTCCATGGGATTCTCCAGGCAAGAATACTGAAGTGGTTGACATTTCCTTCTCCAGGGGGTCTTCCCACCCAGGGATTGAACTTGAGTCTCCTGCATTGGAAGGCAGATTCTTTATCACTGAGCCACCTGAGAAGCCTATGAGTGAGATTACATATCTTTTAAGACACAACTTATGTTTCCTTCATGGTGAATTATCCATTAATAGGCGATGGCACCCCACTCCAGTACTCTTGCCTGGAAAATCCCACGGACGGAGGAGCCTGGTGGGCTGCAGTCCATTTGGGTCACGAAGAGTCGGACACGATTGAGCTACTTCACTTTCACTTTTCACTTTCATACATTGGAGAAGGAAAAGGCAACCCACTCCAGTGTTCTTGCCTGGAGAATCCCAGGGATGGGGGAGCCTGGTGGACTGCCGTCCATGGGGTCGCACAGAGTCGGACACGACTGAAGCGACATAGCAGCAGCAGCAGCATGCTTTACTCATTTTTATTGCTTTTTTTTTTCTTATATGTCAAAACATGCTTTATATTTTAGGGATATTAGGTCTTTTTTTTTTTTTTACCTAGGTCTTTGTCAGTTCTGGTCTATACAGGGAGAGATCATACGAGGGTAAGCGTGAATAGCAAGAGGTGAAAATCGGTCACCTGGTGATGGGTGACGATATTTGTATTTTCATTTTCTTAGCAGCCTTTGGAATTTGATTCTCCCTTCTGAGCCTTGGTTTCCCTATCTGAAAATGGGGACAATATTTTCCACTTTTGAAAACATGTTTGCAAGTGCTCTGTGCACCTGTCGGAGCTGTACCCTGCCTTAACCCTACTCTCCTTCAGCTGCTTGAACTCCAGCTTCTCCCAGGCCCCAGGGCATCCATTCCCTCAATCCGTTATCCGCTGAAAACCCACCTAACACTAGTCCATGAGCCTGAAGCTGTTCCAGATTAGTGCTAGTGAGCCAGCAGGGCACAAAATCAAGGTCCAATCCCCATGGAGCTCCTCCTGAGAGATGGACAGTAAGCCGACACTACCAGGAAATGTGGACTTACCAGCATAGCATCCACGACCCACAGGGCACCAACAATGCCACAGGTCCTGTGTTCCATGCTCCTACAATGACCCTAGAATGAACAGTTGTCAGCTCCATTTCATAGATTTGAGAAAGGTTCAGAAAGCTTATGTGACTCACCCAAAGTCATAGTCAGAGGGTTCAAACCCAGTGCCATTCAGCTTTTAGTACCTGGGGAAGAGAGTCAACCCCTAAACTCCCAAAGCATCTTCAAGGGTGTTTGGGATGGAGTGAGGTGCATGCTGGACCACAAGGGAAAAGAGGAAGTCTCACAAGTTAAAACATCGCTCAAGAGAAGCTCCTTGGTACCCCCTCACCTGCTCCCAACCTCAGACACAGATCGGTCCCAGCACAGCCACTGACCCCTTGGCACCTGATCAAAGATAAGCCAGGTTTCATAAGCAGTTACATTCCATGTAACTTAAGACAGCGGAGGAGATGCTTAATTAGACTCTTGCTAAACCTTGGGTTTCTAGGAGATGAAACAGCCAGAGGGGCTGGGGGGGTTGTGTGTGTGTATATTTTCTCCTTCCCTGAACCAGGCTCAATCTCTGCAGCTGGAAGGAAAACAGAGCCGGCTGCTGCTCTGAGCCATGCAAAGGCATCTGGGCTGATCTCTTGCTCCCCTACCTGGCCTCTCTACCACCCTCCTTCTCTGCCTGGCCATCTGGTCACTGGGGGTGGGAATCTGTCTCAGGGGTGCAAGAGTGGGCCATTTCCTATGCGGGAGGTGCCAGGTGTTCAAGTCTGAGCCCAGATGGCCCTGACTGCCAGGAAGGCCTGCCTGAGCTCCACTGGGGGTCCAGCCATCCACTGGGCCTCTTTCACCAGCCCCTCTCAGAGATGTCTCCACCAGCATTCCCTCTCTGAGCCTCGCTCTCCCAAGTCGTGCATGCTGGTGGTGACCCTGGGCGGTGCACCTAAGAGCGGGACCTCTCCTGTGTTACTCATGCTGGAGCCATGATCTTGAACCACAGTCGGCACACCCCTGTGGACTCCATACAGACTTGCCCACTGGGAGAGGTTTTATTCCTTAGGTACCTGTATCACCCAGGGAAAGGGTTCCTAGGATAAACGCAGGACACCCAGTTAAATCTGAATTTCAGATGACCAGCAAGTAATCTCGTAGTGTATGTCCCATGACACATTTGGGACATACTCATGCTAAACAGCTATTAGTTGTTTATCTGAAATTCAAATGTAACTGGGTGTCCTGCATTTAATTTGCTGAATCCCTACTTGGGCAGAGTGTCAGTTGCTCAGAGATTCAGGGTCAGTGGTGTGAGGCCCAGGAACATGCATTTTGGTCTTCTTTATTGGACACCTCAGTGCACAGGGTCCTTCATCCACACTTGGAAAAACATGCAGTGTCTCCTGTGGGGCAGGATTAGGGGCTGAGAATGAATGGCCTTCCCCTTACCTCCTCTGTTAAGGCAGCAAGCCCCCAAACCCTCACTGCACCCCTGGGCTGGGTTGAGACCCTTGGAGTGGGCAACTTCGAGGGGCGGCTCCATGTCCTAGCTTAGAGCCCTGAAGTGTGGAGTCCCGTGGTCCTGAGTTCAAACCCCAGCTCCTCTACTCACTGTGTGACTTTGAGCAAGTCACTTAATCTCTCTGGCCTCCAGTGTCTTATAGAGCGATGAGCACTCCACAAGTTGTCAGGAGGACGAATTGAGATCACACGTGGCAAGTGCTGAGCACAGCACTCAAATGTAACAATGATTAATAATTAATGCATGTGTGAGGGCTAAGTCACTCAGTCAAGTCTGACTCTATGCGACCCCATGGACTGTAGCCTGCCAGGCTCCTCTGTCCATGGAATTTTCCAGGCAAGAATGCTGGACTGGGTTGCCATTTCTAATGGAAGATAGTAATAATAACAATCCTTGCTAACACGTATTGAGTGCTGCCTCCTTGCCTGGCATGGTCACAGGTGCTCAGAGACTCTGTCCCCACCAGGTTCGCTACAGGCACAGGGTGTGGGGTTGTGCAGTGACGGCCCGAACAGCTAGCTATACACAGCATCCCTGGAGGTCAGCTCTGTGTCAGTCCCGCCTGAAGTAGGCCACGGCCCGGTGAGTGAGTGCCGTGATGGTTGCCATGGGAACGGCCCTGAGGCCACACACTTCACCAAGGCATGAAATGCTCGGGACTTAGTGGCTGTTGGATACAGGAACAGTGCTGCTCCCGAGAGGTCAAGTGTAAGGGAGACAGTGAAGCCTCAGCTCCATGGAGCGACAACAGGGGCCTCCACAGTACAAAATCAGTCCAGGAAAACGCCAGGAAGGGTCTGAGATGGGCCCCGGGAGCCACAGGGATTTGACTGGTGGCTGGTGGGGCACAACAATACCGGCTTATTGGGGAGAGCAGCAGGCCTCTTCTTGAAGGAGAAGGGAGGTGCCTGTGTCAGCACTGGGGAGTGTAAGACAGACCCGGTGTGGGGCTTGCTAGGAGAGTGGGTCAGCCGGCCTCCACTGGTGGGCTTGTAAAGGATTGAGGAGATGTGGGTATCCCAAACCTAATGTGGAAACAGCCCCTCAGGGTCTGGGAAGCCCTTGCCCACTCCATGGACCCGTGGACGGGGAGGGAGGGGTGCGCCGACAGTAGAGTAGAGAAGCTGGAGTCCTGGCTTCTGCACAGAGCAATGGAGACCCTCAGCGTGGTGTGGGTCCTCTCGTTCTCCCTTTACTCCTGTGATGAATGGGGCTCTTAGAATCCACCTCACAGGGTGGCTGTGGGGCCTGGAATGCAAATCGAATCTGGTGAAGACCTTGGTCTCCTGCAGGGGGCTGGCCAAGGAGGGGACAGTTGACGTCATCCCTCATCTGAGGCCACATGGTTTCCCTCCAGCCACCTCCAGTCCATTCTTGTTGATGACCTGGGAGGATTCAGAAGCAAGTCGTGGCCCCCTTCCTCCTCTTAGTATATACCTTCCTGCCTCAGGGCCCTTGCACATGCTGTCTACTCTGCTCAGGACGCCCTTCTTGCCCCTGAGCTCACTGACCTCGCCTGGCCCCTTGTTGGTGGCATCCAGCACCCACTCTTCGTTGAACTTGCTGAAGCTGTGGCTATACTCTCCTGCTGAGCAATTACGGAAGCCCCCTGCCTGCTGGCCCCCAAGTTCACAGAAGACAGGGGCCATGCTTGCTTTCATTGCTCACCATGTGGCTCCAGCAGCCCCCGGGGCATAAGGAGGGTGAGAGGGGTCGGGGTGGAAGGATGGAGGGCCGAAACTCCCAGGCTGAGCCCCACATGTTGCCTCTGCCCTCTTTCTCCTGATCCTTTCAGACACACCTGAGAGACTCCAAGTCAGAGAGAGGAAGCCAGGGAGGCAATTTGTTGCATGGGGCTTGCTGGTTTGTGGTGAATGTTCTCTGTGGCTTTTTGGAGGCTGGCTGGTGCCAGAATAGACACCCTCCTCATCTCCTGCCTACCCCCTGCCCTGGCAGCAATGGAGCTCACTGGCCTGCGGACGAGCCGGGGCCCCACTCTGGTGTCCCTTGGCCCCTGATGGGCAGTGTTCAGGCCACACAGCACTCAGCATGTTCCCACCAACCAAAAGCTCCCGGCTTGTTAGAACAGGCTCCCCACACAAGCTGGACTCACAGGGGCCCAGGGCAGGAGTCTGCTCAGTGGCAGGAAAAGGGGGAGTCCTCGTCACTGCCTGCATCTCTGCCACAACCTGCTCCAGACTCTGGTCCGAGACCAAGAGCACAAGAGCCCATCAGCAGGAAACAGGAGGGAAAGCCCAGGGCACTGGTACTCCCAGGTCCACAGCAAGGGTTTGCATGCTCATTTCACATTTAAATAAATGCAGGACTTCCCTGGCAGTCCAGTGGTTAAGACTTTGCCCTCCAGGGTAGGGAGTTGGATCTTCAGTCAGGGAGCTAAGCTCCCACATGCCTCATGGCCAAAAAACCAAAAGGTAAAACATAAGAAACATTGTAACAAATTCAATAAAGACCTTAAAGATGGTCCACATCAAAATAAATAATTAAGAAAATAATAAATACTCGTGAGTAGATGAAGGGCTGGAGGGAAGGAGGCAGGGCGTGGAGCGGGGTGAGTATCAGGCCCAAGTTCCATGCCAAACCTAACCCTACATTTTACTTCTCCCTCCCTTCACTCTAGTCCCTTCTGAGATTCCAGGTATCAAAGTAAAAATGCGGCCACATACCAACTACAATCCTCTCTTCTATCAGTGGATTTGGAATCTCAGATGCAGGAGGATGGGGGAGGGGCTCTTGGGGAACACAGAAAAGGGGGTGGGGGTCAGAGGACAAGGACTTGGCCTCATTTGGCCAATGCTGTCTGAGAGGCACTAAGTCGTAGGCCATGATTTCCAGTGGGTTCTGTAGTGAGTCAAATTGTTCATCAGACTCCTCTGAGGCTGATGGATTGTGTCCCAGGCATTTCCATCTTCTGTGTGGTGTTTCTCTGACTCCTGTGTCCCTTTTAGGCTTTTGAGGGCCCATCTGACTCCCCAGATTCCTTCACAACCCCTAGCATAAGCCATGGGGATTTGACCCAAGGATCCCAATCTGGCCACACTCACAGTTGTCCCTTCAAATGGATAAGCAGGTATGGAGGGGGTTACACATCAGTCTCTTATAAGCTGGATTGCTGTGAATCCATCCCAAAAGACTGGTAAAATTTGAGGCATCTGTGTGGTGTTGGAGAAGACTCCTGAGAGTCCCTTGGACTGCAAGGAGATCCAACCAGTCCATTCTGAAGGAGATCAGCCCTGGGATTTCTTTGGAAGGAATGATGCTAAAGCTGAAACTCCAGTACTTTGGCCACCTCATGCGAAGGGCTGACTCATTGGAAAAGACTATGATGCTGGGAGGGATTGGGGGCAGGAGGAAAAGGGGACGACAGAGGATGAGATGGCTGGATGGCATCACCAACTCAATGGATGTGAGTCTGAGTGAACTCCGGGAGTTGGTGATGGACAGGGAGGCCTGGCGTGCTGCGATTCATGGGGTCGCAAAGAGTTGGACATGACTGAGCGACTGAACTGAACTGAACTGAGAGCTTAATTTCTGTGCTTGTAAAGGTCTGGTCTTCCTTTGGGGGTCTCTCTTTTGGTGGCCAAACCCTCACCCCTTATGACTTTAAGGGAAAAGCTCTGAGCTTTATTTCAAAGAGAATTCCACATTTATCTTTGTAAATGACATTGCGTCATGCTAATAGTTTGCTAAGCACTTTTATATGTGATTCTGCAATGTTCTGCTGGGTGCCCTGGAGGCATTTTTGTATATAAAGTACATCATACTTTAAATTACTACAGCTACTGTCTCAGATAGTTAATACTATTAGGTGGAATCATAGGAAATTACCAATATTTGACTTTTTTATCCATATAAAATGGTTCAAGCAATAATAGCTAACATTTGCAGAGCTCTGATCAGAGGCCACACCTCCCAATGGCATTACCCAGCGTAACTGGGCGCATTTCAGAGAGGTTAAGGTCTCCTTAGAGGTCACACAGCAGTAGCTCCAAGAACTAGCACTGAGCCCCTGGGGGCTCTAAGGAGGTCCCAGGTAGTGCTGGGTGCTGTACCACCTGTCCATTTCTGTCTGTGGTCCTGCTGTTCCCCCGGCCAAGCCACCGTCATCTCCTATCTATTGTATCTGGACAGTCTCAGGTGGTCTTGGCGTCCCTGGCTGCATCCTCATTCTGCAGGCTGACAAGGTTCCCCTCTTCACCCGACTCACGTGCAATGGCCCTGGGACACAAGCGTGCAGGACATGTTCAAGGAATGACGAGGGACCAGGGCAGCGGGAGCAAGGAGCGGGGCCTGACCTACCAAGGCACACAGTCTGGCACAGAGGACACCCTTGACAACTGCTGGGAGGATGTCCCTGCCAGGGTCCAGGCAGGGTTTGGCATGATCCCCCGTCTGTCTGTCTGTTTATTCCTCTTTCTGCTCAGTGGCCCTCCAAGCTTCCACCTAAGTCCCTTGTGCCTCAAGGCTGAGCAGGCCACCTGGTGCTTCCTACCCTTCTTCTCCTCCCCTGGCTCTAGCTGAGGGACGCCAGGCCACACCTGGCCTCTGGACCCCCGTGCGAGCCTCAGGCTGTGGGGTCGCTGCTGCAGGCCCAGCTTCCTGTTTAGGAGGCCCTGGGTGCACAATGCCCCATTGTTCCGCAGCTCTGAGGAGCTTCCTGGGGACATGGAGGCCCGGCCGGAGGTGCCAGCTATTTTGGGTGCCGGGTGAAGGCCTAGATTTGCTTGCTGCAAGTGTTTTCTCAGGAGGAAGGTCAGTGGGCCGAGCCTGGGGGATCCATCAGTCCCCTGGGCCTGTTTCCCACAGTGTCCCCGACTTCCTCCCGGGAGAAGGGAGGGCGGGCGGCAGGGTGACAGCCAGGCCAGGGCCTCGGGGGATGGTGCTTCCTGTCCTTAGGGGCCACTGCTGACAGCCTCTGCTGTTCCAGGACATGCCTGTCACCTCTGGGGCATCTCTGCAATTCCAGGGACCACCCCCCAACCCCCGCCACTGCAGACCCCTGAGTATCCAGAAACCACAGGTGGACAGGACAGAACATGGTAGTGGGGCTCCTGGTACCCCATGTTCAGCCCCTGAAATCATGGTCAAGTGCTCCTTTGAAAGCCTGCACTCCAGGTCAGAGGTCAGGGACTACAGAGATTGGGCCCCCCGACCCCCACCCCCACCCACAGGAAGAGGCAAGTGTAAACACTCATGCATTTGACTTTCAGGAGGTCATGGGGCCAGATCAGAAGGTTCAGCTGTGTGTTTGCAGTCTCGTAAACGACTCGATTATTGTCATCGGCACAGGCCAACTCTGACCCTGGCTCCCCTGAGTGACCAGGGACAGGGTCTTGAACCTCAGAACCTCAGGCTCCTCACAAAATAGTCACACCTGCTATACAGATGTCCTGAGGAATCCATGAGTTCAAGGCCACACTCACATTCTCCAAGAGTGGTGTCCCTCCCCACCTCGTATTTATGGGAGGTGGATCAAAAAGGTACTCACTTTATGTTCAAAGCACAGATCCGTAGAGAGATGCAGTTTATTTGGGGTATGAAAATTTCACAGGAAGGGGTGATTAGGAAAAATAGTCTAAAGAGACTCCCTATGGGGACAATGATGAACAATGCGTACAACGTGCCAACATGGAAAATGACGGGGGTGGGGAGGTGGGGGGTTTGGCGGGAATGGGTGGGAGTTAGTGTCTGGAACATAGTATGTGCTCAGCAAATTGGGGCTGCTTTGCAATGACTATTACCGGCAGCAGATGTCAGAGAGGAGTCATTGGGAGCTCTGCCACTTTCCAGCTATGTGACCTTGGACAAGTTGCTTGACTTCCCTGGGTCACCAGGGAAGCCCTTCTTCAGAGCCTGGTATGGTAATTGACTAATAAATGTGAGCTATTATTTATTATTAAATTATTGATATGATTATTACAAGCATGAATTATTAATATGATTATTATAAGCATGGGACTTAAGGACCAATGTTTCTAAATGGGGAGAACCATAAGAGATGGTGAGGTTCTCAGTTAGCCCCTGAAGAGCTTGTTGCTTCTACTAGGCACCTGGTTCCAGCCTCAATTACCAGGGTTCGTGCTTGGCACTGAGGAGGCGCTGGTTGGCAGTGGAAGGAGGAGAGCAGTAGTAACCCAGCAGCCCACTCTGATGTCAATAAGGTGAAGCTCTTTGCTCCCTAATGCACATTGCTGGTGCCCACAGGTATCCAGGGAACAGCTGTATCTGCCTCAGAGCAAGGGGTCCTAGGTGCATAAACCAGCTGTCACAGGCAGCAGCCAGGGGCCACTGTCCCCAGCCCCCTAGCCACTGCCCACCCACTGCTGGGTGAAGACTTAGGATACCAGGAAAGTCTCACGAGGCCCTGCTCGGTCCAGACCTGCCTCTCTCTCCCACCTCTTCGTCCACCCTCCTCCTTGAGTGGACCCCACCTGCTGCTCATGAACAGGCCAAGCCCATGCTGCCTCAGGGCCTTTGCATGTGCTGTCCCACTGCCTGGCACTCTCTTCCCATATCCATGTCCCTCTCAATCTCCGAGTCACAGCTCCAGAGAAACAGACCTTCCTAGACCACCCAATCTGAAGTGGGCTCCCACACTGCCCACCTCTGGTCTTCCTTGAATTCATTTGTTGTTGCTTTAAGCATGAACAACAATTCTGTTTACTTGTGTACCTGTTTCTTGTTCTTCTTGAGCGAGAGGACAAGTTCTGCGGGATAGGGGCTTTATCATCTCCTCCAGCACCTGCTCTAGAACTGGCAAGGAGCAGGACCTGCTTAGTGTGGGCAAGAGGCCAACCCAGGTCAGTCACCACCGTGGTCATTAACTCCAGTTGTAACCCCATTTTATGGATGTGAACCCTGAGGATAGGTAATCTTTGTGTGTGTGTGTGTGTGTGTGTGTGTGTGTGTGTATGTGTGTGTGTCTGGAAAGCTTCCAGAATTTCCACCCGGCACCCAGGGAATTCCCTGGTGGCTCAAACTGCAAGAATCTGCCTGCAATGGAGGAGACCCAGGTTTGATCCCTGGGTTGGAAAGATCCCCTGGAGAAGAGAATGGCAACCCACTCCAGTATTCTTGCCTGGAGAATCCCCATGGTCAGAAGAGCCTGGTGGGCTACAGTTCATGGGGTCACAAAGAGTCAGACATAACTGAATGACTAACTTTGACTTTTCACTTTACCTAGGGAGAGAGGGCTAGAAGGGAGGCCTTGGAGGCCACATGCACGGGGTTCAGGCCCCAGCTTTTCTGTTTCTCTTAAGAGGAGCATTTTCCTAAAATTTTCCTGTTGCCTCTGGATATGTGAGCAGGGCCATGGAGGAACCCGGAATTCAATTAGCCGGAAGAGTCTGACAAACAGGACAGGTGGTGCTAATCAAAGCTGACGCTCAGACAGGCCTGCAAGGGCCCGGGGCTTTGTGAGCTCAGAGCACCTGCGTGGAAACTTCCTTCTTTCTGGCTCCAGATAAACAGGGCCCTTGGAAGGAGGGCGACCAGCCAGCACCCTGCCCTGCTGGGGAGCTGTCAGTGGGTGGGGGGATGGGACCACCCCTGGGTCCTGCTAGCCCACTGGTGGGGCTGCCAAAGAAGGAAAGTGGTGCTACACTGATGCTTCTTGGCCCTGTCTCTGTCCAATGTGGGGATGATGAGTTAGGCAGTTTAAACTTCCCTGAGCCTCAGTTTCGCCGCTGTGAAGGCCACGGGCCCAGGAGCCACGCTCTGGCCTACCCTGGTCTCACCCCAAGAGCGGGTGCTCTCTCAGGGTCTGCAAGCCATAGGCTGGGCTATTCCTAGGCTAGGGGTCCTCCCTCTGGGCCCACCTAGAGTCACCTGCCTGCCCTGCCCTCCTGGGAGTGCTCTGATTGACCTCTCACAGCCCACCGCTCTGCATGGCCTCTCTACCTCCTTCTCCCAGGCTAGTACAGTGACCACATGGACCCAGGCCCTGGCACTGAGCTGTAGGCATGTCCACAAGCCGTAGCCCCTTCAGCCTCCCAGGGGCCCCAGAAACCAGATTCTGTTCTTGTTCTCACTCACAGATGTGGAAGCAGAAATCCAGCAAGGTTAGGAGGTGCCCACAAGGTCTCAGCAGAGCAGGGGTACAGACCCACATTGGACCCCAGAATCTTTGCTCTTTAACCCTGGACTCCTCTGTCCATGGGATTTCCCAGGCAAGGATACTGGAGTGGGTAGGTAGCCATTCCCTTCTCTAGGAGATCTTCCCAACCCAGGGATCAAACCTGGATCTCCTGCGTTGCAGGCATATTCTTTACCATCTGAGCTGCCAAGGAAGCCTGGATTTCATACTACTTGGTTTCAAACACCTGGGTGTCTGGAAAAGAGCCCTCCTTCAGTCCCTCTTCTGTCCCTTTTTCCTCCTGTTTTCACTAGTCCCACCCCACTCCTGTGGTCCATCCATCCCTGTTCCCACAAGTCCTTCATCCCTCCTTCCTCCTCAGTTAGTCAACTCACACTTCTGGCAGCTGCACCTGCCAGGCTGTGAGCTCAAAGGAGGCAGAGGATCTCAGTGCAGCCAGTGCCCCTGCCTGGGTGAAGCCTGCCCCACATAACCCTCCACCTGTGACCCCGACAGTGGGCAGAGGAAAACACCCCTTGGGGACTGGGGTGTTGCTCAGCAGCAAGAGCCCCACGGGTCTAGGTCTGATTTGCTCTGGCATCTGTGAATAGACTTGCAAAGATGCCCTGCACTGGGCTTTCTCGGGAGGGCATATTGCCTTCTTCAAGCCATTGCGTCATGTGGGTAATGCCCATTCTTTCCATGTGGCCATCTGCCAAGATCAATGTTTGTGCTGTTTTAAAAACTTATATCACTGTGGAAATCTATGTGGACAGAAACCTTTGCTTTGTTTCCTTTAAGAGGAGTGGGAGGGAAGCAGAGGTGGAAAGGTTTTCTGTTTTTTTTTTTCTTTTCACTTTCCCTCTATTACTTTAACATGAGACACTGAATGACTCTGGCTTCCCAAAGCTCCAAATATAGGAAAATGATAGTTGCTAAGTCATGTCTGACTCTGCGACCCCATGGACTATAGCCCACCAGGCTCCTCTGTCCTTGGGATTCTCTAGGAAAGAATACTGGAGTGGGTTGCCATGCCCTACTCCAGGGGATCTTCCCGACCCAAGGATCGAACCCAGGTCTCCTGCTATTGCAGGCAGATTCTTTACCGTAGAAGCCTCCAGGGAAGTCCCAAATATATGAAGTTGTATTAATTATGTTCAGGACCTTCTTTCCCCTTCCTACCCTCTGAGGAGCATGCAGTCACTGGTCAGTTCCTAGAAAAAACTAAAATGAAAAGGAAAAAGGAAGAGAGGGACAGAGGGGACAGCAGGTGGGAGCTTCCTGGAGTAGAGAGGAAAGTCTGAAATGCACAGTCGGGAAAGAGAAGACAAAGCCGTCCATGTCTGAGCCATCTGTCCTGCAGAAGGGCGAGAGGGCTGATTTTAATTGAAGGGGACAAAATTAAATCAGGCCCAGGTATGTAGGAGCCTGGCAGGCCTGTCCCCTGGTGCCAGGGCCACCACCGTCATCTCATGCCAATTATGTGGCTGTGTAACTGACATCAGGATCTCCTGTGCAGGCAGGGATGCACGGCTGCCAGCAGCCCACAGCCCAAGACACTGGGACCTTGTTCTTCTGCAAACGCCCTGATGAGGCAGGTGAGGTGGGATCCCAAGGCCCACCTGGTTCTCCTGCGTCATGATAACTGGAGGCTGTACCAAGGCCCCTGGGCCCCTTGTTAGGCAATAGCAGCAGAGGGTGAGCCCCGCGGCTGGAGGCCCCAACCACCCAGGCCTTTTCGGTCTCTCCTCCAGGGAGGACTCCTTGGTTGACACTCTCTGGGCCTCTTTGTACCTACCCTGGCTGGCATGAGAAGAAACTCTCCTCTGTACCTCCTGAAGTCTGCAATTTTGTCTCTTCATTTGCCACATGAGGCTGATGGCAGCCTCTGCCTTGTGAAGCCCCTCTGGTCCTGGGTCCCTGTCCCTTAATGCCAGTGCGAGTTGCCCAGGATTGGGCCCCTGTGTATCCCCATGTTGGTTTTGAAATGGGAGACGTAGATACCCCACTCCCACCTGGCGGTTGGTGTGCACAACTTGTCCACGTGTTACCTGTCACTGGGTGTCCTTTGGGCGCTGGGCGAAGCTGCTTTGCATAACATTTCTCACTGGGACTCACAACAGCCCATCCTCATTTCATGGATGAGGAAATGGAGGTTCACAGTGGTCCCAGGACTCGCTCAGCGTCTCACAGCTAATGTGCCCAGAGCGCCCCTCCCACCACTGTCCCCAGCCCCATGCCGATGCTGGGGTGTCTCCCTGGTAGTCATGGACATGGTACACGTCTCCCCTCCTTGGGTGCCCCTGTCTGCAGGATGCAGGCAGTTCCTATGCCCCACAGGCCAGACGTCACCAGGGCTGGGCTGGGTTCGAGCGACGTGCTTGCTGGAAGTCCAGGAAACAGTAATCAGGAGCTGTCCGCACGCCTTTCCTCTGTTTTATGTTTTTCCTGTGACAAAGATCGGCAAGGCAAAGTGGGCCCTGGGGCCCAACCATGACGCCGTCTCCGAGGAACTGGACTGAAATCATCTCTGTGACCCCCAGAAGCAGGAAGCTGAGCAGGCAGATGGCCCCACAGAAGAGGCAACATGGTCGTGCCATGAACTCCAAGCTCAGAGAGAAAGTGGCCGAGGCAAGACAGGAACCCAGGTCCATTATTTTTTTAACAGCTTTACAGGGATATAATTCATAGTTGTACATCGTTCACTCATGTACAGTGTAAAACTCCATGGCTTTTGATGTGTTTACAGAGTTATGGAACCATCACCACAAGCTAAATTTTAGAACACTTCATCACACCGAAAAGCCCACATCCATTGACAGGCAACCCCCTCCAGCCCAAAGCAAACACAAACCAGCCTCTGTCTCTACCTGCTGACCGTTCTGCCCATTTTATACAGATGGAATCACACAATATGTGGGTCCTTTCACTTAGCATCATGCTTTCAAGGTTCACCCAAAACATACCATGTACCAAAACTTCATTTCCTATTGTGCCTGACCCCTATATTAGAAATACACCACATTTTCTTTATCAGTTCATCAGTTGAAGGGTGTTTGGGTTGTTTCCACATTTTGGCTCTTGTGAAAAATGCTGCTGTTGGACATTCATGTGCACGTGTGGTGTGGACATGCATTTTCGTTTCTCTGTGCCTACGAGTGGACTCACTGGATCGTATGGTGATTCTATGTGTAACTTTCTGAGGTGTTGCCAAACTGTTTTCCAAAGAAGATTCTCCATTTTACCTTCCCCCCTAGTAACATATGATAAAGAATCTGCCTGTAGTGCAGGAGACCTGGGTTTGATCCCTGGGTAGGGAAGATCCCTTGGAGAAGAAAATGGCAACCCACTCCAGTATTCTTGCCTAGAGAACCCCCTGGACAGAGGAGCCTGGCAGGGTACAGTCTGTGGGATCACAAAGAGTCAGACACAACTGAGTGACTAACCCTTTCACTTTCAGCAACATATGGGGGTTCCAATCTACAATCTACAGTTTTTTTATTCTAGCCATCTTAGAGGGTATGGTGTGGTATCTCATAGATCGGCATTTATTTAGCACTTTTAATATACTGCTCCCTCGTCTATCGAAGGAACAAAATGGCCTTTCTTTCCCTCCTCCAAGTCCCATGTCCCTGCATTGGCTTCACAAGAGTTCCTACTAAGTGGGGCTCCTGAAGTTTCAATGGGATCTCTAAGTAGATCAGACTGAGTCTCTTTTCTCCTTTTTAGTCAGTCAACAGGTCTTGACTCAGTGGGCCCGGCCCTACCCCAGGTGGCAAGAGTTGAAGGTGAAAGCAGGCGCTGTGTTCTGTGATGACCCAGGGTGTGTGCGGGGAGAAGGCACAACTATTCCATGGGGTCAGGTTCTTTGAGGAGGGCCCTGAAGGACAAGACTTTTATTGGAAGGGGGTGGGGAATAAGAGATCCAGAAGTTTCCCCTTCCATCATTTGGTAATTATTTATTCATCGCCAACTGTGTGTTGGGCATCATGAAAGTGAAAGTGAAGTTGCTCAGTCGTGTCCAACTCTTTGCGACCCCATGGACTGTAGCCTACCAGGCTCCTCTGTCCATGGGATTTTCCAGGCAAGAGTACTGGAGTGGGTTGCCGTTTCCTTCTCCAGGAGACCATTTTCATGTCTGTGTACGATGTTGGGCATCGTACACAGACATGAAAGGCACACAGGTGGGACCACGCCTGCTCTCTGCCCCTCACCCTAGGAAGGGACCTGGGAAGCCAAGCCTATTTTTCAACTTGGCTTGATCCCTCCAGCTATATGTGCCGTCCCTAAATTGTAGGCCAGCTTGTGTCTACAAGGACTGCGTGTGAATCACAGAGATGAGAAGAGCTGACATTTGTGACCAAACAGGACACATTTAAGCAGCCATCGGCACCTTTGTAACCATTAAACACGATGACCTGTGCAGTGGACTTCTAATTGATCCTGCAGTTGTTTGGAAAGTCCCCTTTCAGATCCAGGCAGGTCTGCTCTGTAGTATCTTAAGATCTTGTCGCTTTCCATCTTGGTAATGTAAAGCTCCTTAGCCATTGAGAGAACAGCGCCTTGTCCAAAAGCCCCTCCCCTGAGTTTTAGATTTTTATTTGATGGAGTTTCCAGATTCCTTATGACAAACCATCTTGGACACAGCAATTATTTTGCTCAAGGTCTCACTCCGGTTTAGGGCCGGGGCATAGGACTTTGGGGTGCAGTTCCCACCCTTGGGGGGCTCAGGGATCTGAACAAAGCATAGCCCCCACCTGAGGTCACCCTTTAGTTTCCTGCCGAGGGCCCAAGCGTCACGTCAAGTCTGACTGTAATAACCACACAAATATCTCCAGTCATCTGCTTACTGTCTTTCAGGACGTCCCTCATGATTTATATGTTTTCCGGATATTCAGTTCACTCTGCTTCTGTCAGGACTTTTCAGTGAAAAGTGGGTTTGTTTACTTTGGGCTGGGGATGTGAGGAGCCTTTTCTTTTTTCCCTTTTCCCTTGTAAAACGTCTGTGCATTAGAAAATGGTGCCTTGAACACGTCGGCAAGGGAAAGGGCCCTGGCTGTGGGGAAATGTAAAAAGAGTATTCTTGGTAGGCAGGGGCTGCAGTCTTGCAACTGGTCCCAAGGCCTCAGGAGGTGAGAAGTGCAAGCTTGGCTTGCTAATTATGTTTCAAATCTGCCCCAGCCTCGACAAGCTGGCTGTGTAAGCTGAGACGATGCCCGGGGGTCCCCGAGCTGAAGGATGCTTCCCTCCCCTGCTACTGACTGAGCAGTTCTTTCTCCACAAGCCCTATTTTGGGTGCTCCTCTGGACTTCAGACGAGCTTCCCCAAGTCCAGGTTTCTCCCAAGGCTGGAATTCATGGCCGGAGCAGCCACAGGGCCCATCTGCCTGCCCAGGTTTCTAGTACATCACTGGGGGAGAAGCAGAAACAATAAACTGGAGAAGAGACGTCCCAAATGGTATAAGATTCCAAGGCAAGGACTGTGGTACATCCCAGAGGCCAGCCCCCTGCCCAGGGCAGAAGCAACTTTGGAAATCACCAGCCCTGCTCCCACCCCCAACCCCCAGCTCCCGTGAGAGCTCACACCGCCTGGTCTCTACTTGGAGGGCAGACAAGAAGGAGGGCCAGGCAAAGGAGCCTCCCTGTGCCCAGGGCCCAGCTCTGTCCTGAGCATTCGGAGCACTCATGGTCACCCAAGAGCCTTCTCAACCTCTCGACGAGGGTCTTCCTACAGCCCCCGGATCAGCCTCCCTACCACCCTTCAGCCAAGGGGCTCCCAGCTCCCAGCCCGGGCCTCCCTCTGAGGGTCAGACTCATGGCAGGTGGCTTGGGGCCGTCCCTGTGCAGTGAGGCAGAGCTGTTGGCACCCTGCCCCTCACTCACTAAACCGAATCTTCTGTTCAATCATTCAGGGACTATTTTCCGTCAATGTTTACTGACTCCTGCCACTCGCTCGGGCTGTGCCGGCCCCCCCAGTGTGCAGTGGGGAGATAGCCCCACCCCACCCCATGGAGGCTCCCAGTCTGGTGGAAGAAACACAGGAAGCAAAAGAACCGTACACGTAAACATATAATTACAAATGTGCAACATGCCATGAAGGAGAAGAAAAGAACGTGATGAGAGATCATAACAAAGCCTACATGTTTTAGACAAGGTGGTGAGAGACACCACGTTTTTACTGAGCTCTAAGGGATGAGTAACAATAATAATAATCAGTAATTTAGCTCTAAGGGATGAGTAACAATAATAATCATCAGTAATTTTTTGAGTGATTAATAGGTGGTATGGCAAGCTTTCTATTGTATACAAGTGTCTTTGTATATATTGACTTATTTAATGGTGTCAACAATTGTATGAATAAGTACTCTTGTTATCTCCATTTTGCAAATAAGCAAATTGAGGCATGGAAAGGCCCAGGGACTTGCCACTGGAATTCCCTGGTGGCTCAGACAGTAAAGAATCTGCTTGCAGTGCAGGAGACCCAGGTTCAATCCCTAGTCCCAGAAGATCCCCTGGAGAAGGGAATGGCTACCCACTCCAGTATTTTTGTCTGAAGAATTCCACAGACAGAGGAGCCTGGCTGGCTACAGTCCATGGGGTCTCAAAGAGACGGACATGACTGAGCCACTAACACTTTTAGAGCTGGTTCAAATGGCTGGGATGGGTGTGGAAGTGGGATTAGCATTTTCCCAAGCAGAAGCTATGCCCCAACTGGGTGCTTTTTAGCTGGGAAATGAAAGCACAGAGATGTCAGCACTTCCCTGAGGATACCAGCCCACAGTCCCCTTGAAAGAGTCTTGGCTCCTTTCCTGTTCACGCCCACGTTACTGCCCAGGAGGAGGGAGCGGCAGGAGAAGCTAGGACTTTGCAGGCCAGTCCCTAGTGAGGCCCATGTATACCTGACTTGATGGCAGAGGCAGGGTTACCCCATGCCAGGACAGCCAGTGGCACAGGCCCTGGTGCAGCCAGCAGTCTCCATACTGAAGCTGGGACATTCTCAGGGCACTGTAGGACTCCTGTGCTCCCAAACCACTGGGATAACAGCAGAAACCAAGAGGCCTTGGTACATGCATCCCTGCAGTCAGGGACAATGAAATATGTCAGGGCTGCCGCCCACAGTGAGTGCAGATGCCTCAAATCCTAGAGCCCAGGCCCCCACCCTGAGGCTCAATCCTGCTCCTGAGTGGGTCTAGCAGCTTCCTGCCCCCCATCCCAGTGCTCCTTGGCAGGTGAACTGAGAGGCGACCTGTGGAAGGGGTGGCTGGACAGGCTGGGGCCAGTGCGTACTTGGCAGCAGAGCCGGAGGCCTGGGAGGCACAGGGACCCTCTGTCTGGAGCCTGCTGACTGCTTCCCTTAACAGAAAGTACCCTGGGTTTGGGTGTCTGCTTTTTGGATGAGTTCCTCTCCCTTGACTCCCTACTCAGAGGATTAAGCAGATTGGAGGAAGCAGGGTAATGGTATCATGGTGACAGACCAATTTTCTTCCTTTCAGAGCGCACCTCATGTCTCCTCCATCCCGGCTCCCTCTTTCCCTGAGCTCCTCCTCCGGGCCTCTCTGCACCACCCTTTTCAACTTCTTTACGTTCATCTGAACCAAAAAGGCAGGTCCAAGGTCACCCCGCTTCCCCCACCAAGCAACCTGGCAAGGCAGTCTTTAGTCTGCCCTGGCCAGGGAAGACTCTGCAAGACGGTGAATGTGGACATGAGTCCACTGGCCACCCAGGTATACACAGGCCCTGGTTCCCGCAACCCAGCTCCACTCAGGGAGGCCTGGCTAAAGCTCTAGGGCTGAGATCTCAGAGACCAGAACTTGACTCTTGGTTCTGCTCTTACTCCCAGGGCTCATGGCCACTTGGTTTCTGTTTATCCATCAGAACAATGGGCCAGCAATGCCTTTCCACTTTACATCATCCTGCAGGGATGCTTCCCAGGCCTATGTGGGCTTTCTAAGCGTCACCTCTCAGAGTTAGAATCAGGTTGAGGTTGAGGTTGAGTTTGGCAGAGGTTGAAGTGCCATTAGGTTTAGGGTTAGGAGTAGAGTTTGGATTAGAGTTGAGTTGACTGTGTTGGGGTTAAAGTTTTTCTGGGTTGGGTTCAAGACTGGATTTAGAGTTAGGAGTGAAGCGGAATTGTGTTAGGTTGGATTGGGCTGGAGTTAGTGTTGGGTTGGGTTTAGTTTAGGGCTGGGGTTAGGCTTGAGGTTGAGGTTGAGTTGGCTGCTTGGATATTGTGGTTAAAGTTAAAGTGAGGTTTCCAGTGGCATTGAGATCACAGTAAGTTTGTTCAGGGTTCAGTTTGAGTTAGGGTCAGTTTGAGAAACAAATATCTTTTTTTCTCCCCCTTTCTTCTCTGACTCCTTCCTGTGAATGGAATGGCAGTTTGCACTTGGGCATGACTGGGGCACGGAGTGACAAGACCAGAGGATGTTTTCACCTAGCAGAGCACTAATCCAAGTGATTTTTAAGAGTACAGTTACAGGGTATATGCTTGTAACATTCTTCCCCTGAGAGTGAGGAAGGGGTGGGGTGATCTAACAAAGGAGCAGCCGGTTCCCCAGGCCCTGTTCTGGGTGCTGACGTGCTGGTTTGGCTTGTCCAGAGGACCGAGGCAAGCAGAGTTGCACCTCATTGACTCACAAAAGAGAGAGGCTTTCATTCTATCCCCAATCAATTTTTGTTTGGGCAGCCCCCGCCTGAGTCCTTGACCTCTCTCTCCCAGACCACCCTTGCACACAATTCATCACTAAGCGCTGTCAATTCTGCCTCCTTGTAGCTCTTGAGTACATTCATCCATCTCCAGCTCTACAGTTATCACCTACATGTGGCCACCACCATCACTCTGCGGAGTCCTAGCTCCCAGGCTTGCACTCTCCCATCTCAGCTTTGGGAGGCTTTTGAAATATAGCTGGGAAACTGCCTTTCCCTGCTGAGAACTCTACAGGCTCCTTCTGGTCCAGCCTCTACTGAGCCCCCTCACTTACCTCTCAATCTCACTTCCTACTCTTCAACCACCCTGGTCTCCCTGCTCCCCAAATGCCCCCTAACTCACATCCAGAACACATTTAAAGCTTCTTTCCAGCTTCGTTCTTGTGCATCCTTCCTGCCTGCCTCCAGGCCCTTGCTGGGAGGGTGTCAATGGCACAGTTGGGTCCCCTCATATCAATTCCACCTGGATCTTTAGGCAAAGGGATCTGCAAACAGAGCTGGACTCTGTTGGGAGCTTCCTAGAGGCCCTGGCTGGTTGGGGAGCAGCTCTGAGTACTGGAGTGATGCTAGGAAGCCATGTCCTAATTCCTGGAAACTGTGGAAAGGGATTTTGTGGAGGTGATTAAGTTATGGACCTTGAGAGGGGGAGAGTTTCCTGGATGATCAGGTTACGTCCAATCTAATCACATGGAGCCTTAAACATGGGACTTTTCCGGGCTGGAGTCAGACAGCAATGTGACAACAGAAGCAAGGTCAGAGAGGCACATGCACGCTTTGAAGCTGGGAAAGGGAGCTGTGAACCAAGGAACAGGGGGAGGTGGCTAGAATCCGGAAAGACCAGGAAATGGATTGTCCCCTGGAGCCAGCTCTGCCTGCACCTTGACTTTCGCCCCGTGAGATCTGCTTTGAACTTCCGACTCCAGGACTGTGAGGCTATGGATTTGTTGTTTCACTGGCCAAGTCCTGAGCACCAAAGAAGTGATGCTTTCAAATTGTGGTACTGGAGAAGACTCTTGGACAGCAGAGAGTCCCTTGGACAGCAAGACCAAACCAGTCAATCCTAAAGGAAATCAACCCTGAATATTCATTGGAAGGACTGATGCTGAAGCTCCAATACTTTGGCCACCTGATGCTAAGAGCTGACTCATTGGAAAAGAGCCAGATGCTGGGAAAGATTGAGGGCAGGAGGAGAAGAAGGGGGCAACAGAGGATGAGATGGTTGGATGACATCACCAACTCAATAGATGTGAATTTGAGCAAGCTCCAGGAGACAGTGAAGGACAGAGGAGCCTGGCATGCTGTAGTCCCTGGGGTCTCAAAGAGTCAGACACGACTTAGTGACTGAACAAGTGACCAAGTCGATGGTAGACTTTTTTCACAACAGCAACAGGAATCTCACGCCACTGTCTCTGGAGTTCTTCGAAACTGGGTGTGTATCTTCACTCCAGCTCTGTGGATCTGCGTGCTCCCTGCAGAGTAGCTCGCTCTCACCTTGATTTCCTTGTTGGTAGACTGTGTATTTAACCTAATGCGGTTTATCAACTTACGTCCTATTTCTTGAACACCAACCATGTGAGGGCACTTCCATGTCCTCTATTGGACGTGGAGGAGGAGCCTGGCCTGCGGTACCACCTGGACCCTGGTCCTGGCCAGGGCAGGCCCTGGTGGGAATTGCTCCTTTGGTCTTGCTGTGGAGGGGTTAGGGGAGGCAGAGGGTGTTCCGTGGACTCTTGAGCCTGGAGCAGGGAGACAGAGGTGTCTCTGGGGCACATGGACACTCTGTCTGTTGGAGGAGGACAAACCCATGTGCTCCAGGACTCTTGAAGCAGTCTGCTCCCTGTCAGGGAGAGTGGGGGAGGACTGAGCTGGGTCAGTGGGGTCCAGAAAACAGTAGGAAGCCCACATAAGGGGCTTTGGCTGGCAGGCTTGGCAGGCTCATTGTGACCTTGAAGATTTGGCAGCTTCTCCACTCCTTCCCATCTTTTCTCTTTTTCTCCTTCCCTGCCTCTCTTCTCTTACTATCTTTCTTCCATGAGTAAGAATTGTGCTATTTAATAAATCTAGCATCTAAACCTGGCCTGCTGCTGGGTGGTCTGGAGACCATCCCCTCCAAGCCCCAGAGTATTCACAAATGTGAGAACAATCCAACAACACAAATCTGCTTTGAGGAGCCATCTCTTGGGGAGGGCGGGGCTCCGGGGCTCTGAGCCCTCCCTGCTGGGGGCCACTCATCCTGGTTGGGGTCCCTTTCCCGCCTCCCTCCCTTATCCTGTGCAAGCCAGATGGGTGGTGCTTGGGGCAGAGGCCCTGGGCTTCCGAGAACCCTGCAGGAAGCCTCAGTCACGCCTTCTGGTTTCACGAGGTGGTCTTGGACGGCGACTAGACCCACCAGATTGGAGCCCAAGAAAATGAAGAATGGGCCCCCCAGAGGGTCTGACCTCCATATAGAATTTCATTCTGTTGGCTCAGATGCACCATGATAAACACTTTCTGAAACTCTGGGGGCTCCTGCCATGGCCTGGAACTAAGTGCAGTGCTTACGGCTGTGATGAAAATCACATCCCCAGACACCAGCCTCCCCACCCTGGCCGTCCCTCCACTTCCTCCAGAAGCCCACCCATCAGCATTTGAGTCTGGGGTCCCCAATGGCCCACTCCCTTCTACCTGTGGAGGGAATCACTGTCTCCTGCAGACCTGCTCATGCCCACCCTCCCCCCAACCCTGTTCTCAGGGAAAGCACAACCGCCATCCCCCGTCCTGGTCACGCAAGTTAAAACCCTCCCACCAGCCCTCACTCCTGTCTCCCGCTCTCCACAGCTGACCCTGGCCACGCCACCTCCTCTGGGAACTTTGCTGGCCTCATCAGGGGAAGTGTGTGAGTGCATGATATTCGCTCTGTCGCAGTCTCCTCATCAGCCACTAGCCAGTGAGCAGCACTGGGAAGCAGAGCTTGTCAATTTCACAGCAGCACTGGCTGAGCATCAGCACGTGGGTGCACTGGGTCGGTGCCTGATGACGTCCAGATAGATCAGTGAAGGAACAAATGCATTCCTCTGACTTGACCAAAGAACTCCAGTCTCTTCCAGAATTCTATACATTTCCTCCCCCAAAATCAAGCCCTCTTTCCACTGCACAGGGTTGCGTTGTATCCCCCCACCCCACCAAGGAGGAACTCATCCTGGACCTCAGAATATGACTTCATTTGGCATAAGGGAGGTGAGGTCATCCTGGTAGGGAGGACCCTCAATCTAATGACAGGACATTAGAGACAAATAAGACAAAATAATAAGAGACAAAAGAGAAGGAGACGCAGGCATAGAGGAGAAGGCCATGTATAGATGGAGGGAGGGATAGGAATGACACGCCTACAAGCCAAGGATTGCCAGAAGCCATCAGCAGCTGGGAGAGATCCTTCTCCACAACCTTCAGAGGGAACCGGGCTGCCAACAACACCTTGACTTTGAACTTTGTGGTCTCCAGAACATTTCTGTTGTTTGAAACCTTCCAACATTTCTGTTGTTTGAAAGCTAGGGGTGGTTTACGGCAGCCTTAGGAAACCAATGCACCCTCTTACTGAATACGTTAACCCACCCCAAGGAGCTCCATCAACCCACCATAAAGCCCAACCTCTCCTCTACCTTAAAATCTGGTCTCTAGCTGGAAATATGGCCTGTCCTTGTCTCTCCAGTGCCCTCCTCCCACTCATGAATCCAGTCCACCTCTTGCCCTTCCAACCACTGTCTCTCTGCCCCTCTGTGGTTCTTTAAAGAGCAGACCTTCTTGCTCTGCTGCTAGAAAAGATGCATTCAGTCTCTTCTGGCAGCTGGACATCTATTCCTCTTTCTTCCAGCATAGAAGTTGGAAAACTTTGGCTCTCTTTTCTGGAGGGCTACCTTTCCTCTAGGGCTTCTTCCCTGGTGGCTCAGACAGTAAAGAATCTACCTGCAATGTGGGAGACCTGGGTTCGATCCCTGGGTTGGGAAGATCCCCTGAAGAAGGGAATGGCATCTTGAACCAGTATTCTTGCCTGGAGAATTCCAAAGACAGAGGAGCCTGGAGGGCTACAGTCCGTGGGATCGCAAAGAGTTGGACAAGACTGAAGCGACTTAGCATGCAGGCACACACCCTTTCTCTATTTTCAACCCACAAGGTCTTTGTGGGGCTCACGACCCAGAGTGAGTTAATCAGAGCAGTCCACTCTCTGTCTACTATGGCTCACTTAGAGTTGGGCACATGAGCGGTAGGTCAAGACAGTGCAATCACGGGGCTTTGGGAGGAGGTTGTAGAGAATCAAGGTTTCCCTATGGCATGGCTGATATGAGAAGTTATAAACTGGGATCCACTGTGAGCCATCATGTGGGGAGAAGCTGCCTAGGAATGAAACTGACATGAAAGAAACCAGAACTCAAAGCAGAGCAAGATGCTTACAGCACTTTTAATGCCTCTGGATCTCACCATGCCTGCGTCCACCGCATTCCTCCAGAGAAGCATTTGCATGAGACAATGAAGCCCCGTGTTTTACCTTGAGCCACAACGAACTGAGTTTCTTGTCAACCAGGAGGGTATGGCCGACACAAGAAAACATCCTGTACTTCACCCAGAGATAAACAAAAATGAGGGGCCCAGAGAGAGGGTTTTCTTCTCACACAGCCCTGATCATCTGCGGGTCCCTCTGACCAGCGGCCACTTCGCTGGCTCTTAAGTCCCCACTGACCCTTTCCCCTGACTGTTTGCGGAAGTAACTGAAAACGAGCTGCCCTGATCTGGGAGCTATCTTCCTGATTTCAATTCTCCCTCCTCATTATTGCTATGCTTTTCTTCCTAAAAACCCAGGCCTCCCGCCCCCCTCCCACTCCACTTGGTTTCCAGCTCTGTAACTCACTTGCTGCTTTGTGTGTGGCTGTGAGGCTGCAGAAGGGCACGTCTGACTCGTTTGCCTGCCGTCTCATTCCCAGACCTCTGGCTGCAGAGCCGGGGATGGTGCCCCGTCTGCTGGCTGGGTGCTTGTCGGATGCACAAATCAGTGACCGACGCCAGCCTCAGGAGCCCGAATGACCCCAGAGCACCTGTGACATGCCAGGCCTCATCCTCAGCCCGTCCCGTGGACTTGGATTCCTGCAACATGGAGTTCATTGTTTCCACGTCTAGAAGACGAGAACATGGGGGACAGGGCTGCGAGGTAACCCGTCGGTAGCTGCATGTGACTGGTGTGTGGTGGGTTGGGGTAGGAGGTCTCTGATTCAAACTTAATGCTCTGATCTTAACACAAAAGAAGCGGGGAGGTGGGGAGAGGAGAGAAGGTGGGGGTGGGGAGGGAAAGAGGGGCTGTGTGTGTGCGCGCGCGTGCTTGCAAGTGTGCGGTGAGCCCCCTGCTTTCACCAGCTGCCCGTTACCATGTGCATTTTGATGCTGGCTTCATCAGTGTGCAGAGCACATCACGGCCGAGCTGACTCACGCAGCCGCTCGCCGGGTGAGTCACTCCCCAGCGGAGCCGCAGGAGTGGGGGCTGAGTCCCCGCTGGCCGCCTGTTCTCAGCCTGAGCCCCGCCACCCGCCCACGCTGTGCCTCTGGCCCTCATTGTCTTGAAATGCCCCTCCGTGAGCTGGGATAGGAGATGACAGCCCTAGAGACCAGGGCTGCTCTTCCCAGCCAGACAGAGGGCAGAGGGCAGGCAGATGCGCCATCCACACCGCCCACTCCGCAACCCCATGGGTGCCTGCCATGTGCGGGTGGGGGGGCACCGCCGAAGTCAGGCAGCCCCTGCCCAGTAGGAGAGATGGATGCAAACAGACAGACAGATAAACAGATAACAAGGAACAGACCAGACGGCAAGAGGGCTGCTCTCTGTTCCTTCGTAGGTGTTAGGACCACCTGAGATGCAGTCCATGTTTATCGTGTCCTGAGCACAGGCTCCTCAGCCAGGGCTGGACCCTGTGCCCGCAACAGCGCTGCCCACCCTGATGGGGAGGAGGCAGCCCCCAAGGGCTCTCCATGCATCCTGCACCCGGAGGTGCCCACCCAGCTCTGGGTGCCGCCAGGGTGAGCTCAGTCTACAAACCACATCTTTGTGCTGTCCAGATTTTTGGACAGCAATGCAATCAGCTTGACTTTCCCCCATGAACTTGCCCTTGGGAACTGGAGGAACCATGTGTAGCCCTTTCTAAACCATTTAGAGGTCAGTTTTTACCTCTGAGACCAGAGAAAGAAATCAGGCTGCAGTGGCAGGAACTTTGAAAGCTTAGGTTTTGGCTCTTACTTCTGACACTGTGGTCCTGGGGGCTGCAGACAGCCTCGGGCCTTCTTGTCATGCACACTTTCCTTTGCCCAGCGTCTCCCTTTACTGGGCTCCTTGGCAGTTTTCTCCTCTGCAGCCAGTCCAAGGCCTTCTGAGGGCCCAGCTCAGGGATGGCCCACATGCGGGGTTTTGGGTTTCTTGGGTGAACAGCTGGACACTGGAGCTCAAACTGGTGAAAGTGGTTCCACGTCTGTTTGCGTCTCAAACTTTTCCTTCTGACTCTGGTTTTCTCTTCCTGTGTCTTCGCCTTTGATTTCTCCCCTCCCATCTTATTTTTCATTTTCTCCTTCCTTTCTTTCTCTCTCTCTCTCTCCTCTGTCTTACAACTTCCCTGTTCCTCTTGTCCTTCCGCTCTGTGTGGAATCCAAGGAACTCTAAGGACAGGATGAGAGCGTGTTTGTGAGGGTCCCTTGCCTGGATGACCAATATCAAACTGAGAACTGGGTTCCTTTGGCTCTATCTGCTGAAATCGCCTTTCGAGAAAAGTCTGTGGGGTATACATGTACGACTATGGTGGTGCCCTGGAAGGTTACCAGGTTCAATTTCCAAGTTCCCTGTAGTTGGATGCTAACAACAAGTCAAGGGCTCGCTTTCTTGGGAGGAAGCCAGGTACGGTCCCAGCTGGCCTGAGTATGAGGCAGGGGGCGGCAAGGTCAGTGGCAGAGGAGAGAAGAGGAGCCCTAGTTCAGGAAAGCCCCACAGACACCCTTGACCCTTCCCACTTTGGAACGTGGAAGAAGCAAACTGCGTTCTTCCTCCCTGGCTATCTACTCTCCCTACCCTCGGGAGAGTAACTGAGAAGGAAAACAGAGCCTTGGGACATTTTGGATGAAAAATCCAAGGGGACTTGGACTTGTAGGGGTGGGCCCTCCACAGAAAGTCCTGGTGCTGCCAAGCTGGCCACCTTCTTACTGCTGAAATGCATTCTTTGCTACCATCTTCATGGAAAACCCATTTTGTAGGTGAAAAACCCAAGACTCAGCACAGCCAAGTGGCCTGCCCAAAAGAGAGTGGGGACTTGACCCCGACTCTGACCCCAAAGCTGGGGCCTCCTGACTCCTCCTTGGACCACCTCCCGTCTCAAGTCCATCATGGCCGCCTTTTAAGACCCAGCTGGGAGAGGTGCCCCTTGATGGCTTAACATCACTGGCAAAGATTGGTTTTTGCAGATCTTCATTTTTTCATGGGGGATTTAAGTCCATTAGGCTTGGGGAGGAGGTGGATGGAGAGAGAAGCAGAGAGACAGAGAAAGTTGCAGTCATTGTCACTATCTTCAGAGCCCTCTGGGCCTCTCTTGGCTCCAGAAGCCCCCCTCCCTGCTGTGATGTCACCAGCCGGCCCCCGCAGATGACACCATGCGATTCATTGTCAGCCTTCTGCTTTCTCACTGCCAGGGCCCAGAGTGGAGCCTACTGGGTTGGGGGGAGGACAGCTGCACCTTGATCCGATGCAGCCCCTGGATGGTTTGTGTCTTGGAAGATACAGGGAGAGGCATGGTCTCCCCCAAGTCTGCAGATAGCAGCACCTCCCTGACCCGGGTGGGACTTTCTAAACAGCCAGATGACCTCGCTCCCAGAGAAGCAGCCTAAACACCATTTATAGATAGCAACATGATTTAATGAGATAAAGCCTTGGGCGTCCACGAACCAATTTCTGGTATGAGATGTGATGAATAGCTGTTTCCCAGACTGAACATCATCCAGACCTCTGAGAGCTTCAGAAAAACCCCTCAGCTTCAACCTCTTGAAATTTGGGGCAAAATCCAAACACTTGTCAATCTTATCCCTACCATGAAAAAACATGTTTGTCTAATATGATGTGGAGCCCGTTTGCCAAGGGAGAGATGCCCCAACTACTTTTGGGGTTCAAAGCCAGCATGTTCACCCTATTTCACAGGAGGCATGCACCAAATTCCCATTCCACTTTCTAGAGGAAAGATCTGAGATGTCTGGCTTGTCCTAGAGAATTTTAAACAGCTGGAAAACGAAAGTGGTGTTGCTCAGTCATGTCCAAATCTTTGCAACCTGTGGACTGTAGCCCACCAGGCTCCTCTGTCCATGGGATTCTTGAGGCAAGAATACTGGAGTGGGTTGCCATTTCCTCCTCCAGGGGAATCTTCCCGACTCAGGGATCAAACCTGGCTCTCCTGCGTTGCAGGCAGATCCTTTACCATCTGAGTCACAGTAGGCTTTTCTTAAACAGCTGGAAGGGAAATAAATATCAAGCTTTCACTGGCTCCCAATTTTCTTGAACTAGATGGTTTTCTAAGGACCCCAACATGGGGAGACTAGAGCAAGTGGGTAACTAAGCATCAGATTTACTCCTTAAAAAAAAAAAAAAAGACAGTCCCCTCAAATCACACCATTGTAGATCCCACACCAGCTCCATGGTCCCTCTTCAAAAGGACACTGACTTCCCCCTACCCATGTCTTTCTCTTCTGCCAGCCTTGGACAAATGGCTCCCTCCCCTGAGTCCCTAAAACATTTATCATCCCTATGACTCCCGGGGCAATTAATCATGTAGTGCCTTGAACATCTCTTCTATTGTTGTATTGAACGGCCGTTTAACCCTTATCAGTGGTGAAGTTTTCGGTATCTTGTCTTTCTAACCAGACGTGGGCTTCCAGAGAGCCAGGCAGGCATCCACCCTTGCGTGCAGCCAGAATGTGCCCAGTTTTGACACTATCAGGGGACAGGCTGTGTCTCCCGTTAAGAGTCAAGCACTCTGCACAGACTGGTTCCTCGTAAGTGCCCGATAAAGAGCCTCTAGTTTTTAACACAATTATTAATACCATTGCTCTTTGGTTTACTCAGATATTTATCCAGCACCTACCATATGTCAGGTACTTCTGAAACCACCTGGAAACGGTCCCCCTGGATTTCCCCAAGGCCTTCAGGAATCCAAATGGAAACTCTAGGTGCTCTTCCTTACTGAGAGGATGCCTTTATCTCCTGGGTGAGAACTTGTCTTTCCTCCAAGGCCCTCGCTCCATGTCAAGGACCCTTCAAGTCTGGGCGAAGTCAGTTGTTTGGTCTCTAAGAGCTGTGTTTGATTTTTCAAAGAATAGAGGGTTTATAGGCAAAATTCCTCACCTATTTCTTCCCCAGGAAAGTCAGGAAGCAGCTGAAAGGAGGAAGTGCTCCATATGGGGCATTGCTGGTCTTGGGGGCTCAGAGAGGTCAGTGCTCACTGTGGCTGGAGATATTCATCCATGTCCTGTGTCCTGGCAACAGTCCTTCCTGGTCTCAGTACAGGGTGAAAAAGTGTGTGAGGATAAGAAACTACATCTTTGTCATTCTCAATAAAAGGGTTATCACTGGATCATCCCAAAGAGCTCTACCTACGCCAGCCCCTCATCTGATTTCTAAAGTCCATCTGGTTCCTGTGTGGAGAGTGTTTGGGGTTGCTGGGGGAAACTTGGGAGCCCAGTGAGGGGGGCTGTTATGGTGTCAGGGACCAGAGAAGCTGCAAGGGGACCAGATGGAGAGAAGCGGGTGTGTTCCAAAACCCACCTTCTGGACCCTCCCACAGCTGGGTTCCCTGCCTTCTTCCACACTCCTCCCCGCAAGCCCCTGCCTGCGTGCTCATCTTTCCCATGAATAAGGGGCTCCCTGAGGACAGATTCTCCGGCTTGACTGCCTCTGAGCACTGGACGGCAGGAGGGCAGGCAGGCCAGTCCTTACGTCTCTTTCCTAGTTCAGCTCTTCCCAGGAATCCATCTGGGGCTTTGCTACAGCAACGCAAGCCCTGGAATAAGAGGAGGCTTATCTCCTGGGCCATATATTATTCCATTCAAAGCCCAGCATTTTCAGCCATGCTTCATTCCTGCCTGGGGTTTATGACTCTCCTGGGGTCCATTCTGCCGCCCGCTCTCCTGCAAAAGCAGGATTCAGGGACAGCTCATACCTGCTCTGGGCCCAGGAGAAGAAAGACCTATATCTCCCCAGAGGGACCCTGGCCCTGGGGACAGTGGGCCCTCTGTCAGCCTGTGGTGATGTTAGAAGGACCTCCAGACTCTTTTGCTGCTCTGGTGTGCCTTTTAAAAAGCGGAACAAGTTAAACACATACACACACTCCAGAAAACCAGTGCAGTCGATGGTGATGATGGCAATGGAATCCAAGGTGACCTGACCTCTATCCACCCCCTAAAGAAAGAAGGCAATGCAGGTCCTTCCCAAAAGGCAGGGCTACACAGACCCTACTGGGAGGGAGCTCAGCATTGAGGAGGGGCAAGAGCGGGGGTGGTCCCCACCAGGGTACCGAGCCAGCTGGCAGCTCTCCGTGAATGTCACCTTCAGCTCTAGGGAGTCTGGACCTGAGGACAGCCCTGGATATCCAGCAACTTCTGTCCTGATCTTCCCTGGAGTGAACTGAAGAGTGTCCAACCCCCCCACCGCCTCCCCCCCGCCGCATTTCACATCAGCCGGAACCTCAATGAGCTTATTTGGAAGTAAGATCTTTGCAGATGTATCCAGTAGCCATGTATGGATATGAGAACTGGATCATAAAGAAGGCTGAGTGCTGAAGAATCGATGCTTTTGAACTCTGGGTTGGAGAAGACTCTTGAGAGTCCCTTGGACAACAAGGAGATCAAACCAGTCAATCATAAAGGAAATCAACCCTGAATATTCATTGAAAGGATTGATGCTGAAGCTGTAGCTCCAATACAATACTACCTCATGCAAAGAGCTGACTCATTAGAAAAGGTCCTGATGCTGGGAAAGATTGAGGGCAGGAGAGAAGGGGGCAACAGAGGATGAGATGGTTGGATGGCATCACTGACTCGATGGACATGAGTTTGAGCAAACCCTGGGAGACAGTGAAGGACAGGGAGGCCTGGCTTGCTGCAGTCCATGGTGTCACAGAGTCAGATGCAACTTAGTGACTGAACAACAACAAAGATCTCTGCAGATATACCCAGTTAAGGATCTTGTGATGAAGTTATCAAAGTTATCAGTGGGCCTTGTATCTGATGACTGGTGCCCTTATAAGAAGAGGAGAGGACAGAGGCAGAGAGAAGATGATGATTCAAAGATGGAGGCAGAGGTTGAAGGGATGTGGCTGCAATTCAAGGACACCCTGGACCAGCTGAGGAAGAGACCGAGGAAGGACCCTCCCCTAGAACCTGTGGAAGGAAGTTGGCCCTGCTCACACCTGAACTTCAGACACCTGGCCTCCAGAGTCCTATTTTTTAAGCCCCCTAATTTGTGGTCCTTTATTGCAGTAGCCCCGGGCAACTGATGTAATCCACCAGAGATTGACCTGGATCCCGGGTGGGAGACAGCTGTAGAAATTGAAGATGCCCGGATGGGAAGATGCACAACAGAGAGGGCACTTGACTGTGTAGCTGTTTTCTGGACAGGCTTTGCAAAGTTTTCCTTGTCGCCTCCCATGCAGCCATTAGAACTTTTTTCCTTCTTTCTTCTTTGGGCAAATATTTATTGAGCACCTACAGTATACCTGACCATTGGTGTCAGGGCCAAAGTCATGAGCAGGCCAGGCTGACTCTTATCCCCCCTGCCTTTCTTTTTTTTTCCATTTTCATAGTGTTTATTTTTATTTATTTTTTTACCATTAAAACTTTTTAAAATTTCATTCATATATTTTTTAAATTGTAGTCATTCATTTATTCCTTTTTTATTGAAGTATAGTTGATGTACAATTATATTGTTGCTGTTGAGTTGCTAAGTCGTGTCCAACTCTTTGAGACCCTATGGACTGCAGTATACTGAGTTTCCCAAGGACAGAGGAGTCTGGTGGGCTACAGTCCATAGGGTTGTAAAGAGTTGGACATGACAAAAGCGACTGAGTGCACACACACACACACACACTCACACCACATCTTCTTCATCTACTGATGGACACACGGGTGGTTTCCATATCTTGCAGGCCAGATCACATCTGGTAGACAACACAAGGGGCTGAGATACAGATTTATGGGAAGACCTGGCAGCAGGGTGCAGCCAGGGCACTTCTTGGAGGAGGGGACTTGCAGCCAGGACTTGGAAGCTCATAAGGAGCCAGCCATGGTAGGAGCTAGGACAAAAGCATTTTAAGCAGAGGGAACAGCAGGTGCAAATCCCCTGGGGAGGGGAATGTTTGGCCAGTTCTAGGAATGTATACAAGTTGCCCATGGCTGGATAGCAGTGGGTCTCCCTGAAGGGCAGTGATGCAAGATTGCCATGTGATCAAAGGCCAATGCACTAGTGAGACAGCCAACACATTGGCAAGCCACCTCCTCCAGGAAGTCTTTCAGGCTGCCTCAGGAGGCAGGCAGCAACCCCTCAGAAAGCATAGACCTCCTGCCATGGCCTCATCTGACCATCAACATTCATGGCTCTGATGCTCTAGGGTTTTTGTTTTGTGAGGAGTGCATGTCTCATCTTCTCAAGATATCCAGACTATTTAGGGCAACAAGATGTCTGTTGCTCTATTGATCACCAGGACAGATAAGACACATTTGGCTGGTGAAGTAGGTAACCCGTTCTGTCTCAGAGCTACATACTGAAAGACCTTTCCAAGGAGGAGCTGCCTGGAACTGTACATCAGACCAAATTCTTGAGCTCCATGTCTAGTGATTGATTAGCAATGTCTGCTAGGAGCACGGGCGGGAAGAACGGGGGCAGGCGCACTGTGTATTTGCCATTCTTCATCCCTGATAGCCTCATTCCCCCCTTCCCCAAAGCCCCATACATTTTCCAGGTCTTAACCCAGTGGCATATACATGATAGATGCTAAAAATATTTGTTATTTGATCGATAGTTTATTCAACAGTCCTTTTCTAGCCCGATGACTACAGGCTAGATGAAGCAAGGGGAAAGAAGAGCATGGGGGGTGGTGGGGTGGGCAGGAGGATCTGTCTGTCAGAGAGGAGACAGGGCAATGTGCTAGAGACAAAGACCTTGCCCATCTGGGTACAGAAGTCGTCTGTCTCTGCCTACTAAGTACTGCTGATATGGGTCCTGAATGCTGGAGGCCATGTAGTCCCTGCTCAGGAAGGCACCTTCCTGTCTCTAGTTTCATGAATCTGATGCCAGGAAGCCCTCTTGCTTCCCTTAAGCCCGGGTCTTCAGGGTGGAGACGCCAGCCCTGGTGCGAGGGTCTCTGTGCTGCCTCCGGAGTGGGAGAGGGGATCCCAGCTGCCTGACAAACATTCATGTGAAAGCAGTCCTCAGCAGGAGAGAAAGGCCCTATTTAATGGGGCCGTGTCAGAGTCTGGAGCTTAAATTTGCTTCTCGAGAAAGGAAAAATGCCATCGAGACCCACACCCGCAAATGCATAAATGTGGGCGTGATTTATTAACCACACGTCAACCAGTATTTTCTCTGAGTAACTGTGAAATCTTTCCTTCTCTCTGAACAAGACATCAACAGTATGGTCACTGTATATGTTTTTCCACTTTTTCCAGAGCCAAGAACCAGGGGGAAAAAAAAAGAAAAATGAAAGCGTAAGAAAAGTAGAGCTCAGACCACAGGCACCCCAGTTTGGGGAGCCATGTATGTGGGGGGTGGTCTCACGGAGCCTTCAGGCCCCATCCTCTTCCTTGGGGCCTCATGTCCTGCCGGGATCAGCTATGCTGGAGATCCGAAGACCCGTCTCCCCCTGCACTGAGCACCTGGGGGGACACCACTCACCGAAGGGGCTGGTGCTCCTGCAGGTCACAGAGTGGCAGGACCTCTGGGGCTTTGGGAGGATGCTGTGCATCCTGGGGGCCTTCCTGAGCCTTCAGAGGAGGCAGCACTGCCTCCCAAGAGCGGGACCTCCTGGGCAATGAGGTGTCCAGGTGAGGTGAAGGGCCGCCTTGTACCAGCTTGGGGCCTAAGTCTCTCTTGTTTCCCCCGGCGTCAGCGTTCCCCAGATCTTGAGTCACCAGGAGACCATGAAGGGTGCCAAGTCCAGACAGTTATGAGGGGACACCATCCGGGGCCTCGGGATGTGCTGAGCAGTGGATCTCAATGTGGGATGTCTGGCAGCGTCTGGAGATATTACTGGTTGTTACAATTCAGGTTTTCCACTGGCATCTCATGGGTGCAGACCAGAGATGCTGCTAAACACCCCACAATGCACAGCACAGCTTTCCCCCAGAGCATCCAGCCCCCAGGTTGGGGAACTAGTCTAGAGAGATTTCTTTCCTGCTTCCCTTCTTTCTAGCCCTTGCAGCCACATGGACAACACCTCAGCTTCTGTCTCTCAAGACTCTCCTGTGGGATGCCCATTTGAGGAGTGGACAAACTGAGGAATCCAATGGGGAAGTGACCTCCTCAAAGGTCAGGAACAGTCCCCGGATGGCTGTTCCCACCCCCGTTCCTTCCTTCTTCCCGCTCTCCTACTCTGTTCTTCGATGTTGGCCTGTTGCACCTTTAAAATCAAATGAAAGAGAGAGAGAGAGAGCCAGAAACAGTCCTGCAAACCTTTTCCACAAGAGGAAAGAATGTGAAGCCAGCTGGAGACCTGTGGTTGTTCAGAGACGAAAACAAATCAGAAAGAAAATGTTCTTCACGGTGAAGCTCCCTGGAGGAGAGTGGAAAGTGCTGGCCAGCCCTCGTGTCACACAGAGATGTTCCGTAGAAGTTTCTGGAGAAGGGCCTCAGAATCCTTCCATTCCAGGTGATGGCAAGGGCAGGCGGCCACAGGGATGGGGAATGAGACCACCCAGCCAGTGGGAGCCCGCCAGACCCAACGTTGAAAGGCCGACTCAGATCCTCCTCTGTGGCTATAGCTTGGAGGGACTGGATGGATGCTTCCAGATTGGGGGGAATTGCTGATCTCAGACCACAGCCCTTAGGGGAGTGAAGGTTTCACAACTGGAGAAGGAACCTGATTCGATTCAGCCAAATCCCAAGTCCTTCTGGCAACATCACAGATGCCACCATTCCCTTGCCCCGAGACACTCTTTCCCAGCCATTCTCTGCTCCAACATCACCTCCTGACACATTTGTCCTTAGAGGACTTGCTTACAAGGTGCTCTTGGCTGAGTGGGCTTAGCCAAGATCATCGTGGGTGGCAGTATTAGATTCCTTCAATATCCATAACATGATTGAGGAGCTGGGCATGTGCCCTGGAGCCAGCCGGACCTGAGTTCCATCTTGGCTCTGCCTCTCCACGACCTCAGAAACACTGGCCCCTACAACTATCAGGAGGGTTATTTGAGATGACTGCTATCAGGAGCAGTTGAGCCTCCACACCCCTCCCCACAAGGAGAAGCATGGTTAGGCAGAGTTTCTTGAAAAATGGGATGCTTTTTCTTTGTGAGCCAAGAGCCTGGGGATTTTTTTTTTCCCCAAGCAGGTCCTTTGGGGGCTACCAAATCATTCTAGCCTTCATTCGCCTCTCATTTTAAAAGACCAAGGAGCTGTGAAAAAACCACTCCCACACATGGGAAACTCAATCATGGGATTTGCATGAAAAGCATCCCAAAGCAGCCTTGTTTAGCGTTCAGACATGCAAGGCCCCTTCCCACCTCCCTTTCCAGATGTTAAAGACGGCCCATCAGAGCTTCTCATGCTGGAAACAACAGAGCTGTCTGTTCAGTCACTGTTACCTGTGCCCGGCATTGCTCCCAGTGGCCCAGGGAGCCCCACTCTGGCCAGGCCAACCCCCAAGGAAGGGATGCTCCCCCGCCATCTCTCCTGGATGTCGTTCAGGCCCCCAGAAACCCACACCTCCTCAACTCAGGAGATAAGCCTACCAACAATTCTCCATTCTGGGCTGGTGATGGCTCGGCTTCTCACCAGCAAGGAAGCCATCATTCCCCAGGGCCCCCTCCTATCACTCTGGATCCATCTGTTGCCATGAAAATTTCTCCAGGCCCAGGGCCACAGGCCAAGGCTGACATGGGGGAAGAACAGCCCTCATTTCACAGGGAGCTGCACCCTGAGCCCATGGCCCTGCCGCCAACATGCCAGCTCACACGGCCTCCGGCTTAGCATCAAGCTCATGTGCCCTTGGCAGGGGGTGGTCAGCCTGCTGGGGCCCTGTGTGTTCTCCATGAGCCAGACCTGGGGTCCAGGACCACCCCCTACAACTGTCAGAGTCCCTGCTCTATTCCCACCGTGGGGACTGCTTCTCACTTCCAGAAGGTCCACAATTCACTGAACAATTTATTTATTCTTTTATTCACTCCACAAATGTTGACAAAGCCCCTGCCCTGCCTGAGCATAATATAGAGATGAACAGGTGGTCCTGCAGCTCTCTGTGGTTCTGAAAGGATATGAGGAAATTTGTGTTTTCGGTCTTTGGGTCTTGCTGGTCCTTTTGCTAGCCCAGCCTCAACTTTCTCTGATTCTGGTGACAAAGCCCTAATGTTCCTTGGGAAGGTCTCCCCTGGCCTGCCTCAGCCCTGGTAGATGAACCAGGCCAGGACAGACAGACACCACCACCACCCCCACTGCCCCCAGTAGGAATGACAGATGGGTTTCCAGATGAGGAGGCAGGTGACCTAAATCTGGCCAATGAGACTCAATTCTGGAACTTTAACTGGAATCACCCATGAGTCCAGAAATTCTGGTCGAGGCCAAAGAATCCCTTCATCTTCCATCCATCCAGGAAGCTTCTTGGAGGCACTGCTTTGGGTCTTAAATGAAGGGAGAGGTGAGCAACAAGAACTCTCACACAGTGATCAGCCACTTTTTGACCCATCCACCCCAAACTGGTTGAAGACATACTAAGTACTGGGTGGCTCCAAGAGAAGCCGGCCATGTTTTAAGCCCATGTGTTTTGCAACCCACTCCAATACTCTTGCCTGGAAAATCCCATGGACAGAGGAGCCTGGTAGGCTGCAGTCCATGGGGTCACTAACAGTCAAACACGGCTGAGTGACTTCACTTTCACTTTTCACTTTCCTGCATTGGAGAATGAAATGGCAACCCACTCCAGTGTTCTTGCCTGGAGAATCCCAGGGACAGGGGAGCCTGGTGGGCTGCCGTCTATGGGGTCACACAGAATTGGACACGACTGAAGTGACTTAGCAGCAGCAGTGGCTTTGCTGAAGGGTCCGAATCCATCCCTTATTTGTAAGTGGTCCCCTGCTGTTGTTCTTTCTGACCCACTTTCTGCTCATGAACAGGCCACGATCTAAGTGATTTAGTGAGAAACAGGACCAACCCTTTATGAAAACCACACAGAAGATGTGCCGCCTGTTGCCAGGGACTCTGGGGAAGGACCAATTCTTCTCAGAGGGACTCTTACTATGCACCAGAGGGCCGCTCTGGGAGTCAAGCTGGGTTTACAGCCAAATCCTGCCACTGGGCCGCGTGTGACCTTGGCCAAATGGCTTCCCTTCTCTGGCCTCCATGGTCTATAAGCATCTATCCAATAAATCCATTATTTCTAAATCAATTAGATAGAAACACTGAAGCCAGGAGGTCTGGAGCGGGAGTAAGGGTACGAAGAGCTGACCTACGAACCCTGGGGAAGGTGACTACCATCTGTCATGTTCGAGGGGTCCTCCCTGGGCTGAAAGGGGGGTGCTGTACTACCCCCTTCCCCGGCCCAGCTCCCCGAGACCCTTCCTCCCCTTTCGTTTCCCTTCTGTTCCAGGCAGAACAGGGTAAGAAATTCTGTTGAATACAGGCAGAAGGGCTCAGTGTTGCTAATGGCGTCCCAGGGAAATGAAACGTAAAACCGCGTGAGTGATTCAGCTTTGCGTGATTGTTTTATGCGGGGCCTGGAAAGATCTTCTTAGCAGAAGGAAGTCTGATTTCCTTGGAAAGATGGAATTCTGGTGAGACCAGCAGGGAGCCAGGACACAGGGTGGAAGGATCTGCAAGTCAGCCCGAGGCAAAGACCAAGACATGAAATTTCTCTCTGTCCCTCACACACACACACAGAGCAAGACCATGGTTTATCCCCACTTTTCAAAGGAAGAGCTCTGTGTGGGCTCTCTCATGGCCAACTCTGAAAGATGCCTTGACTTTAGGATGCTTCTAGAATAAAATCAAGATGCTGACTTGCAAGGCTATCGAGGCCCTCAGCTCCAACCCCACCCCTCACTCTCTCTGCTCCTTCACAATCCACCGGCCTGTCAGCTTCTTCCTGTTCCTCAAAGACTCCAGTGCGACCTACCTCAGAGTCCGTGACCCACAGTCTGAGCCTCTACAGCTGGCTGATGGGCAGTCCCCCCTGCCCTTCAGGTCAAGGTCACTTGTTCTGAGAGGCCTCCCTGAAACATTCTTGGCCTAAAGCAGGCTACTTAGTTTTCGTTTTCTGCTGGCATGACCTTACTTTCTGATATCTTATTATTTATTTGTTGTGGTTTTCTTTTTATATAAACTTAAAAAATTTTTTTATTTGGCTGCTTCAGGTCTTAGCTGAGGCACCCGGACTCTTTAGCTGGGGCACTCAAACTGTTAGTTGCAGCATGTGGGATCTAGTTCTTTGACCAGGCCCCCTTCACTGGGAGTGCAGAGTCTTAACCACTGGGCCACCAGGAAAGTTCCCTTATTTGTTGTTTACTTTCTGATTCTTCCTTCTCGAAAGGGAACTGTAGGCGGGCAAGCAGCACACTGGTTTGCCCATCCTGGATCCCGAGTTGGGAACGGGGCCTCCAGAAACTTGCAAGGACCTCCTTGTGGCCCATCCTGACTACAGACAGAGAAGAAAGGGGGTTCTAGGAAACGTAGTTCATCCTGGCCAAGTGCTGTGATTTGAATGTCTGTGTCCCCACTCCCAACTCCCTGAAATTCCCATGATGAAATCCCAACCCCCAAGGTGATGGTGTCAGAAGGTGGAGTTTTGGGAAGTAATGAGCTTCTGAGGGTGGAGCCCTCATGAATGGGGTCTCCTTACAAAGGGAGACCCCCCCCAAGCTCCCCACTCCCACCTGAGAAATTAACCAGGTAGAGGGCCCTCACCAATGGTCGACACTGCTGGCACCTTGATCTTGCACTTCCTAACCTCCAGGACTGTAAGAAGTAAATTTCCGCTGTTTATAAGCAGAGACATCACTTTGCTGACAAAGGTCCATGTAGTCAAAGCTATGGTTTTTCCAGTAGTCATGTAAAATGTGAGACTCAGATCATAAAGAAGGTTGAACGCAAAAGAACTTAAGCTTTTGAACTGTGATGCTAGAGAAGATTCTTGAGAGTTCCTTGGATTGCAAGGAGATCAAACCAGTCAATCCTAAAGGAAATCAACTCTGAATATTCATTGGAAGGACTCATGCTGAAGCTGAAGCTGCAATACTTTGGCCACCTGATGTGAAGGGTCGACTCATTGGAAGAGACTGTGATACTGGGAAAGATTGACAGCAGGAGGAGAAAGGGGCAACAGAGGATGAGATGGCATCACTAACTCAACAGACATGAATTTGAGCAAGCTCCGGGAGATAATGAAGGACAGGGAAGCCTGATGTGCTGCAGTCCACTGGGCTTCAAAGAGTCAGACGTGACCGAGCAGCTAAACAACAACAACCAGTCTGTGGCATTTTGTTGAAGCAGCCTGTTGGATTTAACCTGGCAACCGAGACACCAAGTTAGCATACTCAAAAGCCATCCTGCTCGGTCTGCATCAGTATCGACTGATGGAGTGGGTGAGTGTGTCCAGGCTAAGGACACGCCTTAGCCAGTCCTCCAGGCTAAGGTGTGAACTCCTTAGCCTGGAACATCATTCTCATTAAGGTGCATCTTCTGCCTGTGTGTCTTCCTCCCAAGCATCTTTACGGGCCTTGGAACACTTCAGGCTCCTTTGGGCATCCCCTCCCCCAGAACACAGCTCTTCACCCATCCACTGGCTGCTCTTCAGCACGTTTTAAACTTCAAGTGATGTCTCCCTTTGGAGTCATTTCACACCAAGGCTGAGTCACAGTCCTCCTCTGAGCTCTCTGGAAACCACCATCAGTCCCTGTTTCTTGCATCTCTTTCCAGAGATGTCTAGTCATTTACCAGCAAAACACACACATCATTTTTCCTCACATGAAAGAGAGCAAGAGAGCATACAATATATTTTTTTCTGGATCTTGCTTCCCCCCTCCTTCTCTTAATACTACATCTTAGAGACCTTTCCCAATCAATATATACTGAACAGCTTTATCCTTTTTAACTACTCTACAGGGATACCATATGGATGGACCATCATCTATTTCATCAGTGGCTTTTTGTTGAGAATTCAGATGGTCCACCCTCTCATTGCTGTGAACATCTTTGTACACGGCCAGGTCATGCTTCTGCCTCTTCCACACCTGGATGCTTTCCAATGCCCTCCAAGTTTCCCTCCATGAAGCCCATGTTAATCTTTGCTAAGTGAGGCTGGCTGCCCATCTCCGGCTTCCCAGCTCCTGGGGGTAACTCCCCTGTAACACTTACTGAAGGATATTTATTAAAGTGTCTGACTTTCCTTGTATTTTCCTAATTTCTGAGCCTCCAGCATGATTCACAGTGCCCATTACACACAAGATAAGTGCTTATAAATTGCATGAGTGTCACATTTATTTTATGATATTTTAAAAATATTAAAAAATTTTATTTGATTTGACTGTGCCAAGTGGGATCTAGTTCCCTGACCAGGGATTGAACCCAGGATCCTTGGATCGGGAGCACCAAGTCTTAGCCACTGGACCAGCAGAGAAGTCCCTGAATGTCACCTTTAAAGCCCTGACATCCAGAGAACTCCAAGTCTGGCTCCACCCTGACTGATTTCTGCATCATCACCTCCCCAGTGCGTACTGGGTTCTGGGGAGCTCTTTCCTTGTCCCTCACCCACCTTCTTCTTCTCCTGCTTCTCCAGCTTCGCGTGTGCTGTTTCCCCCTCTCTGGGGTGCCCTCCCCTTTCTGAAGCCCTTGCCCCTCCTTCAAGGAAAGGGTCCTCCCCTGCCTCCTTCATGAAGGGAGCTTTCGCTGAAATATCAATCTCTCCCTTTTCTGAACTGCGGCTGCCTTCATAGTCACTTTGGCATATTTTTTCAAGCTCCAGTGCTCACTAATTGTTTCCCGTCTGTTGGTTTTGTGTCCCCAGCTAGACTGTGAGTTCTTTGAGAGCAGAGCATCTTTTGAAACTCCAGCAGCTCTACAATGCCATGCCCATGGTTCAATACTTCTGTATTGGTAAAGCAATGGGGGTCTCCATCAGTTGAGTCGGATCTTAATACCAAGGGCTGGAAAAGGTCCTTGGGGCACCCAGGAAGTGCTAAACATCTCCATCCTGGTAACCTTTGAAGTGGGAGATGTGACCCATGTAGAAAAGCCTGTGGGAGCTTGGCTCTTCCCTAGCCTGCTTAGACTGGGCCTCCGGGGAGTCCTGTTACTCTGCAGTCGTTATGGGCCTGAAGATATCTCTCCATTGCATGTTGCACATAGCACATGCCCTGCTTCCCAGGATCCATGGGAGACACAGAGGACCCAGAGAAAATCGAATGAATTTCACTGAGACCCATGTCCAGTCATATTTCCAGAGGTAATTTGACTCCAGTCCGACTGGCTCAGCCTCCATTTCCATCAAAAAGACATGAAGCACACCATCCATCCCATCAGGGGAGAATAGTGAAGTCACATCTCATAGAGACAAAGGAAACACTTAACCAGTTTTGCAACTGGACTTTGAAAGCAACAAAAGGGAAAAAAGGTAACAGAGTCATGTGTTTACCACTGACAATCCAACGTTGAGGTTCAAATTGATTGGGACTGAGGCTAAGGACAAGCCAGCCTTTGGTAGATAGGAGATCTGCCAACTGGAGATGCAAAATTCAGCTGGATCTTTCTCCATCTCCACCCCTCAACCCCATCCTCGCTTTATACTACCTTCTCTTTAGCCGAAATACCTTGAGCCATTTGAGCTTATGGATGACGCCTGATCAGAAAGAGCTGGCCCTCAAGACATCTATCAGGACTTTCTTTGCCCAGCCTGGCTTACAAACCTCACATCCCAAACCCTGGGATTTGGTGGTTAAACAACGATCCATCTTCACACTGTGATGTTCTGTAGCCTGCCTCCCTCCCCATCCCCCAACAGCAATGCCCAAATGTCACTCATCTGGTCACACTCCATGAGCAAGCGCTTCCTCTGGCAGGGCCTACCCTCCCCATGGTCCCCATTGAGTGGAGGAGGCAGATGTGGAAACAGATCAATGCAAGACAGGGTGGCATGTCCTCCGCGTCATGAATGAACATGGTGCTTTGTGCTCCAAGAAATGAAAGTGACTGATGTTGCCTGCGGGGCTGGGGAAGGACTCACTGACGACAGGGAGCTTCATCTTGAAAGGTGAGTGAGTTTTCCAGGAGGAGGGGGTGGGAGTGGAGGAAAGAATTCAAAGCAGAAGCTATCAAATGTCACAAGGCACAGAAACGGTAATCACGGAAGGTGCCAAGAATGTTCCACAAGGCGAAGGATTCCTGGCAGGTCTGGCTTAAGAGGCATGGGCACTACAGGTGTTTAGAGGCACAGTTAAGGAGTTCATTCTCCCCGCCGCCGTAGGCAGTGAGATGACAGAGCAGGCGTCTAATCAGGAGAGGTGCACGACCAGATTAATCTTTTTGGAAAGGTGATGGTTTAGAGAACATCCTGCATCGGGGACCAGCATCAGAGGCACGGAGACAAGGCAGAGAGGCTTCTTTTGTGATTTTTGAGGCAAGAGAGAGAATGACCAGTGGAGCGGCCGTGGGCAGGACAGTTGGTAGGTAGGAGGCAGAATCTTCTACACTCTGATCGTGGATGGTATGTTTACCTCAGGTAAAGAGGAGCCAGAATGGCAGATGAGGCCAAAGGCTCTGTTTAGGGGGCAGACTGACTCTTGGTGCCATAGATAAGGGATCCAGGAGGAGGGGGAGTATACCTGGGTAGGAACCCAGTGGTTCACCAAAGGGTGGGCAGGACATCCAGAAGGCTCTGTGCGGGTGGACACGATAGAGTCTGTAGTATCTGAAACCACGGGCAGGTAAAGTCTAAGACACAACAGCAAGAATAGAACATCTGGGGACCGGCCTACAGACAGACTGAAAACGAGGGAGCGAGATTCAAGGAGAGGCAGATGGCCATGTGTGAAGGGCAGAGTAAGGATTGAAAACTGGCCTGAGGCAGAAATCTGCTGCTTATAGTACCCAGCATTTCTCTTGGGCCCAACACATGTTGTTGTGTTATTGTTGTGTGTGTGTGTGTTCAGTCATATCTGACTTTTTGTGACCCAATGGACTGTAGCCCACCAGGCTCCTCTGTCCATGGAATCCTCCAGGCAAGAATCCTGGAGTGGGTTGCCGTTCTCTTCTCTAGGAGATCTTCCTGACCCAAGGACTAAACCCTTTTCTCTTACATCTCTTGCATAGGCAGGCAGATTCTTTACCACTGTGGCACCTTGGAAGCCCTGGGAACCTCAACACAGTGATTTCAAAAAAGGGATAGCTAACAGTGCATCTTGTTTGAGTGACCCAGACCCGGCTACCCTCACCTTCCTGAGTCCAGAAGTGGTCACATGACCCAAGCCCAACCAATCAGATGATCACTACTTTCTGGCTATTAGCTTGGCATTTTAGGGTCCAGGGAGGAGGATGGGACTCAAGATAGGCCAGTGAGAGTCAGTTCTAGACTTTTTATCGAAATTATTAAGAAAGAGAAGTGTACTTTCTACTGGGGTTGCTATGGTGTGAGACACCAGAGCTGGGCTTCCAGACGTCAATTTACCACCTCCTGGGGAGAACTAGCCTGAACATGAAAACCCTGCAGAGCAAGGAAGAGCTGAGAAATAGACTCTTATGGATACCATTTACCCTCTGGATCCAGCTATGTCTAGATATTTATTTTCTTTTCTCTTTTTTCTTTTCTTTCTTTCTTTTGTTATTTGGGCCAATACATTTGCTTTTAAGTTTAAACCAATTTGCTCTGGGTTCTGTCCCTTGCAGCCCAAGGAGTTTTGACTCTTATAAGGCCACATGGTTAATGAGAGGCTGCTGGTTACCAGAGTGGCATCTGGAGAAGACTGGATCCAGCTCTGTACTTGACATCACTCAGAATACCATGTCATGTGGTTACTGCCATGGGGGTGGGGGTGAGAACAAACTAGAAATGGAGGAGCTGGCTGAGTCTCAGTACCTGTTAGCGAGAAAATACAATAATTTCCTTTATATTTTTCAAGGGTTGAGTCATCCTGGTCAGCCCCAGCTTGGCACTTCAACTAATTGTTCTTGCCAAGGAAGATGGTGAAGACAGGAAGGCTGATTTATTTGAGGATACACGTATCAACATCATCCTACAGGAGAAAACCAAAGGTATGCTTTGCTGGTGTGAGCTGTTACCTAAGAGGTTTCTTTGGAGACCTCCAAGACCAAAAGCCATGAGGTTAGATGTTCTTTGAGTCTTGAAGTTGATCCAGCACAGATACATGGCATGATGGCCCAGGACCCTGGGAGAGGACATTCCTTTCCTGACAGCACCGATAAGGTTGGAGGATCACTTTATACAAGGTGATCTGAGACCCGGGTCCTGAGAAGGAGCCAGTCGTGTGAATGACTAAGTAGGCAGGAACAGCAACTTCTAAGGTGGTTTGAGAACCAGGAGGAAGGCCATTGTAGCTGGAGTATGGTAAGTGAGGACAGAGGCGGACGACTTGACCTCCTGGTATATGCTGGTCCTGAGTATATTTCCTCTCATCTTTCCATCTGTCAATCCATCCACTCATCTATTCCATAAACATTTGTGACATGTAGACAATGGGTGATGCTAAGACATGAAGGAAATGTTCACAAAGCAAAAGGGGAAAGACCCACAATCTAGGCAGAGAAAACCACATTAGTCAAGCCCTGGAGAGGGACAAGCACACTGCTTGAGGGTTGGGGGCTGTTGGGAAGGGTCTTGAATGCCTGGCCTCCCTCCCAGGGCACCCCCACCATGTAGAACACATACGTGCGGAACAACAGGAATTTTTTTTTTAATTTTTATTTACTTATTTTTGGGTGTGCTGGGTCTTCAGTGCTTTGCAAGGGCTTCTCTAGTTTTGGCAAGCCAGGCTACTCTTCATTTCAGTGCACAGGCTTCTCATTGTGGTGGTTTCTCTCGTTGTGGAGCACAGGCTCTAGAGCAAGGGCTCAGTAGTTGTGGCACACGAGTTTAGTTGCTCCAAGGCATGTGGAATCTTCCCAGACCTGGTTCCTTATCCACTGCACCAGGGAAGTTCCCAGGAAATACTGAGATGTGAAAAAACAGTTTCAGTAAAATTCATGATTCTGGAATAAATCAGATATAGTCTTATACTATATTCTAAACAGCCAAGGGGTAGCAGGGACCAAAAGCTTAAGAAAAAGTGAGGGGGAGAAACACCTAACATGGAAGACTATTCCATCAATTAGCTTAATTTTTTTCTGCCAACCAAGCAAAGACCATCATTAGTTACTATTAGCGATGGCCTGGCTTGGAGAACACCTGTTTTCTGCTGAACGTCACTGGTACAGGCCAGAGGGAGGTGTTTTGGAGCCTCAATCAGGCGGTGACATGATGAGATTTGTGCTTTGGAAAGGTCACCATGGCTGCAGCGTAGAGGATGGATGGAGGGGAAGAGAGAGCATGTGTTAGGCTGCTGGAGAAACACACACGATGAGAACCAGCATTTGGGCAGAATTAATGGAGGCTGCATTCCTTGAAGGCAAGAGTTGTGCTCTGTTTCAGCCCTTGTAGCAGCGCCTGGCAAGAGCTAGGCAGAGCCACTGGTAGATTTTTTAGAAATGCTTCCTGAATTGAATTGTCTGCTATAAAAACCTAATGGAGTCTGGACAAAACAAAACTTGCCTCTCTGCAGCATCTCTCTGCTCATGAGAGGTGTCGTGGCTAGAGACAGACAGAGCTAGGGAGTTTCCAGAGGTTGGAAGTGCTCGGGGTTTTGAGGAGCTGTTTGGGGTGACAGAACACAAAGCTCCTGTCTCCTGAATCTGGCCAGAATCTGCCTGTTAAGTCAGATCTGTGCAAATGAGACATTCATTAGGCTCGGGGGCTTCTGTTGCTCATCCTGATTTAGAAAAAAAAAAAAAAAAAAAATGACCATCTGTCTTCCAAGAGGAGCTAGGAAGGCCCAAGTTAAGAGGTGTCCGTTTGAAACTGTTTCAACCCTTTTTCCACCTGTTTAGACACATCTGGATTTCTAAACCACAGAATCTGAATTTTAAAATGTATTCAGGACCCACCCCCATGCTCCAAACTCTTTGGAGTTTGCTGTGAAGCTTTCCAGCAGGGAGTGTAGCCTGTGTGAGCTTTGTGCTGCTGAAATCAAACACATGGCCATATATGGAGCACTTACTGTGTGCTGGCCCATGGAGTGAGGGCTCCATGAGACCTATCTCATCTAAACGTCTTCCCTGAAGGGTGTGGGTCTCGCCCTGCTGACCCATTTTGTCTAACCACTAACCTGTCAGCACTTGAAAACCTCCTCCTGCCCCTGCCATTGTCTGTCTGCAGCTGGGAAAGTCCATGTTTATGGTTCCCTTCCGCACTGATTACGATGACAAGAAGACAATGAAACACTTGTCTCCCAAAGTGACTTCTTGGATCCACTGACAAAATGTTAGAAAGTGGGTACAAAGCCCAAGAAACAGGACACCCAGGCTCTGTGAGCTTGGGGAGTATTACAGAATCCTATCGCAGGCCAAGAATGAGTCACAAAGAAAGCTTTTAAAATATAAAACCATCAACCTAGATTTCAATTCCAAGGAAACACATACTTGGCCATGAGGGAATGCTTGAAAAAAAGAAAAAAAAATCAGGCTTAAGCCACTTGACAGGAAAATAAAACAGCCAAGGAACATTCAAATATAATGATTTATATCCTCCCCCCACCAACCCACCTCACTCCCAGTATGGGTCAGGGTGTACACAGACTGGACATGGTCTATAGCAGGGTGGGTGTCCCAGCCAGGGCTTCCATTTCACTTAACACAATTTCCCGCACACGATCCCATGCCTGGACGCAGCCGGGTTCTTACTGCACAGTGCTGCCTTCGGGTTGCTATGCCAATCTCATGGATGCTTCATGGTTTCCGTGCTTTCGGGCTCTTGGGTTGCTTGAGGTAGCTGTTCTGGGAATACGAGGTTTTTTCTTCCATTATTTATGTGAGCAAGTGCCTGTTCATTTCTCTCAAAGAAATGGAAGCTTGATTGATTTCCTAAACGTAAGAACAAGATTGTCCTGCAAAAAACATTTAAGACTGACCAGGAAGGGCAACCACCATCTACTGAAACACAAGCCCAGGAGTCTCTAACGCTTTCCCAGGAAAGGGAATGAATGAACGGCTATCCTATATAATATTTGCTCAGCACCTGATAGTTGACAAAGGTTTTCACTTAGCTCATTGGATCTTCACAATAGCCCCGGGGAGGAAGACAGGGAGCACATTACATGGATTATTAAAACCCCACATTTTCCCCCTTCCTAACCGTTAATGGCTCTAAAGGCTTAAAGTCACTCCAGGGCGGTCAGAGAGTTTGTGGAGGATATCTCAGGTCTCTAATTCACTCATGCACAAATTTAAAAAACATTTATCCGGAGCCTAGTACTAAGTAAATGCAATGGCCGAGGGTACAAAGATGAATAAAACACTAAAAACACGGTGCCCGGCAAGAAGATCGCGTTCTAGCCTAGGGGAGAAAGCCACAAGTAAACATGTCCCTGCTTTGCAAGGTGCTGAGAGCTCCAACGAAAGGAACACGATGCCGACCACGTTTCTGTCTGATGTCTTGCCTAACACCAGCTCGGTTGTTATTTACATTGTCTATTCTCCGAAGCAGGAGTAGGGGGCTTAGCCATGCGCCTTGGGTCAGGTCTCACTGCAGGGATCGCACGCGCTGTGGGTGGAGATAGGACTTGTCCCTCTTTCGGCAAACAGGCACATATGTCCCGGGGTGCCGAGCTTGCCTGGGGTCCGCACACAGGCTCTCTGAATTTCCCTCCCCGAGATAACCGGGGTCCCTGCCTTTGGAGCAGCGGCTTTCTTCAGCCGCAGCCGCCTGCTCGGAGAGGCAGGCAGCTCGCTGTCCGCGGTGTCACGCGGCGGCGAGGTTTTGTTTCGCCTGGGCATCGTCCAACGTCCGCGAAAGCCCGCAAACGAGCGCCCCTTCCCTGAGCACCCCACTAGCCCACAGTCCGGCTTCGGAAACCACAGCCCCTTCCTCCAAACCAACGCGCCAGCCCTGCTCTCTGGCTCTCCCGGTTCTTTTTATTTTATGCATTTGGACATTTCCCTCCCGAAGATATGTTTCACAGTAATTTTTCTTTACACAACAGATGCACAGAAACGTTCTCCTTTAGAAAACAAAATTATATGTATATATGTATGTATGTACAGGGTGCCGCCAGCGACACGGCGAAACCCGGCGGGACCCTCGCCCCGCGCCCCGCGGGTGCTACTGACATCCGCGCGCGGGTCTCCGCGCCGGCCCGGCTGCCGCCCTTTGTGAGCGCCGACACCAGCTTTGTTTCCCGTGTTTGCTATCTTTCCTTTGCAAACTCGGCGCTTAGCACGGGGGAGACGCTCGGAAAATGCACGTGTGTGTGTAAAGTTTGTTTCATGCAGAAACAATTGCAGGGATCGGGCCGTTCCCGGGTGCCGGGGCGATTTTCCTTTGTTAAGACTACACTCTCGAGTGCGGCTCGGCGGCCCCACGGTGGTCCCGGCTCGCCCCGGGAAGGGGAACCCGTTGCCGCCCCAGCCCCGAGCCCCTGGGGAGGGGCGGTTGCCCGACTCCACGACCCCGATCCACTCGGGCCCGCGCGCCCGGCCCAGGCTTTCTGGCTCGGGCTTCGGCCTCTGGGCGCTGGGGGGGTGGGGGGGGGGGAGGGAAGGTGACCTCGTGCGGCCAGTAGGGTGGCCTCCTACGGCCCGTGGCGTGGCCCCGGGCAGGACACCCCGCAGGACTCGGGCCTCGCTCGCGGGGCGATAACCTGGCCCCTGCTTGCCGCGCTCGGGCTCGGGCGACTCGATTCCAACGCGCCCCGGCGCAGCCTCTGCCCAAATCCCGCCAACCCGAGTCCGCAACCAAGTGCTGGGTTTGGCGGAGGGCTCCCCGACCCAATTCCAGGGCGGGAAAGCGGGCTGGGGGTGCGGGGGGCGCGGGGCTCGGCTTGGCACACGGGCGCGCTGGCCCACTAGGCAGGGAGAAGTGGTTGGGGGCGGGGGGCTGTCAAAGTTTCGGGAACTTTTCCACTTGAGATTGTACAACCCTGCAGTGCCCCCTACAGAACGCGGCAGCCGGGCAGGTCCCCACGACCCCCCAACTGCGGGCCGCGGCACGGCCCAGGCGGCCTGCAACTCTAGCTGGAGCTTTTGCTTTTTTTTTTTCCCTTTCTCCTGCTTGTTTTCCTGATACATTTTTTTTTTTTTTAGAATTGGGGAAAAAAAAAGCGAGTGCGAGCCGCCGCCTGCAGTGGAGCGTGCTCGGCCTCCAAGAGGCAGTCGTCTCCAACTTTTCCTCTCCCGCCCCAACTCCGCGCGTCTCAAACTTCGGCTCTGCTGGAACCCAAATCTGCCTGCCGCTCGACTCCACTCTAATAAGGGCGCCAAGGCCCCTGGCAGTTGTTTGCAACGTGGGGCCCACGTTCTCGAGGCTCAGGCCTGCCCGAAGGCCTGCTCTCAGCGCCTGGGCCCAGTTGGCAAGGGGGAACCTAGCGTCCCGGCTGCACCCCGGGAGAGGGCGGAGCGCTCCCGTGCCCCGGGGCAGGGGGGTAGGGATCTCCCGCGCCCGGAACGTTGCGAGCAAGGCTTGTGAACGTCGCAGGGGGGCACTCTCGAGAGACGGACAGGAAGAGGGCCAGGGGGGAACGCCAGAACCCGGGACCCACAGCACGGAAACGGCCCAGGGGCTGAGCAGAAGTCAGATCCCGGGATGGAGGGAGCCGAAGAAGAGGAGTGAGGAGGCAGTGAAGGCAGGCTCTGCTGCCCTCCTGGAGGCCGGCAGCCTGCTGGGGCAGTGGAGGACCAGGCCACCCATAAAGGGAAGGGGTCAGGAGGTCGGGGCCCCGGCCTTATAGGGCTCAGACCAGGCCCCAGCAGGAAGCAGCAGGCGTTCAGGGCCCAGGCCTGGCTCGGTTGTCCAAAGGGGGGCCTCAAGCAGGCCTCTCAGGCCTCTGGAGGGCAAACTGAGCCAGAGGCAAGCCTGAAAGCACGGCCCAGACGCGTGTGAGCCAAGTCAGACATAGAAGGTTCGGGCCCTAGGGGGTGTCAGAGACTGATGTGGTAGGGGGCTTACGACTCTTCCAGTCCAAAGCCGGATTGGCCAGTTAGACGCTTGTAGATCCAAGGTTGGATTGGGGAGGGGTCTCTGGGAAGTTGGCTAGCAACGCAAGGATTGGGGGGATTTGAGTGCTTTGAGATCGAAGGCAGGCCCTGGGTAGGGGGAGTCAGACAATTGGAAAGCCGAGGTGCCATCTGGGGAGGGGTCTTTGCGCTTGGAGGAAGCACAGAGCAGCACCTGCTTGGCTGCAGGCCTGCGAAGGGGACCAGGCCAGGCCAAGAGAAAGAAAGTGAATAAACCTGGACTCTTAAGTGGGCGGGGGGCCCCTGAGCTGGGGGTCACAAAGGGTGAGACATGGCCACGAGGCGTTTAACCGACGCTTTCTTGTTGTTGCGGAATAATTCCATCCAAAACCGGCAGCTGTTAGCCGAGCAAGTGAGTAGTCACACCACCTCCAGCCCTCTGCATTCACGTAGCATTGCTGCGGTGAGTCTCCAGGCGGCCTCCGACACACGCCCTGTGTGCACTGCGGCTCTGCCTGTCTGTCTGTCTGTGTCTGTCTCTCTGTTTAAAAAAGAAGATAAGACTAGCATGGAAGTGCGGGGTCTATTGGCTGGGGTCTGCGAGCTTCGATAACCCTGGCTGGGGAAGAAGCATCTAGATCCTGCTCCACCTCTGCCTTGCACGCTCTCTTCACTTCCGCATCCCTCTTCGTCCTCCCCCTTCCACCCCCCGGGTTGTCCCCGCGCGACCGGCGCCTCCAATTTACATATGTTTTAGCACTGAGATTTGGAGGCTTTTTTTCCTGAAGCCTTTTTGTTCCGTTTTGTTTTAAGCGCCCCCCTCCTTCCCCCGTCCGCCCCCGCAGACAGCCTCACTTTGGTTCTGATGGTCGGTTTGCAGGCTGGCAGATCCAAATCCTTGCAAATGAAGGATGCCCTCCTCCCTAGAGAGGAAGGAGTTGGGGTTTTTTTTGGGGGGGGGGCTGTGTTGTTCGTTTTTTTTAAATGGCCTCGCAGCCCTCTGTGCCCGTGTTCTCTGTGAATAATTGCTTGCTGTTTTTCATGGGGGTTCTTGTTTGTGAGGCTGTAAGGTGCTTGCTTCTTCGTTTTCTATTTCCCAGACAGGAAATTAAGCTTTTTCTTCCATAGGAACTTTTTAAAACGAACGTGATGTGTATGTGAAAATTAACCCCCCAAATAGCCCACGGTTTTGATTTAATTAACCTGAACCTTTCTTTAGCCCAGCTGTAGAATCTCTTACAGGGAGGGCCTGGAAGGATGACTGTTGTTTTCCTGTTTGTTTATGATAAAGGACTACTTTCCCCGTCCAAACCTCAGTCTCCTGCTCTGTTGAACAAGGAAGTGGGTGTAGATAGTCTAAACAAAGGGTGATGATGAGCTCTGGGTAGCCTAAATTGAAAAGTTATGATACTAATTTGTAATGGGGGGCTCCTGCCTGTAGACAGGTTGGGTTTGAATAGAAGCAGCATTGGGGGGAGAGTAAAATCACTCTAAGACCGGATTCTTGGGGGTTATGCTTGACATAAGCAGTTTTGGGGCTCTCACACTTACTTCACCTGTTACGGATTATATTCCTTTTAAATTTTTTATGACTTGATCTAAATGCTTCACACACAAAAATGGCTATCTGTCTTGATTATTGACAGAGCACCTATAAAGACAGTTTTTCCTTTTTGTTAATCACAAAAGGAAAATGTATTTGTCCATCTTGCTTATGTAGAAAAGCTATTGTAAACTGTGAACAGCTTTAGGAATAAAATCACGGTAAATTCAAATCAAAAAGCATAGAAAACAGGGACCAACTGAGTGTGTGTAGGTTTTCAGTTACTTGAGAATTTGAAGATTTTTTACATTTGTAAACTGAAAAAAAAAGGTATTATACTAAGTGCAAAATTGAAAACAGGCTAATTCCAGCGCTAATTTTGAAAAGAATGTTCTGGAATAAACTAAGAAATAGAGAGTAGAAATTCAGTGGGGAAAAAAAAAATCCTCAGTGGAACCTTAGTTTTGCTAAGATGTAAAAATTGCATGTTCCTCAAATGGCTTGATTTTATGCTACCTTGTAGAAAGGGAAAAAAAACAACTAAAACTCATGTTAATATTTCTAAAATATTAGTTTTTAACTGATTTTAAAACGTTTGCTTTAAAATTTTTAATCATATAACGTTCAAAATACACTACACCATAGGATAACGTGAGGCTTTTTTGTTATCATTATTAACCATTTGGTCAGACAGTTTAAAAACCTGATGTCCGAGCCGGCAGCTTTTTAAAAGTGCATCTCTAAGTAAAACCTATTTTTTAAATGGATTTCTTAGGCAATTTTAAATATATATATAAACTAAGTCATATAATTTAAAATATATAGCTCATGTGTACAAGTTGGAAGAATAGATACGTCAGAAAATGTACAGGTATATTTAGCTAACTCAGACATTTTCTTGAAAATAGATTTCTAAGTCAAACTAAAAATACATACCTAATTCAGAACACTAAAAAATATTTTCTACATAATATACCATTGAAAATTTTACATATATTGGTTTGACTATTTAAAATTTTTCTCAGATGCTTATAAGAATCAGATCTTTTAAAATATCCTTATAAAAAAATCCTTGTAGTCAATTCATATTATCTGAAAATAGGTTTTGCAATTAAACAAACATGTTTTGCCTAATTTAGAATTAAATAAGTCACATGTATATATTTTTTTATCGTGTGCATTAAAAACACATGGCATGTCATAGATTTCTGAAGTGTTTAGGGGTAAATTATTATATTTTCAGCTTGCTTGCAATTGATTCTACAGAAACTATTTCTGCATTTACACACAGAAACAAATATGGCAAGACAGCATGACTACATAGAGGGTACAATATTTTCAGCTTTTCTGCAAGCTGAAAAAATGTTGTAAACATTTTGGGGAAAAAGCCGTGTCTAACAATTTTTAAAAACTTTATTAAATATTTTTAACTGCATATCTAGCTCATACAAATTTAAAAACCTCGTTTCTGGGTTGTAAATTTTCAAAATCTTGTAGCAAATCAAACAAAATTAATGCTGTCAAATTTGACTGGGTTTTAGGTGATATTAAGAAATTAATTAAAATTCAATAAATTTGTTAGACTTATTAGTGAGATCTACTGAAACGTTTACTATTGAAATGTCCAAATATCACTTACTTTATATTTAATCATAACCCCCCCCACACACAAAGGAAACAAATAAGGCAGAGTGTTCCTTACTGATTGCTAAGTCTACTGATGAGTATTTCAGGGGAGGCTGTTCCATTTTACATACTTTTCTGGGTGTTTGAAAAAGCATAAATAAAAACTTAAAAAATAAATACCTGTCATGTTGAAAACACAAGTAAGACAATTAAAATACAATTTGCATATATTTACTAAAACTCAGGTAATTAAAAAAGAAATAACAAAGCTCTAGTGTCTAACTTAATTTAAAAAATCATAAACTGAAATTTCTATTTTCTAGTTAGAAGAAAAGGCTGTAGAAGTTGATATTGGGGTGGGCAAATTATCTCACAATTAGAAATATATCACAATTTTTTTTAAGCCTGAATTTTCACCTCATTTTGGGTGAAAGCTGTGGAAATTGTAAAGTGGTGTTTGTGCATGAATGTACATATGACACACCTCAAAACAAAGCTCACGTAAAACTATATTCTTCAGAAAATTTAAACAGGCTTTTTTTTTTTATTTTACATCCCTGTTGGAGGAAAAAACTAGAAGTTGGTGGTTGAGGGTGGTATGGTTCATTGTGTGCACCTATAAATGCACACTAAAACAGGTTTTTGCATCCTTCAGGCAAATATGTCACAGCTAAGCAGAATTGAAGGAGGATATGCAGTGACAAAACAAAGTCCCAAGGGCCAGGGGGGACCTAAAGGTCATTTGACCCAACATTCCCTCTGTGATAACCCCTTTGCCTGCTTGCCTTGACCGCATTCTGTGATGGGGATAGGAAATTCCAGCAGGCGTCACCCCCACCTCAATTACTACCAAAAAGCGCTTGCCTCCGTGAACCCCATCTGTCAGTGTCTTGCATCCTGTGATCCCTGGCCCCGGCCCCGGCCCCTAGGGTCTGACACAGGAAGCCCTTTCCTCCTCCTGCAAGACAGATAACCCTGCAGCTTGCTTGTGCCCCGGACCTTTCTCTAGCTCAGCAGTCCTGGCTCAGGCAGGGAGGTTAAGTTTCTTGCCTATGCATGAAGTCTAGTTTTCTGGTTTTTTCCTGTGGGCATTTTAAAGTTCAGCGCCCAGAACTGAACAAAATTCTACTTAATTGTGGTCTCCATTGTGTTGATATTAGTAAAACTAATTGTGAAAGGCCAGGGGTTTGATTTTTTTTTTTTTTTTTTTTTTTAGACTCTCAGCAAAATGCAGCTGTTGCCATTTCCCATTCATTCTGCTTTGGCCTCAGTTTCAGATGCCCCGTCACGGTTGTGCCTCAGGGCAGCATGAAATACAGGGAAGAGCACTGGACTCCAAACCTGGGAATTTAGGGCCAAGTCACACTCTGGCTGACTCAGAATGTAGGTCTCTGGGCAAGCTTTTAATCTCTTCTGACATCTTTTGCCTGATTTGTAAATTGAGGGTTTGAGTTAGGGGAGATTTCTAGTAAGTAGTCCTGTGGATTGAGCAGTGCTTTCTCAAATTCTCTTTTAATGCATTGTTTCTCCTAACCAAGCCTTGCAGTCTTAGCTTTAATTTGAAAAGGAGGAAATCATAGTCAACAGCATTGCCCTGTCCACCAGCCAGATGTTACCGCAAAAATCCTCAAAAGTAGCTCCAGTACTGTGGGGAAGTAGCTTTGACATTCCATCTGCCAAGTGCAGGTTTTAAGGCAACACCTCATTCAAAAAGTTACAGGCAGCTTAGCTTTAGGAAGCTAAGAATTTATAGTGTTAAATAGTCACTCAAAAAAAAAGAAAAATGTGTAAAGTCTTAAATGAATGACAGGTAGATGCTAGGTTGCTGTTCTGATCTGATGAGGTGTTATGTGGCCTGTGTGATTCCCTTTCATCCCTGGAAACAGATCTTAGGAGGGGACTTGAGCTGCTTTGCCTAATCTATTCTCTGCTTTAAAATAATACACAATCTATAAATGGAAGCTGAAGTTAATTGGTCTTAGATTAGTTTGAAAGTAGCACATTATTTTTAATAAAATACATGGTGTGTTTTAGGGGGGGAAGACTGAAGGTTAAATATGTTTATAAGAAATCTGAAGTCCTTCTTCAGTCTTGACAGTGATACTAGTCCAAGATTTATTGAGCACTCACCGGCTTGGGGCTTGTCCTTCTGCACGTGTAGCCTCACTTAGTCCTCATAGAGCTCCATCACACAGGTGCTGCTGTTTTTTTCTCTGGATACAGATCCGGAAACTGAGGTTTCAAGGAGTTAGGAAACTTGCTCAGTGGTGCCCACCGGGCGAGCCAGGGAGCTGGGATAGGAACGCAGGCAGGCCTGGCTCTGAGCCCCTGCTACCTAGTGGGCCACAGGAGTGCTGGCAGCTTTTCCTGGACATGTGCTGCAGGTCCTGGAGAAAGGAGGAACCCATTTAAAAGAATATATATACACACATATATACATATATATTTTTTTTTACTATAACATCTTTATCTCACTTTACAATCACGCCAGTCCATTTTAACCTCCACATTGAAGATTCTAAGTTTTAGTCCATGCCGAGTCTGTTGGAAAATTAGTCCCCTGTCTTTAGAATCCAAGTATGAAATCATTGTATATTTCTCTTTAGATCTATTTGCTTTTCTGCTTCTAAAGATTCCATTTGAGCAGAGAGGCTTACTTGAGAATAAGGGTACTTTGTTGGATGAAAGTGAAGCAAACTTTTATTTTGGCAGTAACGGAAATAAAGTAAATATCACTATAGCATAGACCTGTATTTCCAACTCATTTTGCTCAACTTTTCCAGACTTCCTGAGTAAACACAGATGGGTTTCCACTTATTTTTCAGTTTTCTGTAGAAAGTTCTTTAGACCTTAAATTCCACATGCTACTTGGAGTTTTCAGTATTTGCTTGATTGCACGCCGTTGGCAGGTCAGAAGCCTCGACTCAGACATTATGAAGATTTAGAAGGTGATGATGCGTAGCATCGTGTTTTTCTTTGGCTCTGTTTCGGTTTTTCCTGATGGTAATTCTAAATGTTTTCATTCAGGTCTTGACAAAGTTTCCTGGTGAATTGGTGGCAGGGGGAGTTTCAAAACCTGCTAAGTTTAAGTAGCAAAGTCGGAGGGATTGATGTGCTTCAAAAAGATGATCTCCTGAATCTAGTTCCTGATGTGGTACTCGTTGCCTGTCACTAGTAACTCCCTGAAGTGCTGGTAAAAGTAGAGAGGCTGGAAGGTGGGGTAGAAAGAGGCCTGAACACCTGGGTCTGTCTGAATCTCAGCCCTGTGCCTTTGGGGAAATGAATTTATATATTCTAAAACTTGATTTTCTTATTTGTAAAAGAAAAAAAGAAAAATATACCCAAGATTCTGATTTCACCTCTTGTCAACTAATAATTGCAGAGACTGAGAGATCGGGCTGTGTGCTTCATTAATAATCCAAGAGGCCAGGCTCCTGTGCAGCAGAGATCTTAACCAGGGTCTGCAGTAATATTTTATCCAAAGATTAGACGCCAAGGAACCCCTGCAAAATGGGTAGATATGCAGGTTGAGATACCGAATTAGAGGTTTTGCCCTGTGTCTTGTATTATTAATAAAAACACCTCAGTGCTTTCGTGCTGAAATATTAGCTTTTTTTTTTAAAAAAGGAGGTTTTTCTTTTATTAAAGTAAAAGGTAATTAAATCAGATTTCCATTTGACACTGTCTCCTCTATTAGCATCTTATAGTACTGCTGTCATGGCAGGGTATACACAGAAATACAGTTCTTGCTCTCATGGCAAATTGTAGAAGGAATGAAGGGGCCTTTCAGCTTCCTATAATGTCAGCTAATTGAATTTTTACACGGAGGAATGTTGTGTGGTTACACTGTTATTACTGTCACTGTTTAATAGTATTTTGGCCCTGATAGACCAGTTTCATTTGCACTATTAATTTTTAAATAAGGAAGTTATGTTTATTTTCTAAATTTACTGCTCAGGATAAAAAAAAATATCAACACAGTTGATTATTGAAATTCACCACTAAGTATTTCAGTAATCAATACTGTTAAAAAAAAAAAAAGGACCTATTTGTTCACATTATCTATCATTAGTAAAGATCTGTTTAGAAAATAGAGTTCCACGTTGATTGTAAAAAGATCCTTTCCTTTTAAATTGAAACTTAATCTTCTGCCTGCCGATGCTTCTTCCTTTCTGCTCCTCTTAAAAAAAAAAAAACTCCCCTTTTTGTTTTTACTTTTTTTAATAATAGCCTTATAATAACAGTGTGCCTCCTAGACTTATTATAATACATGCCAAGCACATGGGGAGAGTTTTCCTTTTCTTGTACCACCTGTGTCTCTCTCCGGGGACAAGTGGTTCTCGGCTTGCTTATTGCCACGGAGGAAGCCGTGTCTGCGGGATTTAATTTGCAGAGCCCTTACATATGTGGTCACTCAAATATCATCTGAATACGGCCATAGACAATTCTTGTGGGCTGTTCACGTTCTGATTTTGCTGTATTTGCAGTGCTGATTTACGTGCTAAAATTTACTTTTATTTGACACAGTGAAATTATGTTTTAGCTTTGCTCTCTTATCTTCCTAAGGGAAATTTAGAATATTGTATATGCTATTTGACATTTGTGAAATAGAAATACCATATTTTATTGCATTTAAAACAAGTATGTTTTGTTTCTATTGTATTTTAATTTTTACAGCTGTTTATTGTTTGATTCCTACCTCTTTTACCAGAACAAGCACAGTAAATAAAAGTAAAAAACACAGTAAATTAAATATTGATACAGCTTTTTTTTTTAAAGCAAGAATTAGAAGGGGGAGATTTTTTAAAAGCTTTGATTAGTAGATCTGTATTTTTAGTCAACTTAAGAGTTGCTTGAAATCTCAGTGTTTTCTCAACTGACCATCCCTTATCTATCTGTCTGTCTGTCCCCATCCTTTGTTGTTTTTTGTTTTTTTTTTTCCCCCCCGCTGTCCCTAACTGGATGGGCTGATGGCAACAACATATCTCTTCAGGAGCTGGATGAGGTATTGTGTTTTCAATATTTTTGAATGTCAGTATATACAATTAATGCCTGTTTCTCTGAAATCTTTGGTTATATGTAAAATGCTAACAGAGTTTACACATATTTTAGCATTTGTCATGATTACTTCTCCTTGTTGTGTTTTACAATTTAATCCTTAGGATTCATTTACTGTGTTTTCATACCAGGTGAATTGACGATGTAGAGAAGGGCTTGGTAACAGTATCTGCTACTCTTGGGAAAGTGTCTCAACTCTGGAGGCAGTAAAGGTTGAACGCGTTCTCCCACTTAAAATCAGCCAGATTGTTTTCAGATGATGCACGAAGCTCCCTTGGCTCCCCAGGCTGTGCAGGGGGGTCGTGGGGGCGGGCTGGTGGTGGTGCAGGAGGACGTGATGTCTGGCAGAAGCCCTCAGGAAGCCGGCCCCAGAGCCACCAGACCTGTTGAGCTGTCTGCTGAGGTGTCACTGGTATGGAGCGAGTGACCCTTGGGTCGTGCTGACTGACTAATGGTTACGTGGCCCCCTTCCTAGCAGCACGATTTTGGCCTTTTCATTACTTATTAGCAATTCTCCCGGAAGATGGAGAGGGTACGTGTTCACAGCACTTTATTCCAGTCATGCTAATAAAGCGTGGAGGAAAAAAGAGATTGAACTGTGATGGTTGGCTTTGTGTTTTCTATTAACTGTTTCAGCCAGGAAGGGGTTGGAAATACTTTTCCTCAGGATATACATTTTTAAAAGGGCCCTTTTAAAATTGGGGGTGGGAGGGTGTCCTTGGCTTTTGTTTTAATTTGGAAGTAGGAACTGTGAGGTGGGGTTAGACCCACTCACTGTCTTTGAAACCAGTGGGTCCCTTACTTGTTGGTAATAACTGCAGATGGGAGACAGCCTGAAGACCCTTCCTGGGGAGCTGGTTGCATGAAGTGTGCAGCCTCGCTTGCTCCCTGTGCTGCGCCTGTGAGAGGCTCCAGCCTGTCTCAGGCCTGCGGGGCAGTGAGCTCCCAGATGCAGGGCCATGTGGGAAGAAGCCTGATGTATAATGATGGATACTGCAATTCCCACTCTTTTTAAAAAAAATTATTTATGTTTTATTTATTTATTTTTTAAGAACAATAACTCACATTCAGGCTTGTGAGTACTTGGGAGATTTTTGAAAAGAGACACAAGAAGCTGTTGACAATGGATAACTTCCAGGAAGTCTGGGGTGGAAGGGAAACTGCCAACCCTTTTCTTAGGTCGGGCAGATAGTTTTAAACCATGCGCGTCTATTGCTTGAGTCATTAAGAACCAATTAGTATTGAAAACCAAACCCATCCATCTAGGAATGGGTGCTGCCCTTACTGAATGGTTTGGAAACGTGGAACCTGTGGCCCCCAAAAAGAAGTGTGCCCTGGTTGGGATGGTGGGGGGGCGGTGCTGGGAAACAGTCACAGTGGCCTAAGTTTGAACACTTCTCCCACTCGGCTCATCAGGGTCATCTTTCCTGAGGGCTCCGCCGTCTGAACCTATTTCCAGGCTCTCCTACTTCCTCTTCAGGCAGTAAGTTCCACACACTGGCTCCCCCCGCCCCACCCCAAGTTCTCTCTGCCACATTCTGGAGCAGAGACCCAGAGTGAGAGCCACCTTTCCGGCCACATGCCCCGAGGCCCAGCCTGTCCATTCTGAGGCCGCATGGCCCCTCAGCCCGCCACCCGTTCACTTCCCCTTCTTGTCCTTTGTCCAGAATCAGCACATCCGTTATGAAGTGAGTTGTACATGACATGTCTTGTATTTACTTCATTAATTCATTGCATTTAGTGTTGACTCACGCACTTAATTATGAGTGTGTGTTTATTACGACTGCGTGCCCGGTGCTGAGCAAGAAGCGGGGCCGTGTTGTGAACAGCGTCCAGAGTCCCAGCTTTGCCAGGGTGCAGTCGGGCTTCCAGTTGCCCCCGACGTGGGTCAGATGGAGGCCATCCCTGTGTCGGTGAGGCCCAAGCACGCTGTCCTGACTGTGTCATGGTGGCCACATGGGTTTGTCATTTCTCCTTCTCAAATCACCTTGAAAATCAGCTGCACCCTGGGAATACCAGGCTCTGCTCTTCTCCAGAAACAAGTAAGGAGTGCCCTGGGAGAACACCACCCCATCACTCTCCTGGCCTTGATCTCGTCTACTCCCCACCTATGACAGAGTCATCTCCCAAATTGTTGGCTTTTTAAGTTCATAGAAGGAATGATTTTTAAAATTACAAGATGTAAGCATCAGGTTCCCAAACCACATAGCCTGGGAAGGGCAGGGAGAAGTGGCTGGAGCGTGGGGCCAGCCAGCATGGGCTGCTCCCTGGTACCCCTGCTGGGGGCAGCATTGAGAAGGGAAGTCTCAGCCCCTTGGTATCGGTGTTTGAGGAACAGGGCGCCGTCTTCTCTGCAGGTCTGTCTTGGGCTGAAAGTGGGGGTTCAGTCCATAACCTATGGTGCGTGCAGTTGTTGCTTCCTACTTTTTTTTTTTTTAAGTTTGTTTATGAGAGTTGAGGGGAAAAGGAAGGTTAGTGAACCTAGCAACATTTTGTCTGGGTGGTGAGGTTGTCAGAATTTTTAATTCTGTATTTTTTGCACACATAAAGAAATGACTATCTTGAACATTTATTGTTTCATAATCAGAAAAGGTAAACACTATTTTAAAACGATCACAGATCAGAGAGAAAAAAATGGTGCTGATAGCCCCCAACTCTTTTATATAACATGCTTCTTCACTCCCTCCAAGGAAGGAGGTTTCTTCAGCCTTAAATGTCTGTTAGCCATCTGAGCACAGTGAGTTGACTGCACCACGTACATGCCCACCTTGTCTCAGGTGGAAACCAGGGCCGCCAGGCGGTGTTTGCCAACTTCCCATCTGGACTTGCCGCAAACGATCCAGAATTGTCAGTATTGGTTCTTATTACCAGTGCATTATGACTGACCTTAGTTTATTTTTTTTTAGATGAGTGTGCATGTGTGTGTGGATATATTTGACTTTCCTAATCTCTCCAGAGGCTTTGCATATCCTTAATCTTATGGAACACTAAATCAGACTTCTCATAAAGGTCGGGTTTTATAAGAGGAGGAAGGCTGTATAGTTGGAACAGCAAGATTTATAAGGCTGTGTCGTGTGTGTGTGTGTGTGTGTGTGTGTTTTCTGTCCATAGATCAAGCGCTTGTCCGTGCTATCTGGTCTTCTTTAAAGGGACAGTTGTCGATGTCTGAAGTGGACCGAGGGCATAGATAACTTTGATGAACTCAACAAGAAGCCAGTGGGCGTGCCATTGTGAGCAACCGTTGGGATCTTCCTGCACTGATGCGCTTGAGCTGGGTGACTCTGGGGTGGGGTCACACACCCTATAGTTCTTAGAGGACAGAGTTACAAATAAGAATTCTTAAATTCTTAATTCTCAGGAGTACAATTTTATTTATATATTATTTTCTTATTTAAAAACATGGAAAGTTTTTTTTTTTTTTTTTTTAACTTGAGAAGCATAAGTTCGTTAAGAAAAGCTTTACTGCCCATCATCGTCTCTTCACTGGGGGGACATGGAATGGAAGAGCAGCAAGTAAAGTGAGTGAAAAACCTGACAGCTTTTTAAGGCCTGAGTTGACTTGAATGGCAGCTTGGAAACGAACATATTTTGGATCTTAAAAATGAGAAAACGTTGAAATGAGAAGTGAGGTTTCTGAAGTTGAAAGGGTGATTGTTTTGCATTTAAAATGTATTTTTTTAATGTTCATATTTGTTCCCAGTTTTAATTGACGGTTATCTTCCATTAGATTTTCCCTTCCTAAAACAGTCTATTTTTTTTTTTAAATGGTACATACTGTGATATGTATTACAAGCTGATTCCGATCAAATAAATGACACGTTTCTTGTAAGGCTGCCTGTCTTAATCATGGTAAACTCTTGCTATAGATGGTATCATAAAGGGGACAAATTATTCCCTGTTTAAAGTTTTTAGTCTTAGAGAATCAGCTATTCTGTCTCATTGGCACAATCCTGATACAGCCTGTGGAAAGCTGGGGCTGGCTAGCTGGGGAGTCATCTCTCCCCTTGGTCCCCAGCAAGCTTCCTTGACACGCCTAAAGAGGGTGTGTGTGCGCAGTCTTTTACCTGCATTTTTTGGGGGCACAGGTCTATTATGTAAAACCAAGTACTGCTTAAAAAAGTGTTGAATCCACTTCAACTGATTTCATATGTGATTTATAAAAATTTCTCACTTGTTTTTGAGAAATTGATACTAGTTACTACTGTGCAGATAAACTTAGGTAGACCCTCTGTATCTTTTTGGTTTAGTGTATTTTGGTTAACAGTCACAACAGTACAGAATTGTGAGTTTAGAATCTCTTAATAAAACAAATGACTACCATCATTTTATTGAGATATGGTTCAATAGTAACAGGCAGTGTGTTAGATGATCCACTGGCGCAGTGGAAACTCAATGACCCGCAGGTGTCGCTTTGTGGGAACAGCTGGAGGTTTAAGTTCTGCTCCAGGTAGGCAGCAGCTCTGTGTCCAGTGCCTGCTGTCCAGCCAGCAGGTGCTGGGTGCTGGTCTATGGTTGGTCCCTTTTGGTTTGGTCATTGTGCCCACTCCAAGACTGCACAGCTCTTGGTGGCTTTGGGGGCAGTTTTGAGGAGTACACAGCTGTGTGTGGGGTGAGGGGCTGTGTCTGCAGAACTCGAGAGAGGCCAGTTTGTCCAGCCTCTGTGCCCAGCTGAGCCTATCCTGTGGTCCCTGGTGCTGCTGGTGGGAAATGGATCCGAGGACTGTGTCTTGTGTTGTTGTTGTTTGAAGGTGAGGGCTTGTTATCCTGATAACATTTTCTTAGCAAATTGCAGTTGTATTTCATGGGCCTGCCAAAGTGATTGGCAGCTGGTGGGGTGATTGGGGCTTCCGGAGTCAGCCAACCCAGGTTTTAATCTGTCACATAATAGCTTTGTGACCTTGGGCAAGCTAGTTAACTTTTCTGGGTTTCAATTTCCTCATTTATAGATTGGAATAATAGCCCCTAGCTCACCTAGCTTGTGCGAGGGTTAAAATAATAAAAGGAAGGTAAAATTCCTATTAGTGAACTCTTAAAAACAAACAAGGTGGCTGTGGTTGAGAATTACACAGCACAGACGCAGAGCCCCGATAGCGCAGGTGGGGTGACGCACCATTTGTTCAGGACCTGAAATGACACTGGCCCTGCAGGGTCCACGCCACTGCGGAAGGCGCTGGGCCTGATCACGATTCATATGCCCAGGGAGCACTGCTGGGGCGGCTGGTCCCTTCAGCGTGGTCATTGCGTCAGACGCCCCCCCCCACCCCCCCACCCCCGAGCCAGTGGGGGCAGCGCCTCCCCCGCTGTGACAGAGCCGGACGCAAGACTCCAGTGTGCTTTTAGGAATTTTGCTGTAATCTCCCTGTTCCGGGTTTAGGGCTGTTGCTTGAAGAATTCTTTTAATGTAGGCTTTTCCTTGTGTGATTTTTTTTTTTTTTACCCCCTTTTATCCTTATCTGAGGATGTTAAAAATTTTGCCTTTGTTCCTTTATTGTTAGAAAAAAAAAAAAAAAAATTTGCCGAATGAGTGAAAAAATAAATTTAGATAAATGCAGGGAGTGGTGAAGAAAAGCAGTATACATTCTCTACCCAGTTCTGCAGTGCGATTTAGAAAATGTACAAAGTCCTACCTGTAGCAGACTTCTATATGCTGTTTTCCATTATTTCCTGATCATCATTTGCATCTTTTGAAACTGGCGTTTATAAATTCTGAACTCTGGAGGGGTACCTCAAGATCCTTTCAGCTGTTCACTGCCTCCAGGCAAGAGAACAGTTTAACCACACCAAACCTGTGATTTCTCTCCCATTCTTAAAAGCTTTCCAAGGCAGTGTATTACATAGGTAAAATAAACAAGTACTACGGAGATCATTTGAAAATAAGGGAAAATGTTGCCTGTGGACATTTAACCAAAGAAAGGGAGTGACAGTGTAAGATTGCCTTGAGATTTTAAGGATTGCTTTTGCCAAATGGTAGATAATTTGCGGACTGTTTTAGGCAGCTCTTTGACACATTTTAAACCTGATTAATGATCTTGTGACTAAGATAACTGGATCAGCCCTATTTACGAAATAAGCTAAGTGTCTGTAAGTAAACCTTGAAATGTTTGCATTGGTTCCATTTATAGCCTAGAATATTTTCTTTTTTAATGTGTCTGATCAAATGAATTGCTGAGTTTCATGCCACCCCATCATAGTACAATACTAAGGTTTTTCTTTTAAGGATCTCTTGTTGACTTTTTCATTAACATTTTCATAGCCAGATCAAGTCAAATTCATATTCACAAGTATGTCCAAGGAAATTAAGAAGTGGTACGTGGAAAGATAGGAAAACAGTTCCATATCCTAGCAGTATCAAAAGCAAGTTTGTAATCCAGGCAAGTGCATTTGCTCCTCTATTTCTGTCTTAGTGAGCGACATTTAAAAGGGAGTGAGAGTGTGCTTGTCTGGACTGAATTTGAATAATTTTTAATGTCCCTTTATTTCTTTGTAGCTCGCTGATGATCGCATGGCTCTGGTGTCAGGCATCAGCTTGGACCCAGAAGCCGCAATTGGTGTGACAAAGCGGTCCCCTCCTAAATGGGTGGATGGAGTGGATGAAGTAAGTGGAATGTTCGTTTCACACTCTCTTATTTATTGAGGTAATTATGACATTAATATGTTTTAAGGTATCTGCCATAAAGATTGATTTGGCTGCAACTTGAATGCATGTCCTTGTAAGTGTGTTGGCTTTAGAATTATTCAGGTCACACACCACAAGAAGGGTGTGTATGTCTGTGGGCATGCTTGTGATTTTGGTTTTAGTAGTAACTGGTGGCTCAGTGGTAAAGAATCCGCCTGCCAATGCAGGAGACTCGGGTTTGATCCCTGGGTTGGGAAGATTAACCCCTGGAGAAGGAAATGGATACCCACACCAGTGTTCTTTCCTGGGAGATCCCATGGACAGCGGAGCCTGGCACGCTACAGTCCATGGGTCACAAAAGAGTTGGACCTGTCTTAGTGACTAAACAACACCCGAATTACAGAAAGAAACTGAAGAACTGTGTAACCAGAAAGAGTGGTATTTGAATGTCTGGTGGTTTGAATTAAAGGTTGCTCAGTCAACTATGAATTGGCTGAAGACTGAGCTCCATACTCTTGCGTGTAGCTGGTTGTCTCAGAGGCAGACAGACACTTGGAGGGAGAGAGTAGAGCTCTGGGATTTCATTTGTTTAGATACAGTATGATGTTGGGCGGATTAAACAGAAGATGAAGGAGTTAGCCAGCCTTCATGACCAGCACTTAAACCGACCTACCCTGGATGACAGCAGCGAGCAGGAGCATGCCATTGAGATAACCACACAGGAGATCACCCAGGTGAGGGGGAAGGGGTCCTCAGGTGGGAACTTGGTCTCCCGGCCTCCTCACCCTCTCAAAAGCCAGCCCACAGAACAGTGCTAAATGAGGCCTAGAGTTTTGCTTCCCAGCTTGAAGTTCACAGAGGGACCCAGGAGGCCCTGAGCTCCTCCAGGTTTCAGCATCTGCACTCCTTGTCCTGCAGGAGTGGGGACTGTTTTTTGATTGTTTTTAAATACTACTATGGATTGATCTGAAAATTAAATTCAGAGCATTATTGAGTTCAATCATTTGATTTTAAGATGTGTAACTTCTATTGTATACTAGTTTGCAAATTTTTTTCTTGTTTAAAAAAAAGGGTAGTTGTAATTGAACAGATGGGGAGCAGTTGCCCAGGCTGAATCTCTTGATATCCCAGAGAAACTCAGCCTCCTGGAAGTGTCTCTTGTAAAATGTTAAACTTGAGTAATTTTAAAATAATGTGACTCAGGACTTCCCTGATGGTCCAGTGGTTAAAAATCCGCCTTGCAACACAGGGGACACAGGTTCCATCCCTGGTTGGGGGAGCTAAGATCCTACATGCCCCCTTGCCAAAAAAAAAACAAAACATAAAGCAGGAACAATATTGTAATAAACTCAATAAAGACTTTTTTAAAAAGATACTTTAAAAATCTTAAAAAGCAGTGTGACTAGTGTATAAATAAGCAGTTACATTTTTCATTTGTTTACACGTCCTGGGTTGCCGCTGCACAGGATGGGGCATGACGCGTGGGGAAGCCCTGGGGTGTTAAGAGCATCTGGGTCCTGGCTTTTAGCGACTAACAGTAATATGATTCTCCTTTAACTTCTCAGACCCCAGTGTTGTCATCTGTAAAATGGAAACGATAATAGTAGTACCTGCCTCTTAGTTAGGGTGGCTGTCGGGACTAAATGAGAAGGCTGTGAGGAGCAGTGCGCACGCATGTGCACACTCAGCATCTGTTCAGGTCTGGTTCAGCTGCGATTTCCTGGCCATCCTCAGCGCCAGCCTGTGCAGCCAGAGCCCCTGTGTGTCTCACTCCGGCATGCAGGCACCTTGGGGCCCCCGGCCCACTGTGAGCGCCCCCTGTCCTCCCAGCTCTTCCATAGGTGTCAGCGTGCGGTGCAGGCGCTGCCCAGCCGGGCCCGCCGGGCCTGCTCGGAGCAGGAGGAGCGGCTCCTCCGAAACGTGGTGGCCTCGCTGGCCCAGGCCCTGCAGGAGCTGTCCACCAGCTTCCGGCACGCACAGTCCAGCTACCTCCGACGTGAGTGTCCACCCCTGCCAGGCTCTCCAGTGACGAGCGTCCCAGCGCTCAGGTCACAGGACAACTCTGTGTTTTGTGTCTTCTTCTGCTGGTTCTCCATTTTGTCCTTTGCTTTTCATGGTTAGCCTTTGCATATCCTCTTACTTCGCGGGGTAGAAAGTAGCTCTTTCTGCCCCCAGAGGTAGCCACATCCAGGTTGAGGCCACCCCATGGGGCATTGACAGTCCTCCTCTAAAACAACAAAAGAGAAACTCTTTTGTCAAGTTTAAAGTATTTGAAAATCAATCTAGCATATTATAAAAGCATGTAGTTTTCTAGGTGTTAGGCTTGCAGGAGCTGCTGATAAATGGGTAAAAATAGTTGTAATCATGTTGAAGCTTTATATTTGCCTATCTGTCTAAACACCTTACCTGGGAATAGTTAAAGCAGACACATTCTCTCCCAGCCTCCCTTCCTTCCCAAATAGTGCAAAGTCAGGTTTCACCTACATCCTCATTCAGAGCACCCATAAACTGGCTTTTTCTGTATTGCCATTGTAATCAATGATATCCCCATATGCTCCCCAAAAGCTAGTTCTCCCTCCTGACAACTGGCATATTTGTGTTTGTGCTTTCATTTTACTACTTCTAAAATTTGATTAGGGCCACTTGGAATTCTTAGCAGATATACTTTTAGAGAGAAATACTTAATGTTTTAAATGTTTTTAGCAGCAGCTAAGTGTTTCTGCTCCACTGAGAGCGTCTCAGATGATGGTGTTGCATTGTCACTCACCTGGCACCCAGTGAACTGTTCATACTCGCAGTGTGGTTTCTGTCCTAAGTAACCCCAAATGCTTGCCTGCTGTTGCATGGTTGTGGTCCTTTACTGTCCCCCATCTCTGCTGGAGGTGAGCAGGGCTGCTTCTAAAGTGGCCAAGAATGTCTCCATTTTGACTGTTGAGTTTTACTCTAGATGCCCCCTTTTAATGGTGGAACAGTAACCAGAACGGTTTCCGTATTCAAGTAAAGTGAATTCCTATCCACGACAGGCATGAAGAATCGAGAGGAAAGATCCCAGCATTTTTTTGCTACATCAGTACCGCTGATGGACGATGGCGAGGATAATACTCTGTATGACCGGGTACGTGTCGGGGCCACAGACCCGCCTGCTGCTCATGTGCACTCTGCTCTGTTTCCTTCTCTTTTCGGACCTTTAGCTTCCCTGAGACACAGCTGGATTGGCACTGTGTGGCGTGCACATCCATCAAGTGCTTTGCAGCTGGCGGGAGAACAGTCGTGGGGGCCATACTGTTTCTTCCTTTCTAAAGACTGCACGGAGACCTTGTCAGGTGCCTTCCAGAATCTTCTGGAAAGCAGTCTGCACACCCCACTCCCAGGAAGAACCCTGAGACACGCAGGCTTCTCCCTGGTGCTTTTGCCGCTTGGCTCTGGGGCAGCTGCCGACAGGGGTTCTCTGTGTCCCCGCTTTGGCCGGTGGTGCTTTAGAGCCCGCTGATTCAGGGAGATCTTTCTTGTTAGGAAAAATAAGTGCTTGTGTGTGGTGTGCTCTATAGAAATAGTTTCAAATTTTATTTTCTTTAAGTTATATCTAAAATCGTACTTCATGTGCACATTTCGTCCTTTTTGTTTGGCTAGGGCTTTACAGACGAGCAGCTAGTGCTGGTGGAGCAGAACACGCTGCTGGTGGAGGAACGGGAGAGGGAGATTCGCCAGATCGTGCAGTCCATCTCTGACCTGAACGAGATATTTAGGGACCTGGGAGCCATGATCGTAGAACAGGTGTGTGCATTTACCTGCCTCGTCAGTGGGCTCTCTTGCCCTGATACCTCATTCTTCCCCAGGCTTTTCGATTCTGCACTTCTGTCAGGAAAGCAGTTGTAACCTATTCCTTCTGTGTATATACAGTGTGTGTGCTCAGTCATGTCCGACTCTTTGTGACCCCATGGACTCTAGCCTGCCACGCTCCTGTGTCCATGGGACTCTCCCAGGCAAGAATACTGGAGTGGGTTGCCGTTTCCTACTCCAGGGAATTTTCACGACTCACTATGTATGTGTGTATGTATATACGAGTACAAATTCTATGCAGACTGCTGTCATGCCCCATAAAAATACTAATAAACTATTTTTTAGATGAGAAACAGGTGTCAGTGACAGTGCTCACGTCCTCTGCCTCCATCCCAGGGCTGCTCCCAGGAGCACCCCGTGCCGGGAGCCTGGCTGGCTCTGCCCACGCTCAGCGGTGATTGTGACGATGGATAAGTTTTCCCATCTAATTTTGGCAGGTTATTGTGTAAAGGCAACTGGAACCACTAGCCCTCAAGTAGAATTAGATTGTTTGTTCACTGTTAAAATCTGATTAGGGTGTTTTATTATCTTGCCAGTGGGGATTTGGGTCCTGATCCCCCGAAACCAGCTGCAGACTAGAGCAGACAAGGCTGTAGAAGATCTAGTTAGGTTAATTACTCCCGTGGCTCTCATGGAACTGTTCGTGCTGTCGTCTCCCAACGCAGCACACTTCTGTTCAGAGCCCCATCCTTCCGTGGAGCCTGGTGTTCTCTTCTTCCTGTTTGAACCCAGCAATTAAAAAATTACAGGCAAAACTCTCCTGGAGGCGAACGTGTGATTTTACATGGTGTGTTGGAGCTAGCCGTGTTTGCTCTGACCCATGGAGGCGTGTGGAGATTCTCAGACATGATAGTAAGTTTCCAGACCTCATTCTAATCAGGCCTGGCTTAACTGGCCTTCTCTGCTTCCTTGAACCTGTGAGTTTAAGCCACAGATGGGCACAGAAGCAAGCCCTTCACCACTCAGAGCCTGTTTCCACTGAACCATGTATTTCTTAAAGCCCCATTAAGCCTGAATATGGAGTATCCTGTAGTGGCTAAACCCAAAAAAGAAACCTCAATTTGTCAGTATTTTCTTCTCATGAGCTAGGCTTTCCTGCAGCTAACGGCGGCACTCTGCCACTGAGCACCTCACTCTGCTTGGTGATGGACTCCAGAGCTGACAGGATGTCCCTTTACCCCACAGTCAAGTAGAACAGATAATCCCGTGGATGACAATGCCTGCAATCTGCATCTCTCATTTCTGAAGCTCCATTTTCCCAGTTGCGCTTGTTGATTGTCTGTGACTGTCATTTATCACCCAGGGTACCGTCCTCGATAGAATCGACTATAATGTTGAACAGTCCTGTATCAAAACTGAAGACGGCTTGAAACAGCTCCACAAGGTAATGGCATATCTTTCAGTAGCTGAGAATTTGAAGAATTGTTTTCCCGTATCAAGAATTCATACGAGGCTTGTCTTCTGTCTTAACTGTCCCCAGCACTTTCGTCTGTCATCAGCTCGAGATGGGGCTGTGAAAATGCAGCCTGTCGTATTCTTCAGAGCCCACCGTGTGGGCTGTGGCCGTTTCCCTGCAATTAGTGAATCCCAGTGCACCCCACATGCAGAGTTGAAGTTGCTGAGAACCCCTTTCTGTGACAGCAAACTCGGAAAGAGTCGGGGTTTTCTTCCTTTTAGAAAATACTTTATTCCTTGGCTAGGCCCTCTTGTTTTAGGGAATCGATTGAGTGGGTGTTTGTTAAAACCCGTGTTGCGCGTTCTGTCTGCTGGTAGCTGCTGACTCAGGCCTCCCTTGTTGTGGTACTTTTCTGATGAATTGCTGCTGGGGATTCATTCTGGAGAAGATAAAAATCTAATTTTCTCTTTTAATTACCACAGTATATCTGTGTACCACCTTGAGGAGAGAGTAGTCTGTTGAAGTGAGAGTATTAGCTTTCTCATTCTTTGCTAATACTCTGATGGCTGTCTCCAGAATGTTTTTCATGATATTTGTTAAAAATAAATGGAAAACATCCTTAAAAATCTTGTAATCAACCATGAGAAGCACATATGTACACTGCTGAGTGACTCTCATATATAATTGGCTGCATGTTTTCTTCAGAAGGAATGAAATACTTCACAGATGAAATAAATTCTGTCCATCTCCTCATGGACAGCGGTACTCCTAGCCATGTGTGATGGTCATTTTCTCGATTCACTAATGTACTTCTCTGTCATCTCTCTGAGACCAGTCGCTTCCTGTGGGAGAGGTGACCATACCTGGCCGTGGTGCCAGGTTTATGGAAGGTGAGGCCTCGCACAGGTCTGACCAGGAACCCTCACCTTCCTCTTCTATATGCTTGTTACCATGTGCAGGGCAGGAGTGGGTGGGACGCCAGCAGACACTGAGAAAGAGGAGGTCTGCCTTGTGGACATAGGAGGCTTTTTAATTTTTTTAAGCATTCGGTTCATTTGGTTGCCACATTTTATGTATTAAAAACGTGAAAGCTAACTTTAGTTTCTCACTCTGTAATATCTGGGCCTTCATATGCTGTTGAATTATGCATCGGTTTTGAAGTTTCTTAAATAAAAACTAGCAAAATATGTTTTGTAATACAACAGAGATAAAGGGGAACAGCTTTCTCCACGAGGGTGTACATATCTAGTGGGAACTAAAAAATTTGTTTAAGGTTTGACTTTATAAATCATTTTGAGAGGTTTTAAAGTGTATCACCTGGTGTCAGCTTCAGTGATGGTTACTGACTACAAGAGTGAGCACGTACTGTCCTCTCTTCGGCTTGGCTGGCCATTACCTTGGCGATCAGCTCATCTGAAGCTGGCGGGGCCTTGGAGTCACTTCTTCCGAGCCAGGCTCTCCAGATGGGTGAACGGGTCCTAAGGTTTCCTCCTGTGGATGAGTGGCCTGGTGGGTGGGCGGGCTCACTTAGGACACAGAGCTGCTGGTCAGAAGGTTGGTGGGGATGCAGAAGTGGGCGTGGGAGGCTGGACCTTCTGAGCAGGTGCTGCCCTCAAGCCGTCCCCTCGCTTTCACTTTCACCTTTGCCATGAGGCAGTGCCGTCCACAGAAGTGTGGGGAGTGTGCTCTCCCCATGGGCGGAGGGGGAGCCTGGTAGGCTGCAGTCATGGGGTCGCTAAGAGTCGGACATGACTGATCGACTTCACTTTCACTTTTCACTTTCATGCATTGGAGAAGGAAATGGCAACCCACTCCAGTGTTCTTGCCTAGAGAATCCCAGGGATGGTGGAGCCTGGTGGGCTGCTGTCTATGGGGTCCCACAGAGTCAGACACGACTGAAGTGACTTAGCAGCACCAGCAGCATGTGGTCAGGGACACTTCGATACTCTCTCCTCCCCTCTGCTTTCTCTGAGTCACGTTCCTGCACAATAGGCGTGTGTCACTAGCCACACAGGATGACTCAGCTTGGGTGGGTTCTTTCTGCACCTGACCCCATGGGGCAGCTTTCCTGTTTCTGTTGGGTTGATGGAAAAGTCTGTTTGGGTTTTCCTGTAGCATCTTATGGAAAAACCTGAATGAACTTTTTTGGCCAACTCAATACTTCCATGGATGAATTTCTTCTTGTTTGCAGACTCAGAGGAGGTAGAAGAGCTTCTCTGGGGCCCTCACTTCTCTCCCTTCTGGCTGGTGTCACTGGAGCCAGAAGTTTGACTTCTCAATGAAGGAGCTGTGCATTCCTCCAAAGAACCGTGTCTGGAAGTGAGAGGCTTCCATAGAAAGAGTGGGTCCTTGCGGTCAGTGGAGGGGGATGTAAGGAGAGGCAGGCTGTGTGGAGCTGAAGGCAGAGCCTTAGACTTCTCCCATGGCCCTCAAGTGATGGTGGATCCCCAGCAGGTGCTTCATGAAGCCTGTAGGTAGGGAACTCGGGGGTCACGGGAGTCAACTGAACTCTAGGAGTTAATGGCAGTGATTGTGATGATGGAGCCGGTGGCAGAGGTGTTGGGTGTGCAGGTATAGCCAGAAGCTAGGACCAGAAACGAGGCAGACTTGATTTTGGAGAAAATGATGACCCTTTCTCCTTCCTCTTTCTGTAGGCAGAGCAGTATCAGAAGAAGAACCGGAAGATGCTCGTGATCCTGATATTGCTCGTCATCATCATCGTCCTCACTGTTGTCCTCGTCGGCGTGAAGTCTCGCTGAGCGGCATCGGGCCAGTGTGTGTGGTGCGTGGACCCGGGCACGAGGCCCGGCGCCCGGGGTCTCTGGCGGAGGTGCGGCCCCGGCCTAGCTGGGGTGGCGGCGGTCCCATGGACTCCTCAGCCCGGTCATGCTCACACGAGGGGAAGGGGCATCTGTTTTCCTTCATTGGCAAGACGTGAAGGACCTTGGATACTGCTGCGGAATAGAGATGAGTTCTCGCTTTGGTTTTGTTTTGTTTTGTTTTGTTTTGTTTTTCAGAAAGAAAATATCAGTTGAACGTTTACAGGCCTCGTCACGCTATTCGATGTATCATACCTGTATATGCTCTTTTTTTTTTTTTTAAGCAATCATGTTTGAGCAGCATGTTAAAAGAATTTTTGGAAAAAAATTTTTTAAACCATCTGGTTTTTAAGAAATTTGGTACCAGAAATTTATGAGTAGAGGCAAAATTGCCTCTTCATCTTTGTCTATGTATTTTCCAGTTGAAAACAAACTGAGAAGTCCTTTAAGAATTTATAATCCGTTCCCCATTAACTTAATTTAACTTTTCCATCACTGTTAATGATCAGAGTAACAAAGTGTGAAAAATAAGAAACCATCATTGATGTTAATTAACACATTTAGATGGGCCAGTTAAAACAGCTTCATAAGTTTAAATTAATTGTAAATGGAGTATTCCTCATCTCAGATTTGTGCACTGCATTTTCTCCTGTAAACCGAAAGGGGTTACTAAGCAGAACCAGCCAAATGCAAGAGTTGATGATTTGAAAGAACCTCACATTAAAAGGGCACTCGGCAGTGTCGGAAAAGTCACCAGAGCTGGCCGGTGTGTCCCCGTGCCCATCCCCAACCATCCTTGCTCAATCCATTACTTATATAATAACTACATAAAGACCTGTTCAAGCCAGACACCATTTAATGGACTGTGAATTTACATGGAGGCCATTCTAAATGGGTCACCCTATTTAGGATTAGTGGGTCTCAAATTATTAACCAAACATGACTCCATTTCAAAGTAAAATATTCCCCCAGTGGTTTGATTTATTGGCCCTTCCATTGCCATTGAACATGCCCAGAAGGTAGGCATATTCCTGCTGTTTGTGAAAATCTTGGCTCAGAAAACCCCTCATTTGTGTGAGCATGAATCCGGTCTCCAAAGCAGGACTTTGTTGTTCACTTACCTATTATCAATATGGTGCTCAAACATATTCCTGGACCTGTGGAGTAATGTGGAAAGTGATGATAACTTTGAAACCTGAAGTTGTTTGTGTTTTAACGGGTCTTGAGACACCAGTATAGTTTTAATGGTCTTTGTGTCATTTTTGATGGCTTTCCATTGTTTTTACCTCTTGTAAAATGTTTTAAAAGAGCATGACCTCATTAAGTGTGCTACGTTTTATTTGGACCAGTCACATAACCTGTCTCTCTAGAATTGACTTTGAAGTTATTTCCAGAAATTTAAACTCAAACCCCGAGATTCAAGTTGTCCAAACAGGTCATGTGCTTAAAACGCAGACCACTGCCCAGCCTTCCCGTCCCAAGTGGTTCATGAAGCCGGGCAGTCCCTGGTTCCCTGTTCCTGACGTGGGCGTGGGGTGATCTAAAGGCATCCCTGGCATATCAGGAAGTAGCATGGCATTCCCTGACAGCTACTTACTAAGGAGGAAGGCCGGGAATGAGGTCCAGCCCCTCCTCAATTGCCCCTGAGATGGGGGGCTTCCTTGGTTCCTGAGAGCAACTGTGGGCTCTTTAGCCTCAGTGGTTTTGAGCTCAGGGAGTCAAGCTGCTCCCAGGATGGGGGCTGTCCAGATGAGGGGCTCCCCTCCTAGACAGCCTGGGATGGTGTTAAGGGTTCTTGTAGGGGAGCTTTTCCAGTGCTTAGGCTCACTGAGTCTTGAAGGAACGTAATCCTTTAAGAAAGGATCACTATTTATTTGTATTTATTTTTAGTGAACAGGGTGATTAGTTGGATTTTTTATCCAATTCCTTTGGGTAAAATAATGAATCTGACTAGGGATGGCTTGAAGGATCCTGTTTGGGATCCGGACAGCTGCCCCCTCTGACTGGATCCCCGGCAGCACCAGCTGAAGCCCAGCCATCGGCTGCCATCACCGTGTCCCCAGGCCAGCAGCAGCTGGAGCACGTGTTCCAACTTGCCAGGCTCCACCAAACACTCCTGTTCTGTTGCCACCTCCTGGGGACAGATCAACAGCAGGCAGGCTGGAAGGGGAGGTTAGTGATTAGTGTCCTGGCACCCAAGGGTCCTCTCTCTCCTTGTCTCGCCTATGGCTCTGGTGGCAAAGGTGGCTCTTCCTGGCTCTGCCCTCGCTGCTGCCCGTTGTGACGTGGCCTGCACGGCTCTGTTGACCGGGGCTGGAGGGGGGACCCATAGACATTGCCTGTCAGGTCCCTGGAGCTCCTCATCTTTCCCGAGATGGGGACTGAGCACTACTGTCTCTTGTTTTATTAATTTGGGGTGGGGGGAGGTGCTGACTTGCTGGCCCTGGGCGTGAAGCCGTGTTCATCTCTAACGAATTTACCACAGTCTCTGCTAATTGAGAGAGCATTATTTATTTGTTTTGACACAAGAGCTTTCAGTGTTTTATGCTAGCTAATGGCTTCTTAAAGGTAATAAAAACCTTCCAACCTAATTGGTCAGATAAGACTTTTGTGTGTGTGTGCTTAAATAAAGCAATTAGTGAAGCGCTTCTATCCAAAACGACTTTTTTTTTTGTCCTTTTTAGAAAACTAATTTACTGTTACTGGAAACTTTTTGTACAATAAAGCAATCATCAGATTCAAGAACACTCTGTTATCCTAGTAGTAATTTTAATGATGGGCTGCCTGTTTTCCTCAAGTGCATCCATGTTTCAGGGGAGCCTGGCCTGCTCTGTGACTGTTGGGGACCGATGACTGTTTGTTGTGTGCTGAGGCCTTGGCCTTAGTGTTGGGGAGTCTGTCTGTCTGATAAATGCTTTCAAGGGGACCCATCAATATGCTACCCACTGTCCCATGGACAGAGGAGCCTGGTGGGCTACAGCCATGGGGTCACAAAATGTCAGACATGACTGAGTGACTAACACTTTGACTTTTGTACAAAAACGGCAGATAATTACATTTCTTAGAAAAATGTATGCTTTGTGTACCCACCAAGAAGCACTGGAGATCTTCAAGGAAACCTAGTTACATGTGCCTTGCTTAGAAGTAATTCTTACACACGGGCTCCCAGAGACTTGAACTTCTTTGAAGTCCTCCTGCCCTGCTAATCTGAAAATTTCAGGGGTAGTGTTTGCCAGTATTACTCAAAGCTAGGACTGTATTTCTTCTCAAAGGCCAGGATGGTTCTGTGTTAACTCAGTGCTAACTCTCACCCATGTGTGCCTGATGGGAGGTGCCATCGGGGGATGGGGTGCACCAGGCATCTATCTTTGGGTACACCCCAGGGTCTGTACACACGGATGTGTGAGCTGATTGCAGGTGGTCCCCTGGGCCAGCTAGGCTTTCAGTCCTTGGAGGTTGCCCCATGCTCAGGGCAATGCAGTATCTTCAGAGCCCATTGAACAATGTGAAAGAAACAACCACCTCTTCCTGTGCGCTCACCTTGTTTCTGGACTGGAACTACAGCCCCCGGCTTGCTTGTCAGCCGCTGGCTCTGTCCGCTGTCAGTTCTGCTCTCCAAGGGCTTCCCTGGTGGCTCAAACAGTAAAGAATCTGCCTGCAATGCAGGAGACCCAGGTTCAATCCGTGGTTCAGGAAGATCCCCTGGAGAAGGGAATAACAACCCACTCCAGTATTCTTGCCTGGAAAATCCCGTGGACAGTGGAGTCTGGCGGCCTACAGTCCATGGGGTTGCAAAGGGTCGGACACATCTGAACAATGAACACGAGACATTAAAGAAACCTTCCGTCCTGATGGGCTGCAGGAGAAGTAGCTGCTCACGTGTGCCCTGCTGGGCTCATGTTCTCAAGAGATGATCTTGTGGGTCGTGTTCCCACTGAGGTTTGGGTGGCTTTCTCTTGAGGTGGCCCTCCAGGCATCTGCAGGTATGGTGATTGGAAGCATTGCCTGCTGGGCAGCGAGCTCCCTGGGTGCTGGCCCTCAGGCATGACTGTGCTGCGCGGACCCACATTGGTGGTAGGACAGGCCGTGTGCAATTGACCCTGTTGATGTCCTGAACATCCTCTCAGGACTCTGATCCTAACCCAGAGCTGGAGCCTAGAACTCCTCTTGGTTTGTCTGTCTTAAGTCGTGTAGCACCAACAGAATGACTTACCTGGGCTGGCACCATTTGTTTCTCATTTTATCAGCATATTACTCTACATGCTTAATTTTGATCACCAGGATCCCCTATTCTAGTCAAAATGTGGGCACCATCTGGAGAAACCGGCTCCCTGTCTCCACAGAGGAAACATTCATTAGTTGGGTGTAGGGAGGATGGGACAGTCCTTTGGTACTCTGATCCATTAATTAGTTTTCCTAAGTGTCCTCTTCTCAGACTTAGAGGACTTGGTATGTTTAATGTCAGTCACACTTTGAAACTCAGCCCTGTGGACACGTGGGCCCAAGTTGTAGATTCCTGTGTGTGTGAGCCTAAAATACCTAATTTCCTCTCTCCACATTCCCTTGACCACCCAAACACTACCTCTCACCTTGCTGCCTGATGTTTTTGTTTAGTTTTGTTTTCAAATTGAGGGAAAATACCTCCCTTCAAAATGATGGGTAATGAGAGTAATAAGCGTGCTGAGTGGGCATGTGGAACCTCCACCTGTTGACGTCAAACTTCCTGAGTCCTACACTGACCACCCCCACCCCCAATCCTATACGTTCACGGATGTGATCTCAGTGGGCAGAGTCCTCAGCAAAAAAAATGTTTGGGGGTGGGTGATGGCTGACTTCCTCTCAAGTCTCAGGAAGTTTTCACAGGTCCTCTCATCCTGCTGGTTGGGAACAAGAGATTAGAGAGCTGTAGGCGGGGGAGGCAATGGCACCCCACTCCAGTACTCTTGCCTGGAAAATCCCATGGACAGAGGAGCCTGGTAGGCTGCAGTCCGTGGGGTCGATAAGAGTCGGACACGACTGAGCGACTTCACTTTGACTTTTCACTTTCATGCATTGGAGGAGGAAATGGCAACCCACTCCATTGTTCTTGCCTGGAGAATCCCGAGGACAGAGGAGCCTGGTGGGTTGCTGTCCATGGGGTCCCGCAGAGTCGGACACGACTGAAGCGACTTAGCAGCAGCAGCAGCAGGTGGGGGAACTCTTGGGTGACATTTTAGGGTATGTCTACTTAAAAACAGTTTCTCTAGATCTTTTGGGTCCCTTGAAACCGTAGAGTTTGGCTAAGTGGAATGATGGGGAATGATAGATCATTTCCAAAGAAGATAACGTCTGAAAGTGCTTCCGACTCAGGACCTGGAGTTGGACAGTGGGCATCAGCTGTATGCAGAGCCCTCCCTGACTCCACGCCACCGCCGGCAGTCTACCAGTCTTCTTACAACACAAAGGGACATTCCACAGCATCAGATGGCAAGGACTTGTGTAACAATCATCTGGTCAATTGAGGCAAAAGAAAATAATCGTTTGTCCCGTTGTCCAAATGAGCTTTCTGGCCTGTCCTGAATGTTGAGGATAACTGCACAGGTCCCTGTCTCAGCTCCATAATCTGCCTAAAATGGATCCCTTAAGCGGGATGGCATTCAACACAATGCACGTTTAAACAGGGCTTAGTTAACATAGACTCCTGGGCTTAGCAGTTTCTGTTCATCAACTTTTTCTACAACTGCTTTTAGCTAATTGTCCAAATTCCGCCATCAGCAATCACTGTTTCTCTCGTTTTGTAGATGTTGTAATGGAGGTGGAGGCAGAAGGCCTCTGGGTAGCATCATTTCATCTCTTTTTCTCAGAGGAAGTGCTGAGGGAATCAAATGTATTTGTGTGTGTGTGTTTTTTAACTTGGTGCTCTGACTCAGGGCACCATCATAGACCTCCATTTTCATCAGCGATCAGGGAGATAGAGCAACTCCCTTTCTCCCCCAGAAACTTCCCCTTTTTCCAGATGGGGAAACTGAGAGCCCACAGAGGGCTCGCCAAGGTCACATGACCAGCGAACCCCACGGCTGGAACTCACATCTTCAACGTTGTCATTTCCAGACCAGCACGTTTTTGCTTATGCCCTTTTAATTGTTCATTTCTTTCCATAAAATTAAATGACCTTCTTCCAGAAAGACTTAATGGTCAAGATGTGATTTGGTAAAAGCTTCAAGGATTTTTTTTTTTTTTTCTTGTTACAGAGATTAGAGCAGACTAAGGCTAAGAGATTTGCAAACAGTGGTATGTCATTACCCCGAGTTCAGTTTTTTGTGTAACTGATGTGAAGAGATTGCTGCCAATGACTCAGGTTGCCACTGAGCAGACAGCAACGCTGCTTTGGTGACCTGCCTCAGTGTGCATGTATGTCCGTCTGTGCTTGTTTATATAAAAGGTGTGCGTCTACACAAAATGCTTGCCGAGATGGATCGTGTCATGTTCATGTTGTAAATAATAAAAAATAGTCCCGAGCAGAACTGATTTTACAATTGCCTGAGAATGTAGCGCTTCATTTCTACGCTAGGCAGTGGCTAGAAATTGATTTTTTTAAATCCAATTAAGCCTCAAGGTTGGTTATCCATTTAAAAGGTCGGCTGAGTTAAACGATGACAGTACCTTCAGTTCATGCTAATAATTAAATTTACACAGGACTTCAGCACTTACACAGTGCCTTGTTGGAGGCCCATGTTGTATGTTTCTGCACAATAATGCCAGGAAAAAATCCTCACTGGGGGTGCATACACAGGGCAGATCATGGTACCTGAGTTGGTAAGTTCCAGAGCTGGTTGCCACCCAGCCCTTGTCACTCCTTTCCCCTCCAACTGCCAAGTCCCCCACAGCAGACACTGCTCCCCACCCACCTCCCCTCTCCCTGGTCTATGCCTCCAAGAGTAAGATGAGAAGTAGCCACTCATTGAAAGAAAAGGCAGGGCACCTCTTGGTATATATGTTCCTTGGTTTCATGTGCTGCTGAGTTTATAACAAATCAATCATGTTTTAAAAATAGCACTTTATAGTACATATTTACTATACATTCCCTAACGTGTTAAGAAAAAGACTTGAGAATGTCTTTTATGGTCCTCGTAGGTGATATTTAAGTGTTAGTGAATTTATGAAGATGTTAAGAGAACCACAGACCTGATTGGAATGCTTTTTACTCTGTTTGGGTTCTAATGTCACTCAAGTTTCATTAAATCACTGAGAAGGAATAAGTGAGCTTATTTTAAACCTAGCATTTTAACCTGCATGGTGATACAGCAAGGTCACTCCATCTTTGTACATCCCACCCACAACTAGGAGTTGGCCCCAAATGTGCAGCCTTCCCGATTCAGTGAGAAAAAACACCGAATTTCCTTCTCATGGGCCTTTAAAAAAACCCAAAAAACCAACAATTTCTGGTTAGTTTTCCCTTCCCCCACCCTTACCTCCACCCTGCTCAGCTGCCAAAATCATGAGCAACAGATTCAGGGTTCTTTTTCACTTTTTAAGAGATCCACATTTAGTTACTAAGATAGATGTGTTGCTTTCCACAAGAGCGTTTCTGGGAAAAATGTGACTCAGGTTTTTGAAGACTGAGTCATTTTCAAGGTACATGCGAAGCCTACTATCTCAAAGGATCCAATAAATGAAGATTTTCTTAAAAGAAACTATTTGTTTTGGTTTGATTTTTGTAACTTCTAATTTTGTATTGGGGTATAGCCAATTAACAGTTTTGTGATAGTCTCAGGTGGACAGTGAAGGGACTCAGCCATACATATACATGTACCCATTCTCCCCCAAACTCCCCTCCCGTCCAGCCGGCCCCATAACACTGAGCAGAGAGTTGCCTGTGCTAGTCAACAAGTCCTTGTTGGTTATCCATTTTAAACACAGCAGTGTGTACATGTCTATCCCAAACTACCTAACTATCCCTAGCTCCCCTGCCCGCCCCCCACAACCATAAGTTCACTCTCTGTCTGTGGGTCTCATTCTGAAGAAACGATTTCTTGATCAAAAATAAATACAGACCCCTCATTTTGTTTTTCTATACGTCTTCATTTTATATGCTGGGTTTGCTTCAAGGAATGTAGAACCATGTTTGGTCTGTTAATGATTTCTCTCTTAACTTCCTTCAGCCCCCTTGTCCCCAGGCTCCAGGTCTTCAGTATGCCCTTGAAAAGTTTTGCAACCATGAAAATAATTTTGCTGGTGTTGAGAAGTAAATAGAAATCTAGTTCCCAAGACGTGAGGGTTATTACTATCTGACACTCTGCCCTTCTGGGAGAGTAATTTCGGCTGCTAGCACACCAGGGGACCTCAGAGCAACTCATTCAGCCCCTCATTTTATCTAGAAGCCCTAAAAACTGATGTTAGAAGGAATGCTTTTGGTTGTTAATAAATGATTCCCCTAGTAACATTTTTATTAACACATTCTGTCATCTAAGTGATCCTGAAAGGTAAAAAACACAGTTTAGATGAGATTACAAAATGTGCTTTTAAAGCAAAGTGCAAAAGATTTTGTGCAATGTGCTGTCTTTTGCGTAAGATCCATGAATATACATAATCTTGTTGTTTTTATTTTTCAAAAAGAAACAGTTTTTTTTATAAACTAAAAAGTAATAAAAATGGTTCCCGTGGGAGAATGTCAAAAGGGATGGACTTCTTTGAGCGTTCCTTTTCACAGCTTCATCTCTGGAACCATACAAATGTTTTACATATTGAAAAACTGAAAATGTAAAAAACCACACATACACAAAACAGCTATAAAACAAGAATGTTGCCCACCATCCAATTCTGGCTACTGTACAGCCTAAGAGGAATTCAGGGTGGAGATCAGGAATGAGGTCCTCTGTGTACTGAGAAAGCAAGCAGAACTGGCCCTCAGATAGATACTGTCAGGAGAAGATTTCACGAGCGTAGATTCTTACATACTTAAAAAAGCACTGAAATCTTGAACTGAGATATCTGTGCCTCGTGACTAACAGTAACCTACCACCAATAAGTGTGCTTGATTTCACCTACCCCTTCTCTAAAATGCCATGTATACTGACCTTCCCCACACCTGTAGGGAGCCCTTCTCAGAGCTGAGAGGCTGTGTCCGGGGCTGGAGTCCTCAGTAGGTCCCCGGGTAGAACCGAACTCATGGCTCTCGTTGTGCATTATTTCAGTTGACCCAGCAAACCCTTATGTTGAATAGACAGAAACAGGAATCTTGATGTACATCAGATAGACCACACACACGAAGGAAATTTGGATATATCCTTGGGATGCATCCTAAGGACAAGGAAGGGAGAGAGGAGGAAGGAAAGAAGGAAAAAATCTCCAACTTGATGTGGTGGCTTTATCGTCAGAGTGGAGGCTATTTGGTGAGAATTGTAGAACAACTGATAATCCCTATAAAGCAAATCCTACTGCCCTCCTCTAAGAGGATCAGAAGCAGTGACACCCAGGGAACTGTGAGCACCTCTGGTATGCAGTTCTGGCTTTCTAAATAGAAGCTCTTACTTAACAGCAGTTATCCCAACCAAAAGGTAACAGGGTTCTTTGGAGAAATGACTGATTCTAAACTTGGGGCAATGAAGGGATAATATGAGTCCGAGGATTGTCTTACTGTTTCCGAAAGGGCAAAAGTACACAACACCCAATAGGAACATGTGAAAAAGACATAGGAGCCTGCCTGATAGGCGATCGCTTGCCTAAATGGAGATGCTTGAGCAGAAACACTGAGAGAGACACTCTTAACTGGGTCCATTGGGCTTCCTTGGTGGCTCAGACAGTAGAAAATCTGCCTGCTGTGCCAGAGACGCAGCTTCAATCCCTATTCCTAGTTCAGGAAGATCCCCTGGAGAAGGGAATGGCAACCCACACCAGTATTCTTGCCTGGGAAATCCCATAGACGGAGGAGCCTGGTGGGATACAGTCCATGGGGTCGCAAAAGAGTGGGACACGACTGAGCAATTAACACTTCCACTGTTCATGGTGGGGGCAAGGCCAGCGTCCTGGGTTTGCAGCCCTGTAGTCACACAGACCCTGTTTTGGATTCAATGCTCTGTCACCATCTTGAAACTCATTTTTGAAAAAGAGGCTCTGCTTTTTTATTTTTGCCCTGGTCCCCACAAATGATGGTGTTCTATACTCAAGAACACCAGGCAGCAAGTGTAGAAGGGATGAGATAGCTGGAAAATAACCACATTGCAACCAATCCTTGATTCAGGCAGAGATCATTATTGGATTTGAGAGCTGTGGGGGAGAGGTTGTCAGGAAACAGAACATTCTAATAGTCTCAGAGTGTCACTCCATGCATTATAAAGAGGAAGCTGATTTCCACTCTATCAGTTACAAAGGGGCACGTTTACCTTTACCGAGAAGAGATCTGGCTGACCCCACTCAAGCCAAGTAAACAGCCTTGGCCAGTAAGGTGAGACGCCTAGGTTATGTGGCTCCTGATGGGGTGCCGTGGGAAACGCAGTGGGCATAGTTGCCAAAAACGTTTAACCCGAATCTAATCATAAGGAAGCAATCAGGCGAATCCAGGCGGTGGGACCTTCTGGGAGTCGAGTCAAAGTCAGAAAAGACAAAAGCAGGGATTGTTCTGGATTAAAGGAGACCAAAGGGACTTGACAGCCCAGCAGAACGCCTGATCCTTATTTGGATCCTGGATTTAAAAAGAAAAGGCCATGAAGGACATTTTGGGTACAATTAAAGAAATTTCAATGTGTACTGTATATTAGATAACATTTAGAATGGCCTCAATGTTAAATTTCCATGGCTCTTGGCATCATGAGGGCTAGAGTCTCCTGTTTCTAAGAGATACACACAGGCATTTAGAGTTAAGCATATGCAGCTAACTTTAAATGATGCAGAGAAAAATACCTGTATGTACACAAATACACGTACACACACACATATATATATGAACCTAGGTAAAGGGTATACAAGTTTATTGTACTGGTTTCTCAACTTTCCCATAAGTTCATGCATTTTTCAAAAAAAGTGTTTAGGGAAATGTGATGTTTATGGCAATTAGTTAATTTTTAATCCTTTGAGGATTGGAAATCTTCCAACTGGCAAGTCAGATGCAGTATTTACTAAATGTTACAGGGAGGCTCCCGGAGCTCCAGGCGTGGTGATGAAGGGCACACACTGGATACAGACAGCCTTTGGGGAGGTCGTGAACAGGTCTCCCACCGCCTTTCTTGGATGGGGGTCACTTCCAGGCCACCTGCCCCGTGGAGAGTGGTTGGAGCTAAGCCTCCCTCCATGTCCTCTGGGCATAGGAAGTAGCAGGCCATTCTCAGCCAGGAACAAGCCCTCCTTTGACTTCAGGTTGATCCTGACTGAGGCACATTCACTGGCTTTCAGTGGCCACAAGGTCAAGTCCAAATGCCAGGGCTTAGCATACATCTCAAGGCACACTGTATGTGCAGCCATGGGAGCCACAGTGGTTCCAGAATGCCCCACATCTGCCTTCAAGACACACACACACACACACACACACACACCACCCCCAATGCCTGATCTGGCCTGAAGCTCTTCAGAACTGATAGTTATATATTTTGATTTTATGTAGATACTCTGGCATGAAATTAACACAAAAATGCACATGTCATACACTGAGAGCCATCTAATATGATATGACTAAAGAAATATGTTCTATGGTCTAGATGAACTTATTTGCAAAGGAGAAATACAGACACAGACATAGAGAACAAAGGTATGGATATCAAGGTGGAGAGGAGGGTTGGGATAGATTGGGAAATTGGGATTGACATATATGCCCTACATTGGAAAAGACTGTGATGCTAGGAAAGATTGAGGTTAAGAGAAGAAGTGGGTGACAGAGGATGAGATGGTTGGATGGCATCACTGACTCAATGGACATGAATTTGAGCAAACTCAGAGAGATAGTGAAGGACAGTGAAGCCTGGGGTTCCTGTAGTCAGGGGTTGCAGAAAATCAGACATGACTTAGCAACTGAACAACTACAAATGTGTAAAAAATACATAACTAATGAGAACAACAACAACAACAAATGTTTTAGAATGTGACCTGTACCAAAATCTTCCTAATATGTCCTGGGAACTTTATTCTGATTTCTTCCAGAAGTCTTTAGTCTTTTCCTCAATTCCTAAATTAAGTTTGAAGACGCAGTTGAGTTTGGAATCAGTTTCAAGTCGTCAGAAACATGAGTTACTTCTTGGGTTGCATTAAAGAGCCTGGTAAGTTGTTTTAAATTTTCATTTTTTTAAGAAAATTAAATTTAGGTGAATTTTTCATTGACAGTGAAGTATATACTAAGCCATGGATTAATACCTTCATAAAAACTTATCTAAACAAAGTGGGGCCTGCCTTATTTATGTTGAAGTCTGCAAAGTCCACAGTGAAAAGGGGGAAAGTACTTTCCTGGAATATAGTTACATCTGTCACAAGCAGCATCTTGAGGAAATTGGCAGGCATGTGAAATGGAGTCATTCCTCAGTGTCTGTTTAGTTTGGATTTCTTCAATTCAGGAGTGGCTTAAAACCAGAATCAGGAATATCTGCTTCTAACAAGCGTCTCCCATTTTCTCTTGCATTGTGTACATAAGTGTTCAATAAATGTTGGTTAGATTGAATCATCTTGTTCACCCTTTCTTGGGGCCATGGGGGTTATTCAGTGTATTCTTAAATATAGAAGAATTCTAAAGGGAAAGTGCTCTCTCTACCAACAGTTTCTCTCCCCCTCCAACTCCCTGTACACAAAAACTGCCAGATCCGGCTTTCTAAAACGTGGCTTGGATCCTCCCTCAGTTTGCAAAAGTCTGTGGATTGAATCAGACTCCCCATGTTCCCTCCCCACCCCACCCCCCGCCCCACGCCCTTCCTGTTCCCTAGTCTCTGAGCTCTGGTTCCAGAGCCCTATGGACACTGGGTCTGTCTTGTTAGCCTGTAAGTCCTGTTTCACCCATTTGGGCAGGGCTTATGTCCCTCACCTTCTAGGAAATCAACTCCCCTGCAGAGGGCCAACTGCCTGTCTGCAGTGTATTTGCAAACAAGAGTGAGAGATCCTCGTACATGCTCTTCATACCCTTTACAAATGTGTGAAAACATTCAGCTGCTGTAAAATCTTTTGAGGAAAATAGGATCCAATTAGCACCGACTTTTGTGTCGGGAAAGCTGAGGGTTTCGAAGGAATTCCTTACACTAGTTCAGAAACTGAGTGCCAAGGCCCTGGAGAAAAAGGCAGACACAAAGGCCTACCTTCAGAAGGCTGGAGCTCTAGTCCAGGGCGATGCTTGGGGCCATGGCTCAAAGCCCAGGGACAGACATGGAGGGAGCAGACAGGGAAGATGAGAGTGTGGCTTGAGGGTGGGTGGCAGTTCATGGAGTCGGGGACACGCTGGGAGGTCAGCGGCCTCGGCTGCCACGCTAGACAGTTGGCTTTGCTGTTCTTTAAAGTTGATTATGAAGAGGAAATTCTAAATATGAGGATGGCTGCATGGAACTAGCTGAGGTTACAGAGAGGGGTGCCAACAAGGGGCCCTTGAGCAATGAGGATGTGGACACCATGGGGCAACAGGATTTTTTAAATGACTCCTGGTGGAGGAGCTTCCTCAACTGCGTCCTTACCCAGCGACCCTCGTATCTAAGCCGGGAGCTGGACATACCCACTATCCACCAGACGCCTGCTAGCTTCATCCAGGTCCGCCAGCCCAGTCCAGGGGCCCTCCACTAGCCTTAGATCCTCAGTGAGGTGGGCTCAGGGGTCTTGTAAGCTACCAGGTACCCTTCCTCTCTCCCTGAGTGAGTGGTAGGCTGCAGGGACAGCTTTCAGCCCAGGGTGGGCTGGACAGGCCCCACACACACACCCATGGGTGATGCCTGGCTTTATAATTGGCCATCCCAGAAGCAGCGACCTGGATGGAAATCCAGACCCCCATGCCCTCTCACATCAAGGTCAGTGCCCAGCAAATAGTGGGGGTCTGAGAAAGGTTAAGGAACTCACTGAGTGAGGAGAGGGGACCGTGGAGTCCAAGAATCCCCAAGCCAGTCCAAACTGACAGCGTGTGGTGGGGAGAAGAGTGGGGCGGGTTCCCCTGGACCACCACCACGGCTCAGAGACCCAGGGGCGGGGCGCGCCTGTCCTTGGGGCTGGGCTGGCTCAGGCCTCACCGAGACTCTGGTCTGGTGGACAGGGCTGGGGCAGACTTGACGTTGGGCCCGCATCTACTCAGGACCCGCTGGAGGTCAGAGCCACCAGGGTCCACTGGCAGCCTGCCAAGGCCGGGGCCCCATCCCGGAAGTGCAGTGCTTCCTCCCTGGCAGCGGGAGGACCAGGAGATCAGGGCCGGGGTGAGCCGGCCTGCGGCGATCTGAGGCCTAGCAGGACCTGGGGCCTGCCGGGGACAGGGCCTGGTCGGGCCAGGCCTGCCCCGCGCGGTCTGGGGCCTGGCGGAACTCGGGGCCCGCTCTGGGCTGGGGCCTGCCCTCCGCCCCGCCGGCCCGGCGCCCCCTCGCGCCCCGGGCGGGCCCTGCACGTCTCGCGAGCGGCCCGGAGCGGCGGGGGAGGCGGGGCCGGCGGCCGGGCAGGGCTGGGGCGGCGCCGAGGCCCGGCCGGAGCGGGAGCCCGAGCGCGGCGGGCGCGGCGGCCGGGGCGGGGGGCGCGGGCCGGCGAAGATGGCGAACGTGGGCCTGCAGTTCCAGGCCAGCGCCGGGGACGCGGACCCGCAGAGCCGGCCGCTGCTGCTGCTGGGCCAACTGCACCACCTGCACCGCGTGCCCTGGAGCCACGTCCGCGGGAAGCTGCAGCCCCGGGTCACCGAGGAGGTGAGCGGGCCGCGCCGGCCGCCATGCGCCGCCCCGCCGGCCAGCAGAGCCCGGGCGGGGCTGGGCCAGCGGAGAGGCCGCGGAGGCCCCGCCTCGGCCGCCCGGCGCCCCCAGCCCGCCAGTCAGCCGGCCGGGTGTGCCTGGCGGACTAGGCCTGCCGGCGAGGCCCGGGGCCGCCCGCCTCTCGAGAACCCGAGGCGTTGGCTCCCGTCCAGCAGCCTCGCCCGGAAGCCACTCATGCCCTGCACCCACCCGGGCCGCAGGCTCGTGGGCAGAGCTGGCAGAGCCCACTAGGTGCGAAGGAAGTGCCCTCGAGGGGCCCTGACGCCGCCTTCCGAACCCTCCTTCCGGAACCCTCGTGGTGGTGACGCCTGCCCCTTTCCAAGACCCCTGACTGGTCTCACCCCAGTGCCTTTGTGGCAAAGCAGCCCCCAAACTGGCCGTTTAAGTCCCCAGTGCTTAATCCCACGAGGGTGGACGTGTGCCAGCAGACGCACACGCGCTTATCTAGTGAGATGTGACACGTCTTAATTAGGGATCCAGGGTGCCAGGGAAGCTGCAAAAGTGCCCATTTTAGCGAGCAATGCCGGTGTCCACACGCAGTGCTCCTGGCAGGCAGCCGTTTGAAGCCTGGTGTCTGTCTTGTGTCTCCCCTTCTGATCCAGCTCTGGCAGGCCGCGCTAAGCACGCTCAACCCCAACCCCACGGACAGCTGTCCCCTGTACCTGAACTATGCCACCGTGGCCGCCCTGCCCTCCAGGGTGAGCCGCCACAACAGCCCCTCGGCTGCCCACTTCATCACCCGCCTGGTGCGGACCTGCCTGCCGCCGGGGACCCATCGGTGTATTCTGGTGAGTGCTCCTGAGAGGCTGGCCCCACACCCGCCCCACCCGGGCTGCCGGTTGTGTGCAGTGTGCTGGCCGTACTGGCCATGATCTGTGTCTCCCACGGCTCAGTCTTGGGACCGCAGAGCACTCTGGCCACAGTATCTTCAGAAGTGGACGTTGGTCCACGGCTGGACATTGCCACCCCTGCTTTACAGACAGGGAAACTGAGGTCCCAGAGACGTAAGCACCCCAGACCAATGTAGGTGGCAGATCTGAGACTCCGACCCAGACCTCCTGAGCCCACATCCACCGTGCGGCCCTGCACGTCGTCCGGCTGTCGGGTCTCGGGAGGCGGTGGACCACATCTGGCGGCTGACATTTTCTTTCTCCCATCATGGGACCATGGTTCCGGGGAAGGCCCCTGGGATGCAGGCCCTGCTGGGGCATCTCTGGCCAGATTGTTTCCACAGTGACCTCTGACCCGGCTGTGGGGCCCAAGCACTTCCTGACAGGGGCTCCCATGGGGCGACCCCGGGGTCCCCTCCCCCGCTCCGCTCCCCTCACCACAGCTCTGCTCTCTGGTGCTGCAGATGGTCTGTGAGCGGTCTGACGCCTTCGCCTCCGCCTGCGCCCTGGCCCGCGCTTTCCCCCTCTTCACCCACCGCTCAGGAGCATCTCGGCGCACAGAGAAGAAGACCGTCACGGTGGAGTTTTTCCTGGTTGGACAAGACAACGGGCCAGTGGAAGTGTCCACTTTGCAAGTGGGTGTCTAGAAGCTCAGACCGTGCCCCCTCCACCCGCCAGCTTGGGCAGTGCTCTCTCCCCCACACTCCCTGGGAGGACAGGACAGGGCTGCTGCTGCTGGAGAGAGCAGGCCCCCGGGGCCTTTCCAAAGCCAGGCCACAGGCTCCCTCCCACAAGGTGGTCTTGTTCTCAGGATTCAATTCCATTCAGCCAGTGTTTATGAGCACCTACCTCGCACCAGGCGCTTTCGTGTTTTAATACTAATAATCCTGCCCGTGTATATATCACATTACCCTTTATGGTGCGCTTTTACATATGTTATTTCATTTGGTCCTTCGAATAATCCTTTTGAAGCGAGGCAAGGCTGGAGGTAATTTCCAGCTTTGAGTCCGTGTGTGGCTGACTGCCAGGTGACCCTCCCAGACCTGTGGCTATGATCTCACCCTCCCACCTGCAGCCCCCCTTCCAAATGCCAGACTCAGGTGGTCCTTTCTGCTCCCTCACACTTCACTCTCTCAGGCCCTGTTAGCACCCCCTCATCCACTATCTCACCACCTTGCTCTTCAAACCTTTAATAACATGGTCTGATTGCTTGGCCTGTCTTAACTCCCTTCCTCACTCAGCTCACCAGCGTGGAGTTCGCCCATCCCCTTCCTGACGTTGTCTTCTAGGGGCCAAACGTACCAGACTAGAGCACTTGTCATCCTTCCTTGAAGGGCCCCCACCCACCTGGAACCCTCTCTCCTCCCCACACCCTTCCCACCTGCCAGCTGAGAGACATCCTCACTTGAGATTGTACATCTGAGTTTAGCCTCTGTGCCTCTCACTGGTGTGGGAGCCCCATGCCCACCTCCAGAGTGGGGGGACTTGGTCCCGTGCATATTAGTTCTCTTGTGTGTGATAGAACCAGTGAGCTGGTGAGTCTCCCTGGCTCTGACACCCCACCCATCCTACAGTGCCTGCCTGGTTCTCTGGGACCAGGCAGCAGCCTCCTAATGGCCTGGCTGTCTCAAGATGCCCCGCTCTGGTTCCCGCTTCCCACCACGTCATGACCAGTGCTTCATGGGTGCTTGTCAGATGTCGGGCTCTGCTCTGAGCACACCTGTGTACAAACACCTGATTTCCACAACTGCCCATGAGATGGGTATGTTTATCCCCGCTTGAGAGCTGAACAAGCTGAGGCTCAGAGACACTAAGTGATTGAGCGCAGCCACACCAGCAAGGGGTAGACCCGGGCCTTAACCACAGCTGCCATCCATCAGCCGTCTTTTCCTCCCGTCTGGGATCGTAAGTGTGAGGTTCTGACGCCGCGTGTGGCCTTTCCCTCCCACCTGGGTCCCTGTGGCCTCTCATACCCTCCTCCTCCGTCGCATTTAATGTTGTGAGTCTCTGCTGGACGCACGTCCTTGGGCCTCTTTGGATTCAGAGTCTAGTGTGGAGCCCGGTGCACGGCAGGTGCTCACATAGACGTGGGTGAATGAATGAGTGAGTGAATGATGCTGCTTTCTGACGCGATCAAGGCACAGTGAGGTGCGCCCTCTCACCTGAGCCACTGCTGCATTGCGTGGAGGAGCCCTGCGTTCACAGGGTCATGAGGCCGGCATCCTGCCTCCCTTGAGACAACCCTCAGGGTGCTGATACACTCCCCAGACAGCAGCCAAGGGTCTCTGATGCCCACAGGTGGGGACCCTCACCCTTCCTGGGGAGGGCCTGCTGCCAGGCTGTGGGGACCACATGGCACGCCTCAGATCTGAGCTGTCAAGTGTCTGCCTCTGAGGTTTAGGGGTTAACTACCTGGGAACATGCAGGGACCTGGGAGGGGACTGGGCTGTTGTTAGGGACCCAGAGCTGGCCTCCCCACTCCTGTGGGCCTGGAAGAGGCAACAAGAAACTGGACGCTGTCCACATCCCTGCCAAACCCACACTCCATTTCTCTCTTAAGGCAACCAGGCCCTGGGACGGATGCTGGGGGGCCAGGTGGGACAGAGCAGGGAGGCAGAGCTGAGCATCAGGGCTGAGTCAGGTACATGGGAGCTCTTGGCAGAAGCTTTGAGGGGAGAGAGACATGAGCATGCCCTCTGCACAAGGCGCAGCTGTCTGTGTCCTTCCCTTCTTGCCCTGTGGCCAGAGCAGTGTCGCATCAGGTGCCCAGGAAGAAGGGTGAGGGTCTGGGATACTCCCATGGGGCCCACATGAGAAAAACGCCTCCCCAGCGGGTCCAGGGGCCTTTTCTCCATTGCAAGGCTCCAAGAGGCTCCTGGAGCATGTGGCCTTTGAGAGAAGTACCTCGAAGTGTGTCTGGGACCCTGGCTAGAGAAGCAAAGGTGTTTGGTCTGCCTGGGCAACCATGACAGCAGCCCCTCAACAGGGGTTTAACCCACAGATGCTTGTTTCTCAGACTGCCAAAGGCTGGCCATCTCAGAGCCTAGCCATCCCAGATCAGGGTGGCTTCTGCAGCTGCGTCCTTTTCTTACAAGGGCACTAATCCCATCATGGGGTCCCACCCTCTTGACCTCACTGAAGCCTGAGCACCTCCCCAAACCCTCCTGATACCCTCCCCTGGTGGTCAGGGCTTCAGACTCCCATAACAGAGGGTATCACCTCCTCCTGGGAGAGGGGGATGGGGTTGGCAGAGGCTGGATGAGGTGTGCACTCAGGGCTAGGCAGGAGGCCACCCACCACCAGAGTAAGGGGCAGAACAGGAGACGAGGCTCAGAAAGCAAGGAGGGCCCCATGTAAATCAGGAGAGGATGCTAAGCCAAAGGGCTACTCTATGGTTCTGCAGCCATAGGGGTCTTTCTGTAGACAGCTGGGGTCATGGGTACAATTCTTGCTTCCCTTCCACCTGCTCTCGTTGCCCAGCCTTCCCTGGGAGATGTGTGCCTCTGACACTTGTGGGTCCTGGCTGTTGGCAATGAGGGACACTTTCCACCTTGTGCCAGGACCCCAGTGACAGCCTTTTGTTTCTCCTAGTGTTTAACAAGTGCCACAGAAGGCGTGCGGCTGGCAGCCCGAATCGTGGACACACCCTGCAATGAGATGAACACAGACACCTTCCTTGAGGTTCGTGGCCCTGGGGTCCGCTGGGGTGGGATGGTGTTGATCGACCCCAGGGACAGTCAGGAATCCCAGGGCTGCCAGGGGATGGTCCACAGTCTCTGCACCTCATCTGGGGAAGCCATGGGCTGCTGCAGACAGAGTCCTGCCATCCACCCGGAGCCGAGGGGCCCCCGGTCCTCAGCCGGGGTTGGAGGGAGGACACAGCCTCCTCCTTGAGGCCCCCATGCAGGACTCGAGCCATGAGCCACAGGAAATCGCAGAGTTTGGAGGTGATTAAACCTCCTCTCCTGGGTTTAATCATGCTTAGAGCCGAGAGTCAGGGCTTCAGCTTCCCGGCCCACCCCTCTCCCACCACAAGGCATCTGCTCACCCCTGTCCCTGGCCTCACCCTCATTTTAAGCCATCTTCACGTGTTGTATGTTGTTGTTTTTTCCATGAACGCATCCAGGAGATTAAGAAAGTTGGAAAAGAACTGGGGATCGTCCCAACCGTTATCCGGGATGAGGAGCTGAAGGCGAGAGGATTTGGAGGTGGGTGGGGGCCAGCCCTCCAGGGTCCTGGCCTCAGCAGAGGCCTGGGGTACTTGGGGGGCTGGGGGGCTGCCAGGCCATATGTTGTGCTGTCCCAAGCTTCACCCCACAGGAAACCAGCCTGTGTCCAGCCCCCAGGCCAGACCCTGGGAAGCAGCTCATCCCCGGGGGAAAGAGGAGGCAGCGATTCAGATCCTGATTCAGATCCTGGAAGCCACAGGGTCCAAGTCCTTCCCCGTCCGCCCCCTCTGCAGCCTCCCCCGCGCTGCTCTCCTGCTCCCCAGGCCAGCCCAGCAGGGCCTTTCTGTTCCTCGAATACGCAAGCTCATATCCTCATCAAGACCTGCTCTCATGGCTCTTTCTCCCTGGGATACTCTCGCCCAGTATGATCTCACAGACCACCTCTTCAGAGAGCCCTCCCTGACTGCCAGGCCCATCCTTCCCACCTCCCAGGCACCAAGGCGCAGTGACAACTAGAACAGGGTTGGGAAGGTCACTGTGGTTGTTATCTGTGGCTGCAAAACCAGTTACCCCAAAAGGCAGCAGCTGAGAGCAGCACGGTCCTTCCAGTGCAGGTCTGTGGGTGGGGAACTGGGTGTGACTTAGCTGGATCCGGCCCAGGGTCTCTCCAGGCCGTGATACCTGTGTTAACTGGGGCTGCGGTCACCTGAAGGCTCAACTGGGGCCCAAGACGGGCTCCCAGCAAGTCTCACTCATGACCCTGCCATCAGAGACCTAGCCGGCTGCTCCTTGTCGTGTGAGCCTGTCCTTGAGCAGCTTGCAACGTGGCAGCTGCTGCTCTCAGATTGAGGTCTCTGAGCAAGAGACAAGAAAGAGCACACAAGCCAGAGGCCTTGTTTCTGTAACCTCCTCTTGGACGATTCCTGCCACGTCCCAAGAAACTGAGACACGCCGTCCTGCCCTCATAGGGGAGAGGAGAGGACCCACATGATCATGAATGCCCAGAGGGGATCCGTGGGGGCTTGTTCGAGCTGCCTGTCACAGTCATGTAAGCCAGTTGCAGCTGGAGGCAGTTCTGTCAGGGAACGCTTCACAGAGGAGGTGACATTTGCAGCAGGTCTTGCAGGATGAGTAGGAGTTTGTCAGGCAGCCATTACTGGCTCTTGTCCTGGTTGCTACAGTTGTTCGGTTAGATTATCAGGGTACCTTGAGGTGTGACCTCTGCCCACAGCAAGCCATGGTTTTCTCAAGAAGTTGGGGCGTGTAAACTGACAGCAAGGCAGCAGCTGGGGTGAGCTGGGAAAGGGAGGCGCCTGCTGAGTGCATGGAGGGGTCAGTGATGGGAGGGTGAGCGGGGCTGGAACGGCCTTGAAGCATTATCCAAAATCTCTTCATTTTGCAGTCCTGTTCACTGCTTTCTGGGAATGATACAATTTTTTTTTTTTTTTTTTCTCAGCGAGTCTTCTTGCCTAACACTACTTCACACAGAACTCAATTGCATCCCCCAATCCCACAGCAGCCAGGGGCAGGAGAGGGCGGGGAACTTGGTTCACATGGCCAGGCTCTGTGGCCCAGAGGAACACCCACAGGCCAGCAGCTGTTTGTGGGGAGAGCAGTATTTCTGGGGGACTCCCAGGAGTCCTCCACTTGGCCCAGCCTGAGCCCTCACTGACGAGTCCTATGCTTTCCCTAGGAATCTATGGTGTTGGCAAAGCTGCCATCCATCCCCCGGCCCTGGCCGTCCTCAGCCACACCCCAGACGGAGCCACCCAGACCATCGCTTGGGTTGGCAAGGGCATCGTCTATGATACCGGGGGTCTCAGCATGAAGGGAAAGGTGAGGTGCAGGACCAGGGCTGGGGGGACGTGGGGGGGAAGGGCGGCCCCTTCTCAGGTGTCGGAGGAAAGAGCAAGTTGTTGGGGCATCCAGGAGGGAGGACCCGGGGCCCCGTCCCCTCCAAGGGGCAGACCGTTCACGCCTGCACTGAGTCAGGACAGAAAATCTGGAGAAGAAGAGGAAAAGGTCCTAGGGTGATGCCCACTGTCTTTGTGACCATCTGCAGTAAAATATTATGAGTATTGTAGTACAGGTAAAGAAAACAGCCATCGGTTAACACTTATAAATAGCATTGAGTAATTTCTGACAAAAAAGCTGACACCTCCACGTCGTTCTCCTGTGGTGGCGTATGCCATCATCACAGCCCTGCCGTCCAGCCTTCAGTTCGGCCAGTGTCGGTGGCTCTATCACACTGGTCTTCTTCACGTGTTTCTGCTCGCTAGATGGACATGCCAGGTGTGTCAGTCTCTGCGCTGTAGTTGATCCAAAAGAGCACCGCTGCTGCTGCTGCTAAGTCGCTTCAGTCGTGTCTGACTCTGTGCGACCCCATAGACGGCAGCCCCCCAGGCTCCCCCGTCCCTGGGACTCTCCAGGCAAGAACACTGGAGTGGGTTGCCATTTCCTTCTCCAGTGCATGAAAGTGAAAAGGGAAAGTGAAGTCGCTCAGTCGTGTCCGACTCTTAGTGACCCCATGGACCGCAGCCTACCAGGCTCCTCCGGCCATGGGATTTTCCAGCAAGAGTACTGGAGTGGGTGCCATTGCCTTCTCCGCCAAAAGAGCACAATTAACTTTAATTTTGAAGACTTTCTGTCACATGAAGCAACTGATACACTCAGGGAAAGTCTCTAACAGAAGGGTCCCTCGGCAGAGACCAAAAAAGACCCCACTTCCCAAGAAACTCCCCAAATCATCAGTGTCCGTGTTTCTGGTTCTTTGAGATGGACCCCAGTAACTTTCAAATGTCTGTGGAGTAAAAATGTCTTACACAGCACAACCCAGGTGGTTCCCCTAGACTGTGGGCAGCAGCAGGGCTCACTGCTCCCGGTGTTTACGCCGAATCCGCCATCCGAAGGCAGGAACTCACTGTCAGAGGTGCCGTGGACACCAGCCACCTCCAGAGCCTGCCTGCCTCAGAACCAGAGTGCCTTGAGGAGTCTGTGCCCCTGGCGGTGATTAGTGTCCACGTAGGATAATGTTTCTGAAAGGAGGAGGAATTAAGACAGGCAGGTCTGAAGTTTTTATTTATGTGGTAAGGACTCACTTCAACCAACAACAGGGTTTCTTCTGGAGGAATTCTTTTACCACTGATGACAACAAGCAAACAAGCTTTTGTTGCTGTTCAGCTGCTAAGTCATGTCCAACTCTTTGTGACCCCAGGGACTGCAGCACGCCAGGCACCTCTGTTCTCCACTATTTCCTGGAGTTTGCTCATATTCATGTCCATTGAGTCAGTGATGCCTTCGAACCATCTCATCTTCTGTCGTCCCCTTCTCCTCCTACCTTCAATCTTTCCTAGCATCAGGGTCTTTTCCAATGAGCTGGCTCTTCGCATCAAGTGGCCAAAATATCCGAGCTTCAGCATTAGCCCTTCCAATGAATATTCAGGGTTGATTTTCTTTAGGATTGACTGGTTAGATCTCCTTGTAGTCCAGTGGACACCCAAGAGTTTTCTCCAGCCCCACAATTTGAAAGCATCAGTTCTTCAGTGATCAGCATTCTTTCTGATCTAACTCAGCTTTTAGTTGGTTTATTATTGTTCTTAAATTCTTAACACCTGGTGTTGACCCTCCTCCCCCACCCTTGACAGGGGCTCTTGCCCCATTAGCAGCTGCATTTTGGGGGATGGATCTGTGGGCTCATTCAGACGTTGGCTTGTTAGAGGGTGGAGTGAGAAGCAAGGCTTCCTGAGGGTTAGTCATTTTGCTGGTGGCACCCTCTCCCAATTTTGCAGGAACAGTCCTGGCTGTTTTCAGAGATTTTCAAGGCAAATCAGGATCAGTGTGAATTAAGGGGCCTCAGATGTGTTCATCTCAGGACTTCTTCCACTCTTAAAAAATACTGATCTCGAAAGAGATTTTATTTATAAGGGCGATATCTGCTAGCTGTCTACTAGAAATTAAAATTGGGAAAATTTAAAGATAGTTATTAATTCATTAAAAAGACCAATATGACCCCATTGCATGCCACTGTAAATAATGCAGTCTTATGAATAGGACTGTATTTTCCAAAATGAAAAAAAAGAAATTAACCAGAAGAGTGGTACCATTTTACATTTCTGCAGCTCTCTTTACTGTCTGCCATAGTGGACAACAGCTGTGATCACACATCTGCTTCTGCATTTAGTCTGTTGCGATATGTTTTAGTTGAAATATAAAAAAGAAAATCTGGCCCCAGTCCTTCAGCAGTTAGAAAAAGGAGAAGCATTTTAATACCTTCTTCAGGTAACTCAGGACCTTCTTCTTTGCTGTTACACCAAAACTCAACAAGTGGGAGTTTTTAAAAGGTAAGTTATAACAGGGGATCTGAAGCCACGCCTGTGAGCTCTGCCACATTGAAATCTGTGGGTCCATCCTGAAGTCTGAATGCATGGTTTTATGATATCACATATGAGCTATTTGGAAAACACTGTTTAAAGAGTTATGCCGTACCTCCAGATTTTAACGCTTTTCAGTATACAATATTTTAAAAAGTTACATTTATTAATATCATCATCTATCTCATGTAGGAAGTTGAGTATTAGGTTGCCATCATGGAAGCAGATACAAGTTTTCCAAAACCCTGATTTTTTTTTTTTTTGCTTGAAAGCTCCAGTTTTACCAAGTAATGCCAGCTGTCCTCCTGGAGGTGAGAGGCTCACTCTGGCCATTTTTGAGAAAATGTCTGCATATACCTGCATCTGGATCCCCAGAGTCTGTCAGTGGTTCCCCCCACCCCACCTCCAGGACAGTGGTAGTGGGAGAGCACAGGCTCACTGAGCTCAGGACTTGGTGCCCACTCTTGCTTGGGCTCCAGCTGCCTGACCACAACCGAGCGCCGGGCATCAGGGAGCAAGCACAGGACCTCCCCTACCCCTTCCATGCCACCAAGACAGTGTTGGGAATGACTCTTCTCTACGGTTGAGGTTTTTAAAAAGCTAATCATTTCACTGCTTCAGCAAGAAGACTTGAGTGAAATTGGCACCACCTTGTCTCCTAAAGGCCTGGAAATTAACCCAGTGACCACCAGTTCCCACAGGCCCCAGGTCGCCACTGCCCCATCGGTACAAACAGCAACCCAACAGTGATGAAAGCGTTCCTGTGGAAATAGTTTCTTTTATAAAAACAGGAATGCCAGGTGGGATCCACGAGGCTGACTCAGTCTATGGAGCTGCGTTGGTGGTGCGACATTTGTTCTGTGTCCAGGGACACAGGGATTCAGTGGCCATCTTCAGCCATTTTCCATGTGGTCATCCTGCAGGAGGTTTGATTCTCAGTTTGAGGCCCCGTTATTCCATTTAAACAATCTCGTGGTTTCTCGCAGGTTGGGTCAAAACAGCTTATTTCCAATAGTGCTAGCTGAGTCATTTTTGCTCAACTTAATTGTAAAAACAGCTCAGTTTATATCTAAAAATACTTTCCATTAAAACTCTCAGCTCGTGTAATCCAATAAGGGCTCAGAAAAATTGGTACATTTTGGTCCCGAATCCTTACATCCGATGACCTGTTGTTAATTTAAAATATGAGCCTGTCAATTAGCATCGGGAGCCCATAAACCGTAAAAGTGCTTAGCTGCTCTCAACTAGTGTACAGGAAATGGTGTTTACTTCTATGGCAAGAGGGCCCCTCGGTCTCCAGCGACTCCCTCACTAGACCCCGTCACCCAGGAAACGTGAATGCAGACAGGTGGCAAGTGCCCTTGGGGCAGGAGTGGGATTGATGGTATCACAGTGACTAATGACATTTGGGAAGAGCTCACATTAACCTGGATGGGTGGTCAAGGTCGTGACACGGAGGAACTGCAGACAGACCCCCAGGCTGACTTGGGCACAGCTCAGCCTCTGACCCAGGCCACTCTGGAAGTCCCCACTGAACCTCACACAGTTCTGTTCAGTAACCCCCAAAGCTCTGCTCAAGCTGGACGTGCGTCCCCAACCTGGTAAATTTGACTCTGGCTTCTCATTGCTTCTGGAGGATCCCTGGGTGACTAGTGGCGTTTCCTGGGTTCTGTAGGCACTCAGGTGACTTGGCGCCAGCTCCTGTGCCTCTGGGGCCCTGGTGTGGGGACTGGAGTGGAGAGCACTGTTGCTGGGGTGTCAGCATCCACTCACCTCTCTCTCGCCCCTTCCTGCCCCCACAGACCACCATGCCAGGGATGAAGAGGGACTGCGGGGGCGCCGCAGCTGTCCTGGGGGCCTTCAGAGCTGCCGTCAAGCAGGTGAGGGGGGCCCTGACTTCCTCCCTGGTTCTCCTCCCCAGAGCCCCCTGAGTCTGCGTGGTTGGCACCGTCCCCCTCCACACTCCCGCGCCGGGTCCCTGGGGCCCCCAGAGCTTCTTGCTTCAGTCAGGGCTCCTCACGCCAAGAGCGTCACCCCACCCGGGCATGTCACCTCTCTGCCTGGCACCCGCTGGCATCATGGGCCCTCTGCTAAATCCTAAGACCCCTCCCGCCCCAACCGGAATGGGAAGGGTGCTTTGGAGCTGGCTGGCTGCCTGCTCAGCCCTGGGCTCTGGCACTCAGGGCAGGGTTCTTTGGAGGGGCTGGCTGCTGTTTGGTGGAAGAGGTCTGGGGTCTGTCCTGGAATACCAGGAGTGGCCACACTGAGCCCAGACACCTGGGCAGCCAGAGGCCTCCGTGCTCCCCACCCAGAACACACAGGCCTCAGAGAGCCCAACAATTGGAGCCAAATTCCCGAGCTGGGGGCCTGGTCGATAGGCAGTGCCGTGGCTGTTCCCCACGTTTGCCCTTTGACACTGTAGAGCATGTTTATGGAGCAGAGGCATGGGGCGCCCTGGCCATCCAGGGCCGCTCACCTCTCAGCATGGCTGCTTCAGGTAACTCTGAAAAGCCCAGCCCTTCCAGTCACCAAGCATAAGCCCCTCTTCCTCAAAGGTACCGCCTGAGCAGCATGACCCCCAGGGGGAGACTTCCAGAGAAAACAAAAGCAAAAAGATCTTGGCAAATGATTTCTGCCCAGCCACGCCCACGAGGGGAGCAGAAAGGCTGGAGGGGAGGAGGGGCTCGGCCTAAGGGGTGCTGGGCGGGGGGTGTCTCAACTGTACTGGGGGGCGTCATGCAGCCCCCATTCAGCAGCACCCAGCCCACCTGACCAGATTCAGCCAGGCCTGCTACCTACTCCATTAATGAGCTCGTCAAGTATGCAAGGGACATACCCAGCCTCCGGGGCTGGGGGGCACTCTGGGAAGGGCTCGCAGGAAAGTGTCCAATAATAGGAGCCAAATTCCCAGGCGGCTGCACTGCCTGGTGTCTCAGCTATGGGTTTGGGGTGACTGCGCGCATGGAGGGTCTGTCCTGGCATCTGGACAGGTGGCTGGTGCCCCAGCAGGTAGACCCTTCCTATGGGCGAGGAACCACTTGGCAATTAAGGCTGGTTCATCAGCTGGTGGTTGGAAGTGGTCCTCGGATTCCTCCTGCTTTGTAACTCATTTTTTAAGAAAAGGAATGTGCCTCCATTTGAGCCCCAAAGTATATAATGAGGGTCATCACTCACAGAATGAAGTAAGAGTCCATGCTCACACCAAGAGGAACAAGTCATCTCCTCACAGTGGCCTCCCAGTTGCTAACAGTACAAGGGAGAGAGGTGGGAACCCACCTTTTGGCAAACAACAGCACAGTAATTGTCTCAGGTGAGAGTGACCAACAGATGCTAACGTCAGAGTCGAGTGTGGTGAGCGTGGGAGTGAGAAGGGGCACCCACACAGGGGTTTCTGTGGCTGCCCTGAGGGACACTGGGGGGTGGGGGGGGGTCACTGTGCCTCCAGGGACTTAGTGCACTCAACCTGAGTGTAGGTACAGGGAAACAGCAAAGGGTCAAGGTCATCAAAGTCAAAAGCCCTACCTCAAAAGCTAAAGATCAGCAGGTTTGTGAGGTTAGACACTGACCGCTGACCACATTGTATGGATAGGAGGCGGGAGCTGAGCACAGACTTGAACCCAGCAGGCAGCTCCGCTTCTAGGGTACATGCTGCGTCGCCTGGCCTCTGTTGGGACCCTGCTCTAGGGCCCACCGCCAGGATGGTGGGGAGTGCAGGGGGCTGTGATCTTTGCTCCTTGGACCCATCTGTCTGTCTCTCTGTTGTGTGTCAGAGAGCTCCAGCCTGTCACCATCCTTCCTGCCCCTGATGCTCCCAGCCTATAACTGGAGCCTCTGCCCTTTTCCCTCCGGGTTTTTGTTTGTTTGTTTGTTTTTAATTGGAGGCTAATTACTTTACAGTATTGTAGTGGTTTTTGCCATGCATTGACATGAATCAGCCATGGGTGTACGTGTGTTCCCCATCCTGACCTTCCCTCCCACCTCCCTCCCCCTCCCATTCATCAGGGTCATCCCAATGCACCAGCCCTGAGCACCCTCTCTCAAGCATTGAACCTAGACTGGCAATCTATGTCACATATAATAGTATACATGTTTCAATGCTATTCTCTCAAATCATCCCACCCTCGCCTTCTCCCACAGAATCCAAAAGTCTGTTCTTTACATCTATGTCTCTTTTGCTGTCTCACATATAGGGTCATCGTTACCATTTTTCTAAATTCCATATATATGCGTTAATATAGTGTATTTGTGTTTTTCTTTCTGACTTACTTCGCTCTGTATAATAGGCTCCAGTTTCATCTATCTCATTATAACTGATTCAAATGCATTCTTTTTGATGGCTGAGTAATATTCCATTGTGTACATATACCACAGCTTTCTTATCCACTCGTCTGCCGCCTCTAGGGTTTCAAAGACACTCTCCATGCAGTGTTCTGCTTGGCTGAGAACTCCGTGGGGCCCAATGCCACAAGGCCGGATGACATCCACCTGCTGTACTCTGGAAAGTAAGGCCAACCCCGCCCACCTGCCTCATAGCACCCACGCCACTGTGCTGTCCCAGAGCCCCGGGTGCCTGCGATGGGGGCTGGGTCCCTGTTTGAGGTGTCAGGGGCCCACGGGGTCTGGGGACTGCCCCCCAGCTTAGGGGGCCAAGCCCTTTCCAACCTTTAGGCACTGCATTGCAGTTGAGGACAGGGAGGAGGGGCTCTGAGTGGGGTGTCTGCTGTCCCCAGGACTGTGGAAATCAACAACACGGATGCTGAGGGCAGGCTGGTGCTGGCAGATGGCGTGTCCTACGCCTGCAAGGACCTGGGCGCTGACATCATCCTGGACATGGCCACGTTGACCGGAGCTCAGGTGGGCCCCACTGTCCCTTCTGCTTCATCACCTGGTCAGAGCTTGTCTGTGAGGGTGCAGGCACACAGAGCCCATGGACCTTGGAGGGAACACTGGCACAGGGCCCCTGTGGGGGCCCTCTTTCCCTGTCTTTTTCTCTGCCTTGTTTTCTGTCAGCCCCTCTTCTGTCCTCAGTGTCCCCCAACCCGCCAGGTGATGCTCTCTACATCTCTCCCGCATGCCCAGGGCATCGCCACAGGCAAGTACCACGCGGCTGTGCTCACCAACAGCGCCGAGTGGGAGGCGGCCTGTGTGAAGGCCGGGCGACAGTGCGGAGACCTGGTGCACCCGCTGGTGTACTGCCCAGAGCTGCACTTCAGCGAGTTCACCTCGGCCGTGGCCGACATGAAGAACTCGGTGGCGGTAGGTGTGGAGCAGGGTGGACCTTGGTCCCCCTGTGAGGGCCCAGATCTGGGCTCTGAGTAGGGGAGGGGAGAAATCAGGGAAGGGGATGGCGCTCTCACTGGTCTCCCCGCAGCATGTCCATTCAGCAGGCACTGGGGCATCCTCCCCGCTATGGAGTCCCCACTGGGTCTATCGCTGGCTCCCCCTTTGCCCCCAGGGTGAAGGCAGACCCCCTAGCCCAGCTGCCAGGCCCACGGGGACCCTCTCTGCTGCTCTCCACACTGGGCCCTCCACCCCAGGCCCCTTCTTGCAGACACTGGGAGAGGTGGTCGCTGAGGATGGGGGTCAGGAGGGCGCAGGGTGTCCACCGTGGCCACCCCCACCATGGCTGCAGTGGATGCTTACAACTGCCTTCTACCCCAGGACCGGGACAACAGCCCCAGCTCCTGCGCTGGCCTCTTCATCGCCTCACACATCGGCTTCGACTGGCCTGGGGTCTGGGTCCACCTGGATATCGCCGCGCCCGTGCACGCCGTGAGTCTGGGCCCCGGGGGTGCCCCTGCCCACCCCACCGTTAGGCCTTCCTTGGCCGGCCAGCCACTCTGCTTCCCTTGCTGGCCCCTCCCCACGGGTCTGGCTGCTCCCACTCTCTCCTGCATCCAGAGCCCCTCTCTGGCTCCAGAGCACAGGCTGAGCTCATCGGAAACATTCTGTGTGAGGGTCACACGGCCAGCTGTGGTCCCCCCTGACCTCTGGTCTCCTCGTCCCTGGGAACAGTGTGGCTGCTGTGTGCAGTCCTTCCCAACCCGCCTGTCCTCGGCAGGAGGCCCAGGGGCCCTGGTCTCACCCTTTTCCTCCCCGAGGAGCCAGGAGAGGGGAGGGGAGGAGAACCCAGGGCTGTGTCCACAGCTCGTCCTCCACCGGCTTTGAGTGGAACAGGACAGGGAAGGGGGCTGGGGGGTGCATGGGGGATCAGATGCCCTGGTCCAAGAGCCCTCCCATGGTGGCGGGTTTGCTAGGGTGGGGGGCTTGGCCGCACAGGTTTCCACTGTCTTCACCCACAGGGCGAGCGCGCCACGGGCTTCGGTGTGGCCCTTCTGCTGGCACTCTTTGGCCAGGCCTCCGAGGACCCTCTGCTGAACCTGGTATCCCCACTTGGCTGCGAGGTGGACGCCCAGGAGGGGGACACGGAGAGGGACTCCAAGAGGCGCAGGCTTGTGTGACGCAGCCGCCCTGCCCAGTGACACTGGGCACTTTACCTCACTTTGCACTGATTAATTCTAAGCAATTGGAAGATTATACTTTGAGATGTTTTGTTTTTAGTTGTCATGGTGACGGAAACAGCTCCTTCTTGTGTCTTAGGAGACAGCTCAGGGTTCGGGGGGCCCAGGGAGGGGTGAGTGGGCAGCACTGGGTTTGTTTTATGTTTGATTCCCCGCCAGCTTCTGCAGACCATGCCCCTCTCTGGGGCCCCTGCACGACCCCCAGGCTCCAGAACGCATGCACGGCCCTGATGCTCTTGTCCACGTGGCCCTCAAGACCCCCGCCTGTGCCTGGGCCCCACGGTGGGTGCCGGTGGCCCCATCTGCAGCCCCAGGCTCCGTACATGGCACCCACATTGCAGGGCACCCAGGCCCCACTCCAGCTGGGGCAGTCCCTGCCTCCAACAGACCACCCCTTTGAAAGGATGGGGCGACTTGGTTCAGGTTTTATGGAGCAAAAGGAATGTCTACTCGGGCCCCTCTGAGTTCACTGCAAGTTGAATTAAACATGGCTAAACCACATCACACCTCTGCCTCTGTCTCCCTCTTTCTCCAGCCCGTTTTAGCAAGCACCCCAACAACCTGCCTGTGGGTCTGAGGCTCCGGGTGCCACCGTCTCCTCCCAAACCAGCACCCGACTTTGAGGTGAAATTTGCCAACCTCATTCCTGCAGATGAGAGCCCAGGGCCAGCTGGGCTCTGAGGTTCGGAGTGCAGGCTCTGGAGGGCGGGCACCTCGGACTTTCCCACGACCCTCAGTCTGCAGGGAAGGTGTCCTGATCCCTGGCACGGCACAAGGCGAGTGTTACACAGGGTCAACCGAAAGCCCCCTGGGCAGGATACTAGGAGCTGAAGGGCATAGCCTGGCCAGGTGTCAGGGAGACCCCCAGCCTGGGCCCCGCAGAGGAGGTCCAGGACTCAGGCTCTACCTGGCATAGAGCCGGCACCTCCTCTGCAGGCGACGGGAGGGCGAGAACATGCCTGCAGGCCACACATTCCCTAGCTGTGTCTGGGCTCCTTGACCTCGCACCCCTGCCCAAGGCTCCCTAAACTTCAGGTCCCTTCCCCTGCCCTGAAATCAAGGTGACTCTTTCTGGGCATGATCTCAAGCATGTATTTATTAACTGCCTGCTGTGTGCACAGCCCCAGGCTGGGCCTGGAAGAGGCAAGCGGCAGTCCCAGGGCCTCCGCCCCGTCTGGGAAAGCCCTGGCCCGACGTGTTAAATTGCAGTAATCATGGTCACGAGGCAGTCAGTGGGCTCAGGGAGGCACGGGGGCCGGAGGGGCCAGGAGCCTTCATGGGTCATTAGCGTGCTTAATGGCCTTGGTGTTGGCAGCTCAATCCAGCTTCTCCCTGAGAAGCCCTGAAGGAGCCAGAGGTCACTGAGGTGGCCCAGCTCCTTCTCCTGGCAGCTGGCACTGTCCACACCCCCTGCAGGGGCTACAGGGATCCGGGGGACTGAGTGTCCCTTGTGCGGGCACAAAGGGGGCCTCAGGCCCAGGGACCCAGCTGGGCAACAGCTGCAGGCCAAGGGCCTGGCAGTGGGGGGAAGCAAGGATGAGGCAAAGACCCTACTTCTCTGAGGCCAAAGGGCTTGAGGACACGACGGCTGCTTCCAGCCACTCCACTGGAGCCCCAGCAACAGGGTCGGCAGGGGGCAGGCAGGGAGTGGGTGGGCGCTGGCACGTCCACTTGATCATCGTCTCAGGCGCAGTACAGGAAGGTGAGTCTGGTGGACAGCTCCTGCTCCAACTGCAGCTCACCCAGCCTGTGGACCAGGAAGATGTCCGTGCAGAGCCCCAGCATGTGGTCCACATCAGGCAGCTGGTCATACATGATGGAGTGGGCAATGCGGAGGAAGTGGTCTTGGATGAACTTGGCTGCAACCATCACCACCGACACGTAGAGCCCGACAATGCTGGGGGGATGAGGGGGCTTCAGTACTGCTGTCCCAGGAGAGTAGAGCACAGCCCCTACTCAGCCCAGTGGGATGCAAGTGCTAACCACTCGCAGCCCCCACGACCTCTTGTGAGTGGGACTGGGGTTCCAGTCCCCACCTGGGGTTGGAGGGCCAGGTGACATGTGACCCTACAGACGGGAATGAGGACAGTGGGAGTGCCCATTTCCGCTAGCAGCTTGTGTGACAGTAAGTCACCATCCTGGTGTATTTCTGGGGCTAAGGGAACAGGGACTTGTGAGCCCCCCCTCCGCCCCCACCCCATCCCAAGCAGTTCTGGTGAGCAGGGGTAAGAAGGGGCGGAAAGTTCTGAAGCCTCTGGGCCACAGGGCAAGTTCTTGGGGCCGGGGGAGCCTTACCCGTATCCTGCCAGGAAGCCCAGGCTCTGGGGGCTGATTTTGTCATTAAAGATGAGCTCCTGGTCCTGATGCAGCCCCAGCTCTGGTCACAGCCTGGCCGCCATTCCTGGACCACCCACCACTCAGCTGCTGGGCTGGCCATGGGGGCCTCCACTGGCCTCAGCTGCTGCAACTGGATGGTGGCATTGCGGAAGGCCAGGCGGTCCACAGCCCATGGCCTATGGGAGTGGGCTGTGTAGGAGAGGCAGCATCAGGCCCTGGGGATGCCTGCAGGCTGGGAAGACCCCATGTCACCCACGGCGACCAAGTCAGGGGACTTGCCTCCAAAGGGCTGAGATGGATGCTGATTGAGCAAAACCTATGACACTCTCCCACCCTCCCTGCAGGCAATGCAACCTCTTCTTAGACTCAGCCTGGCCCCTTACCCCCAATGCACCCCTTCTTCCTGCCTTATTCAGGGGCCCTCATCTGGAGGCCCCCTCCCCAGCAGCACCTCCTGAGGAGCCAGTGTTCAAGGTCTCCCTGGGAGGGTCAGCCTGGTCCCCTGGTGCACACTGATGCCCCTCCCCAAAGGGACTCTGCCCCCTCAACCTCCCCCCACCCCATGAGCACATCCATCACCCCAGAAGCCCCTCCCCCAGTCCACACTGGTTGAGCTGGAATTTGCTGCTGAGATGCTCTGCCCAGAACCTCTGTTCGTACTGTTCCCGAGTGAATTGATTTCAGCGGTTTTGTTTATTTGTTTGTTCTTTAACAAAAGGTTGTTTTGGTTTGAGATTCAGCAAAAACACACGCCGCCTTCTGCTTCCTCTCCATTCAGGATTCAGTAAATTAGCTGTTTTCCAGTCGGCTTCGAGGCCTCGCCTCAAATGAGCCTCCAGCGAGATAATGCATTTAAAAGCCCTTGGAAAAGTACCAGGTCCCACGCACATTGGAGACAGTGTTGACCTGCCAGCGGCTGGCTCAGCCCTGCACCCCAGCCAGGCAGGCTCACAGGGGGCCCTGCTTAGGCCCACCTGCAGGGCTCAAAACAGGGTAGGGGGGGAGCTGCCCTCCCCCGCCTTCCCTGGCAGCACCATCTGGGGGCAGGGATGCATTGTGGGGCAGGGGGGGGTCCTTACCAACTTCTAACTGGTGGGCCATTTTCACTACAGTCCCCTCTGTGATCCTCAGGGCTTTGGGAATAAGGCCAGGGAGCATTCTTCAGGCAGGAAAACAAAGTCAAAAAAACTCAGAGGTCTGGTTTACATTCACCTACATTTAATGCAATTCAAACATGGTGAGGGGGGCTGCTATCTGAAAGCGTGTCTTCCTGTTGGCTACATGGAAACTCTGTAGCTCAGACACCTCCTCCTCCCCCTCCCCTGAGTCAACTTACTTCCCCCAACTCTATGACCTTGGGCTTTTTTATCATGCCTGACTCCCCGGCTTTGCTAACGGGTTGGGTGAGTTTCTGTGGCGTCCACAAAGTTGGTCCAGTGCAGGGACCGCAGGAAGCCAGCTTCCTCTCCCAAAAGTATTTATTAAGCACCACCTGTATGCACCCCTGAGAAGCTCAGTCTTTTCCTGACTGACAAGCCAGAGCCAGCCTGTGGGAGGGGGCTGGGCTGCATGAGTCCAGAAGAGGCCTCCAGGCCAACCCCAAACCCTCTGCTTCCTTGTACCATCCATGGAGATGTCATTAGCGACTAATAGACTAGCGTTTTGTAAGCAATTTGCCTCGTGCAGGGCAAATTATCTTGTTCCCACCCAGGGGTGCAGAAGCACGTGTGTGTGTGTGTGTGTGTGTGCATGGAGGGGACACCTACACAGGCTCTTTCTGGACAAGGCTGAGTGTGTACACCCGTTGGTCCCGTATCTCCGCGTCTGTGTAACACACCATGTGTTTGCCAGATGCTTCCACATTCTTGACCAGAGACCCATTCCTGAGGGTGGAGGGAAAGGAGACAAGAGGCTGAGAAACAAATTGGTGGGCACGTGGGGCAGTTTCCTCTGGCCCAGCTGCCTGCGCTCCCCATTAACATGCAGAGTGACCCCTCTCCAGCCACTAAGATGCATTGGGTGACCACCGTGTTCATCTCAGGCCCTGAAGCCAGAGGAGAGGGCAACAAAGGGCCCTGCCATCAGGGAGTCTGCGGTCTTCATCAGGCAACACCCGCCCCCCGCCCTCTGTGCATCCATCTTCCATCTGGGCCTCACCCAGCCCTGGACTTGCACCTGGGCGGGCACCGTGGCTCTGCACAGCTGAGCATCACTGAAGGCCCAGGAGGCTGGCAGGTATCAGGCTCATGTCTTCCTGCTCCCTCTGCCCAGAGGCTGCTGGGAAGATGCCAGGTGGGCACTCTATGCAGAAGGACAGTGGACACGTCCGGGCTGCCTGCCTCGGCCCCTCGCTGGCCCCCAAGCCTTGGTTTCCACCTTGTCTGAAGGCGGGGGAGGCAGCAGCAGAGCAAGTGCTCTGAAATAAGGGTTTCCTGGCATTTAGACCACAGGAGGTGGCCTGACCACATTTTACAAGATGCGAACATCCTCAGCAGAGGGACCCCATCACATGTGAGAGCTGCTATCCTCCGGGCCGAGAGCAAGAGACAGCACAGAACTCAGAAGCCCTTCATCCTTCCCTCTAGCCAGCCATTCTGGGAGCCCTGGGGAGAAGGTTCTGAGTGCAGGGCCCTCCAGCTTCAGCTCTTGGGGGTGCATGAGGGAGTTGTCAGCAAGCAAGCAAACACGCCTTGGGTTGGACCTGGTGAGCACAGTCCCACAGGCCTGCTGGGCCCCAAGGAAGGTGTCATTTCCTCCTGTGGATGGAAGACAAGGCAGCCCCACTTCCTCCCCAGCTCTGGTAAGGAAACGTGCTATAAATAATCAGCCCACAGATGAAAGTCATGGCAGAGGGGAAGATCCAGCTCGGAGAGGGGTCTGAGGAGAGGGCCAGGTGGGAAGGCTTGCCCAGAGGAAGTGCTGTCTGAGGTGAGATTGCAAGGATGAGTGGACGTTAGATGGTGCAGACGATGGAGGAAACCAATTTCAGGCAGAGGGAATGGCCTGTGCAAAGGTCCTGGGGTGGCCAAGGCCGTGACAAACCAGAGGAGCAGGAAGGAGGCCAGTGAGGCTGGAAAGGAGAGAGGGGTATGAGGATGAGGGTGGGGCCAGGATGTGAGCAGCATAGCCTTGTGGGCCACAGGCGGGAGCCAAGTTTTTATTCTAAGCACAAGGGGAGCTGTGGATGAGTTTCATGCAGACTAGAGGCAGGCTGAATTGATGCCTTTGGGACAGTCCTCAGCTGCACGTCACCAGATACCTGCCCCCTGCCTCCCATGTGCGGCGGGAACCCCCTTCAGCACCCAGGGGTGGCTGGGGTCATCCAGGCTGCAGTGAAGTTCACTGCTTAAGGATAGCCGGTGAGAACCAGCATCATAGAGCTGTGCGCCACCTCTGCAGTCGTGGACGCCTGTCCCAGTCCCACGCACGGCACGAGTGGGACAGGCTTAGCAGCCCTGCCACTTCCTTGTCATGTGACCTGACCCAGTGTCCTAATGGGCCACACTGAGTCCCTCCATTGGTGAAAAACAGAACAGGGTCCAACATTCATCTTGAGAGGGTCCAATGGTGTCATGAAAGACCCATGGTGGGCAAGTTTAAACTTTTAACAGAGAGGAAAGACAGCTGTTTGAAGATACTGGAGGAAGACAGTGAGAAGTCCCTCGAGCCTGGGGGTGGCGGGAATTCCACCAGAAAGCCGCTGTCCTGTGGGCAGGGGTGCATGAAAGGAGCTCAGGGTCATGGTGATGGGGTTGCGGGGGGAGGGAGGGCTAGGTGTTCTGCCTGGACAGAAGCAAAAAGCCCATGTTTAAGCCAGCCTCCCCGAGTGGGTCTGATACGCGTTTCCAACCACCATGAAGGAGGGGAACTGGATTCACCCTCCTGCCCTAAGCAAGTAAGAAAAGCAGACAGATGTGCCAAAAGCAATGCTTTTCCGACACTAGAAAACGGGTGCATTTGAGGACTATCCTGGGGGGCGTGGGGCAAATGCGATGAGCAGCGCAGATGCCCCAGCTGATAGCCCAGAGCACCCCTCACCCCAGGCTGCATCACATCCCACAGGACCCCAGTCAGAGGGGGCCCCCTGAGCGGCAGGGGGACAGAGCTGAGGATTCGGGTAGGCTGAGGTGACCAGGGTTGCCAGGTGGACACCTGGAAAGCAGAGACGTGCCCACAGAGAGAACTGCAGAGTCCAGCAGAGGTTCCCCGAGGCAGCAGCTGAGTCCTGCAGGGCCCATGGCTGGAGGGACAGGGGTGCCCGCGGGAGCACAGGTGCACAGGCTCCCGTCCCAGGGCCAGGGGCTTCAGGAGGTCCTCAGAGCTGAGGCCTGAGACACCAGCACTCGAGTCCACGCTGACCTCCAAGTGGGATGCACGTAGGCACTGGAGAACAGCACCACTGGAGCTCGGCAGGCTGAGTGGGCAGGAGCCCAGACCCACAGAAAGAGACAGAACTTGCTGCTAAAGGTCTCCCACATTGCAGGCGGATTCTTTACCAGCTGAGCCACAAGGGAAACGCAGAAAAAGGATAGGGGAGGGGGAAATGGAAAAAGAAGAAGGAAGTGTGCATTCTCCAGGGCGTTTTTAACAGGATCCAGTCTTCTCACATAACACAAACAAACAAGATGTCCAGAATAAAAATCCCGCGTTGCTCAGCACACCAAGAACCAGGAGCATCTGATCAAATCTCGAGGGAAAGACCATCAAAAGATGACAACCCTGAGACGACCCAGTTGCTGGGATTATCAGACAAGGCCTGAGAAGCGGCTGTGCTAGTTACCCTCTGTGAGGTAAAGCCGGACAGGCTCGAAATGAATGGAAAAAACAGAAGTTTTGGCAAAGAGAAACAAACTATAATGAAGGATCACTAAATGTGATGTGGTTTTGTATCCTGGATTGAATTTTGGAAATCTACTCCCCCGTCCTCGACAAAAAAAAAAGACATTCATGTAAAAACTGGTGAAATCTGAGTACAGTCTGGAGTATAGCATAATAATGTACCCACGTTGGTATCTTAATTTTGACAAATATGCCACGGTGGCAATGAAAGATGTTAACATTAGGGGAAATTGTTGCTCAGTCGCTCAGTCATGTCCAAGTCTTTGCAACCCCGTGGACTGCAGCATGCCAGGTTTTTCCTGTCCTTTACCACGTTCCTGAGAAGAACTAGAGTAGCCCTTATAGTCAACAAAAGAATCCGAAATGCAGTACTTGGGTTCAGTTTCAAAAATGCCAGAAAACTAGATGAGGGGTATTTGTAAACACTATCTATTATCTTCACAGCCTCCTGTAAATGTAAAATTTTATTAAAGAGAACACTTATTTAAAAAGAAATAAAACTTTTAGATCTGAGAAGCAAAGGAGAAGCTATAAACATTTCACTGAATAGGCTAAGAGAAGAACGAAGATGACAGAGGACAGAGTCAGTAAACTTTAAAACAGATCGATGGAAATGATCTAATCTTAGAGCTGAAAGACAGGATTTTTAAAAATGAGGGCCTCAGGGACTTGTTAGTCAATATTGTAAGACCTAATATGTCACTGAAATTCCTAATAGAGGAAGAGACAGGGTCAGAAAAAAAAATTTAACTACTTTAGGAAAATATGACTGACATAAAACTTTATAGATGGCCAATTCAGTAAATTATAGATTTAATTGTAATTTACATTACAAATTATAGATAATTGTGTCTGGGGCTAACAACATGCCCTGGGACACCATCGTCACTATCAGATCACTATCAATGCTGTAACCTTACCTTACATCACCTTGCAAAGGATCCTCCTGCTTCTGTTTTTGTTTTGTTTTGTTTTTTTCCTTTTGTGGTAGGAACTTTTAACATAAGATCTACCCTCGTCACTATTTGTTTTTTAAGTATACAATTTGTGCTTTTTAAAGTATACAAGGACTTTCCTTGAAGTCCAGTGGTTAACTCTGTGCTTCCAACACAGGGGACGCATGTTCAATCCCTGGCTGGGGAACTAAGATCCCACATGCCATGTGGCGTGGCCAAAAAAGTAAAGCATACAATACAGTATTGTTAATCCTAGGCCCTGTGTTTTACAGTAGAGCTCCAGAACTTATGTATTTTGAGTGGCCAAACATTCACAATTTCCACCGGAATCCAAGCAAAACAGTTTTTTCAAAGAATAATGGCTAAACTTTCCCAAATATGTCAAAAGACATAAATTTTACAGGTTCAAAAGGCTTTAAGACCTCCAAACAGGATAAACTCCAAGAAAACCACACCCAGACACATCAGAATCAAGTGATTGAAAGCCACAGATAAAGATTGAAAGCAGACGGAAAAAAATGATGCCTTCCCTGAAGGTGAGTAACGCCTAGAGACCATTCAGCAGAAACAATGGTGGTCAGAAGACAAGGAAATAATATAGCATCCTTGAAAATTCACAACAAAGGAACTGTCAACTCAGAATTCTAAATCCAGCAAAAATATTTTTCTTAAGAGTGAAGGCAAAATAGAGACCTAGTCAGAAGAAGAAAAAAACAAAAACGGAAAGAATTCATCACCAGCAGACTTGCTCAAAAAGAAATCTGAAAGAATGTTCTCCAGGCAAAGGGGAAATGATATCAGAGGAAAACTCAGAACATCAGGAATGAAGGAAGCGCAACAGAACAGATAAATATCTGGGTAAATATAATAGACACTTTTCTTCTCTTGAGTACTTTTAAAAATGTATGACTTTACAAAGCAATCTTGCTGACATTGTCTGGAAGATTCATTGTATGTAGATGTAAGATATGTAATAATTAAAAGGTGAATTATAGAATCGAGATGATAAAGATGATTAGAAGATTTCTATATTTTACATACAGCAGTACCATATTAACACTAAACAGATGGTGAAAAGTTGGAGAGATAAATATTATCTAAAGCAACAACTCCAAAGTAACATAGAGATACAGCCAAAAATCAAATAGACAAAATAAATGGAATACTAAAAATAAAGGGCTTCAAGTAATTCAAAAGAAGTCAGAAAAGGGAACAGAGAAAAAAATGAGAAAGATAGAGAGATAATAAAATGGTAGACCTAAATCCAACAGTAGCAATAATTGCATTAAACCTGAATGGTTCAAATACAGCAATTAAAAACAGAAATTGGATTGGGGGAAGAAATAATCCAATTAGACATTGTCTCTAAGAAATGCATCTTAAATTTAACCAACAAACTTGCTCACAGGACAAATCCCGAGAATGGTTTTTACAATTGCTGAGGGCTGTGAAGCAGAGGAGGAAGAGAAGGAGAGAGAGGCCATATGTGGTCACAAAGCCCAAGATATTCACTTACTAGCCCTTTGCAGAAAAAGCTTGCTGGCTGCTCACACTGACAGGCTAAAAGTAAAAGGATGGGAAAAAAAATACACAGTTAACACAAATCAAAGCTGGAAAGGAGTACCCTGGCAGTCTAGCATCTAAGACTTCACCTTCCAGGGCAGGGGATGCAGGTTCAATCCCTGGCTGGGGAGCTCAGATCCCACTCATCCCACAGTCAGAAAACCAAAACACAAAACAAGCAGTGTTGTTACAAATTCAATACAGACTTTAAAAATGATCCACATAACAACAAATCTTAAACAAACAAACAAACAAACAAACAAACAAAACAGAAGTGGCTATATTAAATAAGACAAAGAAGACCTCAATAGAAAGAAAACTATCAGGCATAAATAGGGCCATTACATAAGGAGAAGAATTTACCAAAAAGATATAACAATCCCAATTATGGGTGCCCCAGTGGCCAGGGACCAAACTCTACAAGATAAAACCTGATTGAAGAAGAAATGGACAAACCCACAATTATATTTGGAAACCTCATCACTACTTTCTCAGCAATCAACAGAATAAGCAGACAGAAAATCAGCAAAGATATGGAAGAGCTGAACACCACCATCAACTTGACTTAGTTGACATTTATAGACCTCTTCAGCTAATGGTAACAGAACACTGATTCTTTTCAAATGTAAGTGGAACATTCACCAAAATGAAGAACATTCTGGGCCATTAAAAAGTTAACAACCTTAAAGGAATTAAAATTATACAGTGTATTTTCTCAGACCACGACAGACTTGAAATCAATAACAGATATCTGGAAAATCCACAGATATTTCTAAATTAAGCAACTCATCTCTAAATCACAGAGAGGTCAGAGAGGAAGTATCAAATGAACAACCTAGAATTCCACTTTAGAAACAAAGAGTAAATTAAACCCAAAGAAAGCAGAAGGAATGAAACAATAAAGAGCAGAAATTAGGATAACTGAAAATAGAGAAAATAAATTAATTTTTAAAAGTTAGTTATTTTAAAAATCTATATACTTGACAAAACTCTAGGCAGACTGACCAAAATAAACAGGGAAAAGACACAAATTATAAATATCAGAAATGGGAAATGGACTATCATGACAGAAGCTATAGAAATTAAAAGGATGTTATGATGAGACTTCCCTGATGGTCCAGTGGCTAAGACTCTCTGCTCCCAATGCAGGAGGCCTGGGTTCGATCCCCGGTCAGGCAACTAGATAGATCCCACATGCTGCAACTAAGACCACCCCCTACCCCCGCAACACACACACACACACACAAGGATGCTAAGGTGATCTCTACGACATAAATTCAACAATTTAGATGAAATGGACAAATTATTGGAAGACACAAAACACCAAAACTCAAGGAGGAGATAACCTAAATATGCCTAAATTTACTGAAGAAACTGAATTCTTACCTTAAAATCTTGCAACAAAGAAAACTTGGCCCAGATTGTTTCCAAGGCAAGTTCTGCCAAACATTTTATGAAGTAATAATACCAATAATGCCCAGGCTCTTCCAGAAAACAGGGAAAGTGAGCACACTTTTGAACTCACTTTATGAGCCAGCATTCCCCTGACGTCAAAACTGAAGACATTGGATGACATGCCATACCCATGCTCACAGCAGCATTATTTGCAACAGCCAAAGGCGAACGCAGAGCGAGTGTCCATCACAGATGACTTGATAAACATCATCTCGTTCAATAGTAAAAGACTGCAGGATTTCCCTCTAAGATCAGGAACAAGCAAAGGACAAGCCATTTTCACCACTTCTATTCAACATAGTACAGAAAGCTCTAACCCAAGCAATTAGGAAAGAAAAAGAAAGAAAAGACCTCCAAATTGGAAAGGAAGATGTAAACTTATATCTGTTTACAGATGATATCATCTCGTATGTAAAATATTCTAAAAATTCCACAAAACAATTATTAGAACTAATGAGTGAACTCCACAGAGTAGTGGGGTTTAGAGTCAATACACAAAAAGCAGTTGCATCCTATACACTAACAGTGAACAAAAAAGAAATTAAGAAAACAATTTCATTTATAATAGTGCCAAAAAGGATAAAATATTTTGGAGTTAAATTAGCCAAAGAGAAGGATGGTACAGTGAAAGCCACAAAATGAAAGGAATTAAAGAAGACATAAGTAAGTGGAAACACATCCCATGCTCACAGGCTGGAAGACTGAATATTGTTACAATGTCAATGCCACCTTAAGCAACCTATAGAGTCAATGGAGTCACTGTCCAAACCCCAATATCATTTTTTGCAGAAATGGAAAAACCCATTCTAAAATTCATATGGAATCTCACAGGCCCCCCAGATAGCCAAAACAATCTTGAAAAAGGAGAAAAAAACAGAAGACTTATACTTCCTGATTCAACACTTACTACAAAACTATAGTAATGTAAACGATGTGGTATTGGCATAAAAACAGACATATATAGACCAGTGGGTTGGATGGCATCACGGGCTCAATGGACATGAGTTTAAGCCAACTCTGGGAGATAGTGAAGGCCAGGGAAGCCTGGTGTGCTGCAGCCCATGGGATTGCAAAGAGTCAGACGTGGTTTAGTGACTGAACAACAACACAAACTCATGCATACATGGTCAAATGACTTTTGATGAAGATGTCAAGACTGTTCAATGGGGAAAGGACAGTCTTTCAACAAATGATGCTGGGAAAACTGGACATTCACATGCAAAACAATGACGTTGAACCCTAATCTAAAAACATGTCCACAAACTAACACAAAATGTATAAAAGACTTAAGGCAAGACTTCAAATTACAATATTCTTAGTGGAAAACACTGGGCAAAAGCTTCATGATATTAGATGTGGCAATAATTCCTTGGGCATGGCACCAAAGACACATGTAACAAAAACATTTCATTAAAATTTTAAAAACACGTGCCTCAACTGACACGTGCCTCTATTCACCCACAGAATAAAAGAGCAACTCATAGAATGGAGAAAATATTTGCAAATTGTATAACTGATAAGGATTTAATATCCAGAAAACAGAGAGAATTTATATAACTTACCAGAAAACCCCAAACAATTCGATTTAAAAAAAAAAATGGGCAAAGGATTTGAACAGACATTTCTCAAAAGAAGATATATGAATGACCAATAAGCACATGAAAAGATTCTCAATCTCAGTAATTATTCGAAAAATGCTATCAAAACTAAAATGAACTAACTACCCTAATACCCATTAGGGTGCTGTGCTTAGTGAAGTCCAACTCTTTGCGACCCCTTGGACTGTAGCCCGCCAGGCTCCTCGGTCTGTGGGGATACTCTAGGCAAGAATACTGGAGTGGGCTGCCATGCCCTCCTCCAGGGGATCTTCCCAACCCAGGGATCAAACCCAGGTCTCCCGCTTTGCAGGCGGATTCTTTACCAACCGAACTACCAGGGAAGCCTCCCATTAGGGTGACTAGTATAAAAAAATCAGAAAGTAATACTGTTGGTGCGAACGTAGAGACATTGGAACTCTAGAGCACTGTTGGGAATGTAAAAGGATACAACCTCTGTACATAACATTATGGTGATTCCTAAAAAGTTTTTAAATAGAATCACCCTGTGAACCAGCAATTCCACTTCCAGGTTTATACCCAAAGAAATTGAAAACAGTGTCTCAGAGAGATTGGTATAAATGTGTCCCTAGCAGCATTATTCACAAAATGTGGAGGCAACCCACGTGTCCATCAATGGATGAACAGATAAGCAAGATGTGTTGTATACATATACTAGACTTATTCAGCTTTAAAAAGGCAGGATATTCTGATACCTGCTACAACATGAATGAATCTTGAGACCATTATGCTAACTAAAATAATCTAGTTACAAAAACACTGTATGATCCCACCTACATGTGAGGTTTTTAGAGTAGTCAAAGTCACAGAGACAGAAATAGTGCTAATTGCTAGACACTGGGAAAAGGGAAGAATGCGGAGTTAATGTTTAAGGGGGACAGAGTTTCAGGTTTACAAGATAGAAAGAGTCCGAGAGGTGGATGGTGGTGATGGCAATGGGTAATGAATGTAGTTAAGACCGCTGAAAATAGCTGAAGTGATTAGATGGTAAATTTTAGGCCTGTTTTACCAAAATAAAAAAATTAGGGGAAAAGTAATGCCTATTATAATCCCTGGAACAGACATTAAAAATGAAGCATAAAGATGCATATTTGAAAAGAAAATAAGGGATTAAAATGGAATATTAAAAATACAGAAAAGAATTTCTGTTAATCCAAGAGAAGGCAAAAAGCAGAAGAAAAAAAGATTAAAAACAAATAGCAAAATGATAGGGTTAAGGTTTCTTATTTACAAGAAACATAAGAGATAAAAAGGAACATTTCATAATGATAAAACATTTCATAACAATAATGAAAATACTTCACAGTTCATCAAGAAAACATGACAACCATAAATGTGTATGTGTCTTAAAGCTGAAGTTTCAAACTGCATGACATAAAACCTTGACAGAATCAAAGGGATAGAAAATTCCATAATCATAGATGGATTTTAACACTTACTCTCTGAAATCGATAGTAAACCTGGGGACCCTCAAAATTAAACATACAAAAGATTTCAACATTATCAACTATTTTTCCTTATGACATAGCCAGTACACCATACCTAGTAGCTAGGAATATAGATTCTTTCATGTAAACATGTAATATGTATCCAGATAGACCATGTGCTGGGTCATAAAATGTCTCAATACATTTCAAAAGATTGAAAATTATAGAGGTTTCTTTTCCCCTAAGAACAGAATAGTGGCTCAGCAGTAAAGAGTCCGCCTTCAATGCAGGAGATGCAGGTTTGATACCTGGGACAGGAAGACCCCTTGAAGGAGGGCGTGGCAACCCACTCCAGTATTCTTGCCTGAAAAATCCCACAGACAGAAGAGCCAGTCCAGCTACAGATCACTGGGTCACAGGGAATCAGACACAACTGAAGTGATTGACCATGCGCAAACAGAATATAATTAAATTGGAAATCAAAAAAGACATATAGGAAAGCTCCCAAATATTTGTAAATTAAGCAACACATGTTTAAATAACCCATGATCCAGAGATGGAATCACAAAGAAACATTTTTAAATAGTTCAACTGAATGACAATGAAAATTCAACAAGAGCTGTCAGACACAGTTGAAACAGTGCTTAGGGAAATATTTATAGATTTTAATTCATTTTGGAAAAGAGAGAAAGGTTTAAAATCAATGATATAATTTACCATTTAAAAAGCTGGAAAAAGAAGAGCAAATTAAGCCCAAGTAAGAGAATAAAGGAAATAAGAAGATAAAAGCAGAAACCAATTAAATAAAGAACAAGCAACACCTGAGACAGTGGTCCCTGCTCAGGGACCATACTCTATATCCCATGTTCTATGAAGTCTTTCCACTATGGGTCACAGGATTATAAATTATTTCTGACCCTTTGGAGCTCCAGATATTATTCTCCCTGTTGCTTTCCAGTGTTTTTTGCTTACTACCTTGATAACTTCCTTGATCAACACTCAGCTACAGACTCAGAGGAACTCTCCACAGATGTCCAATATTTTTTCTGTCTTCAGCACTCTCTCCTCCCTACTCTGACTTGCAAACTCTCACCATCATGGCCTCCAAAGACCCCAAACTCTGCTCAACTCATGAGGACCACTAGAGTTTACTTGCAGTTCTACCCCCTGTGCTGTGGCCTTGAAACTCTTTCCAACCACAAAGAAAAAGAGGGAAAGGGAAATGGAAAACAAATGGAACATATTAACAAATGCAACAAGAAAACTCAAACTCAGCCATGTCAATGATCACATGAACTGCAGATAGTCTAGATACACGAAGGAAGTGACTGTAACATCAGATATAAAAATAGTAACCAACTCTGTGTGGTCTATAAACCCACTTCTAAACTTATAACAGGATGGGAAAAGATACATTATAACACTAACCAGAAGAAAGCAGCTGGAGCTGCTATACTGAATAGGTCAAAGTGGATTAAGGACAATGACAATTACAAGGTTAAAGAGGACCATTTCATATCCCACAAGGACCTATTGTATAGCACAGGCAACTCTGCTCAAAGTTATGGGGCAGCCTGGATGGGAGCGGAGACTGGCGGGAGAATGGATACATGTATATGTATGGCCGAATCCCTTTGCTGTTCACCTGAAACTATCACGAAAGTGTTCATTAGCTATGTGTATGTGTGAAGTCCGTTAATTGGCTATACTTCTTGGACTTCTTTGGTGGCTCAGATGGTAAAGACTCTGCCTGCAATGCAGGAGACCTGGGTTCAATTCCTGGGTTGGAAAGATACCTGGAGGAGGGCATGGTAACCCACTCCAGTATGCTTGCCTGGAGAATCCCATGGACAGAGGAGTCCATGGGATTGCAAAGTGTTGGACACGACTGAGCAACTAACACTTTCACTTTTTTAACAATACAGAACTGAAAGCTTTTTTAAAAAAGCTTTTTTTAAAAAAATAGAATTATTTCATAACAATAAAGGGGACAGTTCATCAAAATGACCTAATCGTACTAAGTATTTATTCACCAAGTAATAGAAATTCGAAATATATGAAGCAAAAACGGACAGATTTCAAAGGAGAAACAGACAAATCCAGAGTTAATTACAGTTTTTGATGGTCTTCCCTCAATAATTGATAAAATAGGCAGATAGAAAATCAGTAAAGATAGAGAATTAACAGTACTATCTGTGGCAGAACACAATTCTTACCAAGGACACATAAAATATTCATTAAGACAGGTCATATTATGGACCCTAAAATAACTCAATAAATTTAAAAAGACTAAAAATTCCACAAATAATATTCTCTCACCACAATGGAATTAAATTAGAAATCAGTATTGGAATATCTGAAAAATTACAGATTTTGAAACTAAGGTGTATACTTTTAAATAACTCATGGGTTAAATAAGAAATCCAAATAGAAATAACAAAATATTTGAATTGAATCAAAATTAGAACATGACTTAAAATGTATGGGATGCTGTTAATGCTTTAAGGGAAATCTCAAGCATTAAATGCTTATATTAGAAAAGTAGGGAAATCTCAAAAGACCTAAAGTTCCACCACAAAAATCAAAAATAAATAAATGAAGGTAAAATAAGCCCAAAGTATAAGAGAAAACTGAAAAACAATATAGTAAAATCAATAAAAGCAAAAAACGTATTAAAAATGTCAATAAAATTTATAAACTCCTGGTCAGATTTATCAGGGGGGAATAGAAAGAAGATATAAATTACCACAGCAGAATTAGAGACATCATTAAAGAGCCTATAGGCAAGAAAAGGATATTAAGTGAATATAACGATTTGTCAATAAATTCAACTGAGATAAAACTTGCAAAGACAACTGCAGGCCAAAATGGCTGTGCTAGTGACTTCTACGAAATATTTAAGGAAGAAAGAATACCAATTCTATGCAAAATTCCAGAAAACCGGAGAGTACACTTCCAAACTCATTTTATGAAACCAGCATTACTCTGAGACTAAAACCAGATTAACATAGGAATGGAAAGCTGTAGCACAGTATCCCTCATAAGCACAAATGCTTAGACAGAATACTTCCCAGTTGCATCCAATGATATATATACATATGTATAATACTGATACTCGCAATGAAGTGGGAGTTTATCCTGGAACTAAGACTGGTTTAACATTGGAAAATAAGTCAATGTAATTTCTGTCTGCAGACCACAGAAGAGAAGCACAGGATCATCTCCCCAAGTGTAGGAGAGGCCTTTAACAAAATTCAATATCCATTCACAATAAAAACTCTCAGCAAACTAGAAATAGAAGAGATGTTAAACCTTTAATAAATGTTTCAAAAATCTCTAGCTAACATAATTCATGGGAAGGGATGCTTTCTTCTTAAGACTGAGAGCAAAGCAAGAATGTCCAACTCACCACTGTTACCATAGAACTAAAAGTTCCAGCTACTTTAATAAGACAAGAAAAAGGGAATTCCCTGGTGGTCCAGTGGTTAGGACTTTGCTCTTTCACTGCCAAGGGCCCAAGTTCAGTCCATGGTTGGGGAACTAAGATCCTGCAAGCCAAAAACAAAAAAAACAAGGCAAAAACATAAAAATCAAGAAGGAAAAGAAATAAAAGGCATAGAAGTTAGAAAGAATGAAATAAATGAAATAAAATTGCATTGGACATGACATGATTGTCTACATATAAAATCCAAAGGCATCTTCAAATAACCCTCCTAGTAGTCATAAATGAATTTAGCAATGTTGCAAGACTGGCATGCAAACATTGACCACATCTGTATATGCCAGCAATGAACATAGGGAACAAACTTTGAAAGACAATGTGGACTTCCAGTTTCCAGTCTGGCATGTGAGAAGCTGGAACTGGCCACTCTTTGTACTTAAACAAGTACAAAGATAAGCATACCGAAAAACCAATAAGTCGTCTTAGACCTGTCAGAGAGGTGAGGTCACAGGGCAGACTATGGCCCCCTAAACTGCAAAGACCAAGAGGCAAATACAGAGAATCAAAGCTTACTGGAGTTGAAATTCACAAGCACAAACCTGGTGGGAATCAGTGATAAGGTAAGGAAAACTGGGCTGTAAATGACGAACCATGGAAGGCTCAGTGGGGACAAGTCTCAAGGATAGAAATGCCAAGGGGACCCACACTTCTGTGGCTTTTACCTCCTAGAGGTAGACCAGGTCCTCACAGCAGATGGAGAAAACCCCACCTTGTACTCTTGGCAGGAATAGGTGAAAGGGAATTGTTCTGAAATATGAAAGAGCATGCTGCTTGTAACAGAGGGGGCAGTTTGCTGGGGCTTCCCAGGTGGCTCAGATGGTAAAGAATCCATCTGCCAATGCAGGAGACGCGGGTTTGATCCCTGGATTGGGACATCCCCCGGAGGAGGAAATGGCAACCCACTCCAGTATTCTTGACTGGGAGATCCCATGGACAGAGGAGCCTAGATGGCTACAGTCCATGGGGTCACAGAAGAGCAGGACTGGACCTAGTAACTAACAACAACAACCTCTGAAGAAACTAGTTAACCAGAGCTTAACCTGCTGGGCTTTTACCAGAGCCTAACTGACCTGGGGGACAAGAAATACCCAACCCCAGTCCACAACAGCCATCCAGGCCCACTTAAGGAGTCTGGGGGAATTCAGAACATGTGTGAAGCTCACCAAAGGCACAGTCCATGAAAAGAAAGAACTGACAGGCTGTATGTCATTAAAATTAAAAAAATTCTGCTCTGTGAAAGACACCATCAAGAGAATAAAAAGTCAAGCCACAGACTGAGAGAAAATATATGCACAAGGCATATTTGATGAAGGATTGTTCTCCAAAATGCAGAAGGAACTCTTAAAGCTCGTGTATGAAAACATAGACACTCCTAGAAAATGCAAACTAATCCCTAGTTACAGAGAGCAAATCAATGGTTGCCTGGAGATGGGAGGGGAGGGAGAGAGGAGTTACGCTGAGTCATGAGTAGACTTTTGTGGGCAATGGAAGTGCTCATTATCTTGACTGTGGGGGTCTTTTAAATTGATTTTTATTGGAGAATAGTTGCTTTACAATACTGTGCTAGTTTCTACTGTACAGCAAAATGAATCAGCTTTACATAAACATATATCCTCCCCCTTTGGGACTTCCTTCCCATTCAGGCCACCATATTTCATTACACAGAGTTCTCTCTACTCTACTGTAGGTTCTCACTAGTTATCTATTTTACACATAGTATCAATACTGTGTGTGTGTCGATCCCAGTCTCCCAATTCCTCCCACCCTTGATCGTGCCTTTCATTTCACAGATGTACAGGAATGTTAGTGCTCATCCAATCATATACTTTAAATTTATTAATTTTATTATGTCCATTATACCTCCGTAAATCTTTTCAAATCCTTAGCAGAGCTGAGTGAGAGAAAAGAGGAAAACTCACAGATAACCAGGATCAGAAATAAAAGAGAGGATATCGTTACAGATCCTACAGACACCAAAAAAAAAACAAAAAACAAGGAAATTTTATGAGACTCTATGCCAATAAACTCAGCTACATACATGAGGGGAACAAATTCCTTGAAAAAGAAACTTATCAAAACTGATACAGCTTGAAATAGATGCTCTGAATGATCCAATATCTATTAACACAACTGAGTTGGTTATTGTTTCCATGAAAAGAATTTCCAGGCCCAGAGTGCTTTTCTGCAGGGGGGAGGTATTATTAAACACACGAAGAAGAAATAATACAACTCTTACACAAACTCTTTCCAAAAACTGAGAAGAAAATATTTCTCAGATCATTTTAGGAAGTCAGCATAATCCTGATACCAAAATCTGACAGAAGCATTGTAAAAAAAAAAACGTACAGACCAAAATTACTCATGAAATAGATGCAAAAATCCCTAATATAATACTAACAAATGAAATCCAGTGATATATAAAATGATAACACATCATAATTAAGTAGAGTTTTCCCAAGGAACGCAAAGATGATATAACATTTAAAAATCAGCCAATATAATTGACCATATTGACAAAATAAATGGGTAAAATAATATGATCATTTCAAAAGATCTGACAAAACTCAGTGCCCATTTGTGACCAAAACTGCCAGCAAACTTGAATGAGAAGAGCACCTTTTCAGTCTGAGAAGAGAAAAATGAAAATGCTAGTTAACATCATATTTATTGCTAAAACATTGAAGGCTTTTCTCCTGAGACTGCAAACGAGGCAAGAATGTCTGCTTTCACCTCTCTTCTTCACTATTGTACTAAAATTCCTTGCTAGTATAATAGAGCAAGGAAAAGAAAAAGTCGCATAGATTGGAAAGAAAGAACGAGACTCCCTACACTTACAGATGCCATGATTACTTATGTAAGGGCTTCCCTTGCGGCTCAGCTAGTAAAGAATCCACCTGCAATGTGGGAGACCTGGCTTCAACCCCTGGGTTGGGAAGATCCCATGGAGAGGGAAAGGCTACCACTCCAGTATTCTGGCCTGGAGAATTCCATGGACTGTATAGTTCATGGGGTCTCAAAGAGTTGATGATTATTTATGTAAAGATTTTTAAATAATGTATGAAAATAACTACTGGGACTCATAAATACCTTTAATAAGATCATAGGATACTAAGTCAATATGTAAAATCAATTCTAGCAGCAAATAGTTGGAAATGAATTTCTAAACAATTTCATTGATAATAGTATAAAAAACATAAAATATTTAAAGATAACTAAATGTGTGCAAGACCTGTATCTTAGACAGTAGAATGTATGTGTTCATCCCAAACTTCCTAACTATCCTTTTCCCTCATCCTTCCCCCCGGCAACCATAAGTTTGTTCTCTAAGTCTGTGAGTCTCTTTCTGTTTTTACAAGTAAGTTCACTGCTATATTTAAAATGCGTAACCAACAAGGACCTGCTACCTAGCACATGGAACTCTGCTTGATGTTATGTGGCAGCCTGGATGGGAGGGGAGTTTGGGGGAGAATGGGTACATGTCTATGCGTGGCTGAATCCCTTCACTGTCCACCTGAAACTACCACAAGATTGTTTGTTAACTGGCTATATGAAATTAAATGTTTTAAAAAAATCATGGCCAAAAATAAATGAATAGAAAGTAGAAAGTAATGTGAACAGAAATTAAAGAGCTAAATGAATAAATAAACCATGTTCGTGGCTTGGACTACATATCATTACAAAGCAAATTCTCTCCAGGTTGAACTATGAATGTTTATAGTTTCAACACAGTTCCAACCCAAATATCAACAAGACTTTTTTTTTCCAGAACCGACAAGTTGTTTCTAAGATTTAAGCAGAAATACAGAGTAGCTAAAATAGCCAGGTTTCAAAATAAACAGCCTAGTGGGAGAACTCACACATCCTGATTTCAAAGTGTGTCAAAAGCTACAATAATCAAGATGGTATCCCAGAGAAATCGATCAGTGGATCATAATGAAAATCCAGAGATAGATCTATCTATATTCAGTCAATTGATTTTTTACAAAGGTATCAAGGCAATGGCACCTTCAATGAAAAAGAAACATCTTTTCAGCAAATGGGCTGGAAAAATTAGGAAAAAGTACAGAAAAAAAAAAAATGACCCTTGTCCTTTACTTCACATCACACATTAAAATTAGTTTGAGCTAGACAGGAGATCTCGGAGAAGGCAATGGCACCCCACTCCAGTACTCTTGCCTGGAAAATCCCATGGACGGAGGAGCCTGGTGGGCTGCAGTCCATGGGGTCGCTAAGAGTTGGACACGACTGAGTGACTTCACTTTCAGTTTTCACTTTCATGCATTGGAGAAGGAAATGGCAGCCCACTCCAGTATTCTTGCCTGGAAAATCCCAGGGATAGGGGAGCCTGGTAGGTCTACGGGGTTGCACAGAGTCAGACACGAATGAAGCGACTTAGAAGCAGCAGACAGGAGATCTAGACACAAAAACTAGAACTATAAAGTTCCTGGCAGAATACATAGTATAAGAATATCTTCATGAACTTGAGACCAGCAAAAATTTCTTAGAAAGGACTCACGAAAGCACAACCACAAAAGGAAATACTGACAAACTGGACTTCAAAACCGAAAACCTCTGTTCATCAGAACTCCACACTGAGAACACAAAAGTGCAAATCACAGATTGAGAGAAAATATTTGAAATACGTACATCTGACAAAGGGATTATATCCAGAATATTTAAAGAATTCCCTACAATTCAAAAATCAAACAAACAAAAAGAACAAGGCTGAGTAAACACTAAGAAGATACGCAAATGGACAATAAGAACATGTAAAATTACTCAATATCATTAGTAAACAGGGAAACACAAGTTGAATGCACAATGAAATATCACTTACATTTGTCAGAACGGTCAGATTCAAAAGCTTGATGCTCTCTGTGGTTGGTGAGGATGCGGAGTAATGAGAACTCACTTGCATTGCTGGTGGGAGTATAAGACAGTTTACTCTTTTTGGAAACTGTTACTAAGTTTTTTAAAGGTTAAGCATATAGCCATCCCATCATAAAACAACTCCTCTCCCCTGAGTGCTCACTCAGGAGAAAAGAGAACATATGTCTATAAACGTGGATACAACCCAAATGTCTGCTAATAGAAGAATAAATAGTTAGATTGTTGTATATTTGCTCACAATGAGGCATTACTCAGCATGTTAAAGAAGAATAAACAGCTGATACATGCAGCAAAATAGATGACTCTTAAAAGCTTTATGTTGTACAAATGAGCACATATTCTATGATTATGTGCACGTGGAGTTCATGAACAGGCGAAGTGTTTGCAGTGTGCCTGGACTAAAAGAACCACGAGGGAACTTTCTGGGCCAGTAGAGATGCTGTCTTCTGACTGGGGTGGTGGTGACATGCTATTTGCATTACTCAAAACTCATCAAATTGTACTCTTATCTGGGAATTTACTGTATGTAATTTTTGCCTCAGTGAAACAGTTTCCATGAATATACATCGTTGTTCAGCCTTGGTATATGTTGTTATACCCCAAAAAGTTCCAAATTCCTTCCGCAAAAAACCCACAACAAAACACAAAAGAGACCATAAAGCCAAACTATAATAAACAAACAGTCTATTAACACAATGTCAAAATATTTGGGGGACAGTAACATATTGTTTGTCCCTTAGAAAGTCCATTTTAAAACCATGTTCTTGGGTTCTGGTGGTCCAGTGGTTAAGACTCTGTGTTCCCAATGCAGGGGCACTGCTTCCATCTCTGGTTGAGAAACTAAGGTTCCACATGCCATACAGTGAGGCCAAAATAAATAAAATAAAGAGATGCTAACTTGCTAAAAGGAAAAGGAAACATTGTGTTAAAAAAAAAAAAAACATGTCTTTCTAACCATATAATTAAAAATAAAACAAATGGTTTTTGTTTTATTCTGGTATTCTGTATCACAAAATAAAAGCAAAATACAGTGACTGATTTTTTGAGCCAAGCAAACCTAATCTGTATTGTTAGAAGTCAGGGTGGTGGCTTCCCTTGGGAGAGGGTACAACTGAGGGAAGCACAAGGTGGGCTTCCTAAGGGGTGGCAAGGTTCTGTTTCTTGATCTGGGTGCTGATTACACATATGTATTCACGGTGTAACAATTTATCAAACTGCGTTTATCATATATGCTCATGAGCATTTGACTGTGTGGATCACAATAAACTGTGGAAAATTCTGAAAGAGATGGGAATACCAGACCACCTGACCTGCCTCTTGAGAAACCTATATGCAGGTCAGGAAGCAACAGTTAGAACTGGACATGGAACAACAGACTGGTTCCAAATAGGAAAAGGAGTTCGTCAAGGCTGTATATTGTCACCCTGCTTATTTAACTTCTGTGCAGAGTACATCATGAGAAATGCTGGGCTGGAAGAAGCACAAGCTGGAATCAAGATTGCCAGGAGAAATATCAATAACCTCAGATATGCAGATGACACCACCCTTATGGCAGAAAGTGAAGAGGAACTAAAAAACCTCTTGATGAAGGTGAAAGAGGAGAGTGAAAAAGTTGGCTTAAAGCTCAACATTCAGAAAACGAAGATCATGGCATCTGGTCCCATCACTTCATGGGAAATAGATGGGGAAACAGTGGAAACAGTGTCAGACTTTATTTTTGGGGGCTCCAAAATCACTGCAGATGGTGACTGCAGCCATGAAATTAAAAGACACTTACTCCTTGGAAGGAAAGTTATGACCAACCTAGATAGCATATTCAAAAGCAGAGACATTATTTTGCCAACAAAGGTTCATCTAGTTAAGGCTATGGTTTTTCCTGTGGTCATGTATGGATGTGAGAGTTGGACTGTGAAGAAGGCTGAGCACCGAAAAATTGATGCTTTTGAACTGTGTTGTTGGAGAAGACTCTTGAGAGTCCCTTGGACTGCAAGGAGATCCAGCCAGTCCATTCTGAAGGAGATCAGCCCTGGGATTTCTTTGGAAGGAATGATGCTAAAGCTGAAACTCCAGTACTCTGGCCACCTCATGCCAAGAGTTAACTCATTGGAAAAGACTCTGATGCTGGGAGGGATTAGGGGCAAGAGGAGAAGGGGACGACAGAGGATGAGATGGCTGGATGGCATCACTGACTCGATGGACGTGAGTCTGAGTGAACTGCGGGAGTTGGTGATGGACAGGGAGGTCTAGCGTGCTGCAATTCATGGGGTCGCAAAGAGTCAGACATAACTGAGCGACTGATCTGATCTGATCTGATCTGATATATATGCATCCACTTTTCTCAGTGTTTCTCAATTGTACTTGTATAAAATTAAAAACAGAAACAAATTAACCCTTAAATGTTAATCATAGTGAAAGACTGGCCAAAGATGAGTAAATTCAAAGTAGAAATTGGGGTTTTTTTTTCGAAAGAGAGACGAGCAAAGAGTCAGAGAGACAGGAAAGAAGGAGGGACATTGTGCCTGACATTCGTGTGGTCCTCATTCAAGGTCAGTCATTACGACTATTACTTTCCTAAGGTTTATCTGTAAGATCTCACAAACAGCTGGGGAGGAGAATTAAGACAGGGCTCTGGGTTTACGTGATGCCAGATTACCTCTGAACAGCCCAGGAGGGGGTGATGCAGATGGCAGTGGTCTTGGCAAGCTCCTGGACCATGGCTGATAGGTCGGTGGGGCTGATGCCCCACAGCAGACTGGCATGACTTTTGATCTTGGCAAGAACAATGTCCTCGGGTCTGTAGTCCACTAAAAACTGTATGGCAGACTTGGGCAAAAGAAGAAGGGGAGCGTGTATCAGGAGGCAATGCGCCTCTAGGGTTAGGGTTAGGGTTAGGGTCCGTCATTTGGGTTCATCTCTGTGTGCTTGTTGAGTTATTTGCCTCCTCTTTCCCCCACCAGGTCTATTGCATTTTAATAGCTGGAGCATTATGAAGTGTCAATATCTGGTTGAGATGTGAGAGAGGAAATGCACAGGTGGGGCCTGGGGGGCTGGGGGCTCCTCTGGACTCGCGAGACACTCACGGGGTGGAGAGCATATTGCTGGGTCAGCTGGTCGTAGTCTGCATCCAAGAAAGGGACCAGGTTGTGGTGCTGAGCACTCATGGAGAACAGGGTCTGGCAGAGAGGAGGAAGGTAAAGTAGGTGGGCTTTAGAAAGCTGGCCGTGCTAGTGACAGAAACGGGGGCAAAACCGCTGAGTTGTCCTCAAAGAACCTCTGTCCTCCCTGGGGTAATGGGCGTCGGAACTGAGCACACGAGGTGCAATGAGCTAAGGTGCCAAGAAGCTAGACTTGGGGAAGAGATTCAGATCTCTTCTCTTGTGAAACCAGCAGGAGAAGAAGACGGGAAGGGTACACATGGGGAAAAGAACCAGGACGAAGGCTCAGAAGCTGGGGTCTGAGATCTGAAGCCACACCAAGGACCACAGCTTGCAGAACAAGGAAGCAGGTGCCAGACCATTCCCTTCTTCCGTCCAAGCACAGGCACCCTCTCCCTGCCCTCCCCTCCAGACACCTCGTAACCGTTGATGGCGATTTTGACCAACACTTGCAGAGGCTGGTTGGTCACGCCGCCCACCGTCTTCACCAGGGACATGAAAACCAGGGGGAACCACATGAGGAAGACCAAAGCAAATGTGGTGATGCCTCCAAGCCCATACTTCATGGCCCTCTTCTGCGGCCGCCCAGGAGGCTGGGGGTATTTCTGCAGGAGTGGAGGGTGGCAGGTCAGGCCAGGCAGATGTGGACTCAAGGGATGCAGGTTGGTGAATGACCCCCCTGAAAATTGAGGGAAGGCTGTCAATTCAGGGAATGTCCAGTGGTCCACAGCTGGGCTCAGAGAGAGTTGGACCCAAGCGCAGACCCCACATTTTTCCCGCTGTGTCACCTTGAGCAAAAAGGCATGCTGAATGGCCTGCCTTTCTGTGAAATGGGAATAAAATGGTACCTGTTCCATCAGGGAGTGGAACACTCATGAGGTGGTGGTAGCAGAGCTTAACATAAGGTCTGCCATTTTATTGAGGATTTAACTACAAACTCCTGAGTCTCAAGTGAAGCTGGGCCAGGGCCATGCTGAGATGAGCACCTTGCCTGCTGGGCAGGGCAGGACCCTCATTGCTCCAGGGAGATAGGGTTAAGAGCAGGAAACTTGCTGCATGCCCACCTTCTCAGACTCCTGGTGGCACTTCATGATGAAGATGTTGGCATACAGGTCCTCCAGGCATGTCCAGCTGGACAGGCTGAGGGAAGTGTTAGTCCACATCCAGTATATGACAGCCCTTAGCTCTAAGAGGACAGGTACTACGAGGAACCTGGGAGCAGGGAAGACCGTGGGAAGCTGGAGGGTGCTGGTCCATCTAGCGGTCCTGCCCGTCCATCCATCCCACCTGTCTGTGTGATGCTGTCTAAGGTCTATCATTTCCCCTACCCCATCCATCCGTTCAGTGCCATCCACCATCTCATCCCACTCCATCCCAGCCATCCCATGTATTCTCCATCCTTTCAGCAAATAATCTTACACATTACCCAGCCTTACGCTAAGTATCTAGGTTATGTGGGTGAACAAGAGAGATAAACACAGGTGCACAAACACAGCCGGTTCCCCCTTGCCCTGGTTCAGGCCGCATGCGGGTCCTGGGACAAGCCTGCGCGGCACGTGGCCAGATTGGAGAGACCCGGTCCTCCCAGATGTGGGCCCAGAATTTGTCCTGGGTCCTAAGAGTCCCCTGCGGGCCCCCGCCGGGTGCATCTGAAATGTCTCGCTCACCCTTTGAACAAGATGAGGTTGACGAGACTGAAGTTTTTGGTCAGGCAGTTGCCAAGGATCCAGTTTGGGTAGCCATGCCTGATCTGGTAGGCGGACAGGCCAAAGTAGATGCACTTCACTAGGTACCAGGTCTGAGCCTCGTGGTTGAGGTTATACCACCTGCAAATGCCCAGAAAAGCAGGTTATCCTGGCTGTGCATGGGCCTCTCTGCTCAGCGGCCTTGGACCCTCAGGGACCCACACTGTGCTCTGGACTCATCAAAACCAAGAGATTTGGGGCTATTATTTCAAGAATAATTGTTAGTTGGGGGAGAAAGGAAGAAAAAGCAAAAACTGTTTTTCCTCAAATGATTTGATTTGCAGGTGGCCTCTGGGGACACTTGGGGTCCCTGTACTTTTCCTGGAAAAGGTGAGTTTCTATTCCCCCTTCATCGCCTCCTGATGGAAGAGCCGGGCCGCAGCTGCCCTGTCAGAACCATGCCCCTCCAGGGATGGCTGCTGCTGATTTATCATTAAGATAATCCTTAAATCCTCTCGTCAGGCCAACAGAGACAATCTAATCAGAGGGGCCTCAGCAAGCTCCTGACGTGCTTCTTGGCAGAACAGGGAGAAATGAGCCCCAGCAAGGCTGCTGCGAATGTCTATTTCAGAGAAAAGTTTAGAGCTGGGCCCTGGGGTCCATGAGAGGTTTCATGTCTCTGCTGCTTGAAACCTGGTCTTGGAGCCCCAGGCCCAGGGCCACCCAGCATCCCAGTGCTTCTCAGCTGGAATCCCGCTGTCTCCAAGTCTCCCCAGCAGGCCAGGAGTTGGCCTTTATGTTGGGGTTTGGGGCATGAACGTAAGCTGGGTGGAGCCAAGGAGGTCCTTGGGGGAGGTGTACAAGGCCTGATAAACATTCCTTGGGCTTATGTACAAAGCTGCTCAGGGGTCCCTCGGTGGTTCAGCCCCCTGCTTCTCACTCCCCTGGAATTGAAAGACGCTCCCTGAGCAGATGGTTCATTGCCTTTTTCTCTTTGGGGGTGTTGTGGGGGTTGGGGATGGCAGGGAGAAAGGAGGGCCAACAAGGTGGCCAAGATACCTCGTGGTGACGCCAGGCAGGATGAAGAAGAGCCAGAAGTGAATGCCGAGGATGAGGAGGAGCTGGAAGGCGCACTTGCCCAGCACGGCCTTCCTCAGGTACAGGGCTCAGTCCACCAGCATTGTGCCGAAGTGGACAAGCACCATCACCAGGAAGGCCCCGGGCACCATCTCCTCCGACAGCAACTCGGTCAGGTCGGCGGCCGAGTGTTTCTACGGGAGCCAGAAAGACGTCTTAGGAAGCGGCCGGCGGGGTGACACGTGGCTGAGAGCCCCTCCTGGTTGTGTCCCCACCAGCCTTGCTCCTCAGACGCTTCAGGAGGCATCTCCCTTCTTAGCTTGGATCGCGGGGCCTCTCCACCTCAACCTGGGGACCAGCCTCCAAGTCCTCTCTCATAGAGGCATCACTCTACTGGCGTCCCTGCTCTTGAGTCCCTCCCTCGGCCCCTGAAAACCCCTGGACTCTGATGCCCTTCTCTCTCTGTTTCTCCTGATGCCCTTCGAGGCTTGTTCCAATGCCTCCAAACTCCAGAAACCCTCCTGAGCTCCCTTCCCATCCCCAGGTGCACTGCTTGGGGATGGGATGTCACCTCCCCTCTCCCCTCAGACCATGGAGCATATGCCAGAGCTGAGGGAGCTCCGGGCAGGCGAGGCCTCCCTCCAGCCCTGCTCCCACTGGCAAGGGGCACCGGTTTCAGGAGTGAAGGTTTGGGCCTTGATGAATTCTGGGGATGGGGAATGAGGACAGAGGCTCTGGACCAGAGAAGGGAGCCATCAACAGTGGGGAAGGCCCTGTGTTCCCACCGAAGCACCTGCCCCATTAGTATCCAGCTTTCACCTTAATTAGTACAAGCTTTTCCGAGAAGCAATAAAACAACAACAAGCTGGACAAGCCACGGAAGACAAGAGATTTCAGTAATGGTGTTGTTGCCGTTGCTGTTCTAAATAGATGGAGGGAGAGGAAAGAGTTGGGGAGAGGGAGCAGACCACCTCTGCTATTAAGAAAGCCAGTCATCTTCCCGGTTATTAAGGAACTAGTGGTCACCCACCCCACCCCACCCCCCACAACTGTGGTGGGACACTGCAGCCCCAAGAACCCAGGGGTCTGGGCAGAGGCTCCCAGGAAAGCCAAGTGCTCAGTGGGGCGGTCTGGAAGTCTGTATGGGCCTGGGACTCGCAGGCTCACCCCAAAGGCCCAGTAGCTGAAGAGGATGATAACCAAGTTGAGCACTCCTCCAGGAAAGCCAGGGTGCACACATCGTGCACAGGGCTGGCTGGGGGCTGGCGGAGGTTGGAGAAGAACCAGCGGATGGAGTGATAGATCCGGAGGGACCGGCGGGAGACACGGTGGTGCTGGATCCGGCCCTCCTGGTTGACCACACTCAGCACTGGCCGGAAAGTTCTGGGAGGAGGTTGTGGCTGGGAGATGCAGAGGCTGGGGACCACGTACAGGTTCATTTTCCCAACACCTGTATTCTCTTCATCTCCAATTCCTCCAATTCCATGAAGGCTGGTCACTTGAGGTCCAACCTCATCACTAACCCAATCATAGGCTCTCGAGGATATTGCCCAGAGGCCAGCCAGATGCAGCCTGGAGAAGGGCTTGGAGCGGTGGACCCTCTCCCCACCAAGTCCTCCCTCTGTGACATGAGGCAAGTGGCTCTACTGCTGAGTTTCAGGCTCCTCACCAGCCAAGTGGGGATGATACACCCCGGCCCAACTATGCCATGAGGTGGCTGTGGGGGTAAAATGTTGGAGTCGCTGTGAAACAGTTCTGAGAATGAGAGAGTACAGTGTCCGTGTGTGATTACCTGTGATGTACAGGGAGTCCTACAGCTGAGCAAAAGGAGGGCAGCCAGGTGACTCTGGGTGAGAGGGTGGATGGATGCATGGATGAGTGGATGGATGAGTGGGTGGATGAATGGATAGGTGGATGGATGGAGGGATGGATGGGTAAGCGGGAGGCAGGTGGGTGGGTCAACGGATGGGCAAATGGAGAGATGGTTAAATGAATGGAAAGGAGGAAGGAAGAGAGTTTGCATCCAGAGACAATAGATCAATGGAAGGAAGAAAGGTGGAAAGATGGGTAAATGGATGGAGAATGGGACAGGCAGATAGAAGGAGAGACCAAAGTGTGAACTGAGAAATGCCTGGACAAAAAGCAAGGATGGTAACAGCTTCGCTGTCGTCCTACAGACAGACCAGCAAGTGAGAAAGTGTGCTGCAACTTCCCAGATGCAAGTCTGGGATCTGACGCGCACGTGGTGTTCTTCCCGTGGCCCAGGAAGATGCAGGCCCTGGTCCTCATTCAGAGGCACCAGGCTCCCCAATAACCATGAGGTCTTCGTGGCAGATCTGCCTGCAGGGAAGCTTTCATTCTGGGGAGGGGGGATAACAGGAGCTCCTAGGACTCAGCTGGCCCCCAGCTCCCGGAAGAGCTCCCCTGATCACCTCCTAACACCCAGCTTCCTGGTTTCCTCCAGCATCTGCAACAAGCTTCTGTTGAGTTGCTTTTGTCTGAGTGACTGCTTCCTAAGGAGGCTCCATTTCTTCCTGGATCCTGGGTCTTGGGGACCCCCTGGCAAGACACAGAGACACAGGCCTTCCCCTTCAGCTTTTCCTCTGAAAGCTGTTTTGGCTGGGACCACCCTGCCCCCCACCACCCCAGGGCTGGGAGGGAAGGAACCAGGTGCCACGTGGTTCCACCAGCCTTTGAGTCCAGGGCATGGGCTCACACTGTTGCCTCCCTGATCCTGGGGAACCTGGTCTGGACCCCAGGCTGCAGAAAGGAAAGCCTAATGGGGTGAGGAAGCTGGCAGGGTGGCCTGGGCACTGGGTGAGGAAGAACTAACCCCAGACCCTTTCCTGGCCCAGATTTGGGGACGCCAGTGGCCTACACTTTCCCAGGCTCTGCACTGGTCTCTGTGTTGAGACCAATGAGGGTTCCTCCTTGGGCCAGACCTTGGAGGGCTTGTGGCCCAGGGCAAGTGGGGTGCAGCCTGCCTCTGTGTCCCGTGGCCCACCAACGCCTCCAGAAGGCCCAGTGGGGGGCTGGCGGGGACAATGGCAGCTCCTGGGAGGAGGGGTCCAGTCGGCCCATCTCCAGAGGTGCCCACTGCCTGGAGCCTGTCCACTGGCATTTCTTCTCTGCCTCCTGCTCTTTCTGTCCCCCTTGCAATGAGACTGGTCATATGGTGGCTGGTCCCACAGCCCCAAGCCCTGGAGGACAAGATGGGCATGATGAGTTTGCACCACCACCACTACACAACTACACACACACACACACACACACACACACACACACTCACACTCACACACCCAAACCAGCTGGAGGCCAGGGGGATGGGAAGGGTGCAGAAGGAGGTTTCTAAGGAAGGCCAGGAAGGTGTCAGGGAGAAGTCTCTGCAGTGTGGGGCCAGATGGGGAGAGAATGGGAAGGGGCAAGGGGCTCCGAGGGTCCAGGGGGTGGTGGCAAGGGGAGAAGGGCCTGAGGGTGCAACCAGGTATAGAGTCAACTCCTGGTGGGGAGGGTTACTGGGAACAGGAAAATCTCAAATCAAATGATTTAAACATCACAGAAAAGAAAACACCCTCCAATGGGGAACAGAGCAGCAGTACGTCTGGAGGCTGAGCTGGACATCCAAAATTTAATCATCAGTCTCTGCAGCCGAGATGTCCGGGTCAGGGGGACACCCTTTCCTGTTTTGGAGAGGGGAATGGGTACCCTGCTGATCTCAGCCAGTCCGCCTCTCATGGTCGTGACTAGCAAGTGAGGACTCATGGGGAGTGGAGCCAAAGGTCACAGACCCTCAGAGAAGAGGTGGACGTACCTGCATGGTAGAGCGATGGGAGAACAGGGCCAGCAGCTGCACGAGGTCGCCCAATATAGAGCCGTCTCGCTTCTCAACCCTGAGGATGCTGGGCAGAGAAAACGGCTTTTCCCTAATGATGCCAGCATAGCGCTTTGTGGTCCATGGAAAGAGTCCAAACTGTGAAAAGTATTTGACCACAACAGTGGCCTAAAGAAGGGAAGGAGAGCGAGGTCATTGCAACTGACCTGAAAACACACACAGACACAAACACACCACTCACACAAACAACCATAAAACCAGTGAATACCCAGGAAAGCTACCAGGCTTCACAAATGTAAGGAACTGGCTGGTCATCAGCAGAGGCTTGAGAGTAAAAGGAAATTAAAAAAGCAGAAACTGCCACGAATACATAGGGTGGCCCCATGTGCCCCTGCTGAAGCCTGGTCAGCCTTTTTTTAATTTCTTTGAGTTATTACTCCCTTTCTAATTTCTCCTGACATTTGTTGACTGTTAAACCAATCTGATGCATGGTAGGCAGATTAAGGAGCTTCCTGGTGGCTCAGAAGTAAAGAATTTGCCTGCAGTGCAGGAGATGCAGGGTTGATCCCTGGGTCAGGAAGATCCCCTGGAGAAGGGCATGATAACCCCCTCCAGTATTCTTGCCTGGAGAATCCCATGGACAGAGGAGCCTGGTAGACTACAGTCCATGGGGTTAGAAAGAGTTGAACACGACAAATGACTTGGCATGTAGGCATGCAGGCAGATTAAGATGGCTCTCCCAGCCTGCCTCTTCTCACAGGCCAGTAGCAGAGGATTTTAAGAGATTGTCTTCTTATGCTGAAAGTGCTCAAAAGTCGGTTTGCATGCAGAATCTCTCCAATGCTTCTGTTTCACAAACTTCTAAAAGTCAGTCTTTTCGGCCAGGAAAACAGTCTTGGGCCACCAAGGGCCTCCTCAGAAGTTGAGCGGTGATGTTTCTGTTTGGAAATGGAAAGAAGTAGAGAGGCACCTTCTGTCCCCAGGGGATGGGCAGGGGGTGGCCGTTGTTCCTCTGTCCCAGGATTGCTGGCAGCCAGTGGCAGAACCATGGATGAAGGACCCCCACCTCCACGTTCAGTGTAGAAAAGGGGGTCCAATATTCTGTCTGGGACCCAATATCCTCTTGGTTTCCTCATCTGTAAAATTAAAGAGCCGGTCTAGAGCATCTTTTAGGCACTTTCTAGTTTGGCCCTCGGTAGTTCCTCTAGTCGGAACACATTTTTTTATCAGTCCATCCGAAGAGGGCGGCGGAATCAGTCCTGTGGGTAAGGGTGCCCATGTAGCATCCACAGCCAATTCTAGGCTGATGAAACCCCTGGATGGTTCATTGTGGGGTCAGGATCAGACGCTGGTGTCCACTGACTATCTTTCTTTTTTTGTGTGTGTGTGTGTGTCATATTTTGTTTAGCACAAGTGTCTTTAGAGTTGCTATATATTTGGAGATATAACTGACCTAAAATTTTTGGAGATAAAATTGACAAAATTTTTGAACTTTAAAGTACGTGTAACGCTGTTTGTCTAAGATGTATGGTGTGTTAGTGTGATGCCTTTATAGCAAAGCATTTAACACTGTAGCATAACCAACATCTCCATCATGTAACCTGATTACCATTTCTTTTTGTCTTGAGAACATTTAAGATTTACCATCTTAACAACTTTTGGATTTAAAATACGGAGATTAATTCTTTCATATCCTCCTTTATTTCTATTAACATTCTTTTCATTTTGAAGAATTTTGTTTAATATTAGTATAGCCATTCCATAACTTTTATAATTATTGTTTTCATGATGTTTTGTTTTTCATCTTTTCTGTTTATAGAGTCTATATTTTTGAATCTAAAGAATGCCTCCTAAAGAGAATATATGGTTGGATCTTTTAATTTTATTAAATCTGATAATTTGTGCATTCTGATTATTTAATCCAGTTTTGTTTAATGTTACTATTTTATACATCTGCCATTGTACTTGAAAAAAAACTAATTTTTAAAGTAATTTTTATTACTTTTTAAAAATTTTTAAATAATTTTTAAATTTATTTTGACTGTGCTTAGTATTTGTTTTGTATAGGCTTTCCCTAGTTGCAGCAAGCAGGAGCTACTCTTTTCTGTGGTACATGGGCTTCTTATTGTGGTGGCTTCTCTTCCACTGACTATCTTTCTGTCAAGTACCCTGTGTTGAAATGCCATCAGAGGCTCTGCCCTGCAGGTAAGAGCTGGTGCTTCAAAGACCCGGGGCAGGAGTGAGTGGGTTGCACCCTGAGGACCACATCAGATTCCTAGGAGGTAAAGGTAAACCTGGGGCAGTAATGGGGTATCACAGGGGAGAGTGCCCTACCCGGGTGGATCAGGAAAAGGGCATGTGCACGTTAAAGAGTGTGGTCCTTTCCTGCTAGAGAGCAGATGCCCAGAAGCGTGGAGGCAGGTGGGGGGATGGTCAGTGACCTCAGGCCTGTCACCCTCTGCCTGGTGGCCCCTCTATCTACAATCAGAGACGAGGCCTGGCTTGCCTTCCAAACACCCAACCCAGAGACCCCAGTGGAACATGTAGATTATCCAGACTAAGCCCTTCAAGTGCAAGATGGTATTAACTGAAAGTCAGAATTGTCAGAAGACTTTTAGGGAGATTAAATTTTATTGGACTCAGTTACAAGCAGTAAATCCAAAGAGATCAGGTTCATTTGTAATTAGGAGGATCTTCTTATACACACAAAATGTACCATGGACTTTTAAAAGCATATTCCTTCCAGGGGATTAAAATATTCTTTATAAGAGTGTTTATTGTTTTTTTTTTTTTTTTAAACCAAAAGCTTTGTTCCTAGCTCAGAACTGTTAGGGTGGCAGAGCTTAAGGAGACCTAGCAGACAGAACCCAGGCTGGTGGCTGCCTCCCCTGGGGGTGTTTTCAGTGACTCTGTAGGGGGAACCCAGAGCCAAGAGGCTCTCCTCGCTCCCTGTCCAGGACTCTAGGAGGCAAGGGAGCCATAATTCACACCCCTCCTAGGCTGATAAAAATGATGTGATGGGAGAAACAATCTAATGACAGGTACTTAACTTTTGCACTAATTAATTTCACGGACAGGCTGTCTTCAAGTTTACAAATGTTGCATCTGAGTCAGAAAGTGCAGCAGAGAGCAAGGCTGGTGGTAAATTATGTCCAAGATGTCAAAAAATTAAAATAATATAAACATGAACTGATGGAGCCCGATGGGATAAATCCACACGTGCTTATCGTGTACCTATTACATGTACGGTGCCTGGAAGCACTGTTCATAGCCGCATCCAACTCTCGAAAGCTACGGTGCTCTTGGAGGGGTGGTGTGAGGGCCGGAGTGGAACATTAGGGGTTCCATTTGTTCTCTGGGTTCTCCCAGCCTCCTCACTCACTTGACACCAGCACTCGATGTGTTGCCCCCAAGGCTGCATCAAAAGTGTGTGAGATGGGGACTTCCCTGGTTACCCAATGGCTAAGACTCTGTGCTCCCAATGCAGGCAGCCTGGGTTCCATCCCTGGTCAGGGAACTAGATCCCACATGTGCAACTAAAACTCAGAGCAGCCAAATAAATACACTCGATTTTTTTAAAAAAGTGACAGTGGCAGCAGGTGGGGTATCCATCCATTGGCAGGGGCTAGGTCTGCCAGGGGGTCCCCTTGGCATCTACCTCTGTGTAGTAGATCGCTGCCATCCAGAACCGTTTGGAGGGCCTGGGGACAGAAAGCATGGCCCACAGGAAAGACAGGATGGGGAGAACCATGGAGAGGACGGAGGCCGAGAGCAAGTGGTCGAGAGCAATCACAAGACCGCACAGAGCCCCGGATTTGGCCTCGGCAGCCTGGGCAAGGCAAAGGCGAGCCTCACCAGGCAAGGCGGGCTCTGCTAGGACCTGTCCAACTGCTCTAGCTTGTCCTCCGGGGGCAGCCTAGAGGGAGGGAGATACCTTGCTGTACGTCCAGGAAAGATAGGCCCACCGCCCTGGATGGGCAGGTGTGTCTGGGCCTCGAGAAAATCCAGTAGGTAAAAAATAACTGCATTTCCCCAAACTCTATACTGGGAGCAATTTTCCACTTTCCCAGAATGCTCAGCCACAAAGTTTTCTATTGAACATGCACTCCCCAGATGCATTAAAAAAAATATGTGATTTGGGTGGAAAAAAAAAAAACAAAAAACTCGATTGCTCACAATTTCTCTATTGAGTAGTCTTTTCAAGCAAGTAATCAAGTTCAAAGAACCACTTGCTTTGCTTCCTAGCCTGTGGAGGGCAACACCTTCTGACCCAAGAACAGCAATTTGGGCAGCCACCTTGAGCAAGAAAAATGTGCTTGTTTCTGACTCGATTTACAGATAATTCTTGCCTTTTAAGTTACAGATCATTAGCCAGAAACATCCTAAAAGGAACTTCCTGCTGGAGCTGCTGGTCTGTTTGAGTCTCTGAATGACGGGAATGGAACAGGATGGTTGGTGGTGATGGCAGGCGGGAGCGGGGCGTAGCAGGTCGTGGACTTGCCAGCCCACTGTCTTTGAGGGACATCCTGCCAGTGGTGGGGTCTTGCTCAACCCTTCCTCCCTTTCGGCTGACCCCTAGCTACTGTGCCTTACCATCTCTGTGACCTCTGTAGACCCTAAAGACATCATTTTCTAAAAACTTTTGATGACTAAGTGATTGGGCTTTTGCTTCAAAGGACATCCTAAAATTTTTTTTAAGCCTCATGAATTTGGATTCCAGACTCCTCTCATCTGGAATTTGCAATCACTGGGGATGGTCTGATATTTATTCCTGCATCCTTCATGAAGGCTGCATTGCTTGGTTGAACAAGCAAGCCCTGGAAGGCCATTATGTTCTAGACCTTGAGTTGGGCCACAGGGGCACAGAGATGGACACGGCAGACCCCTGTCCTCACAGGGTTCATGTTGCTGGGGGCAAGAGTCTGGGGCCAGGGGTCTGAGTGAGAGCCACTTCTGAGGAGTTGAGGAAGTCCAGAGGAGGACAGGGTGCTGGGAGGCTTCCCAGAGGGGTGGCTGGGCTGGCTCTTGTAGGACAAGAGCAAACCCTCCAGGCAGAGAGGCAGGGAGAATGGACATTCCAGCTAAGTGTTAGATCCTTTGCAATTCAGAAAACAGAGCGCAGGGACTAGAGTCATCAGGTCACGAGGGGCCTTGCAAACCAGGCTGAGAGTCTGGATTTCACTCTGCAGGAGACAGGAAAGCCCTGGAAGGATGAAGAAGGAGGTGACAAGGGCAGGCTGGGGGGAGTTGAGGTTGGTGTGGAGGGTGTATCAGATGGAGGAGCTGGTGGCAGGCAGGATGGGCTGGTAGGGCAGGCTAGAAGCAGCGATGGTCAGAGCGAGGCAGTGGACACAGAGTAGAGGCTGTGGGTGGAATCCAGAGAGACATTTTCAAAACAGAGCCCTGGGCACCGCATCCCCTGCTGGACACGATGAATAAGAGAAAGAACGATGCTGGCATCTGCTCCTGGGCCACTACACTAGAGGCTGGATGGTTGTGAAGGTTTTGAGAGAGATTTGGAGTAGGGCTTTTACCCACAAAGACTATGCTGGGAGCCGGGGGGGAGGGGCACCAGCCCGTGAAGAAAGGAAGTAATGAACTTGAGTTTAACAAGGTCAGAGACGGCTCCTAAGCAGGTAGGACCCCAGGACTGGAGCTCAGGACACGTGCTAAGGAAGGACAAGAAGGGACAGGGAGGGGACAGTGGGGGAGGGGCCCACAGAATGGAGGCTGCAGGAGCCAGAGGGTCCTGTAAAAACACAGGAGACGGAGAGGAAGCACAAGGCTCATGCTGCTCCTCCACCATTTCAAGATGTCTGGTGGCCAAGAGACGTGGGGGAGGGGAGCGATTTCTGCAGTCTCCAGAGGACCCCAGCCTGCTGGGTTGCAGAAGGGACTGGAGGGGAAGGGACTGGGAACAGAACCGATGGAGAAAGTGGAGCAGATGGGCGAGAGCCTAGGATGGGGGAGAAGCCCTGACTCCTGGGACCGTGGTGAGGGTGCAAGGAGGCAGATGGGGGAAGGGAAGATGAGGTGCTTCTTCTGGGATGGTGGGCCAGTCAGGGCTGCATCCGCAGCACCTGGATGTCCGGGTGAGATGGCAGAACACGGCTACATGTGATCTTGAGCCATGGGCTCAGTTCCCTCTTGTTTCAAATGGGGAGAATACTCTTACCTTCCTCCCTGGGCTCTCGGTAGCTAAGGGGGTTAATTGATGCAAAATGACTCAGGACCAGTCCAGCAAAGCAGTCAGTACGGGGAACGGCCATTGTCCCCGCCCACACAGCCATCACCATGGCTCTGTCCTCGTCTGTCCCCCGGTGTCTGGGACACAGCTGAGATGGTCAGGGGATGAGCTTCCTCAGGTTCCTTGATGAGCATCCCCCCAACACTGCCCACTCCCGTCAGGTGTGCAGGTGACACCTGATTCACCCAGGCCTCCCAGGTATTTTTAAAGGGACCCGTTTACAAGATCACAGCTCCCACATGGCTCCCTGAACATGCCCAGAATAAGGGAGCCCATCCACATCCACCGGGCCTCTCTGAAAGCCGCACTTCGTATTTGAGGAAAATTACTTCTCTACCTGCCAAGGGCCTCTGTTGTTCGGACACAGAGAATAATTTTGTGGCATTAGTGAAAATGATCCCTTTATAGCCCTCTAAATATCCTTGGCCCACAACACAAGGTCTTGACTTTCAGGGAGACCAAGGTTTCACCGGGGACCCCTGGCACCTGGGGTCGTCCTGGGGCAGGGAGGCTCCTCGGGGCTGAGGGCAACCTGCTCCCCGCCTCAGGGGGTCTTCCAGTGCTTCCTCAGGTGGATCCTGCCTGGACCTGCAGGTGTTTCTGAGAGGATCCTCTGGGGCTGTGCCCTGCGCCATTTCTACAGGCAATCGGGCATCTCCCGGACGAGACCCAGGTAACCCTTTGCCTTCTGGATGCCCCTCAGGCTTCTCTTCCCTCCTGGCTGGGGCCGTGCATGAGGACTCTCGCAAGCAGGCATGACAGCCTCTCAGAATGTCCTCTGTGGTGGCTTTCTTCCCCTACAGAGAAATGTCAGAGTTTCATCATACAAAGGAAAAGAAGAGGGACTTCCCTGGGAGTTCACTGGTTAAGACTCCATGCTTATAATACAGGGGGCACGGGTTACGTCAGGAAAACTAAGATTCTACATGATGTGAAGAGCAGCCAAAAGGAAAAGAAAAAAAGAGAGGGAAGCAGATGTGGATAAGGAGGGGAAAGTCCAGGAGGGAGCTAGTGGGTGTACTTTGTGTGACAGAAAACGGACGGAACACAGTTCCTCACAGTCTGCATCTCAGGACTGGAGCTGGGACCACCAAGGGGCCCCAAGGCCCCTCCGGGAGTTCTGAACACAGGTGGCAGAGCACCGCGTCCCTCCCCGCACCGGCCACCACAGTGGCCCGAACCAGCAGGGAGGGTGGGTGCAGGAGCTACTGCGAGGCATAAATCATGAGTCAGCGATGGAGTAGCTCATCCACAAGGAATAATTAAAGGCCGTTGATATGGCAGGAGGTGCCAAGCTTGCCTGAGTGACAGCTTGCCAGCAGCCATGGCGCAGCCCCCGGAGGGCCACGGACACCCGGGCACTGTCCCCACTCAGTGCATGCAGAACTTCGGTGGCATCGTCCAACAACATCTGTCCCAGGACCCCACACAACCGGGCCATGGTGACGAGCCTCCAGGCCAGGCTTCCTGTGGAGAGAGAGCACGAACCACACACGCTACCCATGAAACCCCACCAAGGCCATTGCTCTTTCTTTTCGCCAACTTGCCTCAGAGCGACAAGACAATAAACTCCATCCAGTCCATCAGCTAAGTCTTGAGGGGGCTGCCCTGCGGGAAGAATTTCCCTAGATGTCATGGATTCTCGTCCAAAGTGGGGGCCCCAGGTTTAGCAGACGGGCACCGGGGCGGGCCTGAGAGTGACTGTCTCTGAGCACCCTCGGAGGAGAGGACCACACTGTTATCGTTTGCATTCTGAATGTTCAGTCAGTAAGTCATGTCCGACTCTTTACGACCCCATGGACTGCAGCACACCAGGCTTCCCTGTCCTTCCCTATCTCTCAGCGTTCACTCAGACTTATGTCCATTGATTCAGTGATGCCACCCAGACTTCTCATCCTCTGTCATCCCCATCTCCTCCTGCCCTCAACCCTTTCCAGCATCAGGGTCTTTACCCAGCATTCTGAATAGCTAGCACGAGTTAGGCACTTACTGTGTACCCAAAACTGGTGTTATCTTATGGTTCAACCCTTCAGTCCTACAGCATCCCTCTTGCTCATGGTCTCTTAGCTGTCTTCCTTTCACAGAGAAACCGAGGGCCAGAGAAGTGAAAGGGAGGTGGGTGGGAGGGAATCTGATTGCAGCAGGTGGGAGTGGGTCTGATCGCAGGCCACCCAGACTTGCACTGAAGGAACGGCCGTTAGAGACAAGGGATAGGGAGGACTCTGGAAAGGATGTCCTGCCACGGGATGAGCTGGAAGATGAGAACATCCCTTGATGGGAGGTGGAGGAGCTGGCTTTGTGCTGAGGGGCCTTGAGCAAGGCATTTAAGCACTCATCACTCTCTTTAACTGGCCTTTCATCTCTGAGTGAGGTTATCTGACATCAGCCCTGATCCATGACATGGTTTCCCCTCCTAGAGTTTTCTTTTTTTTCTGTTTTGAATATGGCAGGACAACCATACCTACCAGGTTCATCTGAATTTTCTGCTCTGGCCTCAGCTTCAATCTCACGAGTTGCCAGTCTCTCACCTCCTGAGTCACCAAAAAAAAAACCCAAAATAGACTGGAAATTCCTGTCTGTTTTCAATTGATGTTTTTTGGTAAATGTTTGTTACATCCCCATGGGGGTGTCTGTGTGTCTAAGGTGGGCCTGATGATGGGAGTGTGGAAATTACTCCTGAAACATGCATCACATCATGGGCCCTTTACTGGGGTCACTGGGACTCTACAGGCCCTGATGTCAAATCAGCTGGTCTTCATTTGCAGATGCTCAGCAAAGCAGGTCCACCTAGAGAGGAAGGCCTTTCAAATTTGTATTGGCTGCTGACCACTACTTGTCAGGGTCCAGGGCTTACTGCCAGTGAATGCCTCACTTAGGAAAGATTGGACACCCGACAGACCACATATTTCTCTCTCCCTGGGTCTGGTTGATGCGTTCCAAATCTCAAGTCATTATGGAAAACATACTTGGAAAAATGCAGATTCTCTACCACCACCACCCCCTCCATATCTCAGAATAATCAATTGGCCCGTCAGCAAATAACCCATTGTCCAAGCTGTGTGGACACCTCCATAAGGCACTCCCTCCATCATCAGCATGTATAAAAGTTCCCCTAGGCTCCTATACGCACCTATGACCTCATCTTCCCTCCACACTCCACTTGCTGTCAATGGACCCAGCCACCAGCAAGAACTGTTTGACGCCAGTGTTTCCTAGTCGACCATCTGTTGATCCAAGTTACCACACAAACCCCGCTTTGCTGGCGACAGTAGTACCTCCACTGTGGCGCCGCCGGAGCCCCTCTTCATCCCACTCGGGGTTTCCCACCCCTCCTTCATCCTCCATCCTCATCTGGAGAGCGCACGCGGCACCGTTGTCCAGGCTTTGTAGGCGAGCTGCAGGGAGACAGTCGTAAACCCGGCTGTGTTCTCCGGCAGTTCCAGGCCCAGACCCTCCTTTTCTTCTTTAAAGGTCACAAAATCTAATTAGAACCATCGCTAACTGTATATTCTCGTTGTCGGTAAGCCTTAAATAATAAAAATCAGACCAAATGAGACTAATCAAGGGAGATGGAAAATCAATGTCATATTTGTTCCAAGTAATTTCCTCTTAGAAGAGGAAAGGCTCTTAGGAGCGGTTTGTGAATTTAAAAGATGTTTAAAGTTGCATCTAGACATCAGAACATCAAAGTCAAACCCAAACGGAATTTTGCCGGATGATCTCCTTCCTTGTTCCCAGAAAAGTCAGTGCTGCTTGGTATAAAGGATAAAGTGGGTGACAGCCTTTCTTGTGTCTGCTTTTAGTAGTTCTGGTTTTACCAAAAAAAAAAAAAAATTGAAAAATGGATTCCTTAAGACAAGGGCAAAGAGTAAGTAATATATGGAATTCTTTGCTCTTCCTTCAATATTTTTCCAAGTAGCTTTCAACTAAAATGCACACTTCAGGAAAAACTCTAAACAATAGGATATAACAGAGACACACGTGTAGGCATGGTAAAGAAAATTAAGACATGTCTTCAAATAACTTATCCCTTTTCCTGAAATACCCCCAAGATATTGGTTGACATCTCCAAATGCGCACCCCTGTTCTCCACTCGGTTTTGCATGTGCCCATGACAACAGGAGTAATTTATACTAAGAGGACTAGTTGAGCGATTTTATACAGGACTAGTTGACTGGCTTCCCCATGACTCCACTGCTTTTCCCCAGTAGTCAGCAGGGAGCCCCTACAAGCAGAGATCCTCAGAGTCACTCCCTCATCACACGTTAACAAGCATCCAGCATCCAGAGCCATGGGCCTCTGAGGCACCCATTGTTCTTTTTATAATAGGACATCTCCCAGAGGGATCCAAATGAACTTGGGCTCAAGTTAAGCTCAGATCGTTGTTCTGCATAGCCTGCTCCACCACATGCAGGTCCAGCCATGCCGTGGGCACACACGGAGGCTTCTAAAGCAAGAGCATCCTTGGTGAGGACCACTCAGCCCACAGAATGTGTCTACTTCACCTGCATTAGCTCGAGTCCAGGTTAAAGAAAACTTACCTGGAAAGCTGTTCTGGGCTTTGGCTGACGATCTGTTATTTCTGCCTCGCTTCCTTCTTGAGGCTCCTCTTTCTTGCTGTCAGTCTCAAAGAAGGCGTAGCTGCCATCCTGGAGCACTGCAAAGCATGTCCACAAAAAGAATCTGGAAGATATGCCTTCCTGCCCCGTTGCCCACAGACCTCACTATGAGCCTGGCCTGGCCTGAGACATGCTGGGCGTCTCACTGACCTGATGGGTACCGGGTTATTTTACATGTGGCGTTTCCTCCCTTTTGGCACATTCTACCACAGAAGGGAAATCTGTCAAAACAGGTGTATCTCATTCCCTAACTGGATTTAAATTATGTATTAGTATTGACATTTCACATTAGACGCCTGTGGATTTCTGTCTCCCCTCACCATCAATCTCCCTTGTTAGTCACGGAATCTGCAATCTCCCTTCTTCCTCGGCTGCACACACTCCACGAGTCTTGTCCCATATCATCCATGGCCAGCTCACCTGCTGCCGTGGTAGATGGAGGGGACCCTGCTCCCTCACTGTCCCCAAAGACACAAACACACGACCTCTCACATCCTTATGGGGCAGGCGGCGTGAGCCCTCTGCCTGCCTCCTCACCACAACCTTGTTGCCTCAAATGACAGGCATGTCCTAGGGAACGGACCTGTTTTAGGGAACCCTGGAACCTAGTGGGCCCCCGCTTCTCAGAGTCCTGAAGGGCTATGCTCCAGGCAGCTGTTAACAATCCCGGCTTACTGGAAGGATGCTTTGTCCAAGGCTGCCACCATTTTTTCTCCTCTTCATTTTCTGTCATACTGAGATCATCTAAATAAAGATGAAACCCAAATCCATCAGCCATTCCGACCCTGGACCACATTGTGCTCATTCCAAAAAGGGACCAGCCTGAAATGTCTGCTGAAGAAATCAACATCACCTTGCTGAGTGTTTACTGACTGCCCTCCCCCATCCTTACACAACAATTCATTTGAACAAATCATTTGGTGCAAATAAAATCTGGGAAGGAAACGTATAAGAGACTAGAGATAAAACGTGTTTTCAAGACTGCCTAGCATGTAAGCTGACAACCTCTTCTCTCCTCTGCTTCAAGGAGATTCCCAGGGAGGTCTGTGCTGGGAGGTCCTTGAAGAGACCAGTTCTAACGGTTTCAGGAACTTGAAAGCACTAAAATGGAATCTTTCTTAAACGCACCGTAATTCAGTCTTGTCACTAATTCAGACAGTGTGTCCCCCAATTAGGAAGGTTAACCGATAGATGACATCCTGTGTATGAATTGCCATATAAACCCAGTCCTCTCAGAGGTTGGTAGCCAGATGATGACACTGTTCCCTCCAACTTGTTCAGCTGAAAGGAAGAGCAAATCCAGTCCAATTGAAAAAGAACAACTTTTTGAAGGATATCTTATTTATTTCATGACCAGTAAAAAATGAAACGACTTTTGTCTTTAGCTACAGGCCCTTGGAGGAACTCGTTTTCTGGAGGAAAAAAAAAAGTCTCAAAACTGAAAGGAAGAAAATACTGTTTAAGTAAGTAATCCATGGATTTCCAGGGAGCCAGGGCCTGTCAGATGTGTTTTCACTTTGCAAACAGGGAGGGATCCTTTCTGGGACTTCAGTCAGAGTTCAGAATTTCACCTCTGAGCACCGTTCTGATTGTAAACTCTTCAGATGCATCAGACAAAAAGATAACTCGAACTCCTCAGATCCAAAGACCCGTTTTCTTATTAGCTTGGGGCGGGGCAGCTGGTGGCGCTGATGGCAGAGGGCTCAGTGTAATATCCCTGTTTCAAGCTGGGGGTGAGGGGAGGCAGATCAGGTCCCGAGCTCACCTGGAGTGCTAGTCCCTGTGGCAGCATCCTCCCTGGGCAAACAGCTCACACTCACCACCGGGGAAGCAGGCCTCCTGCTGCCTCGCTGCAAAGCAGCAACTTTCCTTTGCTGTGCTTTGCTTTGATCTTCTCAATCCTGGCAATTGAAGACACAGAAGGCCGTTTTCTTCTCCCGCGGTCAAAACATTTTTGCCATTTTGCTTGGCTTTGCCCCTAAGCCTCAGACAGAGGAAGAGCTGCCTAGCTGTCCTCTCCCACCTTTCCTGACTTAAGAGGCGACACCCCGCCCCACCCAACAGCCAGCATCTTGGGCACCCAGATGGATGGGATCCTGCTCCAAGTGCTGCCTGGGGTCCATGGTGGGAGGCACAAGGGCTGACTGCTGTCTGCTCCAGAAAACAGAGCAGCATCTCAAGTGGGTTTGCTAGCCCCAGACGATAGCTGGGCAGCTGAGGGACTGGGGCTGGGGGTCTTGGTGGACTCAGATAGCCTGAGAATTCAGACTTAAGCAGGCAACAAAACAGAAAGAACTCTGCCAACTTCATCATGCACATATCATGACTTCTCCAATATTATATAATTTTTACAATTGATTACAGTCAAGTCACTTTTATGACTTGACATTACCCTAAGCAATCCTTAAAGTCACTCAATGAGATGTTCCTTCCCCTTACCTCTTCCAAAGTGCATCAAGATAAATGATGTAGCCTTTAAACAAAAAATACATACATGCATGACCACCAAAACCTTCCTGGGTACCACCTGGGGTGCACGCATTGTAGAGCATTGGAAGACAATGGCTTAAGCAGAGTAGCAGGTGGCCCCTCTTAGCCAGGAACAGCTTGAATCAAGGCTCAGAGCAAAGAAAGCAAATGGCCTTTTGGGGGAACAATGACTTTAGCCAAAGCAGAAAGTCTGAGCCATCAAGAGCTCAAAGCATCTCCTCCTCATCTAAGAATTACATTAAGTGATGGATCTTTCCAGGGGAAACTCATGTTCCCATCACACTCAAGAGCCCTGCCTTTGTTTTCCGGTTGGAAGAATCAGCCTGCAATTTCTGCCACCTCCATCCACTGATTGACCCACATTCACAGCTCGTTAGTGCCCCGTAAGCTGAACAATGGCGCATCTCAGGTCTTAGGCTTTTTTTTCTTAGAGAAATTCAAAAATAAGAGAAAGAAAGAAGTCTGTGACAAAGAAAGAAAGAAGCGATAAGATGGCATCTCCTTTGGAAGGGCCATGTTTCCAGGATGAAGAAAGAAAAGCCAACATAACTGCCTCATGATGACCTAGAGGCATTTTCTTTCTTGTTTTCCTCACTGTATTCCAACACCTCCCTGAAGGACAGTGCCAAGAGCTCAGCACCCCTGTGTGGGCAAAGAAATACATTTAAGAAACCATCTTGCATGTATTTTAAGTGTCTTATGTATCTTCCAAGATATATAAGAAAAGGATATATATGTATATAAGATAGGTATATCTTATAGGTGCCTTATAGAGAATCTTTGTAGATTCTGTTGGTAAAACATCACTATCACTGTCAGGTTTTGCACTAAAATTCAAGGTGAAATGTGTCAGTTCAGTTCAGTTCAGTGGCTCAGTCGTGTCCGACTCTTTGCAACCCCATGAATCGCAGCACGCCAGGCCTCCCTGTCCATCACCAACTCCCGCAGTTCACTCAGACTCACGTCCATCGAGTCAGTGATGCCATCCAGCCATCTCATCCTCTGTCGTCCCCTTCTCCTCCTGCCCCCAATCCCCCCCAGCATCAGGGTCTTTTCCAATGAGTCAACTCTTCGCATGAGGTGGCCAAAGTACTGGAGTTTCAGCTTTAGCATCATTCCTTCCAAAGAACACCCAGGACTGATCTCCTTCAGAATGGACTGGTTGGATCTCCTTGTAGTCCAAGGGGCTTGTCAACCATATGTCAATTCATAAAACAAGATGGGGTCCAGCCAGCTGCTCAAAAGAATTTTTTTTCCTCCTTTCTCCCCAAAGAGCATAAACCTCCAGAACATCAAGACCAAATTTAGCTCAACTGATTGAGGACAGAGCATGCAACAAACCATGGAGGTTTTGTATGGGAGCGGATGCTTGTAACTCGCCTGAGGATGGGCCATGCTCGAACAGGCCATGCTCTCAGGGTGAGAGGCTAAGTGGAGTTTGAGAGAACAGTGTGCTCAAGGTACATCTGAATTCTGGCCTATACCCTGGAAACAATGGGGGACCCCTTGGAATTGAGTCTGTCCCTTCTCCCTGGGAGTGGCACAGGTGTGGCTCCCATCATTGCAGGTGAGCACCCTAGGGCTGCTGGATGATCAGTTTGTATCAGATGAGGAACTAACACTAGAAGGGGCTGTGTTAGTTCCACAAGCTGGCCAAACAGACAGGTAAACCAGGGCAGAAGCCTGAGACTGGGGTGGCAGGGCTGCCCTGAGAAGCTCTGGAAGCCCTGGACTTCGGCAGGGCTGGGCTGGTTCTTCACAGAAGTCCACCAACCTCCTCCTCGACCCTGAGCTGAACTTGGTCCCTCATGGACTTGGGGTGACTGTTGGCAAAGAGAGCTGGTCTTCTGCCCTTGCCCCTCCTCTGTGTTTACAAGTCAGTATAGTGCCTCCTAAGATCTCATGGCCCTACACAATTTGACCAGGATCAAATCCCAGACTTGAGAGGAAGGAGCATGTGTTGGAGGGGCTGTGTCACCAGGCAGGTGACCCACTCTGAGCATCAGCTCTTCCTCTGCTGAGGGGAGGGGTGAGATGAGATGGTCTGAGGTTTCTGGGAGTTCTAAAGGGTGGTGATCCTTTAGCTAAAGCCTCCTTCGTGTCTGGTCAAGCCCCTGACAGCTGAGGTCTTCCTCCTGGGTTTCCTGGTACCTGGATGCTAAGGCTTGAGCAGCTTCCAGATCAGCCACCTCGTAAAGGTGGTAATAACTCAGGAAGATCCGTCGCTGGATGAGCAGGAAGATGAGACACACGGTGTCCCACAGGATCCCCGCTTCCTTTTCTGGGGGTTCATAGGCTTCGTCCCCGGGAATGGCTGCATGGAAGACAGGAGAAACCAGGAGTCTTGCGGTCGGGGGAGGAGCCTGGGCTCCCGAGGGCAAAGCCTGCTCTGCTTCCTGGTGACTTCTGTCCTTTCCTCCCCTTCCTGCCCCCACTGGTGATTTTCTCAGGGAACCAGGAGGTGAGGCCCCCCATCTGCACCAGCCCCTCCCTGGAGCCTCAGGCCCTCCCTTCTCAATTCCTTGAGGGGACCCAGGCAGAGCCCTAGGTGAGCAATGGAGCTGACAGTGAGGGGGATCGGTAATCCATAGGACTTGAGAACCCCCCGCCCCAATCTCAGCCTCGTTGGGACCTTCAGAAACCTACTCCCTATGGCCATGGCACTAAGCCCTGAAGCTCCAGGCTTGATTGTGAAAGACGAGAAATGTGATCTCACATGTTTTTTTTTTTTTGACAAACCGAGAGAGGGAGAGCCAAGGCCAGGATGTCACTCAGAGGCAAAAGTTAAAACAAACACATTTCTCCTTCCCCTCCATTCATAAAAGGAAACCGGTGACAGGTCCAGTCGGGCAGAACCCAGGTCTCCTCCCTCTCCAAACAGGCCCGAAGCCCGGGAGTCGGCAGCGTGGCTGGGGTTTCGCAAACCCCACGGAAGTGCCGTCGGCACAGACCTGGAATCGCCCCCTCGAAGCCCAGGGCCACGGACTGGAGGCCACCATGCCCTTGACTAAGCACTGGGGAGCAAGGCAGAAGCACCCTGCTTTCTCTCTGCTTTTCATCTGGTGCCTGGCTTTTCTCCGAGAGAATGGAGGTCTCCTAATTTCTCCTGGGGTCTCCTCCATCTCCCATCGGAACTGGCAAAGCTGTCAAATGCAGCCCTGAACCTGGACTGGATCCTGAGTCCAGATAATACAATAATAATAATAAATAGCTGTCAGGACCCAGTGAGGAGTGACTGGGGGCATTGGCATGTAGGCTGGGCATTAGGTGACTGGGGGACAGGAGCTGGTTTTCTCAGGATGAGCTGATGAGAACCTGGTTCTGCAGGAGAATGTCTTGGTGTGTGCTTCATTCCTTCTGGCGATTTCACAAAAGAAATGTACATAAACCCACACACAGATGGGGCAAAGATGGCAGAAGGTGCTGTAGATCTCAGGCGGGGGTGGGTGGCTATTTTGCAGTTCTCTCCACTCTTCTGTCCCTTCCATCTTCCTATTCTGGTGACACACGTGGGCTCTACACGGGCTGTGCTGAACTGGGGGCAGCAGGGGGTTGGCGGCACTTACCTAGCTGGTAACCTGGGACTGTGCACGACAGGCCAAAAGTGTGGACCAGCCAGCAGTGCGTTTTGAGTAAGGCCTCCAGGTACATGCATGCACCAACCTGCAAGAGACGAGGAAAGACAAGCTGCCTGCTCCATTCCCAGCGTGCATTTGCTGTTCAGTGTCATCTACCATTTGTCTCCCTAGTTGTAACGTCCAATGCGCTGGTCCCCGAGAAGAGCAGCATTTGGCCATCCACCCTGGGAGGTCTAATCATGCTTCTTCCCAAGAACACAAGGAGGGGTTAACCCAGAGGCCACGGAAGCTTCTTCCATGTCGATGGACCAGCAACAGCAGTCCAGCGGCCATGAGCGATGGTGTGGCCCCAAGTGGATCACTGTCCTTCTCGCCCCTGATTCCCCATGTTCTCATCTGCAAAGTCACCATGTCATCTCTGCAGACTCCTTCCCACTCTTACAACCTGTGATTTTATAAGGAAGACCTACGAGCCATTAGAAGGATGAAGTCCTAAGATGTATGACAGGAAAGGACACGGTGGTATCCCCACCCATGGAGATGCAATAAGATAAATTGAGGTGATGATTGTCACCATTCCACTAAAAGCTGGTTTGTTTGATAGGCAGTCACTTGGAACTTTTCAAGCCAATGAGGACCAATATTCTTCAGGATGACCTGAGGCTTGTAGACCTCCAAAGAATGACTGCATCCTGCTAAGCAAAGTCCTAATGTGTCCCTGGGTTGCGAGTTGTGCCTGAAGCATGGCAAGTCAGATAAACAACCAGCACTGGGTCTGGAGACAGGGCTCCCAGGGTCAGCTAGCCCAGGGGGTGGTACTGGACTGGCCTCTTCTGGTACTTCTCTGTCTGCATCTCTCGTGTGGAAGCCTTAAGTTCTACCAACCCAAGATGGGGGCAGTGAGGGAGGCCCCTTCCAGTTTCAGACCTGTGACTTTCCTAGCCCTCAAACTGCTGCATTAATCTACGCGGTTCTGTGTTATTCCACTTCTCCCTTTGATATGTGAGTGCGGTCCCGTGCAATGAACACGGGTTCTCTGGAGCATCGTCTAAGGTGATTAACTAGACCATAAAGCATGTTTTCTGTTGCACGTCCTCCCCTTCCCCTCTTGATTTCCTTGGGTTCAGATCTCTTCAACATCAAAAGCTACTCCCCGAAGCACGGGCGGCATCGTGCGTGACACACGGCGGATCGTTTTACCTCTTTCCACCTTTGGTAAACATATCTTTGAAAAAGGCCTTTTAAGATGACTGTTGGTTTTGGCAGTACCTTTTTTTAGGGTATTAAGACAGTCAGGCTAGGAAAACAAAGAGCAGCCTTGAGAGAAGGACTATCCCATACCGACAGGAAAGTCTTCACAGCAACCACCAGCGCCGAGTAGGCGACCAGGCAGTCCCACGACTGGAGGATGGTCTTTGCCGGCTGCAGGAGGAGATGGCTCCCTTGCAGCATGAAATATCCAAAGGCCACCAGGTACCTGACACTCAGGACGTGGATCTGTGTTGTTCCCACAAGAAACACCAGGCAAAGCACAATCCAGAAGTGATAGCAAAAAACAGCAACCTTGACCATGTCCAGATAGGAGCTGGAAGATTGAAGAGGCCAGTGAAAAGGAAAGATGATGTAATTTAACAGACATAAAAGTGCCTTCCACAGGTCATCTTAAAATAGAAGGAAACACAGAAAACAGACAAAGAGAGAAATGGAGTGAGTAGGAGACCCTCAGAGACTCATGGCCATGCCAATGCGATGGGAACATCCACGAGCCTAGGGTCTTTTGCAATGTCAGGCTTATCAAGGTGCAGACTGCATTCAAGAGTATAGTTCTTTGAGGTTTGACAAATGAATACAGTCCTGTAACCACCATCCTGATCAAGATACAGAATATTTCCATCAGCCTCGAATTTCCCTGTGCCCTTTGTAGCCAATCCTCTCCCCAACCTCCAGGCAAACAGCAATCTGTTTTCTGTCCCTATAGTCTGGTCTTTTCCAAAATAGCACACAAACAGCACCGGGCAGCCCGTCACCCTTTGTGTGTGGCACGACACTGTTGTGAGTCCCACTGGGTTGTCATGCGTGTCAATAAGTCATCCCTTTTTCCTGCTGAGTGGTGGTTTGTGGTATGGATGCACCACAATTTAGCCACTCACCAGTTAATAGACACTTGGATTGTTTCCAGTTTTCGGTGATTATGAGTAAAGCTGCTATAAACATTCATGGGCAGGTTTTTGTATGGAACTAAGTTTCCATTTCACTTGGGTAAATACCTGTGAGGGCAGTGGCTGGGTTGCACAGCCAACGTACATCGAATATTAGAAGAAACCTGCCAGAAAATAAGGTCCTGCTGAATAGCACAGGGAACTATATTTAATAACTTCTGAGAAGGAATTTATTGGTTACCAAGGGGGAAGGGTTGGGGGATAGATGGAGTAGGAGGTTGGGGTTAGCAGATATAAGCTTTTATATATAGAACAGATAAACAAGATCCTACTGTAGAGCACAGAGAATTATATTCAATATCCTTTGAAAAACCATAATGGAAAAGAATATTTTAAAAATGTATATGTATGTATAACTGAATCACTTTGTTAAACAGCAGTAATTGATACAACATTGTAAATCAATTACACTTCAATAGAAAAAGAACATATATACAAATGTGTGTATATATACAGTATATATATTTGAATCATTTGTTCTACACCTGAAACTAACACATTATTGTAAATCAACTATACTTCAACTATATAGATACAGTATTTATATGTATATATATATATTTATATATACACACATTCTTTATAACAGTCAAAACAGTCTAAATAACTATATGTCAAGGTAATTTCTGATTAAGCAAATTAGGACATATTCAAATGATGGAATATAAAGTAGCCTTTCAGTTCAGTTCAGTCGCTCAGTCGTGTCTGACTCTTTGCGACCCCATGAATCGCAGCACGCCAGGCCTCCCTGTCCATCACCAACTCCCGCAGTTCACTCACACTCACATCCATCGAGTCAGTGATGCCATCCAGCCATCTCATCCTCTGCCGTCCCCTTCTCCTCCTGCCCCCAATCCCTCCCAGCATCAGAGTCTTTTCCAATGAGTCAACTCTTCGCATGAGGTGGCCAAAGTACTGGAGTTTCAGCTTTAGCATCATTCCTTGCAAAGAACACCCAGGACTGATCTCCTTCAGAATGGACTGGTTGGATCTCCTTGGAGTCCAAGGGACTCTCAAGAGTCTTCTCCAACACCACAGTTCAAAAGCATCAATTCTTCGGCACTCAGCTTTCTTCACAGTCCAACTCTCACATCTATACATGACCACTGGAAAAACCATAGCCTTGACTAGACGGACCTTTGTTGACAAAGTAATGTCTCTGCTTTTGAATATGCTGTCTAGGTTGGTCATAACTTTCCTTCCAAGGAGTAAGCGTCTTTTAATTTCATGGCTGCAATCACCATCTGCAGTGATTTTGGAGCCCAAAAAAAATAAAGTCTGACACTGTTTCCACTGTTTCCTTATCTATTTCCCATGAAGTGATGGGACCGGATGCCATGATCTTCATTTTCTGAATGTTGAGCTTTAAGCCAACTTTTTCATTCTCCTCTTTCACCTTCATCAAGAGGTTTTTTAGTTCCTCTTCACTTTCTGCCATAAGGGTAGTGTCATCTGCATATCTGAGGTTATTGATATTTCTCCTGGCAATCTTGATTCCAGCTTGTGCTTCTTCCAGCCCAGCGTTTCTCATGATGTACTCTGCATAGAAGTTAAATAAGCAGGGTGACAATATACAGCCTTGACGTACTCCTTTTCCTATTTGGAACCAGTCTGTTGTTCCATGTCCAGTTCTAACTGTTGCTTCCTGACCTGCATATAGGTTTCTCAAGAGGCAGGTCAGGTGGTCTGGTATTCCCATCTCTTTCAGAATTTTCCACAGTTTATTGTGATCCACACAGTCAAAGGCTTTGGCATAGTCAATAAAGCAGAAATAGATGTTTTTCTGGAACTTTCTTGCTTTTTCGATGATCCAGCACAATTATGATTACAAGGCATTTTGAAGTCACGAGTAAATGCTTACAAGTCAATGGTAAGTGATCTATCCGTGGTGGCTGTTATTAGCAAAAAATTAGAATACAAAATTGCTCACAGGACCTGAACACTACTATATAAAAATTATTTTAAGAGACTGGAAGGAAATATGCTAAGATTTTAGCAGATTATGTCTGAAATTACAATAATTTTTTTTCTGTTTATGATTTTCTCATTTAGATTAACTTTTTATTCGCTTATTATTTTATTGGCTTTTATTGTAGTTACTTTAAAATGTTAGTTTTACTGGACAGCAAAGTGAATCAGCTATATGTATACACACATCCCCACTTTTTTGGATTTCCTTGGGTCATTTGTGGAGATGTGGATGAACAGAGAGACGGTCACACAGAGTGAAGTCAGAAAGAGAAAAACAAATATCATATAGTAACTTGTGTATGTGGAATCTAGAAAAATGGTATAGATTATCTTATTTCCAAAGCAGAAACAGGCACAGAGGTAGAGAACAAACATAGGGACCCCAAGAGGGGAAAGGGGAGATGGGATGAACTGGGAGAATGGGATCAACATATATACACTATTGATGCCATGTGTAGAATAGATAACTAATGGGAACCTATTGTATAGCTCAGGAAACTCTGCTTAGTGCTCTGTGGTGACCTAAATGGGAAGGAAATCTTTATAATTTTCTTATTTTTACAAATTATAGCAAGTAAGTGTCATTACTTTTACAAATTAAAGCAAGTAAGATCAGAATGAAAGTTGAATGTTATCGCTGAAAAAAAAAAAAACAAAAACTGCCCAACTATCTTCCAAAGTGGCTCTGTCATGCTGCCTTCCCCCTAGCTTTGCACGAACATTTCTCCTGTCTGAATTCTTCCCAGGACTTGGTATTGTCAGGTTTTCCGTGTTTGGGGTTTTTAAAAATCTTAGCCATTCTAATAAGTATGTTAGTATAATCTCTCTTTAATTTGAATTTGAATTTCCTTAGTGACTAATGATGTTGAACATCATTTCAAAATATGCTTATTCTCTTATCTTTTTTGGATTACGTGCCTGTTCAAATCTTCTGCCTGTTTTAAAAATTGCATTGTTTCCTTCATATTGAGCTATAGACATGCTTTATATGTTCTGGATACAAGTCCTTATCAGACATGTGTTTTGCAAATCTTTCCTCTCTGTCATTGGCTTATCTTTCCATGATCTTAACAGTGTCTTTTGAAGAGCAGAATATTTTTTATTTTGATGTAGTGCAATTTATCAATTTTTTCCTATGGTGGCTCGTGCATTTTGTGTCTTTTGAAATCTTTCTTCAACTCAAGGTCACAAAGTTCTCCTATTTTTTTTTTTTTAATAAATGTTTTGGGTTTTACATTGGGACCCACAATCTATTTTAAGTTAATTTTTGCATATGATGTGAAGTACAGATAAAGAGTTTCTTTGTGCATTGGGGAGGGGCAGTGGATATGGACTTATCCAAAAATGTTCCAGCACCTTTGATAAGAAGATTATCCCTTCTGAACCATCTATTCCATTGATCTAGGTGTCTAGCCTTTTACCAATAGTATAGTCTTGGTGAATGGACTTTAAAGTCTTCAAATCATGTGGTATTAGTATTCCAGCTTTGTTCTTTTTTTGTAATTGTTTTGGACATCCTAGATCCTTTGCTTGTCCATATAAATTTATCAATTTCTTTTTTTAAAAAAATGTATTTGTTTATTTATTTGGCTGCACCAGGTCTTAGTTGTGGCATGCAGGGTCCTGAATTGGGAGCATGGAGTCTTGGCCAGGGGACAACCAGGGAAGTCCCTACTGATTCCCTTAAAAATAAAAAAAAGTGCCTGCTGGGTAAGAGCAAGGATCTTTCTTCCTGCTGAATTCCTAGAGCTTTAAACAGTGCCTGGCACATAATGCTGCTAAGTCGCTTCAGTTGTGTCCGACTCTGTGCGACCCCATAGACAGCAGCCCACTAGGCTCCTCTGTCCCTGGGATTCTCCAGGCAAGAACACTGGAGTGGGTTGCCATTTCCTTCTCCAATGCATGAAAGTGAAAAGTGAAAGGGAAGTCACTCAGTCGTGCCTGACTCTTAGCGACCCCATGGACTGCAGCCCACCAGGCCCCTCCATCCATGGGATTTTTCAGTCAAGAGTACTGGAGTGGGTTGCCATTGGCACATAATAGGTGCTCAGTAAATAATTTTGAATGCGAGAGTGAGTGGATAGCACAGGGCCCAGTCAACTTATGGTATGTTTCTAGGAGTGGGGCACTCAGAAATTCATAGACGGTGGTACAACTACTTTGGAAAACTACTTGACATTTCTTAAACCAATAATATGCATTTCTCCCATGATCCAGTGATCCAACCCCTAAATATTTATCCAGAGAAATAAGACATATGTCCACAGAAATCAGGTGCAGGAATGTTCTCAGAAAACTTATTTATATTAGCTCTGAGCTGGAGACAACCAGGTGATGCTCTTCAGCTCCTCATGGGTAACCCAGATGTGGAATATTCATACAAGGGATGCTATTCAGCCATAAGAAAGAATGATTTACTGGAACATGCTGAAAAATGGATGGGTCTAAAATATACTATGGTGAGTAAAGGTAGCCAGACACAAAAAAGCAGATTGCACACAATTCCATTCAGATGAAATCCTACAACAGGTAAAATTAAGCTGCAATGCAAAAATCGAGTCAGTGGTGGCCTGAGGAAATAACTCCCGAGAAAGAGGAGAAGGGGGTGTTAGGGATGGGTAGGAGCTGACAACATCCATGTTTTGGAAGGACTTTCTTTGAGGCAACCCCTGGAAATCTGATTTGCAAATCAGCCATCCGCTTTGTATTTAGGGTCTAATTGAATCTCTGGATTTTAAATCATCTATTGAAAAGTCCTTCCCCACCCTCAGCCCCATCAGAACAATGCTTATGAATTAAAATTCTCTCCAATGCAAGCATTTTTTAATTAGATTGAGACCTTGGAACCTGGTAACTATATTTCTTCTCTGAGTACTGTCTGGGTGATTACACGAAGATGAAATGGAGAAATATTGGAAGGAAGGTTGTCCCAGGTTCTCCAGCACCTGCCCAAGTGTACAGGTACTCAGACCACCTCAGTACTCACGGAATAACAGATTGGCATCTGGCTTCTTGGCATACTCGGGGAGATAGAACCACCTAATGAGATCTGAATGTATTTCTGTACTTGTGGTTCTCCACGGGTAATCTGTAAAGGCAGGAGGAACTGTCTTTTCATCTTTGTTATTTTTCTAAAGATCATCAAGTCTGTGTTCTAGGAATGCTTCTTTCAAATTATATGGAATGACTAAGGTGCCGGATATGATTTTGGGTCAAGAGAAGGACTTTAAGTTCAGAGGATGCTAGAAACTGCTTCAACCTCTGACCCACACTGGCTGACTTGCTTGGGGACCCCAAAGCGGTCTACCTCGTGGTGCTGGGGGTCCTACCTGTAGACAGCTGCCCACTCAGGCTCCATCTGCAGGGGGCAGACCCGGGTGGACTACCAAGTCCTGCTGAGGATTGAGAGGCAAGGGCTGAGCAAGGCTATGGGGTGAGGGGAAGGTGTGATTAGGCTAAAATCTTCAGCCTTGATCTAGGACAAAAGGGGGGCAAAGGCAGGAGGGAGGGTGCTGAGACTGTGCAAAGATGGGAAGGTAAGGAACAGGAAGCGTAGTGGGGAACCAGACAGAGAAAAAGAGGGGGAGGGCGGAGAGTGAGGGCAAGAGGAAGAGACAGGAGAAGAGAGGACGTAAGGAAGAAGAATCTTGTGTTGGGAAGAGTCGAGGAGGAGCAGGAAAAGAAGGGGGAGGGGAGAGGGAGGGCGGCGAGGGAGAGGGGAGAAGGGAGCTCTGCAGGGAGAATAGGAGGGAGACAATGGACATGTCCTTAGGGAGGGTCACTAACAGCCAACACTTGTGTGAGCCAAGAAAACAGTATCCAAGAAGAGCAAAGACTGTCAATTCAACTCAGGACAAGGTTTTTGACTCTTTACTGTATGGGGACAGGAAAGAGGACCCAGGCCAAAGTCCACAAACATGGTTCTCCTTGGTCCTGGGCCCCCAAGAGCCATTTTCCCCCGTGAAGAGGTGACAGCAGCTGGCACTCCCTTCCCACCCAGCCTAGCTCCCTCATCTGTTCAGTGGGGATGCAGACGTCTGACTGGCATGACCTGACAGGACTGCTGTGGGGAAGAGCGAGGAGAAGTGAAGGGTGTACGAGATGGAAGGGCATCATTCCTCCTGTTTCCTGCTCTTTTCATTTTAATTTGCTTTTTTGGGCAGAGTTGGACAAACCCTTCCTCTCATGGCAACTCTGGGTTAGCTTGGTGGGTCTGACTGCGCTGGGACCACATCATGGTGGCTATTGATCCTCTAGAACCACATGGCCCAGATATTGGGCCAAACCATCTCCAAGGCCGCATGATTCCGCAGTGAAGCAATCTCCCTACAAAAGGCACAGAGCCCTAGTTCCTCCACCTGAGGTCCTGATACGTCCAGGGCAAAGTCAGCATTTGCCAAGACTCAGTGTTTCCACGGAAGAGTCCTGTGGCAGGCAGGTTGGTTTACCTTTGGAGAGTGCAGGAGACAGCCCCAGACACAGAAAATACTGGAAGATGATCAGACTGACGAGGAAACCACAGTATCTGGGCCAGACCTCAGTGATGGCTTTTCTCCACCAAAGATTCAGCAGATAAACCAGCCGGATGAGGTGGATGAGGGCGTAGAAATCCATGCGCTGCCCCACGGTGTGGAGGGCGGCTATGAAACACAGCTGGAATGCAGGGCGAGAGATGCAGATAAGACCAGGAACAAGCTAACAGCTGGGGCAGGAAGGGCTGTCTCCCCCCAACGCTCCAGGATGAGATGGCGGTTGAGATTTGGGGATGGTGGGGAGCTGGGCTCATTTATTTGTTTTCACTTTATTGCTTTTACAAAGCACCCCCAAAGCCCAGAAACTCATCACAATCATTTGATGCATTAGCAAATTGGATAAATCACAAGATCAGTTTGTTCAAGATGGTCCAGAAAGAAAAAAGAGCAGAGTCTCAACTGCGAGGAGCTATGGAGACTGAGGGACAGTCAGTGGTCAGCACTGTGGCTCCACAGGGCCCTCGGTGGGTCAGAGATTTAACAAGACAGCAAGGCAGAGGGCAGGGCCCCTTATAAAGACCCCTGGTCGTGAAAGTGGGACATTCCCACTGGCCAGAGATGGGGCAATCTGAGCAGTATTGGGCCAAGAGTAAATGGATTAAAATGCTGGAAACTCATTGGGCTTCTTGGAAGGGTACTACAAAACCAACTCCCACATTTGAAAAATTTAAGCATTGTTATCGACTTAAAAAAAAAAAAAAAAGAACTGTATCTCAGGAAAATCGAATAGTTGGGGAGAGGATGTCTGTCTTCATAGAAGTCTTTAGTTAAGGAACAAGGAGCTCATGATGGACCCAGAACACCCCCATCTCACAGGAAACCATGGGGATGCAATCAGCAAAGTCCAGACAATGAAAAACCCCACAGCCTTTGATCAATTTCCTTGATTACACAAATTGCAGGGATAGAAAGACAATCTCTAGGTGAAGAGCTCAAAGGATGTATCAACCAAGTGTGTGGAGTCTATTTGGATCCTGACTGGGACAAATTTTCAAGTTATGAGCCAATACGGAAAATCTGGACACAGATTTAATGTTTGATTTTGAGAAATGGTTCATTTTTCATGGGCGGGTAACGGTCTTGTTTTTCTATTTTGGAGACTTTGCATCTTTGAGAGATAAACACGGAAGTATTCATGAAGTATGGCCTTTACTTCAAAATAATGCCTGGGTCCCAGCAGAGGCTTCCCTGGTGGCTCAGCTGGTAAAGAACACCTATAATGCAGGAGACCTGGGATAGATCCCTAGGTCGGCAAGATCCCCTGGAGAAGGAAATGACTACCCACTCCAGTATTCTAGCCTGAGAAATCCCACAGACAAATGAGCTTGGCGGGCTATCGTCCATGGGGTTGCAAAGAGTTAGACACAACTGAGTGGCTAAGACACACACACATCCCGGAGAGGGAACAGAAGGGTACAGGTGAGCCGCGAGTTGATCACTGCTAAAGATGCTGAAGGATGCATGGCAGCTGATGATATGGCTCTCTCTACTTTTGTATATGCCAGATGTTTCTCTTGTTTAAAGAAATAAAAAACAAGGTATTGATAAATGGAAGCAAAAGCAGAGAGGTCACCTCAAGCCCAAACTTGTAAAATCCCAAGTGGACGAAATACTACAAGGCGCTCAGCAGCCTGTGGTCCAGGTGCGCCCGGGTGACGGTGTCCGAGGTGGCACTGGCGAGGTGCCCCAGCAGTCCTTCCCGAAGTCGGTGGACGCTCTGGCATTGGCTCACTGTCACCTCCAGAGTCGTCAGAGCCAGGACAGCCAGCTGATTTTGCCAAGCACAGAAAACCCACATCAGCGCCGTCTGGGGCAGAAGCCCAGTTTCCCGGGGCTGCCCACTAGGCAGACCACTTCGCTGGACACCCAGACCCCCCACCTGCCATTCTCCAGCAGCACTATGGTTTGGGTCATCAGCCTGCCAGGCTGCCCACTCCCAACAGAAAATGCTGGTTTCAGCACCAACTCTTATGAAGGGAGGGGGGCCTGCTTCTTCACTCAACCTGTCAGAAGGAGTAGATAACATCCCCTCCCTGTCTCTCAAACATTTCCTCTCATTTCTCCCCATCAAAGATGCTCTCTGCAAATACAGAGGTATTGATTTTCCAATTGATCGAGGTGGAGAAAGCTTCATACAGTTATGATTCTTGACAAGCTGGGAATAAAAAGCCAATCATAATGAGTTCATTTACTTTGGTTGATTGTGTTACTTTATAACACAAGGTGTACACCAACACCCGCTTCCAAGGACGACTCCCTCTCGTAGCTGCCGGCTCTTCACAACGCTGCTGGTTTGTGCTGAAATTCATCTTGTGGCATGAGGTGCGAATTTAAAGATCTTCCTTAGCCGGCTGCATCTTTTTTTTTTTTTCAATGCAATGGCCATTCTAAGGAATCTTTCCTGCACCCAGGATGACTTGATGGATGGAGGAAGAACCACTCAGATGCGGGGTTTATAAGAGGGTGTTTGTTGATGAGCGATGGGGGGAAGATGCAGTGAAAGCCTAATTGTTGGTTATAAATATGCTGTATTTTCCCTATCGATCATGTGACACGGAAGTGAAAAGGATTACCTTATTAGATCATATTTATCCATAAGTACGCCCTGTGTGCTGTAACACGAGGCCACTTGCGAGAGACTGACCAATTATTCCAGATGAAGAGAGAGGTCTGTTCGGAGCCCCAGACGGTCCGAGTGCGTCCCGGTTCCTATGCAGATGTGGCCGGCCTCCTCGCCGCCTTTCATGCCCTTCATAGAGATTCTCTGTTCCAAGCAGCCTCCCGTGGCTGTGCGGAGACCCCAGTGCAAATTAGGAGATGCGGACTAAATAGGACTTCTGTTTGACGGCTTGGACGGCTGGCTGGTCCTTTTCCAGGAGCTTCTGGGGGCAATGTCTGGAGTTGCGTGGTAACCAGCAGAGGCTGACACGTCTTAAAATAAAGTGTCTGACAATGAACCTCTGCTCCCCGCGTTCCCAGGAAATGGATGAGGTCAGGGGGAGCTGCCTGCGGTGACTCGGAGGACAGCAGAGCCTTGTTGTCAATCTTCTCGGGTAGCTTGTTAAAATAAACCAGTTCTGCTCTTCCCTGCCTTCCTAACACTGTGCACTTAACGCCACGCCTTCCTCTTTGAGGACCAAGGGTGCCCTCCCCTGCCACGTGGAGTGCAGCCAGGTCATGGCGTCCCTCGCCCGTGGTCTCCTTCTGGGAACAAGCTCTAGAGCTGGGCCAACATGGCTTCCTCCTTCTGGGGAGCTAGAGGGGTGACCCGAGCCCTCTGGATCCCAGGCCTCCTCTGAGAAGTGCCCTTGGTGGAGGGCAAGGGGCAGAACCCAGAAGCAGACACAGGGTTGTCCTGGGAGGATGCCAGGGACAGGGCCCCAGGCTCAGCTGGTTACCATCACCACCCCAACTTCTGACTAGAGACATTCCAGCACTTTGGGTCCCCACCTGCTTGGACAGCAACCTGCTTTCATTCGCTACCTAAGTCCTCTTTGTTCTAGACTGAGGCCTGGGAACCCTGGACCAGCCGGAGAGAGGGGGCATATGTGTCCACCTCCCTCCACGCTCCTGCAGTTGCTACCTGGTCTCCTATTGCTTTGGGGGGACACCCCCACTTCCTGCTTCTCAGGTGTGACCCTGCAGGATGGCCTGTTCCAGCCAGCAGGTGACCCTGAGCTGGCTCTCATTCCTGCCACGCTGTTACTGCTCTGTGTGACCACAGACAAGTGCTTCAGCCTCTCTGAGCCTCAGAGTCATTGGAAGTAGGGCCCCCCAGTCACAAGGCTGAGCTGAAAGAGTGAGGATCACAAGCGAATCCCTTGCAAACTCCCAGCACATTGGAAGAGGCCCCAGAAGGGGAGCAATTAATCTCCCCACCTACACAGGCAAGGCGCGACCAGACTTCGATTTTGGCTGAGTTGTTTAATTTTCACTTCTGCTAACAGCCTGCCTTTAATGTCACCTCTGTCCTTATTCATTCCTGGCTTTCCAAGCCACCACGGAAACCTCTCTAGGCAAAACAGTAAAAGAGAATGATAAGTCGGAGCCAGGTTCATCGCGGTAATATATAACTTGGCCACCAAAGCAATTACTTAATGTAATGTTCCCTGGGAAGGAAGGGGACGCTAAGTTTATGGAGAGGGTGCCCACTGCATGCCTGGCCTGGCCAGCTTCTCCATCTTGTCCCGTCCTCCCTGGCACTCAGACCCCAGAGGTTCACGCTGCCCTGACATCCCCGTTTGTCTGCTCCCGCTAATCACGGGCATGATGTCATCCCTACCTTCAGACAAGGCAGTGCTCTGCCATCACACTTCCTTAATGCTCCGAGCCACTCTGCCGGGTCCACAGGCTGTAGTAAGACCATCAGTCCTCTGGCGAGCGGGGCTGGTGGGCGTGTTCTGTTTGCTTGCCACACCTCGGGGGGATGCAGAAACAATGACGGGGCATGGGGTATGTGGACCCCAGAAGCAACTCAGCTACAGGGCTGCCTGGGAAGGACTTCAGCTGAAAGACCCCAAGCAAGGCCCTGTGCCTCAGTTTTCCCATCTGTAAAAGAGCCAGATGGACCAGACAGCCCTTCTGGCACCTCCACTGGGCTTCCCCCCTCACACTCCCCAAATACAGAAGGGTGGCTGGGCATCAGCTCCCTCTGGGCCCAGAGGTCCTGGCCACCAGGCAGGTGGCTTCTTACCTTACCTCTTGACGCACTGTCCATAGGCTGGGCACGGGGTGGTGGTGGGGGCTCTCCTACCTGCCCGGTCCCCTCGCTGTGCCTGCCCCACCCCCTTCCCAGACTTAGCAGTGTCCTTTCCACCCTCCTCCCACCACCTCCAGCCCCAGGGTGTCTATGTCCTTGCACGTGTTCATCTGTCCCCTTGGAATCTCATCTGCAGCATCTCCCGAGCACTCGCCCCCAGCACAGCGCCTGGTGCAGAGCAGGCTTGCTATCAGTGTGTGTTGAATGATTAAATGGACATAGTATGGCTCTTAGGTGAGTCGTTCACAACCTTCCCAAATGGGCCTCAACTGTCTCCTTGAGATGGCCGAGATTGCACTAGCTGGCTTTTCCCAGACACAACAACATTGTGTTTTGATGGTTCCTCTGATAACTGTCCTTAGAGAGAGGAAGGCAGATGCTGGAGAGGTGAGAATTCAGTCCCTGCCATTGCCTGGAGCCCTCCTGTCTGGCCAGGAAGAAGCTCCGGCTCCAACAGAGCTCACCTGTGTGCAGTTTGAAGCACAGGCGGCGGGTACGACCCACTTCAGTTGGTACATCACTTTGCAGACCACTATCACACACGCCCAGACTGCGGAAACACGGGATGCGAAGGGACGTGATGTGGAATAGGGCAGGGACAACACCCAGAGGATGTAAAACACAGAGTTCATCAAGGAAACCTACAAGGAAAGTATTGAAGTCTGTGAGCACCTTGGCTTGGCTCTTATTCCCTGCCTGTGATCGGAGCAGCTCAAATTAGGGGGAAATGGGAGTTAAAAATACACCCACTGGACCTTCCATAAGAGGTCAACACCATGCAGAAGAAACAGAAGGGTCTTAGAACCTGAGGGCAGTGGTCCTCCTGAAAACCACCGACCTCCTGCAGGGTTAGCCAGACAACCACGGGGGCTACAAGCTTAATGCTATGTGTTTCCAGCACACAAGAATGCTTGAGTCCCATTCACCATTTTCTAGAAACTTCTGAAAGCCAGCAGTCAGCTTGTCAACTGCCAAGTCCGGATCACTCGTTTCCTCCTCTGGGGGAAGAGAAAGGCTTTGACCAGATGTCCCTGGTGATGCCGTGGGGTCTGGCTTTGTTGTTGAAAACAATGGGAAGAAGTCTGCATCTCGAAGGAAACCAGAACAAAGCAGAGAAAACTAGGAAGACAGTGCTTTTTTTCCTAAAGAAAGCTGTTTTCCAATAACACTGAGTGCCTGTGACCAGGCCCTTCGTCCCCACTCTGGCTTCCCTCCTCTCTGCTGCTGGAGCTGCCTGCATGGCCCTCTGTCCACATCCCAGGGGCTGGTAAACACTCCTGTTTCCCCTCTACACAAGGGCTGTTTCTACAAAGATCAATGCACGTGTGTGCTCAGTCATGTCTGACTCTTTGCGACTCCATAGGATGTAGCCAACCAGGCATCTCTTGTCCATGGGATTTCCCAGGCAAGAATAGTGGAATACGTTGCCATCTCCTCCTCCTGTGGCTCCTGCATTGGCAGGTGAATTCTTTACCCCTGAGCTACCTGGGAAACCCCACATCGTAAATATTTCAGACTCAGGTCATAGTGTCTGGGCCACATACTCCTGCAGCACTAAAGCACCTACAGGCCATATGTAGACGGGTGTGGCCTTATCTGCAAAGTCAGGAGGGTCAGATTTGGCCCTGGGGCCACAGTTTGCTGACTGGGCTTCAGGCTGTGAGTTCCTTAAGGGGAGGGGCACCAATTATTTCCCTCTGTCCCTTCAATGCTCAGCACCTTGCCTGGCACACAAAACACCCCCCCACCCACCGCCATCCCCATACCAAATGCTCAGAGCCATGGAGCATGAATGAATAAAAAACAAACTTCCCAAGGGGTGTTTAAGTGTGTACTTTGACAAAATGAAAGACACCAGCGTGTGTTGAGCGCTCAGAATATGTCAGGCGCCATGCTAAATGCCCTCCCATTCGTTTCTTGTTTCTGTCCAAACCACAAGTGGAATCAACAACAAGCATGGCCCCCAATTCCTTGTAAGCAGTGGCTCCCCAGGTAAGCAAAACAGACCCTGGGAACCTCAGTCGCTTGTAACTCAAATACTGTGTCTTAATTGAAAATAAAATGTCAGCCGTCTGCCCAGCTGCTGTCAGAATCTGCAGGACCAACTGATGCGAATGGGCTCCCCATCGGGCATGGGAATGAACGTGGGTAGGAGGAAACAGGCAGATGGCGCAGGGCCATGACATCCCAGCCCCCTCACACCTGGGACACTTGGCCTGCCCCCAAAATAAAATGTGAAGACAGTATGCTGAGACCATGTTGCATCAGGGAACCAGGTCAACAATCTGGGTGGATTATTTTTTTGTTTTAATGAATCAACCGTTTGCCTGGGTGCCCAGAATTCTTGGCAGCTCTGGAGAGGAGCCCCCGGGCAGCGTCATGCAGGGCTTCTAGGGGAAAGCGGCATCTCCCACCTGCTGGCACCTTCCTCCCCAGCCTTCCAGACTCCTCCGCCTTCCACTTGGAAGTGCTGGCCTTGTCGGCACAGTTCTGAGTGGCCTCCTCTTCCCCACTGTGTCGTAATCTGAAAACCAAAGGCAGAGAACTGAGGGACTTTAAAGCAGGGGGACTGGGTACCAACTTATTAGCCTGTGTTATCAAAGCCCATAAGCGCAATGGGTCCATGCCACTAGCAGACACGGGTAGGGAATAGAATCAAGGACTTGACCATAAGGGGAAAGTTGTGTTTGACCTGCACCATCAGGAATCACATTTATGCTTTGCTCGGGGCACAACTGACTCCAGAAATCAATTTCTGGAAAAGAGTGCATTTTTCTCTGACTCTTTAGTTCTTACCTCTTCTGAAGTTTCCCAGGTATAACCTTAAGCCTGAAAGAGATACACAGAGAGAGCTCTATTTATAAAAGTATTCCTTTCTTATTGGAGTTATTTAAACAGCAAACTCTAATAAATTTTTACGCATTTACTCATTTGTTATATTGACTGGACAAAGCACCATTGTTGCTTAGTTGTTAAGTTGTGTCTGACTCTTTGCGACCCCATGGACTAGAGCACGCTAGGCTTCCCTCCTGGAGTTTGCTCAGATTCATGTTTATTGAGTCAGTAGTTTAAAAAAGTAATTCAAAGGGCACAAAGGGTACACAGTGAAAGCAACTCTCCTTCACACCTCTGTCTCCCTCCCCAAGGCAAGCACCATGACAGATCTCTCGTGCATTCTTCAAAAGACGCGTACTTCACATATTCAATATAGGCCTGTGTGTGCAGATATCTTCTCCTTGGACAAATGGGGGCACATTCTATACACAGTGTTCTGCCCCTTGCTTTTGCCACTTGGTCATCTAGCTTCAGTCTCACTCCAGATCAGCACACATGGGGCTGCCTCCTCCTCCTCCTCCTCCTCCTCCTCCTCCTCCTCCTCCTCCTCCTCCTCCTCTCAGAGCATCCTAGATTCTGAGACACACCGTCATTTGCTTAGTCAGTCCCCTAGGGATGGGCATTGATTCTCTGCTGGAATTTTTGTAAAGAATGAGATCAACACCTGAATGCTCAGGGAACAGGGCAGCTGAGCCAGGGGCAGCTCGTCTGGTGCACCTGACGCAGGGCATGTTCCCTGGGGAGGGCACGCCTCGCAGGAGGAATTTTAAAGAGAGGCACTCACACGTCTGGTGGGAGATGCACGTCGGTTTCCTTCCTGTTGCCGGGGGAGACAGATCACAGGGTGCTTAGGTTGGAAGTACAGCGGGGGCTGGAGCTCGTATTATGTTGCCATGGCAACCCGGTCCCCAAACATCATCAGCCACCTCTGAAAACCCTCACCCCTTCACACCATCCCAGTTGACCCAGGGAGGCCTGGGAGCCTCAAAAGAGAACTTTTCTCCCCAAGTGTTCTCTCTCCACAGCAGGCATCCTTTCCGAATTACACATAATTTCGGGGATGGAGGGCAGGGTGCAGTGGAGGAAAGAGCACCCTGCTCACAGGCAGGGCCTCCCAACCTCACCCAGGGACCAACTGGCTCCCAGCACCCTTCCTTTTCTCTAAAGCTTTCACATCCCACCTTGGATACAAACAAAGCCGACTAAAAACCAAAATCAAACTGCACGATGTTGACAAAAAAGAGTATTTGACAACCCCTGGGGAGAAAAAGAATCAAGCCGTGGTATTTTGTGTACTTTTTCACAAAACATGTTAGGAGCGTGGCAAAGTTTGATCCAAAAAACAGATGCAGGTCTTGAGGCTTGAGAAGGCCACAGCCTCCCGCCTAACTTTTGAGTAAGAAGCAAATTGCTCTGGTGATGCACCGCCTTCTAAAATAAGAATTCTGCAAAATATCCTATCCTATTAGTGACTCAAATTTTAGAAAGTCTTTAAAAGCCAAGTTTCACAGCCAATGTCTTAATTTAGTTAGAGGCCAAAACAGTAAAAACGAAAATAAAACAGACCCTCAGGCCCACAGACCATCCGACAGGCAGACAGCGCTGACCCAGAGAGTCGCAGCAAAAGCCAAGTGCACATTCCCGCCCAGAAGCCCCTGGCCTGGTCCGTAGACCCTCCAGAGACACACAGGGTCTAACTTTCCCCACCAATGTCTACAGAACACCCATAGATGGTTGATTCAGTGCACAGGCCTGACTCTGAGCCTGCCATTAGCAAAATCTCCAAAGGCTGCCCCGGGACAGTGGTACCTGTCAGACGAGCCCTTCCATGTAATGGGGCTATTACGCAGGCCAGTGGTCTTCCTGAGGTCTTCATTACGGTAACGACACTGGAGGATGCCTGCCAGCAGGAGCGCAGTGGGCAACAGGAGCTCAGCAAACAGCATGGCCGCATGGAACCGCTGCAGGCCCAGGTCTCGGAGCTTGGAACGGATCAAGGTCGAGAGGCTGCTGTTCCCTGGGTCCTGCCTTCCTTGAGGGGCCCGCCTGCCCTTTCTCTCTTTTAAAAGACATATTTATTTACTTGGGAGGCTTCCCTAGTGACTCAGACAGTAAAGAATCTGCCTGCAATGCAATAGACCTAGGTTTGATCCCTAGGTCAGGAAGATCCCCTGGAGAAGGAATGGCTACCCACTCCTGTATTCTTGCCTGGAGAATTCCATGGACAGAGGAGCCTCGTGAGCTATATAGTCCATGGGATTGCAAAGAGTTGGACATAACTGAGAGACTAACTCTTTCTACTTCTTTCTATTGATTTACTTGTCTGTACTGGGTCTTAACTGTGGCACGCAGGATCTTATTTGTGCCATGTGGGATCTGGTTCCCTGACCAGGGATCGAACTCAGACTTCATACATGGGGAGTGTGGAGGCTTAGCCACTGGACCACCAGCAAAGTCCCTCCACTGCACTTTGTCTTGATCAATTCAGTTCAGTTCCTCAGTCGTGTCCAACTCTTTGTGACCCCATGAACCACAGCACGCCAGGCTTCCCTGTCCATCAGCAACTCCTGGAGCTTGCTCAAAGTCATGTCCATTGAGTCGATAATGCCATCCAACCATCTCATCCTCTGTCATCCCCTTCTCCTCCTGCCTTCAATCTTTCTGAACATCGGGGGTTTTTCCAATGAGTCAGTTCTTCACATAAGGATGGCCAAAGTATTGGAGCTTCAGCTTCAGCATCAGTCCTTCAGTGAATATTCAGGACTGATTTCCTAAAGGATTGACTGGTTTGATCTCCTTGCAGTCCAAGGGACTCTCAAGAGTCTTCTCCAACATTACAGTTCAAAAGCATCACTTCTGCACTCAGCTTTCGTAATGGTCCAACTCTCACATCCATACATGACTACTGGAGAAACTGTAACTTTGACTAGACGGACCTTTCTTGGCAAAGTAATGTCTGCTTTTTAATATGCTGTCTAGGTTGGTCATAGCTTTTCTTCCAAAGAGCAATTATCTTTTAATTTCATGGCTGCTGTCACCATCTGCAGTGATTTTGGAGCTCCCTCCAAAATAAAGTCTCTCACCGTTTCCATTGTTTCTCCATATATTTGCCATGAAGTGATGGGACTGGATGCCATGATCTTAGTTTTCTGAATGTTGAGTTTTAAGCCAACATGTTCACTCTCCTCTTTCACTTTCATCAAGAGGCTCTTTAGTTTTTCTTTGCTTTCTGCTATAAGGGTGGTATCATCTGTATATCTGAGGTTATTAATATTTCTCCTGGCAATCTTGATTCCAGCTTGTGCTTCATCCAGCCCAGCATTTCACATGATGTACTCTGTGTATAAGTTAAATAAGCAGGGTCTGGATAAGCAAGTGATATTTGATTGTGAGGGGTCCTGGAGAGCCTTGTTGTTGTTCGGTCCACTAAGTAGTGTCCAACTCTTTGCAACCCCATGGACTGCAGCACGCCAGGCTCCCCTGTCCTTCACTGTCTCCCAGGAGAGTTAATGATGGCTAAAGTCCTGAGGCAGTTGGCCTATCCACAGAATCGTTGTCTGATCTAGGAAGGAGACTTCCCAGGGCCCTGGGACAAAACTGGTCCTGAAATGCCTCCCAGACGTTGGTTGCGTTTATGACCGAGAGGAGGCGCTGTGGACAAAGAACTCGCTAACCCCACACGAAATAATTGTAATAGTGCGACTCTGGGTATGGGGAGAAGCAGTAGGACAAAACTTCTGGATTACGATAGATATGTGAGACAGGTGATCCAGAGAATTTTAGATTGTCAGCAGGGGCCGTGAATCTTAAAATGAAAACATCGCGTGGCCTATCCACAGAATCTTTGTCCGATCTAGGAAGGAGACTTCCCAGCGCCCTGGGACAAAATTGGTCAGGAAATGCTTCCCAGACGTTGGTTGCATTTATGACCGAGAGGAGGCGCTGTGGACAAAGAACTCACTTGCCACACCAGGAAACAGGATGCTGGGGTCATCAAGTTTCAGTCACGGCAGCCACCTTCCCCACACCCACTCTAAGATGCACCCTGAGGGGATTCAGTAGGGAGAAAACAGGGCGCTAGCCCTAGAATCCGGCTCTGGGCCACAGTTCTGTGAAAGGTGGGCTCACATGACCTGGAGAAGCCCAGCGCCCTTGCGGGAACCTCTGGCATGTGTGCTCTCCGCATAAAGAGACTCACAGCTAAAACTCAGGCTGCGAGCTGAGGACGGGGTTTGCCTGAGTCTGGTGAGAGCCCAAGGTGGGAACACGCTGGGGTTTCAAGTCCATGGGTCCTGAGACCCCGATAGAACAGGAGGGACCTGGCAGCAAAATCTCCAGGGGCTCCTCTTCCTGGGCTCTGATCTTGAAACTTGGAGCTGCCAGAGGCGTCTCCCCAGACCTGGAGGGGCTCGGGAGCTTTACAGAGATGCCCAGGGAGCACAGAACCAACTAGAAAAGCCCCCTCCCCATTCATCAGCCCAGGGCCTAAGGCATTCTTACCCCTCTTCAGACAGTCCTAGGGTTTCACTGAAAAATTCAGAAACAGCTTGAAACTGGAAAGTGTAGACAGCGGAAAGGACCACATGGGTTAGGAGACCATGTCCATCCAGAAGCACTTGGAGCTCCTTCTCCAGGAATTATGGTGTATCTGTAATTCAGACACAGTCCTGATGAAGGCGAGGCAGGTTTAGAGAGGTGAGCGGGGCAGGGGCGGCCATGACCAGAAGGGCTGCAGGGGAGTGTACGAGACCCGCTCCCTGTGCAAAACTGTTCTTTCCAGCAGAAATCTTTGCTGCTTGGAGCCCAAGCTCATTCCTTATATATACACATACACATACACATACACATACACATACACATATGGGCTTTCCTGGTGACTCAGATGGTGAAGAATCCGCCTGCAATGCAGGAGACCCAGGTTTGGTCCCTGGGTCAGGAAGATCCCCTGGAGAAGGGAATATTTACCCACCCCAGTATTCTTGCCTGGAGAATTCCAAGAACGGAGGAGCCTGGCAGGCTACAGTCCATAGGGTTGCAAAGATTTGGATGTGATTGCACAACTAACATTTTCACTTTCATATATATATATATACACACACACATATATGCACACACTCACATATATACACACACACATATATATGTACATTTATTTGGCTGCATCGGGTCTTAGTTGTGAGGTATGGGATCTTCAGTTGTGGCATGCAGGATTTAGTTCCCTGACCAGGGATCGAACCCAGCCCCCCTGCATTGTGAGTGTGGAGTCTTAACCACTGGACCATCAGGGAAGTCCCCAAGCTTATTCTTATATGAGGGTCTAGATAAGTTTTAACAAGACATGCAAAGTGAAGTCAGGGGTCCAGGCCTTCAGTTAAGTTTCCTGCAGAAAAGCAAATCTCAGCATTGGGAAGGGTAACCCCCTGCCCAACCTGCCGCCCCCCGACAGCCAGAAAGCTGAGGCATTGGGAGTTCTGTCTGTATATTGAGCAGTCCAGGTGGTATTGGAAATTGATCTCTTCCTCTGTCTGTGGCTCCCGTGTTCCATGCACTCTCTCTCCACCCATGTGTTGGAACGCTCACGTATCTGGAGGCAGGGTTGGTGCGTCTGGTCGTGGAGCAGGCTGTGTGGACTTGTTGATAAATGTGAATGGGCACCCGGGTCAGAGGCTTGGCAGAGCAGCTGTGGGTGTGAAGCCTGTGAGCTGCGTGGTCCCCTCTCCATGAGGAGAGTGCCAGCCCCGAGGCAACCACACATGGCAGGGCCAGAAGTCAGAAAGCAGAAGGAGGAAGCAGCCTGGGGCAGAGAAGCAGGGCAGGGACTGGGGGCTTGGGGTCCCACCGGGGTTTACCTGGTGCCAGGTCACCCAGAACAGGAAGAGGAGGACGTAGATGACCCTGTATACCACCACCTTGCTGGCAAAGCTGACAGCAAAGCACAGGGCGGCACCAAGGCAGAGCCGGTACTCGACTAGGAGACTTGAGGATGCTGCCGGGCCCTGTGCAGGGGGAGAGGCAGGGGAGCACTCAGATTTCTGGGACACTGGCCACAGTGCTTCCCCGTTCCCTTCTGACAGGAGACAGGTTGGGGAGGTGGTGTCTCCAGGGCTGGGACACTGGACTCTGAACCACGAGGGCTCAGAAAGCCTCCCCCAAAGGCCCCTCCCATCTGGGGCCTCACTTTGCTCAGGAAGGGGCTGTGGCTCATATCCCATCTGGGGCCAGAAAGTTCTAGATCTGAATTCTTGAAGAGCAAAGCTGTGTTGCCGGGCACCTCCTGGACCACAGGCTGCCCCTGCACCCGGCTCTGAGTTTCCAGGTGTGACCCAGGTCACCTGGGACCACTCGCTGTGTGTCCTTGGAGAGCCAGCAAGGAACCAGCTAAAGGCAGACCAGAAACAAGGGCCTGGAGGCTCCTTTAACCCTAAGATTCTGGGGTTCCTGGGGGAAACGGTTAACTTCAAACATGCACATAAATGGCCTGAGAAAGGGCAGGAGCCAGTCCATCCAGCGTCCTCACCGCTCACATCCCCGGGGTCCCCTCTCCAGGCCTCCTCCTCCACCAGCCTCCGGCTCTTGGGGACCCGCTGCCACAGCAGCAGCCAGAACACGGATGCATAGAGACTCTGCAGTGGAAACACACACTTCCTTTACGGCTCACCCTGGATCTCCCGGAAAACAAGCCATGGGTCTCCCTCCCGCCACAGGGGCTGGGGCTGGAAACAGGCTTCTGTCTCTCAGAGCCCTGTCGTCTAGGGTGCAAGAGCCACAGCAGCTCCGTGGAAGGGGGAGTCGGGGGCCAGCTGGAACATGTCCCGCCAACTGCCTGGTGCACCCTGGGCTCACATCACCCGCCCCTCGGAGACAATGGGGGTCAGAGTGGAGGTGCTCATGATGTTCCCCCTGCATCTTGTGGAGTGAAGACAAAGGCACACAGGGTCTCCAGGAGCCGGGCACTGAGCCAAGGTGGACCCCCCAGCCCTGCCTCCTCCTCTGCCCCCATGCCCCACTGTCCCCAGCCCTCAGCTGTGGTCTTTTCTGTAATGTTAAATCCCCTGGCTCCAATCCCATCCCCAGAGCGCATCTTGGCACCCAGGTGGAGACATGGCTGCAGGTAGGGTTTCAGGTCCAGGTTGGTGAGGAGCCAGCCCGGGACCCCGGGGAACAGCTCCTCTCGGGACACATGGAGGCCCACCATGAAACTGAGGATGATCAGGAGGCTGGCGTAGCCGACCAGGAAGGGTATACTTCTCAGGGCCAGGCAGCAGGGGTCCCGGGCCATCCAGATGACACAGGCCCAGAGCAGCAGCAAGCAGCCTGGCCAGCCTGTGAAGCAGATGCTCCACACCTGCAGAGAGGCAGCTCCTCTCAGAGCACGTCTCAAGGCCCAGGGGCTCCGAGCCTTCTTAAAACTTCATTTCCAGTGATTCCCTAGTGGTCCAGTGGTTAAGAATCTGCCTTGCAATGCCAGGGCCACAGGTTCGATCCCTGGTCTGGGAAGACCCCACATGCCGAGGAGCAGCTAAGTCCACACGCCACAACTACTGAGCCAGTGCTCTAGAGCCGGGGAGCTGCAACCTCCAGCCCACGCGTGGCAACCACTGAAGCCTGGTCACCTAGAGCCGGTGCTCCACAACAGGAGAGTAGACCCTGTGTGCTGCAACTAGAGAAAGCCTGCATGCAACAAAAAAGACCCAGCACAGCCAAAATTAAATAAATAGATAAATCTTAAAAAAAAAAAAAATACAACTTCATTTCCAAATCTAGCCCCATCCCCTACACCCAGCAGGAGCCCCCATTATTTGGACAGATAAGCAGGGCTTCTCCTGTGCAGCAGCCATTAGTATGGTCCCTCTCTCAAATCCATTTTGGATGTAAAACTTTGGATAAATGCATTTGATCAACAGCCAAAGTTCCCTTTTGAGCAGGGTAGTGGGGGACTCAGGGTTTCCAGCCCTACTCCCCATCTCAGAGCCGCTGTGGGGAGTTACATCCCAGCAAGACAGGATGGCTGGTACAGCCCAGCCCTCCCCAGAGACCCTCTATAACTAGGAGACTTGTCCCTTACAAGAGGTGCTTCCTTCCCTTGTAATGGTGATGCAAGCTTGGCCATCCCAGTGATAAGGACAAGCAGAAGCATTTTACCACACACACAAAAAAGCCTCTCTGAGAAGGACACATGGGCCTCCAGGCCAACCCTTCCTGCCCTCAGGCCCCGGTCAGGACACCCCCAGCTCGCATGGGATCTTTCATCAAGTATGCCAAGTGCTTTCCAGCTCTCTGAGCTTCATTGCAAGTGCCAGGACCCACAAATATACGATGGAGAAAAGACAGTCCCTTCAGTAAGTGGTGTTGGGAAAGCTGGACAGCCTCATGTAAATCAATGAAATTAGAACACTCCCTCACACCGTATACAAAAACTCAAAACGGTTTAAAGATCTAAATGTAAAACATGACACCATAAAACTCCCAGAAGAAACACAGGCAAAACACTTTCAGACATAAATCGTAGCAACATTTTCTTAGATCAGTCTCCCAAGGCAAAAGAAATGGGAGCAAAAACAAACAAATGGGACCTAATCAAACTTAAAAGCTTTTGCACAGCAAAGGAGACCATCAACAAAACAAAAACAACCTACAGAATGGGAGAAAATATTTGCAAGTGACGCAGCCAACAAGGGCTAAATTTCCAAAATACACAGCTCATGCAGCTCAATATAAAAAAAAAACAACTCAGTCAAAAAATGGGCAGAAGACCTAAGTAGACATTTCTCCAAAGAGCACGCAGATGGCCAACAGGCACATGAAATGATGCTCAGCATCACTAATTATTAGAGAATGCAAATCAAAACTACAATGAGGTATCATTTCACAGTGGTCAAAATGCCCAGCACCAAAATGTCTACAAATAAGAAATGCTAGAGAGGATGTGGAGAAAAGGTAACCCTCCTACATTGGCAGAAATGTAAATTAGTGCAGTCACTATGGAGAACAATATGGAGGCTCCATAAATAACTAAATATAGAACTACCGTTTGATCCTGTAATCCCACTCATGGACATATATCTGGAAAAGATGAAAACTCTAATTCAAAAACACGCATGCACCCCAGTGTTCACAGCAGCACTGTTTTCAACAGCCAAGACATGGAAGCAGCCCAAATGTCCATCAACAGATGGATGGATAAAGAAGGTGTGGTGTGTGTGTATACATATGTATGTGCTTAGTCACTTCAGTTGTGTCTGACACTTCACGACCCCGTGGACTGTAGCCCCCCAGACTTCTCTGTCCATGGGATTCTCCAGGCAAGAATACTGGAGTGGGTTGCAATGCCCTCCTCCAGGGATCTTGCCGACCTGGGGATCAAAACCAAGTCTCCTGTGGCTCCTGCACTACAGGTGGATTCTTTGCCATTGAGCCACCAGGGAAGGTCTCTCTCTCTCTCTCTCTCTCTCTCTCTCTCTCTCTATATATATATATATATATATATATACACACACACATATATATAATATATACATATATACATGTATGTATAATGGAATATTTCTCAGCCATAGCAAAGAATGAAATAATGCCATCTGCAGCAACAGGGATGGACCTAGAGATTATCATACTAAGTGAAGTAAGTCAGACAAAGCAAAACAAGTATAATATAATATCACTTATATGTGGAATCTAAAAAGAACGATACAGGTGAATCTATATACAAGTCTATTTTAGACTCACAGACATAGAAAACAAACATGGTTACCAAAGAGGAAAGGGAAGCAGGGGAAGGATAAATTAGGGATTAATAAATTCAATTCAATAAATTGGGATTAATAGATTCAAACTACTATATATAAAACAGATAAGCAACAAGGATATACTATGTAACACAAGGAACAATAATCAATATCTTATAATAATCTGTAATGGAAAATAATCTGAAATATATATGTGTATCACTGAATCCCTTTGCCATACATCTGAAACTAACACAACATTATAAATTATCTGTTGGTATGTGCATGCATGCTCAGCCTACCTCCCCAGGACTCACCATCATGGTGATCAGTGCAGGGACATGGCTATGCCTTGTGGCGAGGTAGCCCAAGACCGAGGTGCAGCTCAGCCCTGACTCTGTGTGGGGTGGCGGTGGCAGCGTGTCCTGCAAGCAAAGGGCACCGACAGGCTTCAGGTGGCGGGGCGGGGCTGTGGCAAGATAGGCACACCCAAGTCTGTAACCTGCGGGGGCCTGTCAGAGGGTCTGTCCTCAGAGCAGGGAGGGATCAGAGCACCTCACAGCTCCTGTGCCCACACAAGAGCAGCCTGGCCAGCATCAGCCCCACCACCCACCCACACCTTCCCTCAAAACAGAGAGCACACCCTTTGAGTCCTGCCTGAACCTATCCATGAGCCCAACAGCACCTTTGCCAACACCCTGAAGCCAACGTGGCAGGCGTGAGCGCTACTCCTAGAGCCCCTGAGGAGCTGGCCGTCGGATGGTTCTCAGTGGATGTTTCCAGAATAAGGGAACAAGAGGAATGTCTCCACTGCAGCAGCCCAGTGCAGGGTTAGGGCTTCTCTCTACGTGGTCCATGGTATGCTATCACTCAGGAAGCTATTATTAGGCGCCTTCTTTATGCCCAGCCTGTGCTGGGCACCACAGGGTTCGCTAAGCAGCATCAGCCCCCATCCTCCAAGGAGTTGAAACCTAGTTGGACAGAAGGTCCTGGGAACTCGTTGGAGGACCAGGGAAGGTGGCTCTTGGTAGCAAATCTGTCTGTGCTGCTGGGAACCTCTTTCCCAAAAGGAGGTGAGGACAGGAGATGGGAACCTAACTGCACTCATGACTCAGGTCATCACAGCCTTGTGAAGGACATTCTAGAGTTCTCAACCAAGGGTGGCTTTATCTGTCCCCCGCAGGGGACACTTGGCAGGGTCTAGAGACATGCTGGCATGAGGGGAGAGGGGATGATGCTGGCGTCTAGTGGGTGGAGGCCAGGGAGGCTGCTCAACATCCCACATGGACAGAACGGCCTCCTACAAAGAAGAATCCCACCCAAAATGTTGCTGGTGCTGAGGTGGAGAAGAACCAGCTCTCGCCTGGATTAAGTTAGGATTAGGTTAAGAGCAGGCCTTTTAAGTCAGCCGGACATGGTTTCCTGCGGGCCGGGGACTTAAGCGCTATGATCCCCTATTTCCTTCTCGATAAAGTGAGCTAGACAGTAAAACCAGTTTATGAGGCCCCTTCCGTCCAGCAAAGACGGAAAGAGGGGCTGAGCATCCAGGGCCCCGGGCTTGGCTCACACATCAAAAAAGTTGCCGTTCTCGTCATGATGATGGACTTAAAAACTGCCAGATTTGTTTCTGTTCAAGTCTGGCAGTTTTTAGGTCCATCCTGCCCAGTTTTTTCTGCCCAAAGAACGTTCCCTTAGCAAGTGTGAGGCATGACGTAGTGTCTCCTGCATCCCGTCTGAACTCAATGGTTTGTAAGCCAGGTGGGTGAACAGCCCATCTCCAGGGTGAAGGCTCCCATCTGACTGCCCCCGCTGAGGAGGCCTCCTGTTTCTATGTTGTCTGGGAGATGATAGGCTTTGCTACGATGTATCTAGGACCTGGGGTGCTAGGGGGTTGGCAGGCCCTCCTTTGGGCTGTGGGTCTCTTACCTGAGCTTGTCTGACTCTTTTCTGGCACAAAGGACACTGGTGGGTCCAGGCCAGGCATTGTCCTGGGGCTCCACGCAGAAGGGGGAGGTCCTGCCAGCTCCCTCCTGGGAGGGGCGTCACCTGGCAAAGGAGGGAGGGCTGCTTAGGGGAGTTCCTGGATGGAAAGCTGGAGGTCATAGGCACCCCAGCACTCTCTGAAGGCCCCAGGTGAGCCCAGAGGAGACAGCATGAAGGCCAGTTTTCAGTTAACTTCCTGGCGACGATTTGTATAAAAGCCAGGTGAGACTCCGAGGCACGTGGGTTACCTGAGGCACTCGAGTCCGAGTTGGGGTTTCTGAAAGCCTGTTTCAGACCCAGAACCTCCTCCCCACTTTCCCTCAGACTCCTGAGCTTGATCTGACCTGAAGGATGGCAGCGACCTCTTCACTGCTTTCGATGCTCCTGACCTGGTCTCTGGTCTCACCTGCTCTTCCCTGAGCCTCTGGGGAAAGAGTCCCAGAGTGTCTGCTTTACATCACTCCTCCCCAGCAAGCCCACCCTTGGCACCGACAGCCCCCAGCCCACCATGCACTCCCCACCCTGTGTCTGTATGGCACTGTTTAAACTCTGGGCCGCAGCCAGGCCTCATGCATCCATCCTTTTCAGAACCCGTGACGCATCGCAGGCACAGTGAGCAAAACCACCCCGTTCCCACACCCACACGTTGTCCAGTGTGAGGGTAGCGACAGCAGAGACCCTCACATGTAAAATGACAGCTGTGTCAGGGTCACAGCAGAGGCACACCATGGTCAGAGCAGCCTGGGTGGCTTCGGAGGAAGGAAGGAACAAGGGAATCACTGAGGTGAGGGGAAGGCAGCCAAAATGAGCCCGAACATGAGCTCATGAATGAGCCAAAATGAACCCTGTGTAGAGGAGGATGGTCTTGAGGAAGGATCCTGGAGGGCTGGAGCCCAGAAAGCTGGAAGACCTGAGAGGTCACTCAGGATCCCAAAGGCCTGGCCAAGTGCCTTGGTGTTTATTGCAAGAGTGGTGGGAAGACACTGAGGGCTAGAGAGGCGGGCAGGACAAAAGGTTAGATTCACTGGAAAGAATATCTCCAGCTGCCATGCAGTGAATAGACTATAGGGGACAGGTGCGCATGGCAGACCCAGGGGGGCACTGCCTGGGTCTGAGGAGAGCAGGGGACAATGCACTGGTGTGGTAAGCTGATCTGAAGTGGGAAATGAATGAGTTTGGAGTAACTTGGGACAATGCAGAAGCATCTTTTTGGTGCATTCAATATGGGTTGAGAGTAGGGAAGAGACTTGCTTGCAGAATTTGGATGGACAGAAGTACTGTTCTTCAAAGCAGGATGTTCCCGATGGAGACCAGATCAGGCAAGGTGCCCTGAGCCTTGTTTGGGGCAGGCAAGGTTTGAAGGCTTTGAGGACATTCTTCTCCCTTTTAGCCCAAGCTCTTCTCAATCAGAGAGCTAGTCACACTTTTGCTGTTTAGTTGCTCAGTTGTGTCCAACTCTTTGCAACCCAGTGGATTGCATACGCCAGGTTTCCATGTCCCTCACCATCACTATGGCACACTCAGTGGACATGAGCGTCTTTCACTCCTGTCCATTGACTCAGTGATGCCATCAAATCATCTCATCCTCTTTCACCCCCTTCTCCTCTTGCTTTCAATCCTTCCCAGCATCAGGGACTTTTCCAATGAGTAGGCTCTTTGCATCGGGTCACCAAAATACTGGAGCTTCAGCTTCAGCATCAGTCCTTCCAATGAATATTCAGGGTTGAATTCCTTTAGGATTAACTCGTTTGGTCTCCTTACTGTCCAAGGGATTCTCAAGAGTCTTCTCCAACACGACAGTTTGAAAGCATCAGTTCTTTGGCACTCAGCCTTCTTTATGGTCTAACTCTCCCATCCGTACATGATTACTGGAAAAACCATAGCTTTGACTACATGGACCTTTGTCAGCAAAGTGATATCTCTGCTTTTTAATATGCTGTCTGGGTTTACCATAGCTTTTCTTCCAAAGAGCAAGTATCTTTTAATTTTATAATTGATATTTATTTCCCACCAAAATATGTAGGCTTCACCTGGGATAGTCCCCTAACCAGCAATGAGCTCACCACCACTTCCCTCTATAGAGACCCAACCCACACTTCCGGCTGAGCTCTTCTGTCTCCTACCCCAGACCCTGGTTGAGGCTATGTTGAAGTCCCAGGGAGGCCCAGCTACTGTCTTCCAAGATCACAGCCAACAAGTATCTCCTCCCTCTCCAGAGAGGGTTCCAAGCTTGCTTCTCCTCGCCCTGCATTCCAGCTAGTCACACGCATGCCTCGGTGCCCTTCCTGGGTGGTGGGTTCTGGAGAACGGAAACCCAGCCTTGTGGTCTCCATAGCCTCCACACCCCCATGCCTGGGGTCCCCTCACAGCCTTGGCAGTAGACAGCCACAGAGCCATCTCAAGGAGTGCGTTCCAAATAGGCTGCGGAAGGTGCTTCCTAGGGCACCATTCCATCCTGTGCGCAGAGCCGAGGTCGAGCAAATGCCTCCATGTAGAAAACGCTGTTTAGAATGCATTACGTGCAGGGGTTTAAAGAGATGCCCGCTGCTCAGTGAATTTCAAAAAGGAGCAAGTGGGTGATGAATGGCCTTGGCTTCCTACCAGGCTAAGGAGCGAGGGGCTCTGTCTGTCTGTGGTAAATAAAGTGTGGACATATATCACCTATGGAGCCCTGCTGGAGGGAGAGCCTGTTGGACAGGGAAGCGAGGTTCCCAGTTCATTTGAGCATCACACAATGAGGCTCTCATTTTGGATGAATCATGAAAGGAGTCACAGTGGTGATGGTGGGGTCCCCTCACCCACCATGGGAGGAGGCAGGGTCTCAGCTTCATGCTCCTATGTAGAGAGGAACTTCTGGGAGGCTGCCTCAAAGCATGGACAAACGGTGATTGCTTTTTGGGTTTTTTTTTTGCCTTTCAACTAGAGTCTATGTTTAAACTTTCCCATCCAGGACAGTGCTGTGAGATGGGTCTAAGGGCTTCCCTGGTGGCTTAGATGATAAAGAATCTGCCTGCACTATGGGAAGACCAGGGTTCAATCCCTGAGTCAGGAAGATCCTCTGGAGGAGGGAATGGCAACCCACTCCAGTATGCTTGCCTGGAGAATCCCATCAACAGAGGAGCCTGGTGGGTACAGTCCATGGGGGTCACAAAGAATCAGACATGACTGACCGACTAACACTTTCACACTTTAAGCCAGTTTTAACCTAGCCTCGCTTAGTGCGGGGGTGGGGAATAAGAGTTCATCTATAGGATATTAATACCATCCTTCAGTTTCCCCACCTGCTGGAGCTCTGAGAGACTAAACCAGCGCGAGCTGTGAGCATCTGCTATCCACCACGCTCTGCATCTGGAACATTGGGTTAGGCACGGTGGGGTGAGGAGGAAGGGTGTCAGGGGGTCTGTACACACGTGTTACTATGAAGCTGCACAACCCCAAGTCCAAAGTGACAGGCTCGACCTGAGAAGATGAACTCAGGAAGGAGCTTGGTCCGCAAGTGACGAGGCAGAATCGGGAGATTTGCTCTTGCTTCAGGGACTACAGCTGGCTGTTCACAGGTTTCTTTCTTTCTGAATTACAAATCTGTCCCCGAGGTTCCTCTGGGCCCCAGGGAACTCGGAGTTGTCACGGGGCTGCACACAGACACAGAACTGAGATAAAGGATGAGCCCATCCTGCCAAGGTGAGCGTAAGTCTAATCACCCTGAAGCAAGTGATGCGGGCAATTATTCATACAGACTACTTCTGCAAAGACAGACAGCTTCTCATCGGGGATGAGGAGGCTGGGTTGATGACCTTGGGCAAGTTATTTGCTTCTGGGATCCCTCACCCCGCACCCTATCTGCAGACGAGACGCATATGCCAACCAGTGCCCGGTGAACCCTCACCACGCCTGCTACTGCAGTATTCCTACCCACGTCTGTTACTCAAAATGATGAATGATGCATGAGTGTCATGCTTCATCCCATGCAGATGGGCTAGCCCCTTGCTTAGCTCCCCTGGGCGAGCAACACTCACCACTCGGTGTTTGCAGGCCAAGGCAGGATTTCTGGCTGTGCTGCGCATTGGCACCATCTTGGTTTGCTGAGCTTGGGATTTTCCTGGTGGTTTAACGCAACTTTGTCACCTTTTTACATTAAGACAGAAGCTCTGGTGTTGTACTGCCCGGTTCAAATTCCAGTTTTACCACCTAATACCAGCATAGGGAGTGACGCCCCCTCTGTCTCAGTTTCCCTGTCTATACCATGAGGATGAGGACAATGTAAAGCACTTGATATGGCACCAGAGGGATGGCCCTGGTGATCCAGCAGTTGAAAATCTTCCAATGGAGGGGATGAGGGTTCAATCCCTGGTCAGGAAACTAGATCTCATGTGCCACAGGACACCTAAGCCCACTAGAAAAGCCAGCACATTGCAAGGAAGAGGCTGTGCAGCCAAAAAATAAGTAAATAAAGTTAACATTTAAAAAGAAAGAAATGGCACTGGACATAGAGGAAATCCTAATAACTTCCCTTCTTATTGTAGCTGTTACTGTTATCTTTCCATGCAATGAGGCTGCCTCAGTTGGTGCCCCAGAATGGCGCAGGGAAGGGTCTTATCTGCTCCTCCTCGCTGCCTGAGGTCCACAGAACAGAGCGCAGCAGCTCCTGTTGTTCACCTCTGCTTGGCGACCTTGTAGGGACTGCCTCCCTCTCTCCTGGCTTCTGGGAGAAAACGCAGCTTTCAAATCCCCAGCCATAAATCCCATATATGAGACTGCTGGGTACCTAAGATGCCCTCCCCCCACAGGAAGAAGAGGCCTCAATGGGCAGGGATGGGGGTGGGGGTGGGAGGGTTGTTCAAAACTGAGACTTTCCCCAGACTTTCCCTCTTCCTGAGGTCTCCAAGACCATTGGGTAGGAGCTGAAGTGTTAGTTGCTCAATCATGTCTGACTCTGAAACCCCATGGACTGTACCCCATCAGGCTCCTCTGTCCATGGGATTCTTCAGGCAAGAATACTGGAGTGGGTTGCCATTCCCTTCTCCAGGGAATTCCCTGGAGAATTCTTCCCGACCCAGGAATTGAACCCACATCTCCCACATTGCAGGCAGATTCTTTACCATCTGAGCCACCAAAGAAGCCCTTCCCATGATCCCCCCACTCTACTCAATGCTTGGGGCAGGGGCTGCTCTCCACCATGGCAGGGGGTGGGCATGAGCCAGGTGCTGTTTGAAACACACGAACACTACTCTCTCCACAGGTGAGTGGTAAGCAGCGAGAGCTGACGCTCCTTTTGCCGTATCAAGTTTTTCCCCAATTTGATGCATGTTTTGCTCTTCTAGCATATTGCAATTTGGATGCTAAATTTTCGTCAGAAGTACTCAATCTGTATTTAGATTTCATAAAATGTAAAGTGGAAAACACAGATCCATGCACCCAAGTTGTTCCAAACAAATTTCAAGTTTCCCAATAACCGAGTCGAGTGTTAGTTTTTAAATTTTCATTTTAATTAAGCAAAATGAAACATCTGCTTACCCGGTCGCAGGAGCCACGATTGAAGTGCTCAGAAGCCACACGTGGCTGGTGGCAGCTGGTGGGCTTGATGGTGCTGATGGAGAGAGTTCTCTCCATCATCATAGAAAGCTCTGTTTACTGGACAGCCCTGCTCTAGATCAATGCCCTGAGGGCCCCAGGGAAGATGCAGACCCTGACGGGCAGGTGGGGGGTGGGTGCCGAGAGTCCCCATCACTGACAAGCTCCTGGCCAGGTTCACAGGCCAGGCTCGGAGTAATGATGCTTGAGGGACACCCATGCATCCTGCTCCAGCCCTGCCTCCTAGGAAAGCCATCCACCCCTCCCCCACTTCCCCAGGGCTCCTGCCCTCTTCTAGTCAGGGCCAGCAAGGTCTCCAAGAATTTCTGTGAACAAGTCATAAGATAGGAAAGCTTGGGACCTCCCTGGTGGTCCTGTGGTTAAGAATCTGTCAGACGGTGTGAGTTTGATCCCTGGTCAGGGAACTAAGATCCTGTGTACCGCAGAGCAACTAACTTTAGCGCTACAACTAGAGCGGTCATCCACAATGAAAGATCCCACATTCTGCCAAAATGATCAAAAATCTTGAGCGTAGCAATTAAGACCTGGTGCAGCCAAATAGATGAATATTTTTTCAAAAAGAAAGACAGGGCTTGTACAGGTGATTCACAGTGGCCTGTGCCTCCATCAATGAGCAGCTGTAACTTTTTGCAGTCCTTTTGTGCGTTAAACTGAAAGATGCCTCTTTGTAACTTACACCCTCCCACCTTCCTTCTGCTCCCTGGAGCTGAGTGGAGCCAAGTTGTCTCAGCTGCACAATAGCCCTTTAAACCTTCGAAGGCAACTATCACATCTCCTTACAGCTTGTCTGTTTAGGACCATGGGAGGAGAAACCAGTGAGCAGCTATCAGTCATTCACACCCTAGTGAGAATGTGCTCATCTGCTTGCTTTCCTCTGTGTCTGGCAGGTGAATAAATGGTCCCAGTTCTCTGGGGACAACTTACCCCAGGCTGCAGGGCCTGCTGTTGCAGCAGGAGGATCAGTGTGTAGTAGGACAGCAACAGAATCAGGGGGTTTACAATTTCTGGCCAGCTGAGACCGGGATGGAGGTGGAGCTTCCAGAACCCTGTGTGGTTGGTCCTGATGAGGGCGGTCATCCCCAGCAGCCTGCATGCACAGAGCCACCAGGTGCTGCCATGGACCTCCCTGGTTGGGCACCCCTTCTGGGAAGCACCTACACCTTAGCCTTCTCTGCCCTCTAGAGTCCTTTCCCTGGGGGTGGGGGGATGATCAGACTCAGGGTGGAGGGTGAAATAGGGCACTCCATGGGGCCCTGGCTGCCTTGCAGCAAACCTGCTTAGATGGCCTTTCCTCCCCACTGTGCCCCAAGGGCCACACCAGGAGTGCCCATTGTGTGTTCCCTCAGCCCCCTCCCCAACTGTGGGACTCGTCACGTTGTCCAGCTGCTCATCTGCCTCCCCCGTCAGATGGTGAGAGCCATCTGCCTTGCTTGTCAGTCTCCATCCTCCTGGAGGGCACTAGAAGCCTGTCTGTAGGTGAAAAACCTCCGCAAGGCCACATCTCTCTTGTTTGTCTCTGTATCACCTGGGCCAGCACCTGGGACGCTATAGGACTTGATGAGGCTTGTGGAATGAATGATTGACAGCAGACAGCCAAAATGGAGGTAGGTGGGGCTGCTCTCCTTCTGAACAGAGGCGACTGTGGGCACAGACCACAGATTCCCACCCAGGCGTGGCGTCCTCCCAAGCTGACCACGGTCTTAGCATCAGCCTTCAGGACAAGGAAGCTGATGGACACCTCCTGTTCTCACTCTCTCTCATGTGGTCAAGAAGATACCAGTGGAAGAAGGCTTTGCTCGCCTGAAGCTGGTCCTTTTTAGGGAAAGGAAAATGCAGCCATGGCCATTTAAAGGGCAGTACCCACTCCTCAAGGGAGGCTGGACCCTCTGCCATCCATGGTAGGGACAGTCTGGTCAGTACCTGGCGTAAATGTCGTCGGGAGGCACGCAGTTCTGGAAGAAGGGTAGCTGGTAGAGGTACAGGCCCCCCAGGTGGCCGGCAGTGAAGATGGCCATGAAGACGCACAGGGTGCTAAAGGCCACGGTGCTCAAAGCCCGGCCGCACGCCCACCAGGAGCCCAGGCCCAGGAAGGCCCCAAAGTACACGGCAGAGGTCATGGAAGGGGAGATCATCCGTGGGGAGACAACCCCCACCGACATGATGGGCAGCCTTGCCTAGCCTGGAGCCCCAACTATGTCAGTCTAGGCCATGACTGAGGCCTAGACTGGCCACCACAACCACAGGCCCCAGAGAGAAGGGGGGATGCTGTAGACCCCCAAGTTTGGGTTTCCTTGGGGTGGCTCAAGCTCTTGTATCTGATCAGCAGTGGGAGTTGATAGGCCACACCCCCATGGACATTCCACGGAGCCCAGGGCTGTGGCTCTCCGTCTCTCTTCTGCCCTGGAGACCCACAGTCCAGTCCTCAGCTGGGCCTCTGTGTCCCCTTTCTCTCAACAGCTATGGCCCCGTCCCCTGAATGCCCCCAGCCCCCCAGCCACCCCAGGGTCTGTCCCCCTCCCACGGGGACCTCTTGCTACCTGCTGCACCCGGTAGAAGGGTCACCAGGACCTTCCACGTGGTGGGGAAGAAGGGCTCCAAGACACCCTTCAAGCTTGATGTGAAGGCAGCAACTTTTAGGACCCACTCCTCCCTTGTCCCCTTGGCCTCCGTAGCCTTCTCGCCACGAAGGTCAGAGCACCAGCTGGTGACATCGCCCTCAATATCGCTCTCACAATGCTGGAAAAGTCAAAGGAGAAGCCAGAAAGAACCATGGGGTCCTTCCCTGCCTGACAGATGAGCGGCTCTCTGACCTGGAAGGGTTTGGATCAAGCATCTGCGGTGCAAGCGGCCCAGAGATGGTGAATGACTTGCTGATGGCCACACAGCAGGTTCACACTGGGATGCAAGCCATGCCCCTGGGAGCCAGTCTCAGCACAACCTGCACTCTGCTCTTTGCCTTCCTCTTCGCCCTCTCATGGTGATAACCTGACTGTGAGGACAAAGCCTTGCTGAGAGGACTTCTAGCAAATTCCTAAACCTGAGGGTGGCCTTGGGGGATTTCAAGAGGTGTCGTGACCTCACCCAAGTCCATCTTCCACCTGGGCCTCTGTTACTACCCCAAATGGAAAGGGAAGTCACTGTCGTGTCCGACTCTTAGCGACCCCATGGACTGCAGCCTACCAGGCTCTGCCATCCACGGGATTTTCCAGGCAAGAGTACTGGAGTGGGGTGCCATTGCCTTCTCCGTTACTACCCCAAAGTGAGGAATAAAAGCCAAAAAGTCTCCCGGTCCTTCCAGAAACACGTGCTCAGTCACTCAGTCATGTCCAACTCTGTGACCCCAGCCCACCAGGCTCCTCTGTCCATGGGATTTTCCAGGCAAGAATACTGGAGTGGGTTGCCATTTTTCTTCTCCAGGGGATCTTCCCAACCCAGGCATCAAACCCACATCTCTTATGTCTCCTGCATTGGCAGGCAAGTTCTTTACCACTAGCGCCACTTCCAGGGATATCTGCCCTTAAATCCCCTGTGTGTGTGTGCACTCATATTTCAGCTGAAAGAATGAATCCCTAACAGTGGAACTTCAGTGGTATGGGGAGAGTCAGGGAACTTCACCAGCTCAGGAGGTATCCTTCCCAGCCCCCACCCTAAGGACCATGCCCCATAAAGTGGGCATTTCAGGCGGCAAGGGAGCCCCCCCAGGCTGGTTCTCTGCTGCCAGTTCCAGCCTCACTTCCAGTGCTCCTCCTCTGCTACTTACTGGGCAGCTGGTCCAGTCCTGCTTTGCCCAGGTGCTGGGACACAGAGCTCAGTGGACAAGCTGCCGCCGGGGGAGCCACATCCTTCCGGGAGGGTCAGGGTGCCTATCTGCCTCAGAAGTGCTGACGAGGCCTGCAGGGTGGACCATTTTTAACTTTGAGGAACTCTGCATTTCTCCTTTTTTTGTGGGAAGTGCTGATAAGGCCTGCAGGGCTGACCCTTTTTGAGGAACTCAGCATTGTCTGTTGTGAAGGCCACTCAGCATCTTGTGGGGCGCGTGGCCCCAGCCACCTCCTGGCACCCCTTCTCCTACTTACCTCCATGCTGTGTCTCTCTCCCGCCGTCTCGTCCTCCTCGTGGTCCATGGTATCGAAAGGGGAAGGTGCTGTGGTCCCAGGAGGCCTCACCAGCTCATGGCCCAGCTTGGAGGTGACCAGGCCCACACGTGCCATCCCAATGTCTGGGGCCAGGAGGCGCACAACGTCCTTCACATCCACCCAGCTGAACCTGAGTTGGGGGTGAGGGGCTGAGAGAGGGTCTAGCCTGGTTCCCTGCCCCCTCCCACCCACAACCCCCACCCATCAGTTTTGCCCCTCTTCCAAGAAGGCTGACTGTGTCCCACCTATCCTAGGAGGCTTCCCTTTGCCTCTTGCCAACCCCCAGCCCTTTCTGGATCTCCCTGTCACTTGGTTATCTTCCTCAGGTATGGGGCTTGCTTCCCCCCAGGACTCAGGTCCTCTGGGAAAGAAACCAGCCATATTCTGCTGTCTGTCTCTGAATACTTGCTTGGGTCTGGGCATCTAGACACTTCTCAATCAACAGGGGTCAGTGGTCTGAGTTTCCCCCCTGCAGCCCACCCTCATGCCCGAGTCCCCCTCACCTAACGATCCCCAGATGCTGGACGGCCTCTTCCCAAACAGCACCTGCGGAAGACACAGTGGCTCAGGCTCCAGCCTCCAAGGTGCTCTGGACACTGGGCAGCCCAGGCAGGGCTGGCCTCTCCCCTGGCCACCTCAGGACACTTAGGGACCTCGGCCCTCCCAAGAGGATGGGGATGGTCTTGTCCACATTTCCTCCTGGTGCTACGGGCAGGTAAGGGAGCATCATGCCCTCATCTCTGCCCACGACTGGCTGGTTCTTGCTGACAGTCAAACACAGACTCAGGCATCACCCAGGGCCAGAAGGGGACCCAGGAGGGCTAGTTGGGAGGGGTCTGAAGTGGAGGCAGGCAGGGGCATCTCCGGACTGAATCCTGCAGAGAAGGGTGGGGAATCACCTGGGAAGTGGTGGGGTCCCAGAAGCCAAGTGTCACCCCCGTGGATGCTGTCCCAGACAGGAAGTCAGAAATGGCCCCAGGAGCATGCTCTTTAGAAATGTAGGAAGAAAGGGCTAAAAGCACAGATTAGGGACCAAAGGGTGGGATAAAGGACCATCTCTTTCATGAGGAGCAAATGGAACTCTTCAGCTTTTCAATTATGCATGTGCATTACTTTGATAAAAAGAAAGAGCTAGAGCTGTGCTAGACTTCACGTGATGGGAGTAAGAGGTTCTGAGATGCCGAGATACGCAAGCAGGTCACATCAACTGCATCTGAGGGTCATTACTTACAGGCTGGTGAGACCATCAGTTGAGCATTCTAGGCCGTTAAAAAGAACGAGGTAAATCGGATCTACTGAGCTGGAAAGTTGTCTCCAGTGCCTCACTTCCCAGAGCCTGGTGGACTTAGTGACCTCATGCCTAGGCACAAGCATGGGAAAACACAGAGGGTCTGACCCACACAGCCCGGGAGGACCAGGTGGTCCCCAAGCGGCCAGATCATGGACGCTTGCCCTTCATGTCTTATCCATTTCATCCAGGGTTTAAATTTTTTACAGTAAGTGTGGATTTCTGTGGAATCAGAACAGAGCTTATGCCATAAAGATTTATAAAAATCAATTCAGGGGAAACAAATGTAACGTCTTATTTTGACTAGACCACCACGTGACTCAGGAAGCACTGGGGGTGGGAGGGTGGGAGGAAACAGGAGAGACGGAGGCACCAGCTTGGTGGTAAGGGAGGGGCTGTGAGAACCAGATGCATAGGGGGCCAGTCCCCTGTCTCTTCCCATCCTGGTGGTGATCCACATGTCCCACCAAATCACGCTGGAATTTCAGATGAACAATGGATAAGTTCCAGTACGTGTCTGTCCCAGGAAATATGTGGGACATCCTCATATAAAAGTGTCTTTCTTGTTTATCTGAAATTCTGATGTAACTGGGTGTCCTGTGTTTACATGTTCTAACTCCGGTGACCCTGTGACTTGGGAACCTGGGCTCTGGGAGGACGTGATGAGAACTGTGCGCCTTCCTCTGAACAAATGCCCAGCCCCCACTTTGCAAACAATTCCAGGGAGTTGACAGAACCCTGTGCAAACCCATCCATTGGTTTGGACCAGGACTCAGGAAACTTATTCTATAAAAGCACCCGATAGTAAAAATCTTCAACAAAAGCAGCGACGCACAATACGTGTACCCCGCCGGGTGTGGCCACGAACCGATAAAACTTTATGGGAATTTCAAATTTTAGTTCCCGTAAATAATTTCCTTGGGTCAAGAAAAATATTCTACTTTTGATGTGGTTTTTCTTTTTTTTCTTCTTCCCAACCATTTAAAAATGTAAAAATCCTGCTCGGGACTTGACCCTGGGGCCATGGTTTGCCCACCCTGGGTCTAGAGCCCCCAGCTGACTCCCTCCTTGGCTCCCATGCCCTCTGTGTCCTGCTGCAGCCCTGGTGCCCCATGAATGGAGAGGGCACGCGTGGTGCCCCCATGAAGCGCAAGATCTTTCAGAAGTGGCAGGGAGGGCTTTTAGGGAGACAGTTGTCATGGACGGAATAAGAGCTGGTACCAGTGTGATCTTTCTAATGATTAAATCACTCGTGGGTCCACAGCCTCGGAGTCCTTGCATCCAAGCTGCTGGGGGGCAAATGGGAAAGTGGTCTTTACCTTCGGGTCCCAGGGAGATAAAGGCAACCTGTAGGGCGCCCTGCAGCAGTAGGAAGAGGACACTGGTGGCCCACACGGCTCGCAGGAAGAGCTTGGTGCTCCCTGGAAGAGAAGAGGAGTAGGGGAATACAGGACAAGGGTGCCAGGCAGCCTGGGAAGGCCCATGCAGCTCCCTTTCTGATGCCAGGCTCTGTCCTCAGCTCTCACTGGATCCCTGGTGATGCATCCCCAAGCAGGTGGTGGCTTAACTGGGGTGTTGAGGAAAAATGAAGTGGGCCGCCCCTCCTATTTCCTGTCACCCCGTCTCCTGAGCTGTAGGACTCACAGGCACTCAGCATCCAGCCCAGCTCCACTGGACCCATAAATTTTATTATGTGGGGCCATATTGGATTTGTGGCCGTGCACATCACCACCTAGAGACACGTGACTTCCCTGTGCAGGTGTTGAGGGGGAGGGCACAGACTTGCTGGTGAGCACAGCAAAGCCTCTCCCAAGGTCAGTCCCGCTCCTCAGGGACATGAGCCCAGTGGCAACAGTGAGCTTTTCCAGAGGCTGGCCATCCTCGGTTCGAAGGGTGGTCTTCGCAGGCAGCGGGACCTGGCTTGGCCTGAGTCCTGAGCACCTGGGAGGTGCCCAGAGAACACTGGTCGAGCGAGTACATTATTTAATCAGGCCTGAGATTCAGTCCTTCTTGTTCAGGTCGCCCTCGGGGAGCCCAAATGCTCTTTTTTTTTCAAGATGTGGCCTGAGAAGGTAACTGCTCCTTAATGGCCTTTCCTGATGAAATAAAAAATGGCACTGTCCCCTCTAAACTTTTTTTTTTAACGGGACTATAAAATCCCAAATGTAGGGATTGGTGCCTTAAGTGAAGAGTAAGAACAAGCTCCCAGTGTGTTCGTTTACTGGGAAACGAGGATCCCTAGGGCCCTGGGAATATTCTATATTCATCCATCGCTCCCATCACCTCCGAAGGACTTTATGACACAGATGCTTCGGTCCCTCTGCCAGCTTTGTAAAACAAGGCATCGAAGAGTGTTTGACATTGATCCCTGGGAAGATACTGAGGAAGTTCTCTGGCTGCAGCCAAGACACATTAAAAGGCTATTTTTTTAAAAGCTGGATGACAGAGTCCACAAGTATGGCATGTGATTTTGTTCACCTCCCCTTCCCAATCCACCTGCTTGCCATCGGGGTCGCCCTACCTCTCATGCAACCAGCCGAAGGTGCCTGCAGCAGTGGGCTGAGCAGAAGAAACACCAGGTAGACCACTGAGAAGCCATTGTACCTGGATAAAACAGCTGAAGGACGGCGGGGGGAGGAAGTGAGCTGGGTCTAAGGTACCCTGAGAGCCCCGCAGTGGAAATGAAGACAAACAGGAGAGTGAGCAGGGAACAGATGTGCTGAAATCTCATTAAGAGGGTCTTAAAAATCAACCTGCCAGGATTAGGTGCTTGTTCTTTCCAAGTGGTTTTTTGAATTCTTGGGTTTTTGTTTTTTTTTTAAGAAAATAAATAATTCTATAGATCCGTCTCCCCAATCAGTTGCCTGCCTTTGAAATTAACCATTTCTCTGGCTCTCCTTCTGATTGGGATCTTGTCCCCCCTCAGTCTTTCTTAAGTGCTATTGTGCCAGGCGCAATTCGTTCAGCCACACACAATGTAACTTTGAAATGTGATGGAAAAAAAATTAGCATTTTCAGTGAACTGGAAAGAATGCATCTGATTTCAAAATGTGTACTTAAAAAAAAAGAAAAAGAGCACCCAAATTGATTCTACCAACTATGGTGCCTTTTTCTGCCAAGCCAAATCTGAAATGCATTTTTGCAAAGGGACAACTTTATTTACGAATTTTTTTTTTAGAGGAAGGAAATATGAAGATCCAGGCACAAGGAGAAAAAAAAAAAAACATCTTGAGGATTTAATATAGCTTGGATTAATCAAAGCGCCAGCTTTTAAACTGTGTGCCCCCATGGAGGGGTGAATTAATGAGCGATTTATACAATGAATATATTTTTTTCTTTAATTATCTAGGTATTTCAGATGAACCTGCTTTTTCTGACTTGAATTCTCCAGATACTTCTCTGAAATTTTAGCTTCACTTTGCATGTATAATTACAGCCTCAAGTTGTTCAGAGAGCAAGTCTCCAGGTGGAGGGAAACTTATCTGGCCCTCCTACCCTCATGCAAATCAAGCTGGTTGCTCACCACTCAATCTCAACTCTCCCCTGAATCCTTCTGCAATGAAGAATCCATTTTGAAATTATCGTTTGATCAGGGTTTCCAAGGCTGGCTTGGTGGGGAAATGAGAAGAGGTTAATCAGAATCCAGGCGCTGGACCCCATGCCTGGAAACTCAGAACCGGCAGGTCTGGGGTGGGGCCTGGAAACATGTATTTCTAAAGATCCACCTAGCAGAGTGGTCAATAACCCCTTCCTGCCTCTGCACTCACACACACAGCGAGAGCAAGAAGAAAACGCTCAGTTAGACAAGTTCACTTGTCTGCTGCCTTTCAAGGGCAATCTGTAGACCCAAGGCTGAAGCTGAAGGCTGAGAAGATAGATTTTCCCCTCTCACAGCCCAAACTCAGTTGCAATTTAGATCTCCAAGAAATGGCAGGGGTTTGGGGGGGAGCGGGGTAGACTATGGAAACAACTTGTGTTTGCAGCCTGCATGGCTCCCTAACCACACTGGGTTGGTACGCCATCGTTGTCCTGCCTTCCAGAAAATGGGGAGGGGGCTGGTGGCACATGGTGGTGGAGTTCCCAGCCCAAGCCCCCTCAGGGGTCAAAGTCAGCCTTATCTTCCCCCTGCAGCTTTGCCAAAATGGACGGCCAGGTTGTGAGAATCAAGGGAGGAGGACCACCGAGGCAGCTTGAGCTACCGGGAGCTCAGGGCGGCAGACATTAACCAGTGGGATGTCCCTTCCTCACTCAGAAACAACCAAGCCATCTTACCTGAGAGCAGGGAACACGGCAGCAGGACCCGAGGAGAAGCCTGGACATCACCTCTGAAGCCATGGGCTCTGGGCTGCCCTGCGACACCTGCATCTTTGCAGGGCGTCCTGCCTGTCCTTTCCTCAGCACCCTGCCCGCCTGGCAATGGGTGTGGAAACATTCCATAGTTACGGGCAGCTGCTCCCCCAACCCCAAGAGGCAGCCAGAGCACCTTCAGAGTCTGGAGGGGTCTGCCTCTGGGGCCGACAGCCCAGGGATCAATGTTCTCGATGCTGAAACAGCCACCTGTATACACTCACTCACCAGCATTTATCAAACACCTACTTTGTGGTGGGCACTGTTCTAATGACTGGACTTCAGCAGGGAATCAAGGAAAGCTGTCTAGTCGGTGATGACATGTACGGCTTCCAGTATTCGGTAGTTTTTGACCCATGAGGCCAGCTACCAGCCCACTGGTCCCCAGCCTTGGCTCTCCTCGGGTGCCCTCTCAGGACAACCGTGCCTGGCCTGGCCCCTTTCCCTTGTCTTGCCTCTTGGGGTGGTCCCTGCTCCTCTGACTCTGGAGTCAGATCTGGATTTGAGTTCTGTCCCTGTGATCTTGGTCTGTGTGGCCAGGAGCAAGCTGCCCACCTTCTCTGAGCCTCTGTCTGCCTGTCTGTGAAAGAGGATCATTTGAGCACCTTCCTCATGAGATCCAGTGGGGTGATGTGTGCACGTCGGTGGTCCATGCTCACCATGGTGCCAGCTGGGCTTATTCACTGTTTCCAGGGATGAGCTGGAAACCCCTGGACACACTCCACTCGTGTCCATCTATGCCCAGTAGCTTCCAACACTATCTAAAACCTCAAAGACCTACCAGAAACTTCTCCACAAACCAGCCAGATAATCTAGCTCCCCAGGCACCTGACTTTCCTAAATTCAAACCTATATCAAAGTTCTTTTCTTTGTTATTCAGTCTCTAAGTTGTGTCCGGCTCTTTGTGACCCCATGGACTGCAGCACACCAGGCTTCATTGTCTTTTACTATCTCTCAGAGCTTGCTCAAACTTATGTGCATTGACTCAGTGATGACATCCAACCGGCTCACCCTCCGTTACCCCCTTCTCCTTAGGCCCTCAATCTTTCCCGGCACCAGGGTCCTCTCCAATAGGTCCACTCTTCATATCAGGTGGCCAAAGTACTGGAGCTTCAGCTTCAGCATCAGTCCTTCCAATGAATATTCAGGGTTTATTTCCTTCAGGATTGACTGGTTTGATCTCCTTGCTGTCCAAGGGACTCTCAAGAGTCCTCTAGAACCACAATTGGATTAACTAGGCTTTCGATAGAAGAAAATAACCAACCAGTGAGGAGATGACCATGAGCTCATGCACAAGGTCCATGCTGTAACCAGCTCCAAGTGAGCGGGCACTTGGGGTATACTGAAGGTAGACAGTGGACTGGGGTCCTGTGAGACGCTGCTTACATGCACCAAGCAGTAATTCCACTTGGCACTTTCAGCCCGCCCTGCTGAAATTCCAATCGGGAAAAACCCTTAGGACCTTCTCCCTTGGAGCCCTCCATGTGTTTCCACAGTGTGATTTAGAGCTCACTTGCATCTAAGGATCCTATAAAACAGTATTGCCATCTCACTGGTTAACCAGTTTTTAGATCTTCTGAGGGGAGCTTTGTCTCAGGACCCATGTCTGACCCTAGCTGTCTGCATGGTCTCTGAGAATGAGCTGCAACCAAATGTTGATCCAGCTGAATGCTGGAGGTTCAATAGACTTACCTTATCAGCTGGAGATTTGCAGCACTTAGACATCAGAGTGGACAATACGTTCTAGGACAGAATGGAAAGTACCTTCTAAAACAGAATAGAAACTGAGGGTCATCGTCTCTGAACAGAGGTGGACAGACCCAGCCAAAGAGCACAGTGTACTTTGGGGCGCCTGCCCCACCCACCTAAGCACAAGACACCTGGATTTTCTCCTCAGCACAGTAATTAAAATCTCACTACAAAGGCCCGTTTATTTCCTTCTTTCTTGATCCGATTGCATGAGAGTCCAGGAGACCAGGTCATCAAACGTCAAACAGATTTGCAGAGGAGAAGGGGCCGTGTTGTACAGAGCTGTGTGTCCCCAGCTTCAGTGCCCAGGGATCTAGCTCTGTGCTTTGTGCTTATCTGCAGGCTTAGCTGTGCTATTGTTCACTCAATACTGTTTTGCTCTTGCGTTACTTAAATTATTTGAAAGGGAACTTTGACACTCCCATAGTGGATGGAAAAATCTATACCACTTGCCACACATAGGAAATATCCATAAAAACAAGTCCATGCTTATCAGCCTAATAACCTAGCCAGATATCAGCCTAATAACCTAGCCATAACATAGCAGCCAGAAGCAGGTTAAAGGGGTTTAAGAGTTCTAGAACAAGTCACCACCCACGACTAGAGGCTGTCATCAACACGTTGTAATTTGAAGACAACCAAAGATCACAGCATATTAGCAAAGCAAAGTGTCTTAGAAAACAACTGCAAAATGAAAAATTCCAAGATGCGGAGAGGGGCCCAGGTTTGCCCAAGGCGATACACTGGAGTCGGTTTCATAGGAATTCATCATCCTTTCCGCGTGATATGTTTTTCAGAACAAATTAGCATGGTGTGTGGTTGTTTTCTCTTTTTAAAGGAAACTTAATTTTATGTATTTATTTCTGAGCACTTATTTCTGGTTCAAAAAAATCAAAACACAGAAAAGGCTGTGCTGGCAGCACGTCCTGTGGGCTCTCTCCTCCTGGCCTCCCCCTTCCCCTCCTGGGACCCAGCCAGCCCGGTCCACTGGTCTATACAGACTAGGTGTACACAAGCCAACGCACACGTGCATATTTTTTCCTTTCTTTATAAACACAGATGGTAGCACACTGTAAACACTGCTCCCCACCGGGCCTCAACAATGTGGCCATGATGACGCATCTCCTCTCACTGTGCAATGCATCTCCGGGTCTGTTTTTAGCGCAACATGGTAATTCCATGGGCAGGGGAGGAATGGGGTTATTTTAACTGGTTCTCTATGGCGGGCATCTACGTGGTTTCCAGTCTGTTGCTATTACCAACCGATCCTCAATGAACAAACCTGTTTATTCATCACCGCCAGCCCGAGCGAGAGGACAGCGGCAGAACAAATTCCTGGCAGTGCAATTAGCATGTGTTTCAGAACACTGTTTTGCAGGTGTTTGTAATGTTCCGTCCCCGCGGATTGGAGACCTGGGCCAGGGAGGTCAAGACCAGGGGACATGAGGGCCCAAGAGTTGCTTTTTATTTTCTCCATTTCAAGAAATTGTCTCTCCCAGCCAAGGTCTTTGGAGGAAAAAAAAAAAGAAAGGATAATTCAATTTGAACTGCACACCCCCTGACTAGGTTCTCTATGAATTATGGATTTTTAAAAAGACAGAAAGGGAGGTGAGATATTGAATTTCCAAACTGGTTTTATCTTACTCAATTTAAAGTTCATCTCCTGATTCTTGTGTAGGTGTTGGCGTGCCAAGTGGCCACAGCCCTTGTCCCACAGCCCTTGTGTCCCGGCCCTGTCCCAATTAGTCGGGGGCTTTGTTTGCAGGGCCAGCAAACACCGGTTTGCCCTGTGGTCACTCAGCTGGAGCACAGCCTGCCCGCCTGTCATTATTTTTTGAGAAAGTGGAGCCCCAGTCCTCACCACCTCCTGGTGAGGCTCATCCAGGGGACTCCGGGGCTCGCAGACCATCGGGAGTTCCCTGCTTGGGTGAGGGGCTGTGTCTCAGATTGGATAGCCACAAAGGGAAGACTTTTGAAGATGGAAAACACAAGCAGTGACTCAGAAATGCAGCAGACAAGCCTCCTGAGCCAGGAGCCTGTACCACTGCTCTGAGGCCTTCTCGTTAAAACACCAGGCATGCCTAGCCAGCCCAGTGGCTCTGCACCAGCGTGATCTTCAGCTCCCCCACTGCACCATTTGGCCTTGGCTAGAGACATTTCTATTTGTCACGGACTTGGGGGAAGGAGGGGTGGGTGCTATTAGTACATCATGGGCAGAGTCTGGGGTTGCAGGTGCTCCTAGACACCCAACAGTGTCTCTGCCTGCCCCCTCCATCCTCAGAGCAGGGAATATCCCACCTGAACATCAACAGTGCCCCAGTGGAGAAATCCAGCTCTTAGCCTGGCCTTGAGATGAAATCAAAATGATCTGAGTGCTAAATGCTACCTTGGGAAGGTGGAAGCCCCAGTTCTGCCCACCCTGAGCATAAGAGATTGTGGACCCCACTCTAGTTCCCAGTTTTGGGCACATAGAAGACCCTCCCTGAATGCCAGTCTCCTGAATTTCTAGGCTGCAAAAATGTACACATTACATCAGAGGGAAGATGGATACATGGGAAAAGCAATAACTCAACACTCTCAACAATTCTTCTCCTCTGAGCTCAGAGAGCCTCTTTCCAGGACACTGTTACTTTATATTCCTACAATATCACTCAGGAAGGATTGTTCTTCTCAGTTTCCAGATAGACATATTTTCCAGAGAGCTGTTCCTGACAGCTAGTTAGTGAGGCAACCGGATCAGAATCGATAAGTCCTGGATCCCTTTTTCCTTTTTTTTTAACAAAATGAAAACAGTTCTTCTCGGATTATTAAAATGATACATGCACCTTGTTCCTTACAAAACTCAGACAGTACCAAAAACACGAGGAAGAAAAATAAAAAATTACCCAAACCTGTTCACCAAGAGATAAACAAATGTAGACATTCTAGTGCTTATCTTTCCAGCCCTTTCTCTGAGCCTGAGCATAGGCATATATTTTTACTGTTTTACCCACATCAGGGTTTCCCCACCTGGATGCTGCTGCCATTCTGGGCTGGATAATTCTCTGCTGTGAGGTGTCCTCTACATCGTAGGATGTTTAACAACATCCCTGGCCACCAGATGCTAATGGCATCTCCCTACCCCTGAGCAGTGACAACCAAATCTGTCCCTGAAAGTGAAAGTGTTAGTCACTCAGTTGTCTGATTCTTTTTGACCCCATGGACTGTAGCCTGCCAGGCTCCTCTGTCCATGGAATTCTCCAGGCAAGAATACTGGAGTGGGTTGCCATGTCCTTCTCCAGGGGCTCTTCCCAATCCAGGAATGGAACCCAGGTCTTCCGCATTGCAGGCAGATTCTCTACTATCTGAGCCACCAGGGAAGCTCAGAACTGTCCCTAGGCATTATCAAATGTCCCGGGGGCAAGAAGGAGCCAGACTGCCCTGAGTCAAAAACCATGGATATCAGTGGAATCCCATGCCAAGCGTTGGGATACTTGGCATACACACAATGTTGGGAGAGAGAAAATGGTGAAGTTTATGACTTCCGTGTCCTTTGGCATTAGCGTCAGAATTGGGCATCAAAGTCCAGCTCTGGTATTTACGAGGTAAGAGCTCTAGGAAATGAGCTGGCTTCTCTGAGCCTCAGTTTCCGGTCTGCAGACTGGGACAGGGATAGGACATTGTGCCAGGAGTGATCTCGAGGGGCCCATCCACAGACCTCACCCAGATTGGTCCCGTGTATGCCTCTCCCTGCACTTCCTGCCGCAGGGACCCCAGGACCAGAAGGAGGCTGGCCCCTGGCCAGGAGTGGGAGGCAGGCTGAAGGGTGATTTATTGCAGGCACCTAGGCGAGGGGAGCAGTGAGGGGCCTGGCGCAGACGGCGTCGTGAGGTTCTGTTTGTGGGCTTTGTTTTTTAATTCAATTCTTTTGGAAAACAGATAAGTGCACGTCTGCTTCAATCTAGTATACTAGGTTTTTTTCTTTTCGTGTAAACTTTGGTTTCTTTTGAGCTTCAGATATTAAAAAAAAAAAAAAAAAAAAGACAAATGTACTAGATCAGTGGAGGTTTAAGCAAATTGGTTTATTTCACTGCCGGGGGAATTGGGCTGGATGAGTCACTATCCTAGACTTGTCGGATTCCTACCAAGAAGTGCATGGTTTCCATGCTGATGAGGAAGACGAGGCCTGCAGCCTCCTATGGGCCAGCAAATCAGGCCCTGAGCCCATGGGCCCTTCGGGACCCTCCTTTCACGACCCCAAGTGGTCTTGGCTGGGCCTCTGCTTGCTCTGGTCTATGGTTGTGCTAAGTCCCTTCAGTCGTGTCCAACTCCTTGCTACCCTATGGACCATAGCCTACTAGGCTCCACTGTCCATGAGATTCTCCAGGCAAGAATAGTGTAGTGGGATGCCATGCCCTCCTCCAGGGGATCTTCCCAACCCAGGGATTGAGCCTGCGTCTCTTATGTCTCCTGCGTTGACAGGCAGGTTCCTTAACACTAGTGTCCCCTCCCTTGTCCATAAAATGATCCCGCAGACAGACCTGATTGTGGCCCACCCACTCCCTCTAGCATCAGTGCACCCTCTACCTTCAGAACACTAAGCTCATCCTCTCCAGGGGCTCCAGAGCCTTGAACTCTGAGCCCTGCCCACTGTTCTGCCAGCTCACCTGGCTGTCCGTGAGCCCTGCCTGCCCCCGGGTTCTCCCTCAAGGGGCCTTTGCACCTGCTGTCACACAGCTCTGCAGGCGGAGCATCCCAGCTCCCAGCCTCGAATCACCTCGTGGGGTGGGGTCTGGGGGACCATCCTGGCATGCACCCACATGTGCAGCAGTTTGGTAGGTGCTTCTGTGATCAACTAGTCTGTCTCTGGTTCGGACACAAGCACCGCCCCCCTCCCCGTCTAGTTTTGTTCTCTGTGGCATCACCAGCGTTTCACACGATGCAGGGCACAGTCAGTTAATACAGTTGGAAGGAGGGAAAGTGACCCTCGCATCTTTGAAAGAGAGATTTTTCTTTTTTACCCTCAACATCTCACTTTTCCACATTCAAGTGGGACTTGTAACATAAGCTCTCACCGTGCCCCAGGGCTCCTGGGCCCGAGGTGAGCGTCTCCCATTAGTGATGGGGAGCCGCATCCATTAAGCCACCTGCGAGGGCCGGCGGCCGCCAGCCGGCGCGTGGGCGGAGCGATGACTCAGCGCTTCCCGGCTCGGGTGTCCACGCCGCCGCCCGCCTTCCCGGGGAGCCGTCCTAGCCAGTAATGGAGAAATTATGTGAGGCGTAATTTATAGTAAAAATCAAATGAACATTAATTCTAGTGAGTCACCCATGCAGAAAGGGCACCGGCGGCTGTGGACGTGGGCTGCGGGTGAGGACGGCTGGATGTTTAATCAGAGGAAGGAGAGACTGTGCTGCCTGGTACCTAAAGTTTGGGGGGAGGGGGTGGGGACTCGAGCCCCTTTCGGTGACCACAGCCGCACATCAGCACCATCCCCGGGCTCCTGGACTCGGAGGGGACGTGGCCAGTAGCCTTTCCAGCTCCCTATTTGACAGGTGAGGACTCGAAGACCAGAGGGAGACTCTTAACTTGTCAGATGTCTGGCCCCAAAGCACCCTTCCCGACCTCGCCCATCCCTGCTGTCTCCTGGGTGGTCCCTCTCAGCAGTCCCCACCGTCAGGGCCTCCTGCACCCAGTGCTGTCTCTGCATTCCTCTCCCCTCCTCCTGGCTGGATGCTGCCACCTCTCAAGGGGCAGCTCCAACAGCTCCTCCCCCCACTTGTGTCCCGGCTTCCCCTCTGGCCTGAAATGGCCTTCTAGAAGGAACTTTCCAAAATGCAAATGGGTTGTCATTTGTCTGAAGCACTTGGGTAGTTCTTTCTTCCCTGCCCCCTCAGTCTAATCCAAGCTTGGGGTGGGACTTGGAGAGGGAGCGGCTTTGCAAGGTCAAGGCCCTTCCACTCGCTGCCCCCTCCCCCATGGGCACACTTCCCTTCTACCTAGTCATCTGGCTACCTCCTCATCTCAGGTACATGCCACCTCCTTCAAGAAGCCCTCCTTGCTTTCTCCTGGCCAAGACCCTGCTATACCATGGCCAGGGTCTGTGTCACACCTGGGCTCTACCCTCCATGAGAACAGGCTGGTGTCCAACTTGTCCTCCCCTGTGTCCCTGGGGCCCAAGTCAGAGCCTGGCTTGCAGTGGGTGTGCTTATGTCTTTTCACACTGTCTGCAGGGAGAGGTGGGTAGTGATTGGCCACAGAGAGCTGGTGATGGTGCTGGGCAACCCCGCTCTTCTTCTTCTGCCCAGAAGGGAGCTGGTTCTCAGGAAAGTTGAGGGGTGCCTTTGCTCACATGGACACCCCCTGCCCTGCCATCACAGCCCCTCCACCTGGCAGCACACCACACCCTTCCCCCCAGCCTTCCTCACATCCCGCTTAGATGTGAAGGAATAGGTCACAGATGACCACTTCCGCAGGTGGGTGCGAGTGCCCAGGATAGGGGCACGTCCTCTTTTTATCAGATGTCATTAGTCCCAAGTCAGTGATGAAAACATCCTGCTTCTTGAGAAAGGGAAAAATTTGGGGAAGGGGGATGTTGGAGGCAGACAGGGCCTCTCCTAATTTCCTTTTCCAAGCGTGTGCTCTGAGTTTTGTTCATCTTGTGGAAACTCCGACCAGCTGCCAGGAAGCCTGACCCTATGGAGTCCTGGCTATGGGGCAGGCTTTGCCAGGGAGCTGACCAGGAAGGCTCTGCAACTAGTGGTTCTGGCCCAGTGAGGTTGTGGCCTTTCCCCCAGGCTGTCCTGGTGGGCATGTTGGGGGCACCTGGAAGCTGCCAGGGTGCAAGATCCCACCACACCTGTCCTGTGCCTTAAACACAGAACCAACAACCACTCCTCATTTGCTCGCTGCCTGTCTTTGGTGCTGAAGCCCCAGGTGCCTCCTGTACCCTGACTTCCCACTCTCACCCACAGAAACCCCCTCGTAAAGGACTGTCTCCCTCGCCTCTTCTACCTGGATGTCGGCTGTGCACCTGCTGGGTGGCGGTACACCTAGGACTTGGGCCGAGCAGGGCTGAGCCCCACCGTGCAGCCTGCATCCTGGCGGAAAAGGACCCCCAAGCCCTGTAAACAGGCGAACTTTGAAGTGTGATGCAGAGACAGAGCAGCAGGAGCTGATTGGAGTGGGGGTGGGCGGAGGGCCTCGGGTGGTTCTCTCTGCAGCGCCTGGCTCCGTCCAGGAAGGCCTGGTCCTTTGTCACTCTTTCTCATGAGGCTGGGCCCAAAATTATCTCCATATGTATATATATCCATATATATTATATGTATATCCATATATATATATGGATGTATGTAAATTATGGTGTCATCTATCTTTATTTCTGTATTGCTTTTCTTTTTTTTTTACATTTTGAAGTGCCTTTATCTTTTCTTAAAGTTTTATTACAGTATAATTGATTTACAATGTTGTGTTAGTTCCAGGTACACAGCAAAGTCATTCAGTTAGATGCATACATCTGTTCATTCTTTTGCAGATTCTTTTCTCATGTAGGTTATCACAGAATCATGAGTAGAGTTCCCTGTGCTCCACAGCAGGTCCTTGTTGCTTATCTACCTTATATATAGTAGTGTGTGTGTGTTCATCCCAAGCTCCTGATTTGTCCCTCTGCCTTTGGGGAAGTTTGTTTTCGATACCTATAAGTCTGTTTCAGTTTTGTAAATAAGTTCATTTGTATCATTTTTAAAAAATTAGATTCTACATGAGTGATATCATATGCTATTTGCATTTCTCTGTCTGGCTTACTTCCCTTAATATGATCATCTCTAGGTTCATTCATGTTGCTGCAAACGGCATTATTTCGTTCTTTTTATGGCCAAGTAGTATTCCATGGTACATATATTTGTTGTTGTTTTTTTAATCACTAAGTCATATCTGACTCTTTATGACCCCATGGACTGCAGCACACCAGGCTTCCCTGTCTATCACCAACTCCCGGAGTCTGCTCAAACTCATGTCCATTGAGTCGGTTACGCCATCCAACCATCTCATCCTCTGTTGTCCACTTCTCCTCATGCCCCCAATCTTTCCCAGCATCAGGGTCTTCTCTAGCGAGTCAGCTCTTTGTATCAGGTGGCTAAAGTATTGGAGCTTCAGCTTCAGCATCAGTCCTTTCAATGAATATATTCAGGGTTGATTTCCTTTATGACTGAGTGGTTTTGTCTCCTGGCTGTCCAAAGGACTCTCAAGAGTCTTCTCCAACACCATAGTTTGAAAACATCACTTCTTCGGAGCTCAGCCTTCTTCATCTACATCTGTACATGATACTTGGAAAAACCATAGCTTTGATTTTACAGACCTTTGTTGGCAAAGTGATGTCTCTGCTTTTTAATATACTGTCTAGGTTTGTCATAGCTTTTCTTCCAAGGAACAAGTGTCTTTTAATTTCATGGCTGCAGTCACAGTCCACAGTAATTTTGGAGCCCAAGAAAGTGTCATTCTTTCCACTTTTTCCTCAGCTACTTGCTATGAAGTGATGGGACCAGATACCATGGTCTTGGTTTTTTGAATGTTGAGTTTTAAGTCAACTTTTTTCACTCTTTTCACTCTCCTCTTTCACTTTCATCAAGAGGCTCTTTAGTTCCTCTTCGCTTTCTCCCATTAGGGTGTTATCATCTGCATATCTGAGGTTACTGATATTTCTCCCTGCAGTCTTGATTCCAGCTTGTGATTCATCCAGTCCGGCATTTTGCATGATGTACTCTGCGTATAAGAGAAACAAACAGGGTGACAAATATACAGCCTTAACATCTTCTTTCCTAATTTGGAACCACCCTGTTGTTCCATGTCTGGTTCTAACTGTTGCTTCTTGGAACTGCATACAGGTTTCTCAGGAGGCAGATAAGGTAGTCTGGTATCCCCATCTCTTTAAGAGTTTTCCACAGTTTGTTGTGGTCCACATAGTCAAAGGCTGTAGCACAGAATATATTGTATATATTCACCACATCATCTTTATCCATGCCTCTCTATATTTCTTTTTTTCTCTATCGTAGTTGATTTACAATGTTGTGTTAATTTCTGCCATATAACAAAGCTATTCAGACATAGATATATAATGGAAAAGAATATGAAAAAGAATGTATGTGTATGTATATTCTTTTCCATTATGGTTTATCACAGGATATTGGATATAGTCCCTGTACTCTACGGTAGGACCTTATTGTTTATCCATTCAATGTTGAGTAGTTTTCTGTACACTTGTATTTTATCTTATTTGACTGCACTGTGCAGTTTGCAGAATCTTAGTTCCTGGACCAGAGATTGACCCAGGACCGTGACAGTGAAAGGCCAGAATCCTAATCACCAGACCACTAGGGAGCTCCCCGTACACCTAAAGTTTTAGACTTACAGAGAAACTGCCACTGCGTGTGCTCTGCACTGTCACGTGCCAAGGTATTAATAATTCATCACAACTAATGAGCCAGTGGGGCTGCCCACTAGTGGTAAAGAACCCGCCTGCCAATGCAGGAGACATGAGAGATGCGGGTCCGATCCCTGGATTGAGAAGATCCCCTGGAGGAGGGCATGGCATCCCGCGCCAGTATTCTTGCCTGGAGAATCCCATGGACAGAGGAGCCCGAAGAACTACAGTCCATGGGGTCACGAAGAGTCGGACACAACTGGAGTGAGCGCGCGCATGTGCGCGCGCATACACACACACACACACACACACACACAATGAGCCAATACTGATACATTATTATTAACTGAACTCCACCCATTATTCTGATCTCACTAGTTTTTCACTCATGCCCCTTTTCTGCTCCAGAATCTCCTGGGGGACCCTACATGACACTCAGCCGTCGCGTCTCCTTAGGTTCCTCGTGACTGAGATACTTTCTCGCATTTTCCTAGTTTTTGATGACCATTTCAGGGGTGCTGGCAGAGGTTGTGTAGGGTACCCCTGACATCTGGGCCATGGGTTTGGGGGAGGCCTTTTCATCGTATCCCGTCAGTTCCAGGCTCCCAATGCGGCCCTGCCACTGATGGGGGGCTCGGCTTGGATCGTGACGGTCCTTCCCGTCCTTTCTACAATGGACTCTGGGAGCAAGTCCCCTTGTCCTGCCCAGACTTCAGGGCTGGGGAGTTGAAGGGGCATCTGCATGAATTCTCTGGTGTTACTAACATCCGTGTGGCCTTGTAGATGTTGGTTTTATACACTGGGTTATGACTCAGTTCTACTTGGCTAGTCAGATGGTCCTAGTCTGGGTTCCACACTTGTCCTGCAGTCCTGGTCCCAGCCCAGGAATAAGCCCTTTTTTGCAAGGTGCCTGGTTCCTTTTATTGGAAAATGGTATTAGAAGCCAAAATCTGAGTGTAGGGTGTGGTTGTTGCTGCTGGGTGTCATTACTTCTCAGAGTCCTGGATAGAGCTGGGAAACCTGTGTTTGTACCCTAGCTTGTGTTGACACACCAGCCCCTATAGACACACTGTTCTGGGACCATCTCTTCATCCATCAGTCTCTACATTCAGCTAAACATCCTCAATCATCAGGACCCTTGAAGGGCATTTTTTTTCAACTTTTTATTTTGTATTGGGGTATAGCCGAAGAATTGATGCTTTTAAACTGTGGTGTTGGAGAAGACTCTTGAGAGTCCCTTGGACTGCAAGGAGATCCAACCAGTCCATTCTGAAGGAGATCAGCCCTGGGATTTCTTTGGAAGGAATGATGCTAAAGCTGAAACTCCAGTACTTTGGCCACCTCATGCGAAGAGTTGACTCATTGGAAAAGACTCTGATGCTGGGAGGGAATGGGGGCAGGAGGAGAAGGGGACGACAGAGGATGAGATGGCTGGATGGCATCACTGACTCGATGGACGTGAGTCTGAGTGAACTCCGGGAGTTGGTGATGGACAGGGAGGCCTGGCGTGCTGTGATTCATGGGGTTGCAAAGAGTCAGACACGACTGATCAACTGAACTGAACTGAACTGAATAACTGAACTGATGAACATTGGAGTGCGTATATCTTTTCAAACTCATGTTTTCTTCTTCTGGGTATATACCCAGGAGTGGGAATCCTGGATCATATGGTAGCTCTATTTTTAGTTTCTTAAGGAAATTCCATACTGTTTTCTGTAGTGGCTGCACCAATTTACATTCCCACTAACAGTGTAGGAGAGTTCCCTTTTCTCCACACTCTCCAGCATTTATTGTTCGTAGACATATTGATGATGGCCTTTCTGACCAGTGTGAGGTGATAACCTCACTGTAGTTGTGATTTGCGTTCTCCAATAATTAGCAATGTGGAGCATCTTTTCATGTGCCTGTTGACCATCTGTATGAACTATGTGGTCCATACAAACCACATTTGGAAGAAATGTCGATTTAGGTCTTCTGCCCATCTTTCGATTGGGTTGTTTTTTATGACTTTTTTAAACTTAAAAAATTTTTAAATTTGTATATATATGAATCACTTTGCTGTACGCTTGAAACTAGCACATTGTAAATAACTTATATGTTTTTCAGATTCTTTTCCCTTGTATGTTATTACAAGATACCAAATGTAGTTCCCTATGTTCTACAGTAGGTCCTGCTCTTTATCGACTTTTATATAGTAGTGTGTCTGTGTTAATTTCAAAGTCCTATTTATCTCCCACCCCACCCCACCCCACCCGCTTCAGTAACCACAAGTTTGTTTTCTGTGTCTGTGAGTCTATTTCTGTTCTGTTAATAATTTCATTTCAATCATTTTTTTAGATTCCACATATAATATGATAGTAATAGTTGTCTTTCTGACTTTCTTCACTTAATATAATAATCTCTAGGTCTATCCACATTACTAAAAATGGCATTATTTCAATTTTTATGGCTCAGAAATATTCCATTGTATACATGTACCACATCTTCTTCTTTATCCATTCATCTGTCAGTGGACATTTAGGTTGCTTCCATGTCTTAGCTATTGTAAATTATTCTGCATTGGTAAAGAATCTGCCTGTAATGCAGAAGACCTGGGTTCGATCCCTGGATCCAGAAGATCCCCTGGAAAAGGGAATGGCTACCCACTCCAGTATTCTTGCCTGAAGAATTCCATATTCAGAAGAGCCTGGCAGGTTACAGTCCATGGGGGTGGCAAAGAGTGGCACATGACTGAGTGAATGGCACTTTCACTTCCATGAACATTGAAGTGCATTTTTGTTTTTGCTTTTTTAAAAAAATTATTTTATATTATAGTATAATTGGTTTACAAAGTTGTTTTAGTTTCAGGTGTACTGGCCAGAACCTGAGTGCCAATGCAGCAGACTCGAGAGCCGTGGGTTCGATCCCTGGGTCGGGAAGATCCCCTGGAGAAGGAAATGGCAACCCACTCCAGTGTTATTGGCTGGAGAATCCCATGGACAGAGGAGCCTGGCGGGCTACAGTCCATGAGGTTGCAAAGAGTTGACGACATGGCTGAGCACACCCAAACTTGTACAGCAAAGTGATTCATTTATACATATACATACATCCATTTTTTCAGAGTCTTTTCCCATATAGGTTATTTCAGAGTATTGAATAGAGTTCCCTGGGCTATGCAATAGGTCCTTCTTGATTATCTATTTATAAATCATAGTGCATGTATGTTAATCCCAGGGGTTCCCTGGTGGTTCTGTGGTAAAGAATCTGCCTGCGAATGCAGTGCATGGGGTTGCAAAGGAGTCTGACGTGACTTAGCAACTAAACAACAACAAATATGCTAATCCTAACCTCCTTATTTGTCCCCCCCCCAAAAAAAACTATCCCCTTTGGTAGCCATAAATTTCTAAGTCTGTGAGTCTTCTTCTGGTTTGTAAATAAGTCCATTTGTATCATTTCTTTTTAGATTCTGATGTAAGTGATATCATTTGTCTTCCTCCGACGTCACTTAGAATGGCCATCTCTAGGTCCGTCCATGTTGCTGTAAATGGTATTATTTCATTCCTTTTTATGACTAATACTCCATTGTGTACATGTACCACATCTTCCCTATCTATTCATCTGTTAGTAGACATTTCGGTTACTCCCATGTCTTGACTATTGTAAATAATACTGCTAGTTTTTCTCCGGATATATGCCCAGGAGTGGGATTGCAGGATCATAGGGTAGCTCTATTTTTAGTTTCTTAAAGAATTTCCATACCGTTCTCCACACTGGCTGTACCAGTTTACATTCCCACCAATAGTGTAGAAGGGTTCTTTTTTCTCCAAACCCTCTCCAGCATTTTTTATTTGTACTTTTTAATAATGGGCACTCTGACCAGTGTGCAGGGATACCTCGCTGTAGTTTTGTTTTGTTCATTTATTTGTTTGAGCCGGGTCTTAGTTGCAGCACGCAGGACCTAGTCCCCTGACCCAGGTCAAACCCGGGCCCTCTGCAGTGGAGCACTGAGTCTTAACTGCCAGACCACTAGGGAGTCCCATCACTGTAGTTTTGCTTGCCATGCCTCTAATAAGTAGTGATGCTGAGCATCTTTTCATGTGCCTATTGGCCATCTGCATGTCTTCTTTGGAGAAATGTCTGTTTAGGTCTTCTGCCCATTTTTTGATTGGGCTGTCTTTATGATATTTTTTTAAAACATTAAAAAAAATTTTATTCACATAGATACATGAATCACTTTGCTGTACACTTGAAAATAACACCACGTTGTAAATTAATTATACATATATATTCTTTTTCAGATTCTTTTCCATTATAGGTTAATACAAGATATTGAATATAGTTCCCTCTGCTATACAGTAAACCCTTATTATCTATTTTTTCCTTTAACTAAGACTGCAAAGAGAGATGATTTATTACATACATATAGTATATATACATTCAACCACAACTGAGAAGAGAACTAGTCAAGAATGGGACTGTCACAGGTCCAAGGCAAAGCCAGGTGGATCTCGCAGAGGTGGTTGAGGTGATCAGAATGGCCGTAAATGTTCCAGACCCATTGAGACAAGTTCTAGACAGTAGGTACGCAGTCCAGCAATTTGTACCGTGTCCCTCGCCTCTGACCTCCCTGTTTCCGCTTCTGTGACTCCCATGGGTGTATCAGTGTACTTGCACCTCTGTCTCATCTTTCTTCTTTTGCGCTTCAGCCTGCACATCCTCTTCTTCCTCCACTTCACCCTCTTGGCGTGGAGGTTTCTCAGAAGATGACACTAAGGCCTAGAGTTATCTGTTTTATATACAGTGGTGTGTAGCTGTTAATCCTAAACTCATAATTTATCTCTCTCCCCCTTTTCACCCATAAATTCATTTTCTATGTCTGTAGGTCAGTTTCTGATTTGTAAATAAGTTGATTATATTACTTTTTTAGATTCCACAATATGTGATGCATAATATTTATCTTTCTCTAACTTCATTAGGTCCATCCATGTTGCAGCTAGTGGCAAGAATTCATTCAGTGTTATGACTAATACTCCATTACCTACATACACACATATATAACCATCTTCCTTGTGCATTCATCTGGTGATGGACACTTAGGTTGCTTCCTTTTCTTGGCTGTTGTAAACAATGCTGCTGTGAACAGTGGGGTGCATGTATCTGTTCAAACTAATGTTTTCTCCTTTTGGATGTATACCCACGAGTGGGAAGGCTGGATTATACGGTAGCCCCATTTTTAGTTTCTTAAGCAAACTCCATACGGTTTTCCAGAGCAGCTACACCAATTTACATCCGTACCAACAGTGTAGAGGCTTCTCTTTCCTCCACAGTCTCCAGCATTTACTGTTCGTAGACTTTTTGATGATGGCCTTTCGGACCAGTGTGAGGTGATACCTTATTGTAGTTTTGATTTGCATTTCTCTAATAATTAACAACGTGGAGCATCTTTTCATGTGCCTGTTGATGATCTGTATGGACTGTGTGTTCCATACAGACTATATTTGGAAGAAATGTCAGTTTAGGCCTTCTGCCCATTTTTTTCATTGGCTTGTTTTTTATATTTTAAAAAACTTTTTAAAAAATTTAAATTCATACATATATATCACTTTATTATATACTTGAAACTAGCACTACATTGTAAATCAATTATACATATACATTTTTTCAGACTCTTTTCCCTTATAGGTTATTACAAGATATTGAATATAGTTCCCTATGGTCCACAGTGGGCTCTTGCTGTTTACCTATTTTTATATAGTAGTGTGTGTAATCATGGGAAATAGACGGGGAAACAGTAGAAATAGTGTCAGACTTTATTTTTTTGGGCTCCAAAATCACTGCAGATGGCAATTGCAGCCATGAAATTAAAAGACACTTACTCCTTGGAAGGAAACTTATGACCAACCTAGGTAGCATATTAAAAAGCAGAGATATTACTTTGCCAACAAAGGTCCATCTAGTCAAGGCTATGGTTTTTCCAGTGGTCATGTATGGATGTGAGAGTTGGACTGTGAAGAAAGCTGAGTGCCGAAGAATTGATGCTTTTGAACTGTGGTGCTGGAGAAGACTCTTGAGAGTCCCTTGGACTGCAAGGAGATCCAACCAGTCCATCCTAAAGGAGACCAGTCCTGGGTGTTCATTGGAAGGACTGATGTTGAGGCTGAAACTCCAATACTTTGGCTACCTGATGCAAAGAGTTGACTCATTGGAAAAGACCCTGATGCTAGGAGGGATTGGGGGCAGGAGGAGAAGGGGATGACAGAGGATGAGATGGCTGGATGGCATCACTAACTCAATGGACATGAGTTTGAGCAAGCTTCAGGTGATGGTGAAGAACAGAGAAGCCTGGCATGCTGCCGTCCATGGGTTTGAAAGAGTGGGACATGACTGAGCGACTGAACAACAAAAGTGTGTATATGTTAATTCTAAACTCCTGTTTACCCCCCACCCCCAGCCCCGCTACCCCCTTTGGTAACTGTCAGTTTTTTTTTCTATGGCTGTGAGTCTATTTCTGCTCTGTAAATAATTTCATTTCAATCCTTTTTTTAGATTCCATGTATGATATCATATGATAGTTGTCTGACTTTTTTCACTTAATATGATAATCCGTAGGTACATCTGTGTTACTGCAAGTGACATTATTTCATTTTTTATGGCTTAAAAGTATTCCATTATATATATATACACACACACACATATATATATAAATATGCAATATATCTTCTATATCCATTCATCTGTCAGTGGACATTTAGGTTGCCTCCACGTCTGAGCTATTGTGAACTATGGTGCTTTGAACATTGGAGTGCATGGGGTTTTTTTTGTTTTTTTCACTTAAAAAAATTTATATTGTAGTATAGTTTATTTTGAAATTCCCTGGTGGCTTAGATGCTAAAGAATCCGCCTACAGTGCAGGAGACCCGGGTTCGATCCCTGGATCAGAAAGATCCTCTGGAGGAGGGCATGGCTACCCACTCAGTATGCTTGCCTGGAGAATCCCATGGACAGAGGAGCCTGGCAGGCTACAGTCCATGGGGTCACAAAGAGTCAGACATGACTGAGCAACTAACACCTTCACTTTCAGTTTATTTTGGAGCAGGAAATGGTAACCCACTCCACTATTCTTGCCTGGGAAAGCCCTTGGAGAGAGGAGCCTGAAAGGCTTACAGTTCCTGAGGTTGCAGAAGAGTTGGACATGACTTAGCAACTAAACCCCAACAATATAGCTGATTTACAATGTTGTTTTAGTTTCAGGTGTACAGCAAAGCGATTCAGTTACACATATATCCATTCTTTTTCAGATTCTTCTCCCATACAGGTTATTTCAGAGTAGCGCTCCCTGTGCTATACAATAGGTCCTTGTTGATTATCTGTTTTATATACGCCTGCATGCTAAGTTACTTCAGTCATGTCTGACTTTTTTGACCCCGTGGACTGTCTAGCCCACCAAGCTCCTCTGTCCATGGGATTCTCCAGGCAAGAACACTGGAGTAGGTAGCCATGCCTTCCTTCAGGAGATCTTCTCAACCCAGTGATCAAACCTACAGCTCCTGCATTGCAGGTGGATTCTTTACCACTTCAGTTCAGTTCAGTCGCTCAGTCGTGTTCGACTCTTTGCAACCCCATGAATCGCAGCACGCCAGGCCTCCCTGTCCACCACGAACTCCTGGAGTTCACTCAAACTCACGTCCATCGAGTCGGTGATGCCATCCAGCCATCTCATCCTCTGTCGTCCCCTTCTCCTCCTGCCCCCAATCCCTCTAGTATATATATATTAATCCCAACCTCCTTTTGTCCCTTCCCCTACCCATCCCCTTTGGTATCCATAAATTTTTTTGGTTTGGTCTTTGAGTAGGCCTACGTAGGTCTTTGAGTCTGTTTCTGGTTTGTAAATAAGTCCATTTGTATCATTTCTTTTTAGATTCCACATGTAAGTGATAAACATTTGTCTTTTTCTGACTTCAGTTAGTATGATCATCTCTAGGTCCATCCATTTGCTGTAAATGGTATTATTTCATTCCTTTTTATGGCTAATACTCCACTGTACACATGTACCTCATCTTCCTTATCTGTTCATCTGTTAGTGGACATTTAGGATACTCCCATGTCTTAGCTATTGTAAGTAGTACTGCTACAAACATTAGGGTGCATGTATCCTTTTGGATAATGTTTTTCTCCGGATATACGCTCAGGTGTGGGACTGCAGGGTCATATGCGTGTTGTGTTAGTTGCTCAGTCGTGTCTGACTCTTTGGAGGCTCCTCTCGCCATGGAATTCTCCAGGCAAGAACACTGGAGTGGGTAGCCTTTCCCTTGTAGCTCTTTTAGTTTTTTAAGGAACCTCCATACTGTCCTCCACAGCGGCTGCATCAGTTTATATTCCCACCAACAGTGTAGGAGGGTTCCCTTTTCTCTATACTCTCCAGCATTTATTATTTGTAGGCTTTTTGATGATGGCCATTCTAATCAGTGTGAAGCGATACCTCATTGTAGCTTTGATTTGCATTTCTCCAATAATTAGCAAAGTGGAGCATCTTTTCATGTGTCTCTTGGTTATGTGTATGGACAATGTGGTCTATATAGACCATATTTGGAAGAACTATTTAAGTCTTCTGCCCATTTTTTGATTGGGTGTTTTTTTGTGATATTTAAAAAAACTTTTTAAATTTGTTAATTCATGTATATATGAATTACTTTGCTGTACACTTGAAACTAGCACTACATTGTAAATTATACATTTTTCAGATTCCTTTCCCTTATAGGTTATTACAAGATAGTGAGTATAGTTCCCTGTGCTCTAGAGTCCTTGCTGTTTACCTATTTTTGTATACTACTGTGTATATGTTAATTCCAAACTCCTATTTCTCCCCTGCCCCCAGTCCCACTATCCCCTTTGGTAACCCTAAGTTTGTTTTCTATGCTTTTCTATGTCTGGGAATTTGTTTCTGTTCTGTAATTCTGTCTTTTTTTTTTACATCTCGCATATGATATCATGTGATAGTTGTCTTTCTTCAGTTAATATGACAATCCATCTATGGTGCTGCAGATGGCATTATTTCATCTTTATGGTTCAAAAATATTCCATTATATACATGTACCACGTCTTTATCTGTTCATCTGTCAGTGGACATTTAGGTTGCTTCTGTGTCTTAGTTATTGTAAATGATGCTGCTGTGAACGTTGGAGTGCATTTTTTTGCTTTTTAAAAAACATTTTATATTATATTGTAGTATAGTTGACTTACAATGTTGTTTTAGTTTCAAGGGTACAGCCAAGCGATTCAGTTATACATATATCCTTTCTTTTCAGATTCTTTTCCCATATAGGTTATTTCATAGTTTTGAGTAGAGTTCCCTGTGCTATACGGTGGGTCCTCGTTGATTATTTTATACATGCATGCATGCTAAGTCACTTCAGTCATGTCCAACTCTTTGCGACCCCATGGACTGTAGGCCACCAGGCTCCTGTCCCTGGGATTCTCCAGGCAAGTATACTGGAGTGGGTAGCCATTCCTTTCTCCTGGAGATCTTCTCGACCCAGTGATAGAACCTACAGCTCCTGCATTGCAGGTGGATTCTTTACCACTAGTGTATATATTAATCCCAACCTCCTTTTGTCCCTTCCCCTACCCATCCCCTTTGGTAACCATTAATTTTTTTTCTACATCTTTGAGTCTGTTTCCGGTTTATAAATAAGCCCATCTGTATCACTTCTTTTTAGATTCCATATGTAAGTGATAACATTTGTCTTTTCCTGACTTCACTTAATAAGATCTCTCTAGGTCCATCCATGTTGCTGTAAATGGTATTATTTCATTCCTTTATATGGCTAATACTCCACATGTACCACATCTTCCTTATCTGTTCACCTGTTGGTGGTCATTTAGGATACTCCCATGTCTTGGCTATTGTAAGTAGTGCTGCTACAAACATTGGGGTGCATGTATCCTTTTGGATCATGTTTTTCTCTGGATATATGCTCACGTGTAGGATTTCAGGGTCATATGGTAGCTCTATTTCTGGTTTTCTAAGGAACTTCCATCCTGTTCTCCATAGTGGCTGCACCAACTTACATTCCCACCAACAGGAGAACATTTCCCCTTTCTCCACACTATCCAGCATTTATTGTTTGTAGACTTTTCAATGGTGGCCATTTTGACCCGTGGGAGGTGTTACTTCACTGTAGTTGATTCGCATTCTCCAGAATTAGCCATGTGAAGCATCTTTTCATGTGCCTATTGACCATCTGTATGGAGTAAGTGTTCCATACAGACATTTGGAAGAAATGCTGATTTAGGGCTTTTGCCCATTTTTTGATTGGGTTTTTGTTTTTATGATATTGAGTTGCCTGAGCTGTATATTTGGAATTTAAGCTCTTGTCAGTTGCCTCATTTGCAAATATTTTGTCTTGGTCTATAGGTTTTCTTTTCATTTTGTTTCTGCATACCTTGTTTTCTTGTTTCTTTTAGGCTGCTTCACTTTTCTGCAGAATTTATCAGTTTCTAATGAGGCTTATCTTCAGTCTTACTCTTGACCTGCCCCAGAACCTCTGGTCTCCCTGTCCTGTCCACCCAAGTGCCTTTCTGCCTGGTACCCTGCTGTGGGGGCACTTGAGCCTGGTTGGTATTAACTGCTGGAGCAGAAGAGGGACAGCCATCTCCCAGGCAAACCCCCAACATGAGGTGACTGGAGGCCTGGCACTGTTCCTACAGTTCCTCCTCAGCTCCCCTTCCCAGCCTGTGGAGCCAGGCCACACCCAGCAAGGTTTGTGAATGGGCACTGGGCCCCAGGAATTGTACATCAACTCTAATTGCTGTTGTGATTGGGTGGGGGGGTGGGGAGCGGTCAGTTTCTCAGAGGAATTAATCTACTATACTGGGAACAGGGTGTCCTCCTCCTGCCTCTGCTCAGATCGCTGCATCCTGGGCCACCGCTCACCCCCACACCTCCCGCCCCTGCCCAGAGCGTCCCATCAGCTGTTGGGAGGCCACTCTGCACTTTTCAACTTCGCTGCCTCTTGCACATCCTCAAGTGTCTGAGTCTGTGTTCTGTGCCTCCATTCATCTGCCCACCCATCCCCTCATCCAACCATCACCTCAATGCCTACTCTGCTCTAAGTGTGCTCTGGGATGTAGTGTTAGGCTCCACGAGTCAGGAGCGCCTGCGGGAGGGCAGACCAGGATCTGTGTGCACGCGGTCTTGCAGGGCTCCCATGTGTGGAGCTGCGCTCCATGCACAACGAACAAAGAGAAAGAGACCCATCTACTCATTCTAAACAGGTTTATTAGGCACCTACTGAGTGCCACGTGTGGAGAAAGAAGCTGGAGGGCCATTCAGTCGGCACAGCAGCTCTGGCCATCCCCTGGGTGCTCATCCAGAACTAGAAGCCATGGACAGCAAATAGGCTTCCCCAGAGAGATCAGACGAAAGGGATGTGATGTCCAAGGAGGGCTGGACGGTGAGAGAGGCTTCCCAAGGGTGGGGAGGGCTGGCCAGGCCAGGGGTCCAGTTGGGGTGAGGGAGAAAGACCCCAAAAGCGGGTGCACAGGCAGGTGCAGACCGGCCGACAGCTGCAGGCTAAAGAATGTGAGGAGAATAGGGAGCTGTGGGTGCTCAAGGCCAAGGCTGGGGTCAGGGGCCTGCGCTCTTGGGTTTTCATCTTGATGCTCACTGGCCGCCACAGGGCAGTTGACCAGGTCGGGCCTCCATCAGGGAAGCAGGCAGACACGCGGCCAGGCCGGGCTGGCCTTCCCCTCATCCAACCCCCCACGTCCTAGCTCCTGAGTACACAGCCTGTGGGTGCTGCTCTCTCAGACCCTTCAGGAAAGCCTCCGCCCAACCCTCTGAACCAAGCACAACAGGATTGGGGGGGGCCCTCCGGAAGGGTCCTTCATGGTCACTTTCCACAAGGCGGTGCCTGACGCCCCTTCCCAGCCCTGCCCACGTGGGGCCAGGTAGTGCCCAGGTGGACATGGACCCCTCTCCCCAGCCCAAGTTTTCACACCATCATAAACCAAAGAACCCCTACCACCCCTTCAAACATGCACATGGAAACGGGCCTCCCAACTGCCCGCTTCCCTTCCCAGCTCAAAGGCGGCACCATTAACTTTGAAGAAACAGCCTTTGAACGTGGGCTTGGCAGCAGGCTCAGGGCACCATGGGAAGCAGAAGAACTTGACCGTGGCTCTGCCGTGGCCTCAACATTTCACTTCCAAAGGCTTTTCTGCGAAGGTTCTGGCACTGCCTTGGTCTGAATGACGGGTGGTGTTAACAATGTCGTCCTGCACAGGGGGCCCCAGAGAGAGGGCCATGGCCATGCCCAACCCCCACCCTACCACCCAGTGCCATGGTGATGGACAGAGACCCTGCCCAGAATCCAACAAAAGCTGCAAATGAAAATGGGGCTGGCAGCTCACCCAGGCGCCAAGCAAAAGGCTTGTCCTTAGCAGTCACAGGAAGCCCTCTTCGGCCTGTGCTCCTGTGTCCTGCCCTGCAGGCTGGCCTCCGTGACAGGTCCATGAGACTGACCATGAGGACTCTGAGCTGATGGGATGGACATCCTGCTGGGAACAGTCTCTGGGGTCTAAAGAAGAGTTAGAAACCCTCAAACGCAGCCAGACCTGGACGAGGGGCCTGGGAGCAGCCAGGACGAGTGATGCTGGCTGTGGCAGGGTGGCAGGGGGTGTGTGGTGGTGCTCTGTCCTCCACAAATCTGGCGCCCCGGGTGAGAGGGGTGGAGGACAAGCCCGTGGCCACCTCAGCCAAGGTCACTGCACCCAGTGGGCTCGTTTACTATGCAGCAGTACAAAGTGTGAGCTCTAGGGCTGTGCTGCTGTTAACTTTTTATTTTTAAACAGATGGTCTGGAGTTTCCTGCTTATCAACTAATACAGCTTGGCAATAAACTGGTACAGTAAATCCTCGTGTCTCGGGGTGGCTATGGGTGACGGGGCACCATGAATTAATCAAGCCTCTTAGAGAAGCCCAGTCGTGAACCTAAGGTCAGCTGTGATAAGGTATTTCTAAGAGGCCCGTTGCTGGCCCAGACAGGACCCCAGTCTAACTGATATCTGCAGACCCTGCAACATGGAGACCCTTAAGTATAGGTGGGTTCTATTGGAGGGTGAAGACCACACCTTACCTCCCAGGACTCTATTTTCTGAGCAAAGCTCTCCTTCAAGGGCAAGGTGAGATACCCATCAAGAAGAGGCTGAAGCACTAAGATTTCACAGCAAGGAGGGACATTAAGGAGGCTCAGTAGTACCACACAGAGTAGTGTCAGGGCTTTGTGGGGGACACAGCTGCTGATGGCTCCAAGGACACTGAAAGCAGAAAGGCTTGGGGGAGAGAGAGATAAGGGGGCAAAAGGTTAACACGATAAGCAGCCCCCTCACACACCACAACATGCCCACAGCCCCCAAGGTCACACCTGGATGGATCTTCAACTTGGTGTCCTTTTTCCATTAGCCAAAACAGCCCTCAGTGCAGCAGACATTTACGGGTGATCTTCAGGCTGCTGTCTGCTGATTTAGAGAAGTAGCCATGATTTTGAAAACGGGCCCCTTTCTCAGGTGAACGCGAGCAGGCTGTAATGAAATGGGCCGAGTGGAGCTCTCCCAGGCCTCCAACATGATCTCAGACAGATCACCTGTGTGAAGTTAACTCCTGCGGGCCTTATCCTTCTACTTGGCCAGAGAAAGGAGTCAGAGTCGTGAGGCCCTGCTGATGCTATAGAGCAGGGGTGGGGTGGGGAGCTGTATGGCGTGGCCTCCTTCACAATGGGAGGGAAAAAGCTGGTGGAACCCATGATGCGTCGTCACCCAACCATCATGCAGACAAGGAAACCCACATGGGTCACGTCACCTACCTGAGACCACAGGGCCACAGGTCCAGAGCAGGTCCAAGAAGTGTCCAGGGTGGGAGAGTGTGGGTGGGCCTAGGAACCTACCTTGGAGAGTCTCCTAAGAAAGCGGCACCACCTGTTAGGCCTGGGGCACTTTGTGCCAAGGCTGTAACCCTGGCAAGGTCAATCACCCAGAGATCAGTACTATGGGTGGGGCTCCAGCGAGATCATGGGGGTGTCCAGGAGCCCCCATCATAATGGACACACTGCACCAGGCACCCACCCACCCCGCCCCCCACCCAGCTAACCCCCAGGTACCTGCTGTTCCCATTGGGACTAGAGGTGGTGCTCGTACTGATCTCTCTCTAGGATCACTTTCCTCACTGGTCAGAAAACCCGGGAAAATCTGTATCACCCTGTTTGGAAGATGAGGATGAGCGGCCTCCTCAAAGGGGGCCAGAGGAGGGGAGGCACTGCTGGTGTCCGTAAGGCCAGCGGGGTACCCTCCCCACCATGTGGGCTCCAGGCCCCAAGGAACCAGCTCAGGAAAGACTGAGCCCCAAGAGCTGAGGAAGGGCCCAGAAGCAGCAGAGACCCTCTACTACACAGTCCACAGAAGGTCTCAGAGGGAAAGCCTCCCAGACACTGGCTTCTGGAAGCCACCCCAGCTCCAGCCTGACCCACCACCTGAGTTCAAATCTGGGCTCCCCCACTTTCCTCCTGTGTGGCCTCAGGAAAGTTATTTGACCTCTCTGTGCCTCAGCTTCCCTCTGAGACTACTGTGAAGATTGAACGAATGAACGTATTCTCCTGGGACGGAGAAGGCCCCGCTCGTTGCGTGTGCTCACTTGTGTCCGACTCTGGGACACCCATGGACTGGAGCCCGCCAGGCTCCTCTGTCCATGGGATTTTTCAGGCAAGAATACTGGAGTGGGTAGCCATTTCCTCCTCCAGGGGATCTTCCCGACTCAGGGATTGAACCCGTGTCTTCTGCATTGCAGGCAGATTCTTATACCCGCTGAGCCACCAGAGAAAAGACTCATCAGAGGGGAACAAACAAGGCAGGAGGAGAGCTTCCCTAGGCCAAGCTCCTCAAGGAAAGAGGACCTCCCAATCCCCCAGGAAGGTGTCCCTGAAGGCCTAGCAGTAGTCACAGCTGCCGTGGCTCTTCCCAGGGGCCTGGACAAGCAATAGTGAAGTCGGAACCACAGAGGACCAGGAGTAAATTCTGCACAGGAATAGGAATTACTCGAGAGCTGCCCACAGCCAAGGCCCTGAAGGCCCCAAGAGACCCCCTCCAGCACAGCGCCCTCCTCCTCTCCCTCCCCTGTGCCTTGAGCCACACCCAGACTTCAGCCTTGCCCCAGCCTCCTTGGTGCCTTCCTAACCACAGCTGAGAGGCCCAGAGCTGCACAGATGTTGGTGTAGCTGTGGTCACTACCCTGGCCCTGTGGAGTCTGTTCAGACTGCTAAGCGGCCACTGGAGAAAACCAGGCCACCTTGCTGGCCCCATGGGCTCAGCAAAGGCCCAGGGAGGGCTCACTGCCCCCTTCTTCCACTGCCTCCTCGCCAGGCCAGGCCACTCCAGGCAGGTCCATGAGCCCAGGTCTCCTGGCCCAATGTCAAGGCAAAGTCAAGGAGGCCCTGGGCAGCCGCTCAGAGGCTAATTCTGATGGCCCTCATTCCTCCCGAGATAATAATAGCTCCACTTTACTGCAGGAGGCAAGTGCAGATGCCTACAGAGGCCAGGCCTGCTCAGCCTTGACTGATGGGGCCAGGTGGTGGCGGGTCTGTGGCTCACCGACAGGGGGCGGCCGCCCCTCAGCTTCAGGGCCTGTGGACAGTGGGCCCCAGACACCCAAAGGCCCCCTTAGGCCCAGAAAAGTCAAATCTCCAAAGCTTTTGGGAAAATCTCCTATGATCGAAACGTTCGCGACGAACAGAAGTCAGACTTTAAAAAAATCTGTGCGGATGAAACACATCCTGGGTGGGTTCAGGCCTGGGGGCAGCGTCCAGCTCCCCTCTGGGGTGGTGGGCATCCACAGATGAATTTCTGCTGTTAATAACAGCGGTGGCACTTCGGGGCCTGTGCGGGAAGGGAGAAAGGTCCTAGGCAGAGGAACAGCTGCCCAGGGGGCACTGGTGGGGCGCTGAGGCAGGTGCTCAGGTCTGTTCTACAGCCAAAACCAGGGCCTGAACCAAAGCTGTATCCCCACTCCCCTCTGAGCTGGGGGTTGGGTCCTGCTGACCTCCCACCTCCAGACCTGTCCCTTGTGGGCCGTACCCTGTCCCCAGCACCCGCTCAGAGTCCTCACCTGCCCCTCCTCCGCTTGCCAGGACGTTTAGCTCACTCACATGACCTTCTCGCTACCTCTTCACATGCTGGGCTGCTTCCCAGACCTAATCCTGCCCTGCTCTCCTGACCATATCTGGCCATGGTGAGGCGGCGGCCTCCAAACCCTGCTGCCCCTCTACCCTGCCATGACTGGGCTTCCGTGTGTCCTGGGACATTAAAAATATCTGTGCAGCCTTGGCACATAAAAGCCCAGTGCCCCCAGCTGTTGGAATACAGGGCCTCACTGGCCGGCACATGCCACCGCTTCCAATAAACGTCAGCTGACCTGGAACGCGGTGGCCAAGCCCTCCACCCCATCTCACAGCTCTTAACTTGGCTCCTGTGTCAAGGGTATTGTCAGCCCAGCCCATTCCCGACCCTACAAGGAGAAGACAGGCGCAGGCTGGGGGCCTCTGCGCCATCTGTGTGCCCGGGACACAGAGCACATGCCTGGAGTGTGGTGCGGTATCCACCACAGCTGTCCCTCTGCCTGGCTGCCGACCCGGACGGGCCCCATGGCCCTGGGATTAATAGAGCACAAGGGGGCCCGGCAGCTGGCGGGGGCAAAATCTTTCCACACGGACGGTGACAACTGACATCACGCTGATTTGGGCCCCGTAGGCTCCATGTGTGCATTCTTTTGGAAAGACCACAGCTGCAACCTGCCTGCTCACTGGAAATGCGTCCACTTCGCTGGCGAAACAGAGGACATTTCCAGTGAGCAACTGGGGGCCTTTAAGAGGGAACTCAGATGTTGGGTGGTGGCTTTGGGAGACTCGGGCTCGCAGGAGTGAGGTCTGCTCCTCAGGCCAGGTCCCCTCGGTCTGTGCCGTGGTTACACATCTTGTGGGGAAGAAGAAGGGAAAGCAGGTTCATGACCTGACATGCTCACCCCCGGGGAATGGAGGAAGAGGGTGGCCTCAACAGCCCCCAAAAGAACTCAAAAAGAGTAGGGGTGAAATGAGATGATTTCTGGAATTGAGATCCTTTAAAGTCCACTCAGAGAAAAGGTAGAGGCAATCGAGGGAAGCAGGGCAGTGGGGCTGATGGCCATGCAGACGTGCTGGGGCCCTGGCACCCTCTCTGCCTCGGGGCACTTGGAAACTTCCATAACAAGTTTAAAAATATACACGTCAAAAAAGTATTCAACAGAAGTTTGCTGAGGGCCTAGTGTGTGCTGGTACTCTCTGGCAGAGAAGGGAGTGAGGCCTGGCAGGTGACGGAACATCGGGTCCCCTCCTCGCGTGCCCTGGATTGGTGTCAGATGTCCCATTCCACTGGCGCATACCTTTTAAATTCAGTGTTTAAAAATACCACAATGAGCCTTGTAACCCTCCAGCTGACCCAAGAAAGCACAGGCGGTAACCTGATCAACTGGACCCCCTGTTCCCCTGCCCACCTTCTCATGGAGGCAGTGAAGATGTCACGCGAGTTGATCTGGGTTGACCATGTGCTGCTCATGTACAGCACTTCGCCTTTATCATGCATAGACTGCTTGCTTTTGAACTTCACTATGTCTGAATACGGCCTTTCAGGCACAGGCTCTCTTTCCTGGCATTTTCTGGCAGTCGGTCAAAAACAGAAAGCGCAATGGAAGACCCGCTCCCCCACTAAACCCCTGAGTGAGAAGGGCAGCCACAGCCCTCCCAGGCCCGGGGCGCTGCTTGTGAGGCAGCTCTGCTGAGGCCAAGGGCATGGGGTGAAGCCCCCTGTTAAGCCTCATTCTTGGCTGTGTCTGCAAACGGAACTGAAGTATGTGAAGTGACAGCAAATGTCATGGTAAAAGCAGAGCAAGACAACTGCGTCTGTCGATGTATTACGAGAAGGCAAGTGTCACTGAAAGCAGACCCGCCCCAGCCACTGGGTCCCGGTGAGACTCCACAGGGCGCTGCAGTGTGGGAGAACTCTTCTTACCACATGTCCACCAGGAGAGGCCTTCCCTGGTTCTGGCGTCAAATCTAACCTGTCCCCTTTGATGGTGAGGGATACAGGAAGACCACCTGTCTTCATAACCCCTCTGGGTTCCACATGAGTATCTATCAGGGAAAGGAGGGTGCTGGACTGGATGTAGGCAGCGTCTGGGCTGATTTCCAGAGACGAGGACCACCGCTATCTGTTTTAAGAGCTATGCAATGATCTTGGCATATTATATATGTATTTAAGAAACACTCAGCCAGGAGCTAAGTGATGGTGGTATAACTGTCCTTTAAAACCAAACTCATTTATGTAAAGAAAGCAAGTGAACCTAAAGAAAACCATTCCATGGCTAGAGTGTGGCAATATGGCAAAATCATGAAGCTACAAGAGCAACAAGTTTGAGCACAAATGATCTCGACACTTCTAAGAGACTGCAAAAGCTTCTCTAATTTCTAAGCTGCTACTGAGCTCAGAAAGTTCTGACTACGTTATCTGCTTAGAAGTGGCCATTCCACACAATAGGCAGCTACCTGGCTGGACTGAGCCTCCTCGGCTCCCCGTCCTGTGCTTTGGAGCATTTCCACAGCTCTGCCAGCACAGAGCCCACCGCCCACCAAAGCTGCTGCTGAAGGAAGCCCTCAACAACAGGGCTCAGCTCTTGGTCAGGAGCCCCAAGGAACCTCTTGGAAAGCTCCCGTTTTTCTCTCCTGAGTTTGCTCTTTGCCCCAAGTTTCCATAGTGACTTCAGAAAGAAACAGACAAGCACATTACTCTTCATGCAGGCAGTTCACCCAACTCCACAAGTGCTCTCAACCACAGACCCTCTCTCATCACACACAAGCCTATTTGAAAAATACTTTGAGATGGGAATGACTTCTTTTAAACATGGTTAAAAGTAATTATATTATTAATTGTATTACCTCCCTTATGCATTTTAGTGCCACATTATTAATACTATTAAGGGAAAGCCAGGGGTCACCTGTCATCTCAGCACCCTTCTCCTCATTAGCACTGCCTTCCACACTCAAGTATGTCCCATTTGGATGACAGCGACACAGTCACCCTAGTTGTGCTCCATGACGAACTTGTCTATGCCTGCAATGAGTGGCTGGGTAGGAGCAGGGGGAGGACAGAGATTCAAAAGGCCGAAGAGCATTGTTTAAATTGCGGCCATTCCGAACTTAAACTGTCCAGATCCAGGATTAGGAAAAGAGGTCTACCGCCTGGGTTCAAAACTATCAGCTGCCACGTGGTAGCGGAGTGAACAGTGCTATTTCTACAGGAGCTCAGTTACCTTCAAGAAGAACTAAAAGTGGCCCTGACCGCAGAATACACGGCCTCTCTCTTCTCAGATCTTTTATTGAGGTTTTTCTACCCTCTGTCTTCGTGGCAGACTCTGAAATAAACTTCACTGAAATTCAGTGTTTTTTCTTGATCCATTAGAGACAAGAATAATGAAGGCCAGGTCACGACCCCACAGACCCAGCCCTAAGCCCTCACTCCCACCCTGGGGAGGTCTGGGCTTTCCAAGCCCGAAGAACAGGGTGGTGTGGAGAGTGGAGTCACATGTGCTGCTGGGGATCAAACTGGTGGCCTTGTATTGAAGGGCGGCTGAGCCAAGGCCCCGTGTCTACCTGTGACCCAGGTAGACAGTTAGATCTACCTCAGCAGTCGCAACCCTAGAGAAGCCCCTGTGAACACATACATAGGAGCAGATTGAAAGGACAGGGGCGATGGTCTTCTAACAGGGACCAAGTGCATGGGGTCGGGGGTGGGGGTGGGGTGGAACTATCAGCATGTTCTCTTCAGACAGAGATGATGACTGACAATCTAAGAGCCAGGCAGCTTCCGTGACCCAGCCAAGGGTCTCCAAGATACAGGGCCAAGTGAAAAGCCACAAAGTGGCATAGACATTACTTCCATTGTTTTTTTTAAAGCAATTTTTCTGTGGAAACTGGCCAGTATGTGAAGTTGGTAACCTCAGGGGCATTCGAGAGGTGGGTTATGGAGACAGTCACAAGTTGAGGGTTATTAAGGCAGACTTTGGCCTTTAGCTCTAGTTAGTATTTTAAACTTCTTATGTAATGTACTAGTTCATATATTCTACTTGTAATTAAACATTAAATATCTCAAAGTAATGCCAGAGAGGAGCTGCTGCTATGTCACAGGTTTCATGAAGCAGACATCTTGAGAAAACTGACTTGTCTTTCTTGTTCCTAACTTCCATATTTGGGGGACAAGCTTTAAGTAGTTAACAGGTGCTTTTGGAGTTGGGTGAATTTTTGAACCACCGGCAGAAATAAGTGTCACCAAATTATCTTCACTTTAACCTTGCCCAAGCCTTTCCTGGCTGCTGGGTGGACTCTGCCAGGCTTGATTACTAAGGGCAGGTATAGTTCTATTTCTAGCTTCCAAACCACTTCTGGTCAGTTCCTGCTCTGCTCTTTCTTTAACAAAAAGCCGGCAGAATGTCAGTTCTACAGTGATCAAGAAAAGAATGCGAAGCTGGGAACTGTCCATTTGGATGCTCACAGAAAGTAGATCTGATATCAAGGGGCTGACATCCGAGCCCTCAGCTTACAGTCTACGTCTCAGGGAAGATGCCTCACTTGTCGGAATGAACAATAAACTAAACCTGAATCACAAAAGTTCTCATCTAAGAGATGGCTTTGCCATTCCAAGCAGGTCCCACCTCTGAGCCTCAAGTCTCCCAACCTGTACTGCCAAGGAGCTAAGATTTCATCTCTCAAGGCACATGAAAAGATACCCAATATCACTGTTGCTGCTAAGTCTCTTCAGTCGTGTCCGACTCTGTGTGACCCCATAGACGGCAGCCCACCAGGCTCCCCCGTCCCTGGGATTCTCCAGGCAAGAACACTGGAGTGGGTTGCCATTTCCTTCTCCAATGCATGAAAGTGAAAAGAGAAAGTGAAGTCGCTTAGTCATGCCCGACTCTTCGTGACCCCATGGACTGCAGCCCACCAGGCTCCTCCGGCCATGGGATTTTCCAGGCAAGAGTACTGGAGTGGGGTGCCATTGCCTTCTCTGAACATCACTGTTAGGACAATGCAAAACAAAACTACAATGAAGTACCATCTCACACCAAAGAGTCTACAAATGACAAATGCGGAGAGGATGTGGAGAAAAGGGAACCCTCCTACTGCACTGCTGGTGGGAATGTGCATTGATGCAGCCACTTATGGATAACAGTATGAAGTGTCCTCAAAACACTGAAAACAGAGTCACCATATGACCCAGCAATCCCACTCCTGGCCATACATCAGGAAAAGACAAGAAGTCCAATTCGGAAAGATACATGTTACACTATTTACAATAGCCAAGACATGGAAGCAATCTAAGTTTCCTTCAAGAGATGAATGGATAAAGATACAGTACATAAGAGGCCACTAAGACACAAGACCCAACTTGACTGGCTGCCCCAACTTTACATTAGGTTCTTCTTGCCTCTCTGGGGGAAGCACAATCGCCTTCTTGGCTTCTTGACCTTGACCACCACCACCAACTGAGCTGCAGTCAATTAAGCTATCATTTCAGCAGCTCAATACCAGTTCGCTTGCTAATTCCTTTCCTCATTTCATCACCTTCACAACTCTGGAGGGTAGGTTTCTTTGGACCCTAGAAGGACCTTATTTTGCAACTGTGGAGGCAGAAGATGGGACAGGTAGTGCCACTGGTTAGCTATGAAGCAGGAGGCAAGATGTATCTCCAGCCCCAGCTGTTCCCAATACAGCTTCTTGTCTCTCATCCTAGCCTTTCTGTTGAGTTCCTCTCACAGGATACCATCTTATTTCCTTTTATTTTATTATTATTTTTGTACACTTTTGGTCATGCCACACGGCATGTGGGCTCTTAATCCCCTGAACAGGGATGCATTGGAAGCTCAGAGTCTTAACCGCTAGACCACCAGGGAAGTCCCTGTTTCCTTTTAAAACCCACCTAAGTAGCTTCAGACAAAAGACATTGAGAAAATCCCTTTAAACAAAGAAGCACAGTGAGGATGCCCCACTGCACCCATCTCCTCTAGAAAAGGAGCAATGACTCCTGTCTCTCACATAGTCTCAGGAACATGCCAACACACAAAGGAAGGGTGAAGAAGCCAGGAAAAGAGGAAGGAAGAAATAAAAACATGAATCTAACTACATGACAAGACTAACTAGAAGAAGACAAAAGGATAAACCAAAATTTATTTTTAAATTAAGAAGAAAGCCCAGAATTACCAAATAACACAGAACTGTGAAGTCCAAAAGAACATGAGTTGGAAGTTCCTGATTTTGACATTTCAGAAAACGCTAAAATGTTCAAATTACTATGGAATGCCAACCTAGGTTGCCAACGAGGTTTTTTTTTTAATATGCTGTCATTTAAAAAACTAAATAAAAACCAAATTTTAAATAAACTTCTAAAAAGTCCTCTAATATCTTCCAACAAAAAGCCCCAAGTTGCTATCAATTGTCACCCAAAAAGAAATGACACTGAAATACCGAAAGGTAGGAAGCTTCTGCAGCCTCCATCTCAAGGACAGCCCCTTCCCGGAATACGCTTAACCTGACGGAAACCCCACGACATCATCTTGATTTCTCTCACTCCACTGTGCGTTGGCATCTGGCAACCAGTGACTTAGCAGGACTCTCTCCTATGTACGGGATTCTCTTCTACAAACCTTCCCACATCCACCTCTCAGCGTTTGCTGGAGCAGCTCCTGGATGCCTCATAAACCAAGCAATTGTAAAGGGAGCAAAACAAGAGAAAGATGCACAAAAATCAATACCATTTCTATAAACAATAATCAACAGCCTGAATATAATGATAAAGCAGATTCTGCTCACAATAGCAACAAACATATCAAATGCTTGGGAAATACTTGATACATATTCATATATCAAACTCCACAAAGGATATATTAGAATTATATAAAGAAAACACAAATCCTTAATGTATGAAATAGAAACTCAAACGAAGAAGAGACCAAACTTCTGGCTGAAGGCTTAACAACGCTATTTCCCAACTTAATTTATAGATTGACTCAAAATCCAGTCAAGGCATCACCAAGGTCATTACAGAATTTGGTAAGAATGATTCTTGAATTCTATAGAGAAATAAATGGGCAAAACAATCAGAGGATTCTGAGAGCACACAGAAGATTCTTGTCCCAGAAGATCCTGAACTATAGTATGAAATGATGATTGTTAAGGCTATAAACCAACTAAAACACTGGGAAAAGACACCACAACTTAATACAGCAGAATCAAATTCGTTACCAATAGAATAATACACGGGCCCCACTACTGTCCCCGTAGTCTGAAGACAGAGTGATAGTTTTCAAAACCTTCTTGTCTCAATTTGGAACAGGACATTTTAGAGTTTCTAAGTATTCTTGCCTGGAGAATCCATGGACAGAGGAGCCTGGCAGGCTACACGGTCCATGAGGTCGCAAGAGTCGGACACGACTTAGCGACTAAACCAAACCAAGCAATACCAGAAAATTTCAAAGTGACAAAGATGAAGATTTCTTGGCAATCTAAAAAAAACCCTTTTGAATTCCTGTGTGTTTCCCTAGGGTCATCTCAAGCCCTACCTCCTCATTCCTAGGCTGTCCAAATCACAATTTGAAATTCATTAGATTCATCTTGTTCTCTCTGAGTGTGAGGATGGGGTGGCAGAGGTGCTGGCACCGGGCGCCAGAGAATTTTCCAAGTTCTTTAGTCAGGGGCCCTGGCCCACCTGCCTGGCATCCAGAAGGCCCCACGCAGCCCTCAACTTCCCAGCTGCACAGATTGTTCCAGAAAGTAATTAGGAATTCTCCAAGTCCTCACTTGCCACAAACCAATCAAACTCAGCCATTTGGAAAACAAGTCTTGTTTTTCCTTCTCTCACCAGTGAAGAGCTGGGAGGGAAATGTCAGCTCTTTCAGGAAGAAATTTCTAGACCAGCAAAGGGAAAACCTCCCAATTTACAATGATTTTAGGCTTCCCCCTCAAAAAAAAAAAAAACCCCAAAACAAAAAACAGATGGAAGTGAGAGGGTCCAGAAGTCATCACCAGTCAAGAGTGAGCTTTCACTTCTGATCTAAGAAGACCTGCTCTCTCATTCTTCCAGTTCTGGGACATTTTCATTAACCCCAGCAGTTCGTGTCTAACTGTGGGCCTGCTGAGACCTGTATAATCCTGGCCCTGGAAGTGACCTTGTCCATCCTCTGGCCCAACATCTCAGGACGAGCAGGCACAAGGGAAGAAGGGGAGGCAGGTATCCACCAGAAGCAGGAAGCAGAGGGCGGACCCCAGCAGGCCGGGGACCTGCTCATAGGGTGGCTCATAGGGGTGGCAGGTCCAGAGCACCTGCCACCCCTGCCTGGCTGACAGGTCCCACAGCCTACAGACACTCGCATCTGTGTCAGTAGGATGGCCCTCCCCTGACTGCCTTGGGGAAAAACAAAGCCAAGTGCAAATAACAAACAAATACCTTAGAATCCTCCTCAACTCAAGCACCACCACCATGAATGAGGCTGATTCCCTAGTTATCAGAACAGACTGATTACAGAGCCCAGCGTCATTTGCCTGAAGATAATTGCCTCAATTCTCCACTTCACTTTGCCCATATAGAAACAGTCCCAATCTACCCAAGCCTCAGTGACTAGGCGTGTAAAATTGGTCTAATCACATCTTGAAGAGCTTGGGCTCAAATGATGGCTCCGAGCGCCAGCCTGAACCATGACACCAGCAGACTCTCTCCCTCCCTCTGGCGCGCCACTGCCTCACCCCGCCCCCAGCCAGGACCAAGCCTGGAGAGGTGAGTCAGACCCTCAGCAGAGCAGAGAAAAACAACGTGGAGGCTCTCTGTTAATGCCAGTGGCCAGGGGACAAGGTGGGAGTCAGGGTGAGCTGAACAAAAGCAAAGCGGCGTGCCGAGGACACTCCTGACGGCTGAGCGTCCTCTGCCATCAGTAGCGCTTTCACCCACCGCCCACCATCCCCACGAGGGGCTGCCACGGAGGGCAAAGGGTGCAGCTCACACTACATCACCTGGGCCGTGGGCAGCGCTGGCCATGGAAAAGCACCAGGCAGGCTGGGGCAGGGCAGGTGACCGAGCCCAGTCCTCATTTCTCCAGGACAGAGTAGGCAGAGAGCCAGAGTCCAATGTGAACCTGGGACCACACCACACGAAAGCTAAGAGCCAGAGTCAAGACAGAGAAAGGGAGGCGTCCCGCCTCAGGAGGCCCTGGCCACCCAAGCTTACACCCTGCCTGGGGGAAGGGCCTTCCAGACACTTTCTGTTCGATCAGTAGCCTAGAAATTGCTCCGCCCATGACAGGAGCAGGTGGGCAGGCGGGTGGATGCAGGGTTGGTGGGAGAACCTCGAGAGAGCACAAAGCTAAGGCGAACGAAGGCCACTCGTGAGAGGACAACACCAGCAGCGCTGCACGGGGACACACAATAGAGAATCGCAATCCCAACAACAGAAGCCAGCCAGGTCAAAAAGATGATGACTTCCTCCTGTTGTCTGCTTCTGCTCTGGATGGGAGTGCTCCCAAAATCACAAAATCAGGGGCCTGGCCCTGTGGCCCTTTCTACTGGTGAGAGCCAATCAATGCCGGTACTGCTTGAGTAAGTTACATGGTGCCCAGAGAAGCGAGACAAACCCAGACCTCTGTAGGGGGCAGGCAGGAGGGCTGACGCCAAATTCCCAGGGCTGGAGGGGTTGAGCCTTCTGGCTGATTGCCACAGTCAGGGGCGAGTAGCACTTCAAACTCCCTGAATTCATTTCTACCCAAAGGAAAGTTTGAAAAGCTCTCCATCTTCAAAAATAACCTTTTCGAATGATTGTCCAAAAAATATGTTCAAGAGTGATTGTACCCACTTGCCTGGAGGAGCAGAACCGATCTTTTATCTTCCGTCTCATCTTGGAAAATGTACTGGTGTTGAGGGGACCTGTGACAATGCCCCAGCAAGCCTTCTGAGAATTCCTGTGAGTCATCTGTCTCCCCAGAGGTACCAGAGCAGGGCTTTGCACACAGTAGGCACGTGGGTTGAAAGCCTTCTAATGGGCTCCAAACAAAAGAAAAGAAAAGAAAGCCTCAAAGTCAGACGAGGGAAGACCCCACCTCCTGCAGAAACCCACCAGATGGACACTCCCTGACATAACCACTGCCCGCTGGCTTCCCTCCCTGGTTTGCCCATCTGGGAAGGATTGAGGATTTGCCACCTGTTGGCAATCCACTCTCTAATAATTGGGGGCGTTTCCCACTGACGTGCATGTTGTCAAATGGCAGGGCTTGGTCCCCTCTCAATCACCTCCATCTCCCCACAGGCCTGGAAGACTGTCCTGGTCATAGAAGTGACTCAATGTGCAATTGCTATACAGCTAATTTCATTTTTAATTTCTGAGACAGCTCAGGGCAGGGAGGCAAAGAGGCCCAATATAATGAATAGACAGACGGCTAATTTCTCTGCCAGTGAGTTGTGGAGCAGAGAGCCACAGAGTCCCACCTTGGTTACAAAAGGCCCACCCACCACTGGCTGAGGCTTCCCAGTTAACACCTGTTTGCTTGTGTCCTAAAACTGCCACCCAGACATTCCTTCCTGCCATTGAGCCACCTGCACTTTCATATGCCTCTGAAATAGAAGCCGAGTTGGAAGAACACGTCCATTGATAGAGCCCTCAGCTCCTCTCCCAGGGCCTCCAGACCCCTTTCATGAAATCAGATTCTGACTTGAAAAGAACTCAGTGAGCGTGGGGTTCTAATCCACCCGGCTCAGGAGTCCTGGGGAAAACATCTCCAATATGTGGTCCTCTGTCTTTTGATTTAATGCTGCTCCTGACAAAGAGCCAACCACCTCCTGACAGCCGTTGCATTTCACAGTCCTAATTGTTTGAATACTCTTCCTTGGGCTGAGCTGACATAGCCTGCTGGAACTATGTTCTGTAGGTTCTAATTCTACCCTCCCAAGCCACATAAAAGACATCTTAGTGCCTCTTCCCCAGGATGATCCTGTAAAGGGCTGGAGACAATACTCTTCAGAATGAACTGGGAACGGCACTTCCCTATCCCATGGGCTCAGGGGCCACCCTCCGGCCGAGCCCCGCAGGTGACATACATCCACACTTTATTTACCACAGACAGACAGCCCCTCGCTCCTTAGCCTGGTAACAACCCGAGGTCGTTCATCACCACTTGCTCCTTTTTGAAATTCATCCTGCAGCAAGCACTTTTAAAGTCATACACGTAATGCATTTTAAAGAGCGTTTTCTGCACGGAGCCATTTGCTTGGCCTCGGCACTAAGTGCGAGATGGAACAGTATTTTAGTGTGGTCCTCCTGCTCTCGGAGCCCGTGTCAAATGAACGCCAGAAACGTACCTGTAACTATACATGATTGGGGCTCTAAATGCGGTGCTTTGTTAAATGTTCGTTTGTTGATTAAAATGCATCTTGCAAAGAAAGTGCATTTCTAATGCAGACTGTAGTCCAAAACTATGTATTATGTAATGCACATTTTTTAATAATGCAGGCAATCTCGTGTATCTGTATTAGTGGATCAGCTCTGAGCTGCCATCTCCATTACAGGCAGAAAGCACTCCTGCAAAACGAAGTACTTTCTTATGTCCACTAAAGAATCATAATCCCCCTCATTGCTGACAGCTGGCATTTGTCTCCATTGAAAGGGCATTCAGCAGCACCCACATCTGCCTGATTTTTTCCCAATGTGCCCTGAGAACCACTTGAGTGATGTCTTTATGTTCCACTCACTGTCAGGGGGGCTGCACTGATTGAAAGAAAGAAAGCAGATGGGTCAACGTGAGCAGAACCTTTGGAAATGTCTCAGGGTGGGGCTGAGAGATCAGGATTTGAGATCTATAGCTCCAAAGGACCCTGTCCCCTGTCCTGTAATAACATCCATATGTCACAGATCCAGGCATCTGTGACAGTAAACCCCTTTCGGTCGCTCTGGACCAAGGAGGAGGAAGAGAGCACGACAAGAATGCAGACATGTGCCCTTTGACGAGGTTTGCAAATCGATTCCACTTTATTAGACTGATCAGTATTTTAATGCTACAAATGAACTCAATGAACTCAAGACACAAGACAGGCACTGCTGAGAAGCCAGGTCAGGAACATTCAAGACCATTCACAGCCAAGACGCAGATATAAAACCTTCACATGTCCAAAACAGTGGCTAGGATCTCACTAAGGTCTTAACTCTGGGCTTCACAGCTCTAAGGCGAACATGGAAGGAAAGGGGTGTGTGCCCCACCATGCTGAGGAACCACTGTGGATGCAGGGCACTCTACTGTGGACTACCACAAAAGGTAAAGCAGAATCACCTCATAGAGGAGGGACCACCCTGATGGTCCCGTGGTTAAGAATCCGCCTGCCAATGTAGGGGACACGGGTTCAGTCCCTGGTTTGGGAAGATCCCACGTGGCATGGAGGAACTAAGCCTGTGTGCTACAACCACTGAGCAACAGAAGTCACCTCAATGAGACGCCCAAGCACCATAACAAAGAGTAGCCCCCGCTTCCCACAACTAGAGAAAGTCCAAGTGCAGGAATAAAGACCCAGCAGAGCCATAAAGAAAGAAAGAAAAGAAGAAGAATTACCTCATGGACTCTTGAAGTCTCTGCCACGTTGACTCAAAGACAAGAAAAACCACCTGTGCCACTTGGAAGCTTGTTGGTACTTGCAGACTTGAGGAAGATGGTTTTGCTGAGTTGTACCACGGGTGGACCTGTCACTAGGGCAAAAGGGATGCTCTGTATCTGAATAAGGTGGGCAGAAGCAGCAGTCAAGTTGCAACTGGAACCCCTGAGCTTCCAAAGTACTACCCTTTCCTAAGCAAGGACCACTCCAGGGACCCCCTCCAGGAGAACATGGACCTCGTTTGATTTTCCAGGGCCAAGAGATGGTCTCATCTCCTTTGGGGTTCAACGATATGACCTAGGGGGTCTAGCTGTCCCGTAGCCCTAATACTCTGGTTGACCCAATAAATTTTCTCATATTGTAGAATGCATACTGAATCAAACAATGCTGATGGGTAAGGAGTGAGTCCTGAGTGGTTTAATGCTCTGATTAACATAAGATTAGTCCTAAAGATTCTCTCCTTAATATGAGATTGCCTTTCCTTTCCTCTTCTTCCTACTCTACCACCTTCAGCACCTAGAACAGAGGTTGGCAAGAGCTAGGCATTCAATATTTGTTGAATGACTGCACTTTGTTGAAAACCTGTTTATGAAAAGAGCTGTGAACGGTACCCTGCGGTTTCCTTGATAGCCGAACGCCCTGCAGCGCCCTCCAGGGTCGGCGAACTGGTTTGCACGTACTGAACCATCAGCACAGATCTTCCTTGAGGGATGTTCTGGGCAAAGAGAGACTTTCAGCCCTCGTTCTGCGCTAGAGCTCAGGGTGGCCCACCAACGGGTTTGGGGACGTGTAAACCATCACCTCGTCTGTCTGTGGGCGTCCTTCTTAGCGAAGATGCTTATCTAACCATTCCGTAATTAATTAGTCGCTTCAGACCGCATTGGGGAAGGATCTGGAAACGTCTCAAATTACAGTTTCTAGACCAGATCTGCCAAAGGTGTCTCACGATTAATGATTGCCTGAGATTACCCTTTTCCAACTATAATATTAAGCCCTTGGAAAATGCCCTGGACTGGATAGTTAATAGTGACGTACAGACGCTCATTCCTCCAGAAGACAGAATATCGGCAAATTTTTTAGCTGCTTCAGGCTTTGTTCAATTTATCAATAACCCTGGAGAAGCTGGGGAGGGGTCCGGACACCATGGAGAACCCATGCCCCGCTGCGCACACACTCTAACCTGTGGCTCGCTGGCTCGCTGGCTCGCTTGCTCCATGGCACCCGCCTGGTCCCCCCGCCGCTCGCGTCGTCCAAAACCTTTCAAACAAGGTTCCCTCCTGCCACCTGCCGGTCCACTAGGGTCTGAGCCGAGGCTCCGCGCCACCGCGCAACGCGCGGGGACCCGCCCCCGCCTCCCTACTGCACATGCCCGGCAGAAGTCCGGGCGCGCAACTTTGCAGAACCTCTCAGCCCCGTCTGTCTTCGCCTCAGTCTCCTCTTTCCTCTCCCAGGCGAGAGGACCAGCGGAGACACCTCTCCGGAGTCTTAGGCTGCAGAGTCTAAGACTTAGAGAGAGGGGCCCCGGAGGAGACGGACTTTCCCACCCCTTTTCCCATCCCTTCTTTATGCCCAGAGAGGCAAGCAGAGGTGCGGAGCTTTAGAAAGTTGAGTGGTCAGGAAGGTAGGTGCTTCCCTTTTTCCCCTCGAGCCGAGGTGGGGCTGGGACCGCCGGACCCAGCTTCTTCCCTCGCGAGGGGCACCTTTTTCGGCTCTAGCGGCCGATGCGCTTCGGAGCTGCTCTCTGCAGAGCCAGAGGGTGGGTCGGATTCGCCGAGTGTGCGTGAGGATGGATCGTAGATCCCGACCTCAGCTAGGGCGCCGAGCTCGCCACAATTACAACGATCTGTGCCCACCCATAGGCCGCCGGGCAGCCACCGCGCTCCTCTGGCTCTCCTGCTCCATCGCGCTCCTCCGCGCCCTTGCCACCTCCAGCACCCGCGCCCAGCAGCGCGCGGCTGCCCAGCGCCGGACCTTCCTGAACGCCCACCACCGCTCTGCAGCCCAGGTATTCCCCGAGCCCCCTGAATCTGACCACGAGGACACAGATTTCGAGCCCTCCCTTCCCGAGTGCCCAGAGTACCAGGAAGAAGAGTTCGACTACGAATCCGAGACCGAGTCCGAGTCTGAAATCGAGTCCGAGACCGAATTCGAGACCGAGTCTGACACCGCCCCCACCACTGAGCCGGAGACCGAGCCCGAGGACGAGCCGGGCCCCGTGGTGCCCAAGCGCCCCACCTTCCACCAGTCTCTCACCGAGCGTCTCAGCGCCCTGAGGCTGCGGAGCCCCGACGCCTCCCCGAGTCGTGCGCCGCCCAGTACTCAGGAGTCTGAGAGCCCCAGACAAGGGGAGGAGCCCGAGGACAAGGATCCGAGGGACCCCGAAGAGTCAGAGGAGCCCAAGGAGGAGGAGAAGCAGCAGCAGCACCGCTGCAAGCCCAAGAAGCCCACCCGCCGCGACCCATCCCCAGAGTCCCCTTCCAAAAGGGGGGCAATCCCCATCCGGCGTCACTAATGGAAGACGCGCCCCGGATTCTCCTTGTGTTCTTTGACCCAGGTTGGTTGCCCACCGTTAAACTGGCGAGTCTGGGGTCGGTGCAGGACCGGCGGGAGGAAGGGAGGGAGGAAAGGCAGGTTAGAGGGAAAGCGGGAAGAGAGCGGGCTCAGTGAGCCAGCCCGGGAGGGGCAGGGGCACAGGGCCAACTGGGAAGGGCTCCCCAGACCTCCCCCAGGGTGCCGGTGGGCGCCCAGGTGGCTAAACGCTTGTTGGACGGTGGGGCGTCTTTGCGCCCCTCTGGAAACAGCCAGAGGTCTCCGAGCTGGTGTCCAGGACGCGCGACTGAATCCCGGGCGCACCCCAGGTTTCGAGCTGCACACCCAGAAGGCACGGGTAAGTCACTTATTTTACGTGCATTTTTCCCTCCTAGAGAAACTAGTCTCAAACCAGTTGGCCATGGCGGGTGCCAAAAACGTGGTTCGGAAGTGCTCGCGCCAACTTTCGGAAAGCAGGGCCGCTGCGCTGTAGCGACACTGTTGCAATGTGCGAAAAGTAATCAGGCAGGGATTGGGTGAGAACTCCGGAGAGTTGCCTGCTCCCGGAAAGTCTCTCTCGCGCGCGGCGATTAAAGCACTTGGAGCCTGGAGCCCAGGACCCGTTGCTGCCAATTTGGAGCCGCGGGACCTCAGCGCCAGTGCCCCTCGCGGCTGTGCGCCAGTCCTGGCCGCCACAGCCCGTCCCCGGGCGCTCGCGGGGCCAGAGACCGCTGCAAAGAGCGTGCGCACCTGCCTGTGCGCCTCGTAGCCGACCTCTCCGAGCCAGCCGGCGGTTTCCCACGAATCACCTGTGCTTGGAGGGCAAGCAGAGGAGGTACGGGAGTCTCAGGAGGTGCCCGACGGGCTACCAGGGTTGGGGGCACGGACACAGTCGTGTCGCGGTATCGCCAACCTTTTGGCGCAGCTGGTCTGATGGCGACGCTGGATACATCTTGGCTGGAGAGGTCCCGGGCTTTTTGCGCAGCTGCCTGGGGATGTTAGATAGTAGCTAAAAAGTCAGCGAGGTGGTCACGAGCCGAAAGGTAAAGCGGAACAAGGAACAGGCTGGAGACGGAGTCGCGCCTATCATCAGGGAACCCCACAACGCACCCGTAAAGAGCGCATAGCCAAAGAGCGCATTCCGAAGAGCGCAGCACCCGCCGAGCTGGGGAAAGGTGTAGGAGCCGCCGCAAGTCCCTGGGCAGTTAGTTGAGAGAAGGAAAGGGCCAGAGGCTACGGCAGCCTCAGGGAGGGGAGGGCAGGCGGCACGTACCGGCCATTTTTGGCTTGGGTGGGGCTAAGTTTGGAATCTGTAACCTGAAGGCAAAGCTGGAGCACGGAAGCGGCCGCAATCCGGTAACGCATCTTCGGTGCGTAAAGTGTGCCTTTCTCGCCAATCCTGGGGGGAGAGACTGGTTAGTGAAAATGTATTTACAAAACCTCCCCCGATTTGGAAATTGATCTTTTTCTTGGTGCGCGTTCGTCTCGTTTGGTGCCGGTTTGAGCTATTCAGATGAGAAGAATTTGGGGGGAAAGTGAGGCGTTTGGAAACTTGAAAAGGCGGGTCGGGTTCTTAGACTCCTAAAATAAGGTTTCGGCGTATATTCAGAACATATCTTAAGGGGTCTTCCTTCCAGGTCTCCGCCCGGGGGAAGGCGTCGCGCAGCCCCAAAACTTAGCTCTGGTGGGCTGCGGCGCTGACTAATAGCTCTTGGATGCTGCCTTGATCTTACCTAGTAAACAGCGGCGAGGGGGCTTCCTTGGGCAGCGGGGTAAGTGTCCAGAAGTCTGGAGGCTGCCTAGGACTTGGGGGTCCGGCATGCCCTGTCTTTGGCTTGAAAGCATTAAACTACCTAGGTGAAATGGGGGTCCCCAAAGCTAACGTTTCTACTTAGTGTAAAAACGGCGGCGCAGTGTTCCTATTGGAGGCATTGGACGTGCTGGCTTTTTCTCTGTTTTTGTCTTGGAAGCCTGAGCTCACCCAGTAAAAGGTCTCTGGTGAATAGGCGGCTGCGGTCAGGATGCCCTTGGCTTTTCAGTGTGGGGGCTGCCCTCCCAGGTTGGAGTCTAGGGGAACTGTTTTCCTGCAGAGCTGGGTTTTCCATTAGAGAAACATGTTGCTTTAGCATATAAAAGTTGAAAAAAAAGTCTTCAGTGCAACGCCCACACCTGTCACCCCAGTCTCGGGCTGTTTTTTAAACAGAAGCCTGCGCGGGAGAGGGTGACTTTCTTAACTGTAGGCATTTTACCAGGTTAGTTGGGGCGGCTGGGTCCCCCCTTCCAGGAACGCACTGTGGGCCATCTTTCAGACATTCCTCCATGAACTACCTGATTGAGAAAACCTGTTACCCTCCCCCCACTCAGTTCCCTTCCCCCACCCCCTCCCTCCTTCCATCCTGATTCCAGGGTGGAAGAGTCATTAGGAACATACAGAACACCTGAGGAACATACCAAACCCCTGTGAGGAGGACCCCCACCCCACGGAGAGGGGCTTTTGCTACACACAGGATTCAAAAAGCCCTCTTTCTACCTACGGCACTAGTGTTTAGCTGCCTTTCTCTGCCAGAAGCGTTTCTGGCAAGTTCTCCAAGCATTCCCCACTCTCTCGTCTCCCAACTAGCCCTTTGTCTTGCCCTGCAGCACTGAGGTATTAGCATTTGAATGGCCTTATTTGCCCTTGCAATTTAGGAAATTGGCTCCCAAAAAGCAGCCCTTAGAGTTGACCACAGGGGTGAATTACCAGCCAGTTACTAGGTTTCAACTGGAGAGGAAGAAAGGAAGAGGAAGGGAAAACTAGTAAAATAAAGCTGGTTAAATGGTCTGCTCCAATATTCAGGATTTTTTGTTTTGCTACATTAATCATTTGCTTAATAAAAATGTGCTTTTTCTTGGACAAAAGTGTTCTTTTAAGTGAACTTGAGTTGGAAAATCATGCATCAGTGTTCAAATACTATGTGGTGTCAACAATCTGATGCAGGTTTATTTCTGAGGTTTGGCAAAGAAAACATTTAATCTGTGTTTATCAGAATTCGGGAATTGGGAATTTTAAAGTTTGGAATTGTTTTAAGATAATGTCTGTTTAATGCACTAGAAACTTTTCCCCTGGAACTGCTATCACCCCTTTACTCTTTAGCCTCAGTTTTAGCAGTTTTGATAGAAGGTTTAATGAGGAAGAAAGCTGAAACGTCAAGGCTGGTAAGAAATGAGCTTTAAAAAAAAATGCATGGATTTTACTCAGTTTTTCTATATTATCACTGCGCTTCAGGTAAAGGGAGGCTACAGAGAGGAAACTGAGCAAAAATCTTGGTGGCTGGGAAAGTATGTCTCTTAACAGAAAGATTACAAACAAATCACTATAATCAAATCAAACTTCCAGAGTGATGTCATATGCCAACTCAAGGACTGCCCTTCCCTTAAAAATTGTCCAGCAAAAAGGCGATGAGATTCTCAAATTACATCTTTAATCCCGTTTTAGAATGAGGGCTGGAATTCCTCATCCTGTTCTTCGGGTTTGCCATTAATGTCGCTGTTTTCTAAATTCTGATGCCCCAGAGCTGGACAGCTGGGTCTAAGACCTCAGGCTCATCGACCACACCTGCCTGCAGGCTGAGGTCAGGCCCAGTGGTCTCTGCCTCAGTTTCTTCATATGGAACATGAAGGAGCTGAAGAGTGGGTCCTAGCATCCCTTTCTGCTCCCAGTACCTGCAGGGTGACTAAGTAAAGCCCAGAGTTTCCCAGTTTGACTCAGATCAATGATTTTAATGCTAAAGGAGCCCCACCCCCCCAAATGAAAGGTTGATAAAATAAAAACACCAGTTGTGAAGAATTCTTTCTCTTTTGTGTTTGTCTAATTTGATTTTCTCAAATCTGATTTTGCATTAGGGGCAAAAATGGTGCAGAAGCAAGTCAGAAAAAAAAAAAAATCCGTAAATAGGATTTAGAGAATTCAGGCAGACAGGTTAGAGAATTCGGGATTCCACCACAACCTCTTACTAACAAGGATGGGGGGTGGGGTGGGTGCCTAGATTTCTGAAGAGCAGCTGTTAAGCTTAAGAGTTACTGTCTGTTGTAGGTGTGCTGTTGCTCATCTGCCCTCCTTCATCGCAGGGTCAGAAGATAGGCTTTTCAGGGTGGGGGCAGGCAGCCTGGAGATGCTCGCCGTTTGGGGAGAGAGCAGACAAATACTCCCAACCTCAAACTGACCACAAGTGCAGAGTATATGTTCTAGTAACACTTAAAAGTGTCCTGATGAGGACTGACCTGAAAAATTGGCTCAGAGGCTGCAGCTAATTAGGATAAACCAGTTTTCTTTCAACCTTCCCCCCCCCCCCCCCCATGATCGTTCCCTCCCAGGAGCTTTTTCAGACATTTTTTTCCTGAATTAGTCCTCATTCATGAAATGTGAATACCACAGATTCAGAGATACACCATGTATCTGCCTCTCTACTGTGGGCTCCTGGAATAGCTAAGGTTTTTTTGCACTCTCCCCCAAACCAATCTTAACTCTGTTGCAAATGCATGAGATTGTTTTTTTAAAAGTGTTTAAGAAAAACTAATTTATGTCAAATTAAGTGATTTAACATCCCATTTTTGTTCTGTATTTTAACCTTGTTGGGGGGGGGCTACGTATTACAAGGCTATATATAACATGAATTTTACTGATGTTTGTTTTCTTTAAATCTCATGTTTTTTCCCCCAAGACCCCCCCCGATACTGGTGCTAGTGAATTCACATGGCAGAGAAGTCCAAGTGAACAGCCTAGTGACTTAGTTCTTCCAAGGCCAAGAGTATGCAGTGCGGGGCCACTGTCACCTGCTGAAAGCACCCAGCCAATAAATGCAGGACACCTGAGAGGAGCTGGCACTGCAGCACCCCCACCTCCCCATTCCAGGGCATGCAGTGCTGTAATTCAGTGGGAGATTTGAGGACTACAAAAGGAAAGTGTAGGGGAAGTCAAAGGAAAAAGGAAAGATGGAGGGAGATGAGACACCTGAGAAGAAAGGAGGCTGAGGTTTGGAGATGGGGATCACAAAACCTGTGTTACGGCTAGAAAGAACAGGCTGAAGCAAGAGATTTGGGGAGGAAAAGGTTTAGAGGAGCCTCCATGGCAGTCTTCAACATCAGCTTAGTATTAGGAAGAGCGTTTTTCACAGCTGAGGGTGACGGTGGGTTAGTCACCCTACAGTCACTGTCCCCCTGAGAGTCTCTTACAGGCCTGGCCCAGAAATTTCAATTTCATAGATGCAGTCGAGCTGTCATATATACACCTCAAATGCTTCAATCAAATGGGAAGATTTACAACCTAGGAAACCTTGCTTTATATGGTTTAAATCCTAAGTCCTGGATTCTGGATCAGGGAGAGTCCCTGAATCTCAAACTTGAGGGGTGTGAGGATCACAGAGTCCAAGACTGCCCCCCACCCACCCCCAAGCTGAAGAAGACAAATTTCTCCTCCCCCAGGCAAGAGCCGGCTTCTGAGTGCCCTGGCTTATGTTGCTGTCTCAATTAGATTTCATTAGGAGACTTTGCTCTGGGTAATTGAGGTTGTGCACAAAGGTGAAATATACCATTCCCCTTACAAAGTCAAGAGGAATAAGTCATGCAGCCAAGAAGCCCCTCGGGGCCTGGAATTTCCACCAAGAATTACCGAAATTTCAAATAGAGCTTCCACTAAAGCCAAATGTCTCTTCTGGGATTTCCTCCCACCATTCCTACCCCCAACTTTTGCCCCTCTTAGTCCCCGTTCCAGGGTGACATTGTTCCTCTAATCTGGAATAGCCACTTCCTCCCCTGGAATTCTCAGCTGCACCGTCAGCCAGCCTAGAGGAGGAATCCACAGCTCCGTCCAGGTGGCTGTAAAGAATGTCTGGACCCACCCTACAAGCCCAAGGGGGTCAGGTGCCAGCCTCGTGTCTGGCTGCAGAATGGGGTGGCCGTTCCAAGATCAGGGCCACCAAGGACAGCTAATGAGCTGAACGAAGGGGCTAGCTGAACGAAGAGGGCTGGATTCTTGGTGGGAACCCTTGGTCCCTGGGGCTTTTTAATCTGAGATCAAGTCTTTTCACACCTCTGGCTGCCATTGTCTGTAACATCCGCTCTGCGCCTGCTCCTGAGCCTCATCCATTGGAGACATTTTCCCTGCACTTGGCATTTGCTGAAATAGCTTGGTCACGCAGACCCTTCTGCAGACAGCAGTAGACTGCTGCTGCCTCCACCGGCTGAGGCTGGCAGAGGAGATGCTGGGAGGTAAAAGGATGGGCACAGCGAGTCCTAATTGAACAGTAATTAATTGAACAGCATCAAAGTCTTATTGCTACTCAGTCAGCACTCAGAAAACATTTGTCACTGGGAGGCTGAGAAACATAATCGTTGCCTGAATTCTCTTCCCTTTGTCCTTTCATTTCTGCCTTTGCCTTTTCCTCACAACTGGTGAAAAGATTCTCCTTTCCTCACCTGACAGTAACCCACTGCCAGCTAATGACACATGGGGGCTGCAGAGAAGGCTTTGCAAACTGCCCCACTGCCAAGCATCCCCCCACCTTCCGGGAGGAAATGCCACCACCAGAGGAAGAGGGATCGTTAATTTGTCCTGGTTTCTGCTCTCTTCTCTCTTGCCTACCTCTCCTCCCTCTCAAGGGACCCTTTTCCACTTTGCTTTCTCTTTATTGGATACAGGGATGAACTAAAACAGAAAGCTGATAGGCAGCTACTTACAGTCTGGATAGGCTTTAGCAATGAAGAAGAACTTCCAGACGTAAGTACACTGACGATCGTTCACTGATTATGACGTGTGCTGCCATGGAGGCGTCAATAGAGCAGAAGACGGAGTTGGTGGGCGGGCGGGCAGGGAGTCATGTGGGGCCGCCAAGGAAGGGGGCCACGTCCCTGCAGGTGACATTGGTGCCGTTTAAGAGTCAACAGTGAAGAAATACTGTCTTTCCATTTGGGGTTACTTCTTTACAAAAAGCCAGCTCATCACTCCTGTGGCACCTGGGCTGTCAGGTCTGAACAGACTGACTTCCTTAGAAACGCAGTGTTTGACTGAAACATGTGTAGTATTTCCCATCCTTTCTCAATGCATGAAGTGTAGAAACCCTATTCTTTTTAAGTAGTTGAGGATACACAATTTTCAAGAAACCTCCAGCTGGCTTCTGACAGCCCAGGCTTTCCTCCTCTCAGAGTACCATTTCACTGCAGACCCTAGCACAAGCCCTGCTGGGTGGGCGCCAAACCCCAGCCTGCAGCTTCACCCCAGTTCAGTCTTTCTTCAGGCACCCTCCCTAGTCTCTGCCTTCCTCTTCTGGGCTACATGAACCCATTAACTAATGTTCCTTCCTCCTTCGTGCTCATTTCTAAAAATATTTACCTTTTCCCTGACAGAAATCCATTCAGAATTGGAAATGATGCCTAAGGTGATACTTTGCAATTATAAAATCATAGTGGCAGATCTTAAAAACTGTGCCCTCTGGCCACCTCCATCCAGGTCAAGGCCATGTTTCTATCTTGGCCAACAAGGTCACCAGCCCTGAATGGGCTCGCCAGACAGTCCCACCAATCTGAGTGGCCACCAGTTAGCCCCTCTCAGCTGATCACCCCCAGCTCTTACCATATGGGTGTCTTGGGTCCCTGTGGCGAGGCTACCCAGCTGCCTTTCAGGTTAGCCAGCTCTTCCAACATCTGGCTACCCTTCTGCTAGTCTCTCAAGTCCCACTTCTGATTTGTGATGAAGCTTCAGCTCTGATCCCCACTCATCCAAGAGATTTGGGGTTTTCAGATTCTAGTAGCCAGTCACTACAGTGAAATAAACAAGAGTGGACAAAAGGGGGACACTGGAATTAAATGCCGCAATCTTTTCTTCCTGATCCTAATTTACCTTCAAATTAAGGTAATTGCTACTTGAGTCTAAGGGTCCTTTCTCAGCCCACAGCAGTGGTTTCAACTGGGGGTGGTTTTGCCTCCCAGAAGACACTTGGCAAAATTTAGAGACATTTTTGGTTGCTACAACGAAGGGGATGCTACTGGCATCTAGTGGGTAGAGGCCAGGGATGCTCCTAGACATCCTCCAGTGCCCAGGACAGTCCCCACAGCACAGAACTCCCTGGCCCCAGAAGGCAACTTGTGTAAAGGCAGAGAAACCGCCATCTAGACGAGCTATGCTGACCAATTCTTAAATTCTTCCCTCTGGCGGCTCCCACCCGGCCCTTCCTAGGCCCAACACTCTTTCCTGTTATGTCCCCCCTTTTTCTCTCCAGTGCTCCAAGTGTTTGAGAGTCTATCACCAAATTTATTTCTCCCCTTGAAGATTTTATCTGATCGAGTGATTTCATATCCTAATAAGGATAACTGTCACTTTGAATTTGGGGTCTTGTCTTGACTTTGGTCCCGTCCTCCTAAATAATAGGCTGAAAGAAATCTCCACCCAGACTGTACCTCCTTCTCCCCTCTGTCAGGTCCAAAACCAGACTGGCTAGGCACCATGCCAGCTTTTCTCCAGGTCCTGACTTCTCCATCCCAGGTGCCAGACCTGGGCTCCCCTGCCCCTTGCATGTTGCACCGGGGAGTTGCTGGAGGGTCCTCTGGGATCCCTCTGAGTCCCTTCCTCCAGTCTTCTTGCCTCCTTCACTGTGCCTGTTTCTCTCTCCCTTAAAGGTCATGACCGGCCAGGGCCTCCTTTGTTCTCTTCGGCAGGGCCATCCTCCACACTTCCCCAATCCCGCCCTAAAACAAGGCTCAAATCCTCACTTGGAGGATTAAAAAAAAAAAGTTCAATATCTGTTCCATTTCCTACCAAAGAAGCCTCCAAACTGCTTGCCCTGCTATTCCATGGCATCCTCAGAGAAACACTATCAGTATTCCCTGCCTCTCTCTCCCACTGTTCCCCCAGGCCCGGCCGGGTGACCTGTTCTCTTTATCTAGCCGTGTGCCACGTTTCTTACTATTGGATCTTTGTTCGTGGTAGGCCGAAGTCTCCCATCCCCCCACTTTTGCTCACAGCCTAGCCATCCATCCCTTCGTGGAGGCCCATCTGCAACTCCATTTTCTCCATCAAAGTCCCCCCCGCCCCCGCCCCGTTGAGGGGTCTTTTCTTTCATTTTTATGTTGCTTAGCCTCTAGGAAGGAAGATACTGTCGGCCTGATCCTCATCCCATCAGTGCGTGTGCTCTCCTGGCAAATAATCCAGGTGCTACAGGCTCCTGGGGATGCAGAACAGACACTCTGCACCCATTCCTGTTGAACGGTGCTGTAGGAAAGAGCCTCGGTGACGTGGGCTGCGCGCGAGGCCTGGCGAGTGTAAACCGTCCCTTTAGGGCCCCCATCGCGGCCTCCTTGAGGCTCCAAACCGCGACGCCTACTGACCTTCCACTTCGGCAGGGCTCAGCATCCCCACGACCTCAACTCCTTATCCATCTGGGGCTGTTCCTCTGCATCGGGGCAGTGAGCCCCCTCTCTCCTCAGGGTCTTGGCCCTCTACCTGCAGGCCCTTCGCCGCCTCCTCGCCTCGCCCTGGCAGCGGATCCCTCTTAGGGGTTTGCCCACCGCCATCAGCGAGAACGAGGGCTGCTCCCTGAGAGACCCCACCTCCCCTTTCAGCCTCGGTGACCTGGGGCATCAGGAAGTGACCCCACAGCGCCAGCCGGCCTCGTGGCAGCCCAGGCCTGGCCGCCATACGCCCGCCCACCAACCGCTCTTAACCACCCCAGCGGCACAACCTCTTAGGGCGTTCCAACGCGGCGCCCCCTATTGGACCTCCCACTCATATCCGGTTTCCGGTCTGACGCCCCCCGCTCATTCGCTAGGCAGCCTTGATTGGCGTGACCCCAGCCCAATGGCTGACCCAGCACTGGGGTCGGAGGGGAGTGAGTTGACTGTTGCGACCCAGTTGGCACATTCCGTGGATGCTCAAAAGGTTGAGCCGTTACGTGTGGGGGTAGTTGTCCAAAGTTTGGACCAAAGTTCAGTGTTGGTACTTGGAAGTGTGTTGACCCGAAGAGCTGAGATTATACGCCCTTGGGGTGGGGGTGGGGGGCTCCAAACGTTACCCGGGGTCCGACTTTGTCAGTTTTCCTCGGCACAGCTCATCCGCATGGGTGGTGGTTTACGGGGGGCAGTGATGCGCGGTGGCTCTGACCCCCTCGTTCAAAGAGGGATGTGTTAGGTTTAGCGAGGTGGCAGTGTGTGTGCGTACGTGGTTCGCCTGACTGTGGCTCGTAGATACAGCGATCCAGGCGATGCGACCTAAGCGATGCGCCCCGCTTGCCGCAGCCCACCTTGCACGTACCCCGCCATCCCTCCCCACGCCCTAAGGCCAAGTGATCACCTCCTTCTTGCCCAGCTACCTTCCATCTAAAAGTGGCTCATGGGTCCATGTCACCCACTGGCGAGACAGATATGCTTGAGTCCCGGGTCTTACATGAACCACACGCAGCAAATTTTTCCTGGGGCTCAAATCCCTCCGCAGACCCCCAAACCTTGATCTGTGTCCATGCACACGCCAAGCCCACCCAGGTGGTGTTGGCATTTATCCCTGCCGGCTCTGAGCCCACCACGCACTACAGCGACGGCGATGGGAGCTCAAGCCGGACGAGTGCCGGGTTTGTGGCCGGACTTAGTGCCGCCTCAGCGGGCTCAGGCATTCGAAAAGTAAAGCAGCTGTTCTGGGGGACCCATAGCGAGACGAGAAGAACTTGAAGGGGGCTGGAGAGGGGCTAGAGGAGCTGACTGATCAACCCCGCAGCCGGTGCCCGAAGCGGGGAACAAGCGCACAGCGGTCGCAGCTGCCCGCACGGCACGGTTTGTATCTTTGGGTTCGGTGCGCACGGGGTTTTTCAGTCTCCGAGACCACCTTAAACCGGCCATAAATCTCAACTGAAATTCCATTTAGCCCTTTCCCAGAACAACAGGACCTCTGGAACTCTGGGGCCTTCAGTCTGTGGGGTCCCTGTGTGCGTCCCGCAACCCCCAGTTCCGTGCCGCGGCAGCTACCGCTTGGGAGGGTCTTGGTAGTAGATACCCAAGACCCTCTTACTCCCTTGTATTTATCGTCGTCCCCATGAACGGGGAAGAACCCTGCCTGCGTCACCCTAGGCCACTGCAGAGACCCCAGAATGTGGTGGGGATGGGGGACATTGATGTGCTAATTTATAGGAGCCAGCCTCGGCAACCGGCAAACAAAAGCCGTAGAAGCGATGTAAAGTACCCCCAACACATTTTAAAAACAAATTGCATGCTCACACTCGTCAGCCCCTTTGCCCTCGCCACTTGTCTGCTCCGCCGGTGGGCTCACGACCACCTGTCGCATCCCCGCGCGCTCCTGCACCCCCTTTGCACGCGCCCGAAGCCTTGCGCTCCAGACTCGGGACTTAGGATCTGAGGATGCCCAGGGCTGGGGGCTGCGGCTCAGAGGTTCAGGGGTAGTTTGGGGTTACGAAACACTCCTGCAGTCCCCCCTCCCCCCGAGGAGAGTCTGTTGGGTCTGGGAGGGAGGGGTTCAGCTCCTGCGCTCCCGCAGCCCGGGGCCCACGTCTTGCGTCACGTGTCCTGCAACGCAGGAGAGCGCTCTCTCTGACCAGGGGAGAAGAGAGGAGAAACACTCCAAATCAGTCAGGGAGAGGACTGGAAGGAGCCAAAACGTCCCTGCGAGGCCTGCGCGCATCAGCCCCCTTACCCAAAGTCTGGGGCTCCCGGAGCCTGGCGCCGGCTCCCAGAGCCATCTCGACACTGAACCTGCGTCCTCTGGTGGCCGAAAAAGAGCACGACGAGCGATTTTCGGACCGAATCGGCGCGCTCCTCTGATCCAAGCAGGCGGGGCTGGCCTGGGACTGAGCAAAAGAGAAAGAAGGGGACAAGTAAGGCCAAAGGTGGTGGTGGTGGGGGGGGGCAGGAGCAGCCTGAGGGGAGAAAAAGTGATCAGAAAGGAGCCAAGACTCAACCAGCAAAAATAGACTTGTTTTTGCCATGGTCTGGGGTTCAAGGCCTTGAACCCCTGAACCCCTAGACCTCACTAGGGTTGGAAAGTGAGGTCGGAGAACTTTCCAGCTGGTACTTTGATTTAAATTTTTTGAAAATATTTTTTTCACCCTAGTTCGGTTGGGTGCTCCGTCTCACGGGGCCCCAAGTTTATTTTAAGAAGCCGCCACCGTGTTATGGGCGTGCGCAACTGCCTCGACGGCAATAATATGTCAGGACAACGCAATAACCCCCCTGAACTCGGGGAACAGCCCGAGCAACCACCTTTGGAGGCCCCAGGGGCAGCTGCCCCCGGTGCTGGGCCTGGCCCAGCCGAAGAGATGGAGACCCCACCGCCTCACAGCGAGCCCATCCCCATCGAGACTGAAGGCGAAGCCTGTGGACCCCCAGAGGTCTCCAGACCCAACTTCCAGGACCTCGGCCAGGCCATCAAGGAAGCTGGAGCCCATGGAGGGTACAGCCCACCTCCCGAGGAAGCCATGCCCTTCGAGGTCGAGCAGGCCAGCTTGGGAAGCTTCTGGCCTACCCTGGAGCATCCTGGAGACACCACTGGGACCAGTGCAGGCCTTGAGGCCTTCAGCCCACCGGTCATGGAGCCCGGAGCCTCCCCTGAGGCCGTTCCAAGCCTGGGAAGCTACAGCCCTCCACCAGAAGAAGCTATGCCTTTTGAGTTTGAGCAGCCAGACCAGGGAGAGAACCAACCTCCCTTGCAGGTCTCAGACCTTGCTCCAGGAGGCCCAGGTTCGGTGGTCTTCAGGGCTCCTCCCGAGGAGCCCCGAGCCATCAGACCTGAAAACGCAGGCATCAGAGGAGGATGCAGCCCTCCCCTCGAGGAGGATCTGCCATTCGAGTTTGATGGAGCAGCCTTGGGGAACGACAGCCCACCTCCTGGGCTCCCCCGAGCTATCCCACAGATCGACGGCGGTGGGGGCAGCCAGATCACGACAGTCGCGGTCTCGAGTGCGATCCTCCTCACTCCCGCCGCGAACGAGCCCCCCCTCTGGGTCCCCGGCATCATCGGCAGCCCATCTCGAGAGGCTGTCAGACCTCTTCCACACTTCGCGGGAGACAGCCCCCCGATGGAGGTCTCCAGACCCCCGCGCGAGGTTGGCAGCGCCCCCGTTGGGGTCGATGACGCTCCCGGCGACATGGACAGCCCCCCAGTCGCGCTTGATGATCTGCGCATCGAGGTCTCCGGAGCTCCCGTTGAGAGAGAGCAAGCAGAGGGAGAGAGACCCCCAGCCGAGGGAGAAGCAGCCGAGATGGAGGGAGGCTCAGCCACCACAGCCGCAGAGGGAGGCAAGGTCCCCGATCCCGGGGACGGAGCCCCTGCCGCCGCCACCGAGGCAGCACTGGCCGCTCCAGCCGCCGAGGCAGCCTCGGCTGCTCCAGAACCCCCTGCCGCCGGAGCAGCCCCTGCCGCTCCTGCTGCCCCAGCCGCTCCTGCCGCCCCTGCCGCCCCAGCCGCTCCTGCCGCTGGGGCAGCCCCGGCCGCTCTTGTCACCAGGGGAGCCCCTGTTGGCCGGGCGGCTCCTGTCCCCCGGGCAGCCACTGTCCCCCGGGCAGCCACTGTCCCCCGGGCAGCCTCCGTCCCCCGGGCAGCCTCCGTCCCCCGGGCCACTCCTATCACCTGGGCAAAGCCCACCTCGGGAGCGCGACCCGAGATCAGTTTCCTTAGACCCCCCAGCCCGGAGATCCAGGCTGCCGATCCGCCTGTTCCGCAGCCTCCGCGCGCATCTGCCTGGCGGGGCAGGTCAGAGCCCAGCTGCTGCTACCTCTACAACGATCAGATATCGGTCAGCAGCGACAGCGAAGACGAATCCGACGATGGGACCTTCGGATGCCGCCGCTGGTTTTCGTCCAAGCGAAACCGCCGCCACCGAAAGCCCCGGAGCAACTTGCTCCCCAACTTCCTCGTCAGGGCCTTCCGAGGCTGCGTCTTCGGATCCGAGAGCCCCCAGTTCAGAGGCTCCTTCAGCCCCAAGGTCAAGAAGGTTGCCTTGGCGGAGAAGCGCAGACAGGACCGCAAGGAAAACGCGGGGAAGCGTGGCCAGAAGTGGTCCGAGAAGAGACACAGCCAGTTCACCAAGCAACTCCAGAACAAGAAGATGGACAACTCGCATACGCAGCGCATGCTGTTTCTAGGTAATGCGGCGGACTTTGCCCGTGGGGAGCAGGGCCACCCTGGAACCCCGGGAGCGGGTGGCAGGGCTGCCCGATGGGCCTCCGGGCCTGGCGGCGGGAGGGGGGTGTCTGGGCCGAGGCGGGAAGAACCTGCCAGAAAGTTCCAGCATGGGGCCCTAACTTTGCCCTGGGAGCGGGAGGGATCTTGGGTGGGCTTGGGTGGGGGAGTGTGTGCCCTTTGGGAGATAAACATGGCGCAATACAACACTTGAGGGTCGTTTCCAGCTGGACAAACCAGTGCCAGCGATCGTAAGACCACGTCGGCGAGTCGTGGGGTGGGGGACGGCAAGAAAGGCGGGGGCTTCAGGTGAGCCAGGAACTGCGGGGCGGGGTGGTGGTGTCTGGGGGGTGGGGCGCTCAGGGGTCGCTCATGCTAGCTGGCTGGGGCCATCGGTGGGTTGGGGGTTGATGGAGAACGTGCGTCCCTGCCTCGCCCAGCTCAGCTTCCTGGTATCAGACAGCTTGTTGTGGGTGTGCATTGGTGTCCACATTGTGTCCGCCTGTGCATGGTATCCTCAAGTGTTCTCCAACCCCCATCCCTGGCACCCCCTAAATTACCCGCCGACTGTGTACTTGTACCGGGGAATGGGCTGTCTTGTGTTTTGCGCCATTGCGCGGGCAAAAACTTTCCGTGAACACACAACACTCCGGCGGTACCTGTGTGCTGGCGCTGGCGCTCTGCAGCGGGCGGCGCGAAACTGGCGGCGCGAAAAGCCTGAGAAAGTAGCGGGAGATGCCTGGGAGGATGTGGGGCCGCTGGCTGAGCTGGGGGCGGGGGCCGCCTCCGGGCGGCCTCCATAACCTATTTTCTGTCTGTCTTTCTCTCTTTTTTCCCCTTTGCGCTAAGCGTTTCCTCACTTCTTATTCGTTCGCCAAACCCTCCCGCCTTTACGGTTGAAAACCAGACACGCAGGTATCTGGGGCTGCGCGCAAAAATTTGGTATTCTGCACACATTCAGCTTACCTGGTGGGGGATGAAGGGAGGAGGGGCAAAAAAACCCTACAAACCACACCGGGACTGGTTCCAGGGGATGGGCGTGGCTATGTTTAAGAACTATGAAATCATTTTTTTTTAACCTAGGGAAGAGCCTGAGGTAAGCCAATCCTTTACCCGTTTACCAAATACAGTAGGAGGGGCTTGGTTCTAAGAGAGAGGTTATGCGTTGGGAGTTGAATGCCCATCTTGTGTTTGAAATGCAATTAAAATAAAACTTTTTAAAACATGCTTCCAGTGTATTTTAAGTGTGTGGATAAAATGTGAAAAAACTGTGAGACATGTAAATGTTTACATGTGAATTTTTTCAAGCAGCTTTAGCTGGGGGCAGAGAGGCTCAAAGGTAAGACCCTCTGCATATGGGCTTGGGATACAAAAACATTAAAAGATCTGTTAATAATTCCATTGGGAGGATACCGTTGACGGCCCTGGCCTCCGCCCTCCTCCTCCCCTCACCTTTCCAACAGCCTCCTCCTCCCCCCGAAACAAGACCCTCTGCTGCATCTCCCCAGTCCCTCCCTGGCCCCGCCCAGTCCCCCTCCCTCCTTCCGCCTCCCCTAGATTCTCCTTAGCTCAAATCTGGGTCTTGATTCCTGTGCCACAGTTAATCAGAGCAGCAATTAGCAAAGATCTGAATGTGTGGCTTAAGTGAAGATTTCAAAAGTGAAACTCCACAATCCTAATTTCTTTATTTTGCTTATTCTCTAAGCCCTCTCAAGGAATTTAAAGGTTACAATTTTTCAGGCTGTGCTACATTTGTTAAATATTTTGTAATGTGCCATATAACTGTGTGCTATTGTGATGTGTGCTTCTCACAAGTCACAGTTTTAAATGTGATGGTCATTTTATTCTTGCCCACCCAGGGAAATAAGGACAGCATCATTTCCCTCAAAAACATCCAGGAGGGAGGTAGTTTTACACTTCAGATGCCCTAACTGCACTAAAGGCCCAGAGCCTCAAACGACAGTGTGTTCTTCTCCTGCGGACAGCTGATTTTGCCACAACAGTTCCATGTCAACATTCCAAACATAGCACTGGGTAGCACACCTGTGATGGGGAGGGGCCATAACTAGGGGCAGACAGGAGAGCCAAGGCACAGTGTGCACTTGATGCCTAGTTGGCAGTGTCCCTCACATGCTGCAGCCTCAGTTGCCTCATTTGTAAAAATCTTTCAAGCAGATCTTCACTAAATTCTCCTTTGCTCCATTCCCGGAATCCCCTATTCTGGGGCTTTAGGGTGGGGAGCATCATCCACTTAAATCAAGACTGGAGGCTTCTGCCATAGGTTATACAAACATCTACCCTGCAGCAAACAGTTCATGTCTGAGGCTGAGCCTTAAAGAACATTAGAAGTTTCCCTTGCTTACTCTTATTTTGATGCAGGGGAGAAAATTTGCCTTATAAAGAAGATTAGCTGGGCTCACCTGCATCACCCTGGCCCTACACCCAGGTCGAGCACCTTTGCATGCAGTGTAGTCCAGTGAGCCTTGAGCCCTGTCTATCAGGAAAACCTGAATTCAGAAAGCCAGGTTGCCTGCCGTGTCCATGTGGCTTGTTGAGCCAGGCTGCAATCTGATAAGATTTTGTTTTGTTTTGTTTTTTTGCTGAAGTGACAAGAGAGGTACCCCACTGGATCTGAATGACTGATTGGGGACGGGGAGAGAAGGCAGGGTGAAGACCCATGTACATGTAGGACAAACGTTTTCACTAATATTTAAATCCTAACACATAAGACATCCGTACATGCCCACCCCGGAAAATGCAGACCAAATGACCATCTTTTTGATAATTTGTGACATACAGATTCAACTGCTGCTTTAACAATGTGTGTGCATTCTGTGTATATAGCTTCCCCATTTTTATTGCCCAAACAGCTTAAACACATTATAGAGAATCTTAAAAAGATAAATGGTTAGATAGTCGATAACATGACTGAAATTCTAGAATGGCTAAAAAAAAGTGAAGCCCATTTCTTACTCAACACTATCCAATGGTAGGTTTATTTCCACGTTTCTGTTGCCTTTCTGAGTAATTTCAGTGGCTTAAACATGTTTTTTTGGAAACCTAATTTGGGTGATTCTGTCATTTTCCTTTAAGAATTGAAGGGACTGCTAGGTTAGAATTTCTTAGTAGCTACTACATTTATTAAAATTGTGCAGGTAAATGCTATATATATAATAATGGCTATTCTGCCATGACACTTTATTTATACAGTGAGTCTCAATTGTATGATCATTTATGCCACCAAGCACAACAATGAGGGCTCCATCTCATCCTGCTAGAGTACCCCTTTCCTTTTTTTTTTTTCTTTTCCTTTTTCAGTTCAGCCCTTTTTTCCTTATTCAAAATGCCTCCACTGAGTCATTTGCTGCAGTGAGAAAGTCATGGCTTATCAGGCCAAAAATCTCTTCCTTGCCTTTTAAAATCCAATTTCCTACAGATTCTCCTTCAAATAAAACCATTTTTCTATATAGCTATGTTAATTTTTATCATTTGCCTACATTACAGATACCTTGGAAAACTGGTATTAAGCAAAAAAAAATAAGGTTTGTTACTTTTTTGTTTATTCCTCCCACCTCCTTACTTCCCCACCCCCAGCTTGAAAGGAACAGCTTCACTGCCTTCAAAGTTATTAGTAACCTGTAATAGTAATGATTACACATAATGATAGCACATTCTTACTGTATTTTTAAAATGCCTTTGCAACAGTCTTGGGCAATAAAAATGTGATGGGACCCCATTTCATAGGCAAATAAACCAAAAGCCTAGTGATTAAATGTCAGGTACTTTTGCTCAACTCTGCAAGATCAGTGAGGGAGTCTCAAGTTTCTAATTCACTGCTTGTCCCCAGAATGCGGTGATACGCTACAAGGCGTCGTTTTGTAAGTGTGCTGTGTGTTCCCTAATTCCCTTGTCGGATGACAGGTGTCCAGCAGTCTTCTGCTTCCTGAATTATAGCCAGAACCAGACAGATCCCTGCTTATAAATGTCCACTGTGTGTCCGTGAAACGTGAGCCTCCCCATTTCTGGAATACCTGTCACTGTTCTGGTGGTGTTTTGTTTCCACATTTGTTGTAACCCATCTGCCAACACCACTGCCTTAGTTTGTTTGTTGGACTTCTTTTTTTAAAAGCAGGTTTTCCTTAAAGTCTTTTAAAAATTCCCCAGAAGTATTCGTTAGCGAGGTCTAAAGTTTTTCTCTTTACTCAGGTTTCTATTAAAAAAATATATATATATATATATCATCATCATCATCATTTAAAAATAGTTGCTTTTATGCCTAGCCCCCTCCATTTTTAGTGTTCCAGTGTAATAGACTTGTTTAGAATCTCCTGGCCTGGATCTAATGACCCTATTAAAATAACTCTTGCTCAATATTCTTCATAGTGATTATTTTTTAAAAAGTATTCCTTCCTTTTAGTCAGGGTTAATTCCTTCTTAGTGAGAGTCAGTGCATAATCTTAGAAATCACCTTTGACTTTTATGGAGGAAGGTTGATATTAAGCAAAAAAGAAAAAAAAAATCTTTTTTAGAGAAGGTAACCTAACTGACTAGATTTGAAATTCTCCATATCAACCATGCATCTTTTTAGAGTCGATTTCCCCACCATATGAAACGTACCTCTCACCCCCAGCAGAACTGTGACCCTCCAAATCCCTCCCCATGAAGTGATTTTGGGAAGATGTGTAGATTGCAAAAGCAAACTGTCCTCTACACTTCTTGGGTTCTTTAACCTGTGCCAGAGGTGGAGTTCATCCCAGCTCACCTTGTGCCTCTTGGCCTTCCTAATGGAATGTGAAATTAACATGCCCATTGTCCATTTCAAAATCTAATTCCTCTGAAAGTGTAGGGATTTTCAAAATAGAAAGGGCAGGGCCAATTGATGTGACAGGGTCCCCACTAACAATGAAAAAAGTTAGTTGAGGAGGAAACTGCAAGCACTGGTCAGCCTAATTAACCCTGTCCAGCCCTGGTGGCCCCCCCAAGAAGAGGAACTCAGACTCTGGCCCTGTTAACACCAACCTCAACAGATTTCATTGAATGAGACTGAAAGAGTCTTTGTTCCATCAGATTCCTGTTCTGGCCCATGGTCACGCGGGGCATAAGATGGTGAAAGTCGGGCCGGGGTCTCTCTTTGGGATTCCTCTAAAGGGTCAACTAGTCCAAGTGGCCTTTATAGAACTGGGGAAGGCTAACGGGAAGCCCCAGATACAAACTGACCATTGGCGTAGGCCAAGGAGCCTGTGAAAAGGGAGGGGAGGGGTGTTTCCAGAAGAATCAGAGAAGGATGTGTCCTTTTCCTTCATTGTCTAAAATGGGCATCAGGTACTAAAAACTGAGAGGAGCCTTTAACTAAGTGCTTGGCACATATAAGTGTCCGATAAATGGCAGCCATTATTTTTAGGAGTCTACTTGTCTTCCTGGATTTTTCTCTCCTTGGTCCAAGTGAGGGTTTTTATTTGCTTGTTTGTTTCATATTTTCTTGGCTTGTGGGATCTTAGTTCCCCTACCGGGGATCGGATCCACACCCCCTGCATTGGCAATGCAGAGTCTTAACCACTGAGCCACCAGGGAAGTCACTGCTTATTTTCTTTGTTTACGGTATTCCCTGTGAGACTTAAAATTCTAAAAATCCTAGGCACCCATCCTGTCTTTCCCATCTCAACATTTCCGAATACACTCTTTATACAGGTTTTATAAACAAGAGTCAACCCAAGCAGTAGACCGACACATTTATGATGGTGTGGAGTCACTGTTAGGTGAGTGACAAGATGAGGTGGGAGCTTATTTTTCACCTGTCCTGAGAAAGTATTACCTACTCCCCTCTTGGATCCCCCGCTGCCGCCCCCCCACCTCCTCCTCTTTATTAGCCCTTATCTATAAATCATATCACTACTGTGGTTGAGCCCGGGGTCCTGAGCACTGATTGCTCTGTGCTTATTACACATGCAAAAAAAAAAAAAAAGATTGTCTCTAGTTTTCCTTCCGACAGCCAGATGGAGAAGGCGGCCAGCCACTGGGAATGGAAGATGAGAAGACCCTCCGAGAATGAGGTAGGGAACAACACGCAAAAATACCCACGTTTGACTTTTCCTGGTTGCTGATGACATGCTCAGCTGAGACCTGAGACGCTCTGGTCTCTGACAAACAGCAAACCCTTGAGAGGCGCAGCCCCCTCCAGTCAGAATTCCTGGAGTACTTTCACCCAGGCAGCAACTGGGGGCTGTAACAGAGAAGGACAGTAGGGGACTGATCCGTGACAGAGCAGTGAACGTAAGGGAGCATGCGCTGCCATCCTGCCTTAGAGGAAGAATGCACTGCAGGGTAATTTGTTAAACCTCAGGAGAATTCTCAAGCCTTTTGACTCGTGGAGTTCTGCCCACAGAACTTGAACATGAGATCTTACTGAACGTTTCTTAATGATTCAAATTGGGGCGAGGAGGGAGGTATAAAGGCATAAATTGTTATCGGATCCCAAATTTATTATGAGTCAGTCAATGTTTCTGAAGTTGTCACACACACTTGGTGTGTAGGACAGAGTGAGTACCTTAAACTTCCCTTAATGAGTTGATAATGGGAAGGGAACTCTCGTACTCACTTTTGAAGGCGTGCCACAGACAAGCTTTCCCAACCTCTATATCAGCACACAGCGCCAATTCTTCTAAGGGAAAAAGAACTTGATTTATCCAGCTTTCACCTCTTCCCTTTGATCAGAAGACCAGAGCACCTCACTTCTCTTTCCTCTCTGAGCAGTTTTGCCTTGCCTCAAACTGATTGCTAATTTGCAAATGACTGTGAAGATATATATATATATACATTTTTTTTTTTTACAGGGAACCTTCATTCAGGTAAGTTTATAGCTGTGGGATTTTTAAAAAGAAACAGTAATTCCTGTGATGAGGCACACAGACTAAAAGCACACACTGTAATGTAGTCCATGGCCAAGACAGGCTGCTTGCCAGGGCTCTGCTGAAGGATACAGAGCGAGGTCCTGCATCTCAGCAAGTCTCCATCCAGGCCCCACTGACCTGGGGGACCACAGGCCTGGGCCTCTGTTTCTTTAGCCATGCAAGTAGCTAACTGGTCCATCTGAAAAAGAAAACAAACCAACCTGTTGAAATAGGCCGTGTCACTTATGAGGTACACAGCCACTGAAATTGCTGGGGCACATGGACACTCTGTTTTAAGAAGATGCTGCTTGTTTATCTGCGGTTCCGTAAGGTACCTCCTAAGTCTTTTTGGCCTTTGTAGTTTCTGAAGTTATAGAAAGTGTCCATGTTAATTCTCAATCAGTGTTCTCTGGATAGGTCTGGGAGGCCCACAGTCTACTTCATTAACTTATTCATAAAATCATATATGTCATTCAGGGGTCCTTCCACCCACTGCCCACCCCCAAATATGAATTGTTTTTTTTACTGACTGACTCTAGAAGGGCCAAGAGATGGTGGGAGTGAGTTGGTATTTCAGGTGACCACTAGATGGTGAGGTGGTACAGGCAGAAGAAAGGTGTCGAATCTGTAGTGACAGCGAGAGGGGAAGAGGAGAACCAGCCAAGACAGAGGAGGGTCCCTATTCCCTGCAGCCCCACCCCAGGACAAAGCCCAGGTTCTGGTCAAAACCCCTTTGGTTGGTAAGGCCCTGGAGCTTTGGTCAAACCTAGTCTCTTATTCTTAAACTGTGACTTCTCCTTGCTGGCTCTCTGCTGGGATTTTAGCATTTTCAGGGGACTCTGTATAACAGAGGGGTCCTCCACAGGCAGACCACTGACATGTTGCCATGGAGACCAACCTGTGTAATGTAGAATGTGTGGGAGCATCTCTAACCTCTGCCTACTAGATGCCAGTAACACACATATACACACAATATACACATACACACAATACACACACACACATACACAAAAATACATACACATACACACACACAATACACATGCACACATACACACAGACACATAAACATACACACATACACACAAACATATACACATACACACAAACATACATGAATGTACACATATACAAACATGCACACAGACACATGCATACATATACATACAAACACAAATGTACACACATATACACACAATATACATGTACACAGATGCACACAAACACACACATATACATACATGCATACATATATATATACACTAACATATATACCTTCTCCAGGGGATCTTCCCAACCAAGGGATCGAACCCGGGTCTCCAGCATTGCAGGCAGACGCTTTAACCGCTGAGCTATCAGGGAAGCCCACGCATACATACATATACACACAAACATACACACATTTACAGACACACACACACACACACACACACACCCCACCCACCACCACCACATACACACAGTGTGACAATCAGAACTGCCTCCAATCATTGCCAAGTGTCCCCTGAAAGCAGGGGAGCAGAAACCACCCCCAGTTGAGAACCACTGCCTTCACATCAACATCAAATCCTAGGAAAGGCAGAGCTCATACAGATCATAACCTGACCACCTTAAAAAGAAAGCTGTTATCTTCAGAGAAAAAGTTGCTAACTTCAGTTACTAGTAACCACTCAGAAATGTTAATTCCAGTCTGGGTGATCCTACATTCTCCGGTAGAACTGATTTCCAAAAAATCTCTGAGAAGAAGGTGACCTCCGGAGGTTCACTAGATGACCCTAAATGGAAGAGAAAAGGAAATTATTCCAGGGAAGGAAATAATGAATCGGTCTAAGATTGCTGATTACGCAAGTCATTCTGTAGCTAATCAATAGTAGATCAGGGCATAAATAGATTTTAACCCTTCAGTGATCTCATCTACCACTTAGGGGTTCTTTAGGGGCTTCTGTCTGAAGCAGGCAGGGGATGGGATTCTCCCTATCTGATGTGCATAAATTGATTCACTCTGCATCAGACAGGAGTATGGTCAGGATAGTAAGGACTGGTACTCAGATGGCTGCTGGTCACATAACAGCTCTAGGTGGCTGGGGCCCCACCTGTGTGTGTCCCACAAAAAAAACACAAACAGAGCCTGTGATTGGTAATGTGTGCACTGCAGCCATAGGGTGTAAGCCCTGCTAGCTGGGTCACTGTAGTCCTAGCCCTATGGGAACCAGCCCACCGCATGGGGGTGACCCCTAACCGTTAGGACTTGAGATTTCAAGGCAGGAAGTTGTAGGGGTGGGTAGGGGGCAGTGGAAGGAATGCCTCTGAATGACTGTACTGATGAAGGTAAAATAAGATCTTTTAGAAATAAGACATACTTGTGCCAACAGAAGTGAGAACCCAAGGACGTTTCCTGTTCAAGAGTTGCACTTGGTTTTTGGTAAGATGGTAGATGCACCCACCCGTCCATACCCCCATTGCTAGGGCAGATTCTATAACCAATATCGTGGAATAATCATAACAGGACTAAGTGATTTTTAAAATTTTTTACAGATTATTTTTTTACTCAAGTATAGTTGAATAAGTCATTTTATTTTTAAATAGTGGTCTAGCAACCCCCAGCTTGCACCTAACCAGCCCCCCTCCCCGCCCAATTAACCCTTACAGAAGGAGACTTTTTGCTTCTTTATTATATTTTGAGCCTAAAACACTTACATGTTTGCCCCCTTCTGGTCTTCCAAAAGAGCTATTACAGATTCATTTGAGATTTATTATTTTTAAAGAATTTTTTTTTTCATTTTCTTTAGCAAACTTGGAATTTGGGGCCCTTAAGTTAATTGCAAAGTCTAGAAGGGAAAAAAAAAAAAAGAACCCTACTCTCCATTCTACACACCTATGAGAACTTAGATTTTTGCTTTTACTATTAAGATTACTTTAGGATAAAGGGTGAAAACTGGTTGGTAGTTTAATAAATTATCTACTGGACATTTTAAAAAAAAATAGGTTCCAAATTTAGTTAAGCAAAGTGCTCTCTAACTAAGATCTGCTTATTGCAGAATCCTCGAAATTACCCAAGGCATGTTTTTTTTCTGAATGTTGATTTTGACTTTTTGCCTGGGACCAAGTGCAACATCTTTCCAAGGAAATGCTTAGAAGGCTCCGGGCAGAACCCAAAACAAATGCCAGACGCTAGGGGAAAAATTTTAAAAGTTGGATTGTCATAAAACTAATAGCTGTTTATAATTCCACACTTAGGTGATTTCATTTCTTCCTTTTTAGCTGCTAAAAGGGAAGCATATTAAGATTATTTTGTTTTGCAAACAAATGGCTAGTTTTAAGATGGACACTTGACGGAGGGTTCTCTTTTCCAGTTGGAGGGTTTCCTGATTCCAGAGGGCTCTCGGGATCTTTATCATTGGGAGGTTTGGTCCGGGGTGGACTTGTTGTGTTCATCCTTTGCCATGCTCCCAAGTTACCCGGATTGTGGAGGGGGTGGGCAGAGAAGGTCTGGCTTCTCTGGAGGGTCCCAGGATCATGGAAAGGGTACACTGGGTGAACATTAGCAGGCTCTCATTTCCAGAACCTTGGTTGATTCCACTGCTCTATTCAAGGATTCCATGAATTTGCCAAGTGACAGCCAGGAAAGGCCAAAACTTGATTCTTAAAGTACCAACAAGCTTCCTCGTCCTGAAGATTCTGCCATGGTCAGGGGAAATACTTAAACTTGGTGGGCAGTCCTAGAGAGAGCCAGGAGGTGCATCTGTCAGTGTTCAACTTTATGTAGAAAGAGGTAATGACCCAAGGGACAAAGCCAAATCCCTTGCAGACGTCTTATCCTGAGATTTAAGTTGACAGGTGGCACAGGTCTCGCTTTTTATTCTTTCTGACCCTAAAACCTTGATTCCCCAGAGATAGGGTCTGACTTCCCATATTAAGGCAGGCTCCAAGCTGGGCGCTGACCTTTCATTCTGCCAGGAAGTAAGGGTCGGGGAAAGGCCACCAGGACTGCTTCATTGGAGAAGGGCGGGGAAGGGGGGAGCTGTCCTATTCTCCCCGGAGGTCTGCCCAGCTCAAACCTGGGGTCAGAAATCAGCCTCTTAAGAGATTCCCTCATTTTTTCTTTGCTTTCTCGTTTTCTCTTCCTCTCTTTTGAAATTAAAAAAAAAATTCTTATTTTAGGGAGGTTTCTGAGCAAGCAATACCTTTTTTTTTCTTTCTTTTTTTTAAGGGAAAGGGGCCAGAACACCAACTATTTAGGGCTGGGAAGTGGAGACAATAAAATAAAGCAAGGCTGTTCAGATCTGGCTGGCAGATGGCGCTCGGCTTTTACAATTGAGAGCCTGGCTTTCCAGAATTCATAGGGAGCTTGCGCCCAAGACAGAATTCCGCAGCCCCCTCCCCTAATCCTCTTTTCCAGGGTCACAGTCCCCGCCCCTCAAGGCCCAGGGATCATTTTCTTTTTTTTTTTAAGGTTTTCCAGTGGAACAATGGATCTCTAAGGACAGATATCCCTTTTAATTAGTGGTTCTGTTAGACCATGGCCCGTGCAAAAAAACACTATCACAGTGACCTCTAACCTCCCAGCCCTTTTGCATGCCCTGGGTCTTCCAGGAACCAGTTCTGAGACCTTGGGCAAATTGCTTATCTTATGGGTTCCAGTTTTTCTCATCTGAAAAAGGAGAGGACTGTCCTTTTCACTTTAAACTTCTTTAACTATCTTCTTAAAAGTTTTAATAGGACAGGTATGCCAAATAACCATCCTGCCCCACCACACTTACACACACACACACACACACACACACACACACACACACACACACGTCTTTCTCTCTTTTCTCTTAAAGCATCCTTTCCAAAATAGCAGCTTGTACAGGAAATATTAGGCCTGCCTTTTGCCCTTTGGTACCGAATTAATAATTTCTGGGTACCCGTCATTGGGAGAACTTCTGCAGGATGCACAAGAGGGTTGGATTCTTTCTCACCCCAATCCAGGGCTAGAAAAGAAATTCAGAGGTGGCAGAGGTCCTTTTGTCCATCAGAGAAACCCTGGGAGGTTCCTGGAGGAGTTAGCATTTGAGACAATATGGGAAGATGCTGGGAGATGAGGGAGTAGATTTTGGGATAGATACTCAGTGCTGTCTTATAGAGAAGATACTGGTTGAGGGTAAATCCTTACAGTTTTTTCCATTCACGAGAAAATGGTTGGGGTTTTTGAGGGTCTCTGAGATTTCAGGGCTAGTTTTTCTTTTCTCCCCTTTATGACCTTTCTCTGCCTCTCAGGGCTGCAAGCCTGTTGAGCTTTCAGGGGCATTCTTACTAAGAAGAGTTTTCCCCAGCTGAGGACCCCCACCCTCCATCTCAGGCCCAACCCTGGGCTTAAAGGAAGGTCACGTCCGTCATGATGAGGCCAAGTCCCGTGGAGAGACAGTGAGATCTGATGGTGTCCAGGGCCAACTTCCTTGGTTCCAACAGAATGGGCACCCCTTCCATTTCTCTTCTCCCCTCCCTGCAGCAGCTGTAAAATCATGAGGTCATCTATTTGAGAAGGGCCACGTGAACTTTCTCCCATGCCAGGACCTACCAAATCCTGTCACAGGAGTTCATTCCTGTTCAACAAAACCTACCCTCCACACACCATTCTTAAATACACCCTCTCCCCTTCCCCTTTATAGCTGAAAAAAAATAAATGAAACTGAATAAAATAGACTCTACGCCAACAAGTTTCTCTTAAACTCCCAATTTCCTGGGGCTCCTTTAAAGTTTTTTTTTTCCTGCCCCCACCTTCCAATCCATAGCCCTGAACTTTGGACAAGGCAGGTTAACAAGGCTCTCCCCTTCCCCCAGATGGGGGTTCCTCTGGATGTGGGGTCCCTTGGAAAGCAGGGCAGGTGGGCTCCCCTGTTAAAGACACCTTTTCCGGGCCAGTAGAATTCTCCCCCACCAGAGGTCAGCAGAGAGCTCAGAATGACTGGGATGCCCACAGGAAGTGGGATCACTTAGAATTTTCTAGATGAAATGTAGCAAGGCCTACGGAAAAAAGCCCCAGGTTTTAGGGGGTGGGTACCTCAGATTAGGGTCTCATCCTGTTCTGGGTCCCTGGGAGTTTAGTTTTAACACCAGTGCTGCCATTTTGTACTTTAGGGAGACAGGGAGCTTAGGTCCATTCATTTGGTGGGTTTCTCTACCAGTTTTCCCCCCCTGGACAGCACACACATCTTTACCTTCTGGGGGGCCATGTCCTCTTAGAACCCAGTCTCCCACATCGGGCCAAACTACCCACTTTCGCTGCCCACAGGACTGGGAATCCACACCCCACACTTTCTCTGACCCCTTTCCCTTTTTCTTCCAGAAGTTGTACTTATTGTTAAAATGACATTATAATATTACAGGAAATCCACCCCCCGCCCTGCCCTTATCCTGTCAGGGTTTTATATCTCCTTATCTCCTCCTGTTCTCTACCCAGACATATGGATGTTTCTAAAGAGGGTACTGATGGCGGTGCGCAAACAACTTCACCTTTAACTCACCCCCCCACCCAACACTCACTGACTTCCTGAGCGCATTTCCCACATTCTCCATTGTGTCTTTTCAGGGTTCTTTTACTTGCTCAGCGCTTTCCCCTGGGGTGGGACAAGGGGGGAAGGAATCTGAATTCCTTTCTTTTCTGAACTTTTGTGAACTCAGAAGTGGAAAAACCAGCTCCCCTCCAAGCCAGTTCTTTCTAGAGGAAAGAGAGAAAAAGAAGGTACAAAAGGAAAGAGAGAGAGCAACATAGAGATGAAATTAAAAGTTTGAAAGAGAAGGAAAGAGGGGAAAGAGAAAGAAAGAAAAAGTACTTTTGCGAAATGTAGCTCTCAACGGGAGCCATAGTCCCTGCCCTCTAGGAACTTAGAATCTGGGAGGAGGAGGAGGAGGAGGAGGAGAGGGGTCTGGTTACAAGGAATGGAAGCTGCACTAGGTCGAGGATGGAGCGCTGTCAGTCCAGGCTGAACGGCCAGCGCAGCTGAGGGGCCAGGCTGCCCTTGACTGAAGGCCTGGGGTGCAGGCCCAGGAATCCGAAGGGCGGGTGAGGAACGACACAACACATCGCTCCCTCCCCATCCCACCACCCTTCAGGACCCCCCCCAGTAGGACAGGGACGGGGGGCTGGTGCCGAATGCCAAGACCAATGCCCCTACCTCCCTTCCCCACCATCCCCTGAGCTGTGACCTCCACTCTTTCTACCACAGTTGGCCCTTTTTCACTTGCTAGAACATTCTCCTGACCCTAAAATGATTCCTCTATTTTTTTCCCCTTAATTAGTAATAAGCCCCCTTCTGGCACAGCCTGATTTTCTGAGTGTTTTCACAAGCCTTACCCAACTGAGTGGTTTGATTTTTAAGAAATCTGGCACCCGTTGGACCTTTTTGACCTTAAAAAAAAAAAAAAGCCAATCTTTATGAGTTCTTTGATTTGATAACTACTCAAAACAAAGCAAAGTAAATTTTCAAGTTGAAAGTGAACACCCTGTATATTACGTATACCTCTCAGACGTTGAGGAAATCCTCAGAAGTTTATAGGTTAGTGTCCTCCAGAACTTGGCTCCTGCCAGACCCAGTATAGGCATTGTGTGCTTTTTTTTTCCTTCCTTCCTCCCTTCCTTCCTTTCTTCCTTCCCCACACTTTTGAAAAACAAGTTTTATTCTCCTGGGTATGTTCATTAGAGAGAGGAGACAATTCTGTTCTGTGAGGAAGGCGGAGGGGGCTTCTGCAAGAGGAGACAAGATTGATTGCTTTGAGCTGGGGGGGCCCTCAAGCATATCACACCCAGATGCAAATCTCTCAGGCTATTAAAAAAAAAAACAAAACACAAAGGCTGATTTTAGCTTCCTGGCATTACTGGGGAAAATATTCCGTCAGCTGCCTCTGTGTCCTGTGCTTGATTCATTAGCTCAAGCAAAAAAAATAAAATTAAATTAAAATCTTATCCTAATTTGTTGTAGTAGGACCCCAGTCTCCCCAGTTTCGGCCTAAAGCAAAAATCAACAACCAAAAAACATAGTCCACAGAGGCAGAAGACTTTTGCTAGGTTGAACAGGATTCATTTGTTCTCAAGGTTTTAACTTCCCTCCACCAGGAAAAGTTCACCCTTTTCCCAAGCCCCCAAGTTAGAAACGTGTTACTAATTGATTGGAGCTAAATTTGCATTGCTTTGAAACCCAGCAGAATGGCCGATTAAGGGGCGAGAGGGGGGGGGAAATGTAATTGCTAGCCTAATAGCCCAGAAAGCGGCCTCACCACCAATATGCTTATCGAATGGGCCTTCTGTGACCTTTAAGAATCTTTGGCGGGGGGGAGTGGTGGTGTGGGAGAGAAAAGAATCCTTAGGGGTAAAGGGTCATCATGGCTGTTCTTCAAAAAAAAAAAAAAAAGAAAAGAAAAGCTTGTTGGGAAATGTTTAATGGGAATTTAGCATAAAATGACACACCTAATTGAAGGAAATCATGGTTCCAAGTGAAAACAGTTGTCACGAATTAATTTTTGACTATTGGCAGATCTGAGGTTTACCTCATATGTAGACTGTGTCCAACTTGGCAAAGAGCATGGAATACTGCCCAGTTCTCAGTGCAAATGCTCCCATTTTCTCTCACTGATAAGTCACTGCCTAATTGGGGGGTTAAATGAGATGTCGAAATGGCTGTGTTTCCTTTTTGCCTTTCTAGTAGCATCTCTTAAGTTGCAGTAGCCAAGCATGTGTCTGCCAGGCCTCTCAGAAGCATGAAATCTTTGCTGGGTCGGTGAGTTTGCCTTCATTTGGGCATTTTTGTTTATTCATTCATTCACTCAATATACACTAATAATGTGCCCTTCCCCATGGGGAAGACAAAGGTATAAGGCATTGCTGCTCTCTTTGGTCTTAACAATCAAAACAATCCCAGGAAGCTAACCATGCACCATTGCTGCTGGGTGATTAAATAGGAAATAGACATGGCAGGTAAGAAAAGATAGAAAGGTTGTCAAAAAACACAGATGTTGGTGGCCTTCCAACCCTTCCTCAATCTAGTTGAGCAAAGCAAATCAATGGTCACATAAAATATGTTGAGTCCTGATAATGAGACTGTAGAAAACCCAGAAGGATCAAAACAGATGTCCATGTGTAGATTCGACAGGCACACGGTTCAGATTTCCACATCAGTCCAGGACTGAACAGTTGTAGGTAAACAGCAGGGGTGGGACCTTCTCGAGGCCCAGTGTGGGTCTCAGAGAAGCTACCGAACCAGGTCTTTCTTTAGGAGGTGTTGCTGAGGGTTTGCTGGGCGAACTGAGGGGTGGACTTGCTTTCAGAAGGGACTCCAGAGGCCTGACCCTGGGATAGTGAAGCTCCTTCTTCATCCATCTCCTTTAGCCAGCTCCTTCTCTCTTCTCTGATTTGTCTGGAGCCTGAGCCTTTCAGGATCTTCTGGGACTGAAAATCCTCTTAAGGGAAAGCCTTAAATTCTTCCACCTAAGCTTAGAATCTTCTGTTTATGTCTAGGATTTGTATTCTGAGGGGTGGGGTGAAAAAGCATTCACAGTTTGCATCCAGAGGTCCTGAGGTACTGTGAAGTGTTTTCATCTTAGCTTGGGTCCTCCATCTTAGCTTCTGGGATCCCCTCCATTTTGGTTTTAGTCAGTCCTCCATTTTAGGTCCTCAGCTGCCCTCCATTTTTGCTCCAGTCCACCATCTTAGGTCCTGGCCTGCCCTCCATCCTAGCTTCTGTCTTCCATCTTAGCTTCTGGGCTCTGGGACTCTTTTTCCTATTTTCCTAATGGAAATAGAGATACTCATTATTCAGGTTAGTATAATTAACCCCCAGTCTTTGCGGAAAGAAAAGTGCAGAGTTAATTGCAGAATTTAATTTCCAGCTTTTCTCTCACAAATACTTTTCAGTCATCTCTTCAGAGCCTTGGAAGAGTTGTTTTATCTATAGGGCTCTTGTAATACTCAGCATAGGATATGCGGTTTTTATAAAAATACGTGTGTGTGTATACAGATAGGTAAATAGAGAATTCTTATTTTAGATATAAGAGGAGGGAAGTGCTTTTGTGAAGGCGATTGAACTGAAGGAACTCCCCAGACAACAGGGACTGATTTCAGGAGTCAAATTCAGATTTACAGAATTAATAAGTTTGGGCTTCTCCTTGTTTGTGACATTTTCATACTTTTCACCTGAGAGGCACACTTCGAAATCAATGTGAATGAAAACCCATTTTCAGGGCATAATGTGAAGCTTGTTTACCAGCTCAGGGGGAAAAAAAAAAATCAGTTTGCCAAGTCACTTTGAAAACGTCCTTTATTACAAGTGGCTGCCTCTGTAAATGAATTAGTTATGTGCAATTACTTCCCCACCGCGGCCTGATGCTCTCTTGAATCCGGACCACTCTGCTAGGATACCTTGAAAACGTTGTCCATCCTGAGAGAACTGATTGTTAAGAGATGGGGCCACCAGGGCGCCAAGAACTGCAGTGAGCAAATGGTCCCACTGCTGGGACTCGGGGGCCCCCGGCTGCAGAGTCCCTTTCAAGGACATCTGGACAGCTGAGGCTGAGAAGACTGGATTTTGCTTCCTTCCTGCTCAGGGATGAGCCTGTAGCAAATTGGAGAAGGGGGCTTCTGGCCCCAGGCCTCCTCACCTCCCTGCAGGTGGTTGTGTTCTGTTCAGTTAATCCCATTAGCTAGCAAAGGCTTATGGGGCTACCCTTAAGGGACATTTGCATTTTAATAAAGAGCTCTCTGAGGCCAGAGACCTGAAAGAGTCACGTTTTTAATAGTGAAATAGAATTCTAACGAGAGGCTGGGGAGGGAACATTTGGGCAGTTGACACCCGAATGCTTCCCCCACCCCCAGCTCTGTGCACCCCCAAGCAGTGAATTCAGCAAATTGGCTCCCTGCCCCCACCGCCCCGTGACCCCAGGGCTTGCTCCCCGCACCGCCCCCCCCCACCCCTCCACCAGCTCTCCAGGTACAGCTCAGCGGATGTAGGAGGGGGCCTCATCCAAGTGGCAGAGTCAGGTCCACATCGAAGCTTCAGGTGCCTGACTCATTCCGGCTCAGGCCGGTAATAACAAGCCCCATGTTTTTCTCCAGCGTCCACTTCTCTGACACACAGAATAGTCAGGAAGTAAAAGATTCGAGTACTATACAGCTGCTTTGCTTTCTCTAAAAAGAAAAAAGAAAAGTCGGGGGTGGGGAGGGAGAAAGGAGCAAGGAGGCAGGAGACTAGGCCGGCAAATAATGATGCCGCAAAAACAAGCTTATTGCTGGTGTGTTACATAAACAGCCCCACCATCCTTTGCTGCAGCCCAGGGAAGAAGCTGTGCTGTAGTGACACTTGGGCTAGTTTCACACCTGAGCTTGGAGTTACTCAGAGGTGCATTAACAACTAATGATTCAATCGAGGGAGGCCTGGATTGCCATTTTGACTTGCCACATATTAGCATACCCTTCTAGAAACCCGGAACCTTCCAGTTAAGCTCCCCAGTGAAACTCAGAAGGGGCCTTTCCAAGATGCCTGATATTTAGGAAAAGGAAATTAAGCTAATTGTGAAAGCGCCTGACATGTTTCCTTAATATCTAGGTAGTTGAAGGCTAGGATTGAATATTATGAATTCCTCACATGATAAGTGTTTGAATATATGTCATGGCTTCCACACATGGTTTTCCAAAGGTGCAGCTCAGAACTACTCAGGGCCCTGGCTTACTCTGCCTTCTTTTTTTTCTTTTCTTTTTAATCTCCTTTCTTTCCTTTTTCTGCCCCCCCCCCCCAAATGTTACTGCATTGCTCACCTGAAATGTCCTTTTCAGAAAGTTCTCTGATAGCTCACAGGCTGGTGACGTCTTCACAAAATGAGAGGAGCTGAGATTGCCAGAGAGGGCCCTGGGCACTGCAGTGGCTGTGACAGGCAGGAGTGTCACCCGGCGGAGCTCTGTAGCCCTCGGCAGGCAGGAGGAGGGGGGCGCATTTCATTATGCGTGGAAGTTATAGCTTTATTTCAAACACAAACATGCAGGCCAGCAAGGATATTAAATACGCAGTCACGCTTTCCCTCTGGGCGAGGAAGGCGCTCGGATTTTGTCTTCGTTCCAAGCAGCTTCCTTCTGCCCCTTAGATAAGTCAACAGGGAGAATCGACCTCCAAGTGTGGCTACATTGCGACCCCCTGACAACGCCTGGGAGGGAGGGAGCCGGCATGATGGAGCTGAGGGCACCCTTGCTGACGGGGAAGACGGCCTCACAGCACCTTGGCTGCTGCCGCAGAGAGGCCGGCTCCAAAAACATCGATTTTTCTCCCCACTCTCCCAAGGTTAGGATTCTGCTTAGAACTCTCCGCTTCCTGCTAAAATTTCCATCACCAAAGGGCCTGATTTCAGGCAGAGAAAGGACCACTTTAGCAAATGAGAGGAGAGGAAAGCTGAGGGTCATTTCAACTGCGGCAAAAATCAGCCATGCCATTTTCCCTGACAGCACTTTAATTATGATGAAAGAACAAGATGGGTTTTGGTTGTTTTTTTTTTTTAAACCAAGGAGGCTTGTGCTGGGGGGAAGGGAGGGGGCTCTGAAGAGATATGAGGGGAGTGCCAAGCGGGCTGTCACTGCACAGTGATGGATACGCTGAAGGAGGGAGGGAAGCCCCCTGCCCGTGGTCCCGGGTCCCTGCCCCAGTTGTGCTGGTCAGGCCGGCTGTTTGTAGCCAGGGCTGAGCCTGGCCTGGGAAGAGCCCACAGGACAGGCCTTAGCCAGTGCCTCCTGAATGCTGGCTTCTCCTTTCCCCTCTGTCGAGTGAACTGTGACTTTAACCTCGAGCTGGGGGAGTCTCGCTAGTGTTCTGCTCCACTGGCTTTTAAAGCAGCTGAGGGGTTTTCAGTGGTCACATATCTCATTGTTGAAAATGGTGGTTTGTTTTTTTTTTTTCTTTTTAAAGTCAGGTTCTAGGGCCTGGGAGCTGCAGAGGAGGCCAGAGAGAACCCTGCAGGTCTGAGGGCTGAGGCCCGAGCTGTAGCAATGGGAAAAGAGGTGGAAAGCAGATGTTAATCAGTTTCTTTCAGCTCTGGCAAGAATCAGGGAAAAGGCCCATTTCCCCTTCCACCCACCCTGCCTTGACCTTCGACCTTGAGCTCTCAGGAACTCCTCCCCCACCCACCCCCCCAGCCCCTGAAGGTGGCCCTGGGATTCAGACTGGCAGTATTTAGAGAAAAAGAAAAGTGAATTCCAGACTCACTCTCAGCTGAAAAGAGCCTTAGCTCCTGGGCTTGGGAATGTGAGGAAGAGAGCAACATGGATCCATGGGGATCCTGCCCATGGGGCCCAGGAATGGAGGGAGGTAGTGGGGCATTATTTCAGCCCCCTCCTCCATTTTAGAACCTTTTCATGTCCTGCAGACACCAGGTACTGGCTGCTGGAGAGCCTCTAGGACAGAACTACACAAAGCAGGAGACGTGCTGTGACCCTGACTTTGTGCCTCTGAATTACCCAGTGTCTGTTACACATGCAGGCAGAGCACCCCGGAGGCTGCGGTAAACACTCAGGGCCGTAGTTCCCCCAGCCCTCGGGGGTGGGGTGCTCTACGCCAGCAGGTTCTTCCAAACAGTCCATGACTTTTCCAGGGTCCCTTCTGCCCCTCTGTGAACCGTCAGGCTGATACAGACCCTTCCGGTTGTGATGACAATTACCAGGCAGAGGGTAGTGAGACAGCAGGGACCTAGGGCTCTATGGCAGGAGAATAATGGGCGTTTCCCAGTGAAGCCACTTTATTTCTTGCACTTCGCCGAGAGAATTCACAAGCCAAGTGCAACACCCGCAGGATCTCACGGGAGGTGGCAGTGGTCTCAGGGTGCAGAGACGCCTCCTTTTTCTAGAACAACTGCAGTGTCCCCATCTGAGCCCCGCCAAAAGGCAGATTCTTTATCTAGATGCTCGGCGACTCTGCCTGCTGCAGAGATGGAGGAACTGTGATCCTGCTGATTTCAATGGACCGGTTGAGAAAACACGAGAGAAAAACAAATCTTTTTCTCAGTTTTCTCTTTTCTGCTTGGGAAACAATATTAGGGGCTGGCAGTTGGGTCTGCATGGAGAAAGATACAGGGGCAGCATCCTGACCTTCCGCTGTGTTGGGGGTCTGTAGGTATTTTAGAGGGATTTTAGTTGGGAGGGGGAAAAAAACATACAAATAAGATACAGAGTCTATGGGGTCAAAGCAGGCCACATTAGGAGATTGTACCTTTTCAGTGTCTGAATAAGAATCGTCTGAGAGGATTTTGGGTCTCTCTTAGAAATAAATAGGCACTTTGGAAAAGGAAAATATCCTGTTCTTTAAGAAACGGGGGTGATCGGTTAATGCCAGGTGGCCGTGATCTTAATCCTGTCTGAAGAATTGGTCTCATTTTTCATGTCAAAATTAATATTGGTTGAGATTAGATGGCTTCTTAATTTAGACCATTTGCATTTTACAGAGTGCTTAAAAGTGGTGGTGGTGGTGGGAGGTGGGCGTCAAGCCATTTTATGACGGCACCAGAGCCAAATAAATAGGACCATATAAAAAGGTTATATTGATAACCTTTTACAACATCCATTCTTTTTGCCCTGTCTTCGCTCTGGCAAACTTTGAGTCATTAGCACAACCTGAAAACTCGGATTTTCCTTGCTCGAAAAATGTAACGCTTCCTACTATAGTATGTTTTTTCTTGTCGCCCACAAACTTCCTCTTCTGGTGACCCTTCTGACTTTTTGTGTTCTTGACACTGAAGCATCCAATCAATTTGGTCAAAAGTCCAGTTGTGAAAAAGCATCTGGATGTTTTGTCCCCAGACAGCCAGTTTGTGGAATATTTGAGGATCAGCTCATCTGACCCCTCCCCTGACATTCCTCCCCCGCTCCCGCCCCACAAGTAGACTTATTTTTAGGGATCAGAGGAGACAGACCTAGAAAGCCAGCCTGCTCTTTGAGGAATGAGGAACTAGAAGGGGCATGAATAAGACGTGAGACCCTCGTGCTTTCTCTGCAGTGGCCACCTGGAGTCTGCTGCAGAGGGGCAGAGGGTCACCAGTCTTCACAGGCAGGCACACAGAGGGCAGTCTTTGTGATTAGGCTCTTGGCAGCACCATTGTCAGGGTCAAGATTTATCTGGTGCCTGTGGCCACCTTAGCATGAAAAGGAGGCTGAAGCTACCTGCCCTCATTTTGTCTTAGATTACCACCAGCTCAGGGCAGCTAGTGAAAAATACGGACGAGGAGTATTGCTTTCATAGGAAAAAAAAAATTGGTCATGATTCAGTTTCTTGAAAAAGTGCCCCCCCCCGATCCTTTATTCTCAGTCACCAAAACTAGGACTTGATCGTCAATCTCTTCTCTTTCTTTCTCATTTGGCTAGCTGATTCAGACTCTCTGGGCTTCAGTTTCTTTCAATAGCCAGGCAGGTGGGGTAGGAAGGGGATGCTAGCGGGGGCAGAGGAAGGGGGAAGGGCTCCTTGGCACCCCTCCCTCCTGGACTTCAGTCTCAGGCAGAGTAGTTCTATTTGCAGACAGCTCAGCCAAAGCAGAGCATTGCTATCACCCCCAGATGCTGTTTCCAATCGATCTTACTCATTTTCCCTCTGGGGTGCAGGCAGGGCAGAACCCAAATCTGCTCAGACTTCCCAAGCCACCCAGCCTTGATCTTTTATTTTTATTTTATAGTCACAGAACCTTGAAGATACTTTTTTAGCAGTTTAACCACATACCGAGAATTCCAGGGGGAAAAGGTCAAGAATTGATAATTTTCATTTATTAAGAGTTCATTAAGCAGACCTCTGAATTCTAATAATGACAAATCAATGTCACATTGCTAAGAGGAAAAAAGTGACAGCTGGGTGGTTTCACAGAACTCAGGTGTTGGGAGGAAGGTACAGCAAGGGCTCACCTATAGAGTGATTTTGTTTGTTTCCCTGGGGTTTTCATGTTGCTAGTACCTTTTTTGGTGTTTGTAGTTTTACTGAAAACGCATATAGTTTTCTCTCACTATCTCTTCTACTTTGGCATCCATTTTAGAAATTAAATTTTTGTTGTAGAGTTCTAAACTTTAGCTTTCTTCTTCTTTTTTACAAAGTTCCCTTCTCTGCCTTCTGCACCCTCAGTAAATCTAGAGGATATATAGTTATGCCAAGGTGAGGAATACACATCTATTTAGCACATTTAAGAATGTGCAAGGCAAATGAAATATAAAGTTATCTTATATCTGAGATGAAAACATTAAGTGTCCTTGGGGATCACCCTAGTTAGTTCACAATTTGGGTTTTTTTTTTCCCCTGTTGCATTCAACTAACTTGTGGCAGATCACTGAAATGTATTTAAGCTGATTACTGATTTTTTCTCAAAACTATTTAAGAAATTCACTTTGAAGGCTGAGAAAGACTTTCAGTTCCCCTGCTCTGGAGCGCCCCCCTGAGGTCTGGGTTAATAATAACACCATGATAGGAATTTGCAGCTAACTAGTCGGTCTTTGTGCCCAGTCTTGAGTAAACTCAGAGAGTTGGTGATGGACAGGGAGACCTGGCGTGCTGCAGTCCATGGGGTCGCACACCACTGAGCGACTGAACTGAACTTGAGTTAGGTCTTTCTAGACTTTAGGATGCTTTGAATGGTTATGAGTAAACAGTATCCATTTAGCTTGAAGATTAGATGTCTCTGCATCCCAACTAAGTTTTATATCAGCTTCCTCTGAAAGATTCTTTCACGAGCTTTTTGAAGCAGCTCCCAGGGAATCCAATTATGAAAGCATCCTGTACTCAGAAGGTAGAGGTTCACCTTTTCAGAATAAGGGAGCAGCAGCTGCAACCATCATCTTCATGAGAAGCATCCTTATTGGAACCAGGCCCCAAAATGGGACATTTGTCAACTTCTGGAGGTGGTTCTCTGTTCATCAGCCACCTGGCACCATCTTGCCAAAAGATAGGGACCCCATGCCTTTGTGGCTGGTGGCATAGACGAAAGAAAGCTTCATCTGGGCTCCTTCTTGACTACCCAGCCTTCTTCTTGCCCTCTCCAAACCACTAGGACACCCTATAGGCATTTTGCTCAGGCCAGACTTTTGACAATGCAGAGTTGCTCACTTCACACCAGAGCTCCCAAGGTTTGGTCTGGAGCCTTCACTGGCTTTCCTCAAAAATCAGCTGCCTTCATGAGTGACTGCTGATGTCTAACCCCTGGTCAGATGAAGGGACCTAGTGAAACCTTTGCCCTGCCACCCCACTCTCAAGGTGTTCATGTCTTCTATCGATGAAGGGCTAGTTTTCATTTCTTGGTGTTAGGTCACTGCAACCCTGGGATAAAAATAGGTATAGTTAGTATGTTACAGATTAGACTCCGAATTTCCAGCTTTGTGCCACTTCCTCTAGTAATACCAATTTTGGTGACACATTTCCTAGAATCCCAGGCTGGCTTCATTTGCTAAAATCCTCCAAGGACAGATCTGTTTGCTTTAAAACCTAGAAGGATTTCAAATCAGACTTCTCAGCTCCCACTTCCTCTTCCCCGTCTTCTGTCTTGATTTTCTCGTTTTCTATTCAGGGAGCAGGGGCCCCATCCACCCCCTCCCCACCCAAGGCTGGCGTTCTTGTTGACGGCTGAGCACACGTGGTCTTCGATGTGCAAAAGGCCCTTTCCTGGCTGGCTCCAGAGTTGCCACCAACGAGTTGAGGGGGAAAACTTGAGTTAGGCCTCACAATTTCAGCCAAGCTGGGCATACATCGAGTACACCTGTCACTTGAACCAGTGTCCAAAATGCAGCCCTAAGGGTCACAGCTGTGGCATTATTTCAGCATGAGCAATTCAGTATTTAATGTTCCTTGGAAAAATAAATCATTCCAAGTGGCTACTGTTCACCTATTAACCCTTAGAGGATTTCATAGAAGGAGCACGGGGATGCCATCCATAATCTTCTTGGCCAGCAACATGCACTTCCCAGTTCTGTCTTTTAAAAGACCATTCCTTATATAATAGAGAACAGGGAGTTGCAAAAACAGCATCCTCTTGCTTTGTGGCAGGCGCAGCCTTCCGGGGTGAGAAGTTAGACTTTCTTTTTCTCTCATTTATATTTTTACCTGCGTGGTACATAGCTTTCTACACAGTGGCATTCCATTTCTTTCCTCTTTTCATGGTAGCTTATATTAGCCTGCTATCACTGGCAAGTCTTATTTTACAATTAAGCGCTGTGTGTGTGGGGGGGGTGGGGTGGGGGGCAGTTCATCATTAATCAGATCTTGGGATTTCATGTGAACGGCCCCCCAGAGCGACCCACATTTTAAATGTATCCTCTTTTCTGTCACCTGGGTCTTCATAAATGAATTGTCCGTCTGCAGTTAATCCAAACAGTGCAAATCATTCTGAAGGCTGAGTGGTCCCCCTTCTGAAAGAAATTGGCTATATTTAGTTTTTTAAGCAAGCCTGCTTTGTGTTCTTTGTAAAGTCAGCGACATTCTTTCAATTTTTTCGGTGTAATTAGCACAAAAGGAGCCGTAATCTGAGAAGGTAGTAGAGACTTCAGCGACCAAGAAACAGGAATGTTCGAGAAAGCGGGCAGAGGCCGCCTTCCCAGTTCTGGGCGGCAGGCAGAGGCCCTGGGACGTGGCTGTGGGCACAGCTGAGGTCTGTAGCTCGTGAAAACATCTCCTTTCCATCTGATTCCAGCCTGATTGCAAATGCCCGTTGTTTCAGCTGGCTAGTTCTCTCTTCCTCATAACTTCCAGAGGTCGGCAAAGACCTGAGGAGCTGCTGTAGCATCTGGGCTTTGCTGAGTTGAGTAGCTCCTGGCTCATCAGGCAGAGGGCTGTGCACACCGCCCAGTCCTCCATGGACCGCCGGCAGAGGCGAGGGCACTCTCTGGGCAAATACTGAGTTGTGACCAAACAGAGGCTAAACAGAGATGGATGGGGGAGGGGCAAAGCTGGGGCTTCTCTGGGAACCAAGCATTTGTGCCCCTCAAAATAAAAACCCAGGGAAGGAGGCGGAGCTAAACTATAATTACACATTTTTCTATTTCATTTTCAACATGTGTGGGCAAACACAGAAAGATGAAAATATATCCACAGTTTTAGATAAATGTGTGACTAATTATGTCCCATTAATTGCTTAATTCTGGGTTTACCAACAACAGATGGAAGTGGGTTTGGTGGTGGGGGGCGTCGAAGGCAAGTAACACCCACAGCCCCATCAGAATCTTACTTGTCCCAAACTGAGGCTAGTAACTAATTGCAAGCCTGTTTGAAAACAGTCATCTACACTTGGTTGGTAGGTAAATACAGTAAAAACACCAAGATGGTAAAAGTTGTATTTAGCAGTTATTTCCTTTATACACAAAACAGCACTTAATTAAAGGAAATTTATTACCTGATTCATCCAGAATATTTAACGCTCTAAACACTTAATTATATGGGGCTAAACTTGAAGAATTGAATACAATGGGAAAAAAAAATCCCAAAATCTTTAAAATCAGAACAATTAAAGGATTTCTTTTTAGAAAGTTATCTTATTAGGACTTTAGGGCTCTCTTGATTGCACCAACTTGCTTTTTGTTTTTTCCTGTTGGTACTTGTTTAATAAGATGTTGAATCAAAATGCCATTTAACTAAGACATCTTGTGAACAAAGACACAAGTGAGCTGACCCGGTACCTATTGTTAACTAGTCCTCCCTGCATTATTTTCCATCCTGGATGAATTTCTATCCTAAAGGCCAAATTAAAAGTTTGAAGCAACAGGCTTTCCCATTACCTAACAAAAGTTAATTTGGTTTAGGAAAATTAACTCTTCTGCTATAGAGTGGTAACAGTTTTACATACCTCACCCCTCAATTAGGACCTCCAGTAAGAGAGTCCGTTGATCTGTGGTTGATGTCAGTAAGCCCCTCATCCAAATTATGTACCTTGAATCTTTGCAGGGCTATCATGTGTATCATTATTAAGGTTTCAGTTTTTAAAAGGAACAGTGTAGACTCTACTTTATTGTGTCCCTCTTTCAAAGTGTTTGGTGACTTTGTTAAAAGTCCAGTCCTGGGAATGTCATGAGAAAGGCACTAAGGGTCTTGGGAACTGGGCATCATAGAGACCAGGACATTCCTCTCTTTGATGGTGTCCATCCATCAGAGTCAGGAAAGATCCATCAAGACACTAAAGACCCAATTTCCCTCATTTTGTGAACCGTGCTTTTAAAATGTTTGATCCGTATCCCAAAGCCACTGGCTCAAAAAATTGGGTCCAAACACATTGGCCAATGTGCCTCCATATTTTGTTTTGATTAGAGTGTATTCTAAGTTAAAAATAAATTATTTTAGAATTAATAGGAATCAAATTGGGGAATTTCATGTGGCCCTGTAGTTAGTTCCTTGATATCAGCTTTTGAAAGGAAGTTTTGCTAACTTGAACACCATGTTTAGCTTTGAATGCAAGTTTAGGGTTACCTTGTGGTTGTCACCGTTAACTGGTGAGTGTGACAAGGAAAAAAATGCCCTAGATAAGCAGTACATTAGATTTTTAAGAACTTTATGGGATTAAGTAATAGAACCTTCTCATCAGGGATTAACTAGGAAGGCTTTTTACAATACCTGCTTCATCATGTGTATAGTACAGGTTTCAAGTCACATTCATTTGCAACAACAATTTCTAGTTGTTGCAAATTTCTAATTAGTTCTAATTTCTAACTAGTCATTCTAGTTAAAGTGCAAAATGTACTTTAAAAGACAGAAAGTACCATTGAAGTACTAAACATTATTATTAAAAACTTACAGCTAAAAGGTTTCTGTTTCAGTGGAAACCTATTTGTTTCCTAGGCTATTAAAATAATATCATAATTTTATTTTCTCTGGAACCTCACATGACCCATCTAATGAAAGTCCAAGAAGAACACATGCTTGTCCAAAAACTTAATTACACCATTAAGTGTAAAAACGTTTTCAAGATTCTGAGCTATAGCGAGTATATTGCTTCTAAAAGCAGACGAGGCATTCTTTCTCAGACAGGAAGATGCAAAAAAGCCAAGGAACACATCCACCCATAAATATGAAGTTTACAAGACCACTAAAAAAGAAAAAGAAACCCCTTGCCAATCCATCCATTGTTGTAAAGTATGCTTTGCTGGAGGGAACTGTTGATCAGTGTGTATAGCATGGGACCCCCGCTCTGTTTCACAAAGTCATAGCCGGGGGTGACCTAGTGTTTAGGTTACGGGTGTGTTATTATCCCCACTTGCTGGCTTTGGCAGGGAGCAGGTCACCTGAACCAGGCACTTTACACCCGGGACATTCTGGCCCTTTGCCCCTCTTCAGAGCTTGAAATTTCCACGACTTCCATCTCTCCCTGAGCCAAACAAGAGGCCCCTTCCACTGGAAAACTCTCCAGTCTGGACTCTTCCAAGAATTATGCTAATGGATTGCTCCACTCACAAAGCATAAACCAGGCACTTAAAATGGTAACAACCTATTAAAATAAATCACTAATTCATATGAAAAGGTCATGCATGGTGGCCTCTGAACCTGAAAGCCTTTTTTAAATTTTTTTTAAATTAAAACTTTTAAGGCCCTGGGTAGGTCAACTGCTAGAGTGAAAACTGTAGACAGTATCAGCTCACATGCCAATTAAGTACAATCTCATCTTTCACTTTGTGTCGGGTAAAAACAGAAAGCCGAACAGACCACAAACGAGCTTGTGTTTCAGAGCTCTTAGTGGCCTTTGCTTACCTGTAAACCATTGATTCCACCTGCTGTCATATATTTACAAAGTAAATGCTGTATTTGTTCATCAGTGGTTGGTCATAATATAGGTGAAAGCTACACTAAAAAAAAAGAAAAAAAAATTTTTTTTTTCCAAGAATGGCCTGCCAGGTTAGAAGTTGAAATGGCTGAAGCCTGACCTTGCTTTATACATTCTAGGACAATAGTCTTGATTGTACTTGCCTGGAATATGTGTCAGCATATGACATGGGACAGCTTCACTCCTTTCAAAGTTCAGGCGGCATATTTATCTAAAAGGGGGGAGATGGTAACCCAACTCAGGGATTTCCAAATAAGAAGACTTTTCATTATATTCTTTGTAGTAATGTGTAGCTCCTGGCATAAGTATCAAGGTTGTATTGGTTACTATTTACCTTGTTCCTCTTAAATACAATGTATTTGCTCTTCAGCCACATTAGAAGCAGGAAAGGAAGATGCTTTGGAACAAATGGAGCTTAACTAAAATCTGGCCTGTTCCTCCTCCTCATAAGCCTTCACCAATTTTTAAAAATGACAGTCGATCAATTAATCAAATTCAAGCAAGAGGTTTTTATTTAATAGGTAAAGATAAAAACTCAATCTTTAGGTAGTCTCTAATCTAGCTGGTGAATGACTAAGTCATAGTTTCAGGCAGCCTTACTGTGGAATTTATTTATGAGAACATTCTGGTCTATAGGGTGAATATTTTTATCCGTTTTTGTTTTGGTGGATGACAGTTCCTTTGAGGTTTCTGTCGACAGAAGGTGTATATTTGTGTGGAAAGAGAGGACATATCCAGAGCGTGATCAGAACCTGGCTGATTTGGGAATGGGGGTGGAAGGGCAAACACAGCAACTTTTCTGCAGAGTCCGACAATGTCTGGGCCCCGCTGTCAGGAGAGGCAGCAGATATAGATAGACCATGAGAGTCTGGAGTGAAGATTTCGCTTCCTGTTCTTAATTCCGAGTGTTCTCTGCTGACTTTGAATTGCCCTGCCATCTCTCAGGTTCACGAAGTGAGGCCTTGCAGAAGGGGGGTGGGCGTGGGGTTTGGAGGTGTACCTGATGGGGTCAACAACAAATAATAGGGGGCACCTTCATCTGTCACACTTTTTCTTATTTTGAGTTGAGCAAACTGGGGGAAGGGGGGAATTTCAACAGTCCCGTTGAATGATTAACAGTGCCTTTCTATTTTCAAAGAAAAACTATAGGGACAATTTACTCAAGGCCTCTGACCCAACCAATCAATCACCCCACCCCCTAGGTATGTTAGCTGTGTTTCCATTTACAAATAGACTGTTTTCCTCTTTTTAACCTCCCAACTTTTATCCAAAGTTTTAATGACTGTTTCAAAGTGAAAGAAAATTAAAGAACGGAGAGAGTAGTAGTCGTGACTACTTGTGAATTTGGGTTGATTGGCCCGTGACCCGTGAACCACCAAAGGCAGTTGCCAAGGTCTTAGACTGGACGTCCTGGCTACTCTTGACTCACCTGGGTACCAGGTGGGCTGCTGGGACCAAACTTTTATTGAATGAATGAATGAATTGTACCCAAGCAGACACCCGCTTGACTTCAAACGACTCAACCAAGGTCCCAGGAAAAGCGAGCCACCGCCCAGCCGTTGAGGACTGACTCGGTGTCACTGCCCTTAACCCACTGCGCTGGGTCTGCAGTATCCTTAAATGGGACAGTGCTGGGGTGGGGTGGGGGAAACACTTGAAAGTTTTTAAACAATTCTCAAACAAATTCGTGATCAATAAACTACTTTTCCATCTGTTCCAGAACACCCCCAGCCACCGCGGCCCGCGGGCCCAGCCACGGATAACTGGGACACCCTGGCCCACCACCTCGCCAACCCGGGAGGACTCCAAGGGCGCCGACCCCGTGACCTGGCCACCAGCGCTCGGCTCTCGCGTCGCCGGCTTCACCTGGCGATGATGCTCGTTCCGCGCTCATATCACACCGCACATCGCCTATCACGCGCCGCGATTAATTAGTGCGGACACCTACCTCCGCGGGTGCGCGCCGCTGGGAGGGAGGGCTGGGTGGCCGGCCCCGCGCACGCTAACCGGGAAGCGGGAGGTAAGGAGGCGCGCAGCCGGGCGAGCGCCGCCGTCGCACACTTTGCACGCCGCCCAGGGCTACACCACTCACCGAAAATTGGGAGGCAGGTCTGGGAGGCGGGGTCCGGCGCCCACCGCCTTGGGCGCCCCCAAGCCCCCCAGCGCCGCATCCCCCACGCCCCGCGCCCACACCTGTGTGGCCCCCCGCACCCGCCCGCACCCCCGGGGTGCGCGGCAGCCCGTTTGGGCACGTCCCCGGCGGGCCGATTTTTCGGCTTCCCCTTCGGTTTATAGGGGCCGCCGCGGTGGGTCCGTCCTCTGAAAAGAGGCTGGGGCGTCATCGGGCCGCTTAGGAGCGCTGCTCTCCGGCTGCACGCTCAGTCGCGTCGGCACCGCGGAGCGGGCTGCGTCAGGTGGCCAGCCCGGCGCGCTGCTCGCTAGCTGGCTCTCCGGCTCCGGGCGGCGGCGCCGTGGCTGGAGCGAAGCCTCCCGGCGCGGGGCGGCGGCGGGCGGCCGGCAGGCAGGCAGGCAGGCACTGCCTTGCGTGTGAGTGCACCTCACTCACATGTAAGTCCGGGGGCACCGTGGCCTCCCGCGGAAGTGCGAGGCGCCCGGCGCGGGGCAACAGCCACCCGGGCCGGGACAGGGCAGGGGCGCCTCGGCGCTACCGCCCTGCCCGAGCCTTCGGGGCACCCCCCAATTCTCTCTCTTCTCTTCTCTTTTCTCCATTGGCGTACCCAAGAGCCTAACCAAGGAGCGCCTGAGGGTAACAGCAAACTCGTGCCATCGCGCCTTCTGCACTTTTTCTTTTTTGAGTTGTTTGACATTTCTCGGTGCTTTTTGATTTCTCGTATTGTTGGGTGCTTTTTGGTTTGTTCTCACCCCTTTTTCGTTTGCTCATCCGTTTTGGCGCTAACTCTTAGGCAGCCAGCCCAGCAGCCCGGACGAAACCCAGCAGCCGCGCTCCGCGGCCCCTGGGACAGAGCCGCGGGGATCGCAACAGACTCCCCCGACACGGGGCGCACGGGGTCCGGCCAGCCCGAGGCCGGGGGCAAACAGGGCGCCCGGGCCAGGCGAGAGCCAGGCACCCCGAGGTGGCCGAGCCGTCATGCTGAAGATGGCCATGAAACTCAAAGCTCGAGCGTTGGAGAGCGAGAGGAAGACAGCGTTGGCTGCGGCCGAGGTGGCTGCCGAAGCTGCGGCGGTGGCTGCAGCGCTGGCCGAGCAGCGCGCGTCGCGGAAGAAAGGGGTAGCCGAGAAGCCCCCGAAGAAGTCGGAGCAAGAGGCGCCCGGCGAGAAGTTGCTGACCGAAAAAGAGAGGCGGAAGATGGAGAAGAAGCTGCTGGAGAAGAGAAGAAAAGAGGAGAAGAAGAAGGAGAAGGAGAGGAAGAAGTTGGAGAAGATGCAGAAGAAGATGAAGAAGAAGGGGCTAGAAGCCCAGGAGGAGGCCCGAGGCCCGGAGGTCGCCGCCGCAGCCGGCGCCGCCGCCGCCGTCGAGGGCGCCGCGGAGGGCGCCGCCGGGGTCGGCGTGGGCGCCGGCGCCGGGGCCACGAGTAGGATCTGGATTGAGTGGGACACGGACTCGAGTGACGAGGACGACGACTACGACGACGAGGAGGACGACGACGACTACGACGACTTGATCGACGCCCTGCGAGGCTTCAGGAGCGCCGTGTGGGGGTCCGGGCGGCTGGAGATGAGCGCGCTGAGCGCCCACCTGCCGCTGCTGACCTTCCTGGTCTTCTCCGTGCGCAACCCCGCGTGGGTGCTGGACTTTCTGCTGCACCCAAGCCCGGACGAGGGCCGCGGCTGCGGCTTCTTTTTTGGGGCGACCTGCTGCTTCCGAATGTTCCTGGGCTGCGCCTTCTTCTCCTTCGTGGGCGGCCCGGCCAAGGCCAAGCGCAGAGAACGAGGGCACTCCGGGGCCTCGGGTGCCTTCGGATCCCGCCCTGGCGCCCGTCGCCGGGGGCGCGAGGAGCGGCTCATCTAAGTCGGACCCCCTCCCCCTCCCCCAGACACCACCATCGCTGTGTAGTGTGGAGTTTTATTGAGTATTTGTGTATGTGTGTTTGGACACATTTTCCTTTTCGGTTGCTCTGTCCTTTGGTTCGTGCTCGCCTCGCTTTTTCCACACTTCCCTGCTCTCTAGCTCTCTCTATGTCTCTCACTTCTTTTCGAAAATTTTCCTAAGTCCGGGCTCTGGCTCGCACTCCCTCCCCTTCCGCCCACCCCGGCCCCTCGGCGGCGCCCGCGGGAGGGGAGGGGGGCGCTCGGCCTCGGGGGCCGCAGGGCGACGCGGCCCGGGGGGTGGAGCGTTGGCGTCGTGCGAGGGGTCGTCACCGGCTCGGAGACGCCCCCTCTCCCCCCGGAGGCCGGCCCCGCTTGGGGCCCAAGCCAGGGGGGGCGAGGGGGCGTCTCCCGGGCCTGTCCCGTCCCGGGCCGGACGCGGGCGGAGGGACCCCCCTCCCCGGGTACCCGGGGGGGCGCCTCCCTCCGCCAGCTCCCGCCCTCCCCGCCGCCGCGGCCGCTCCTCATCCCTCCTCCTCCTCCTCCTTCCACCCCCCTCGCCGCCGCCGCCTCCGCCTCCCCCCGCCTCCCCCCGCCCGCCGCGGAGCTCTGGGTCGGGGCGGCGGCGGGGCTCCGGCCGAGGCAATAAGAGCGGCGGCGGCGGCAGCGGCGGCAGCAGCGCCCGCAGCTCCGTCTAAGGTCCGCCTCGCTCCGCGGCGGCCATCAGACCCTTGGGCTCAGGCTCGAGGGGCTGGGAGCTGCGCGCTCCGCTCAGGCACAGCGACACCGCCCTCCCCGCGCGCTCCTCCCCGAGGAGCCGAGTCCGCGCCCGGCCCGCCCGCCCGGCGCTGCCCCGGCCCTCTCGGCCCGCGTGAGGCCGCCCGCGCCCGGCCCCGCCGCCGCCGCCGCCATGGGCTGTCTCGGAAACAGCAAGACCGAGGACCAGCGCAACGAGGAGAAGGCGCAGCGCGAGGCCAACAAGAAGATCGAGAAGCAGCTGCAGAAGGACAAGCAGGTCTACCGGGCCACGCACCGTCTGCTGCTGCTGGGTAAGGGCGGGGCGGGGGGCGCCGGCCCCGGCCCGGCCCGGGGGGGCCCCTCGGGGCGCCCCGCAGGCCGCGCGCGCCGAGCCCGTCCCCCGCCCCGGGCGCGCGCTCCCGAGCCCGCCGCCCGCCCGCGGGCTCAGCCTCCGGGGGGCGAGGCCGGAAGGGGGACCCCGGGGCGCCATTCGGCCGGGCGGGGGCCTGAAATGGGGCGGGGGGCCGTGGCGACGCGGGCGCGGGGCTCTCTGCCCTGTCTGCCCGCTCCCGGTCGCTCTCCCGTCCTCCCCGCGCCCTCCCCTCTCTCTCTTTCTCTCTCCGCGAGGCCTACACGGCGCCGGGGCTTCGGGTGCGTGTTGGGGAGGGGGAGGGGGAGTCCCACAGGGCTCGGGAGACTGCGACAAAAAGAGGGTTTCGGGGACAGGAAATGGGGTGGCGGGCCACGGGAGGGGGACCCGCCTCCGTGGGGTGTGTGATTTGTCGGGAGAGGGACAGGGAAAAAGCCAGCCAGCGGGGTGGGGGGGGAACGCCGCGGTGGCGGAGGGGGCATCGTCGAGGGGAGGTTCGGCGGGGGAAGTGGCCGCGGAGAGTCGGGGGGGGCGGGTGACATCAGCCCCTCGGAAGGGCTCCGGGTGGTAAAGGTGGTGCAGCGAGGGGGAGGGGGCGCGGGGGAGTCGTGGCGCCGGAGCCGAGGGGGGGGCGGGGGGCGGGAGGAGGCTGCGCGGCGGGCGCTGGGCGCGACTTGGTGCGTTTGGGGCAGGACACCCTGTGTGCGCGGAGCAGACGTGTCCCGGGCCGGGCCGGGCCGGGCCGTGGAAGGAAGCGAAGGAGAATCGAATAAAATAAGGCCGAAAAAAAAAAAAATGGAGTTAGTACGCTGAAGTGCCCAGTGAAGCCAAATGACACGTCATTTTACAGTATGACCTTTTTTTCCCCTTCCAGATATGCAGGCTTTTTGAAAAGCAAAGAAGAGAATTAATTGTAGCAGCTGCCGCCCACCCCCCCCGCAGCAGCGTCCCCCCCCCCATAAACCATTAGCACACACACATTTTCCTGTTAGTCGGCCACATTGAGAGCGCTTTGTGAAAAAAGGAAAAAAAAAAAGACATGCACAAATCAAAACTGGAAAATGACATTTGTCTGTAAATGGCTTCTTGGTCTGGAAATGGCGTGGTTTTTTTTTTTTTTTTTTGTCCTTTTCAAGGTGGGGGGGGGAATCCAGCGCACTTGAAGGAAAAGACTTTTTTTCCAGGTGGAAGGAGAGGAGAATACATGAATTAGTTGTTTGTCAAGTGACATTTGGTTGGTTGGTTTTGGGTTTTCTCTTTTGATTGCGGTTTTTCCTCTTTGGCAAAAAAAAAAAAAAAAACGTGGGGGGGGGGGCTGTTAACTCTAAGGAGATGGCCTTTCCCCCATTTTTCTTAAAGGTGCTGATTTGGAAAAATAAATAAATAAAAGAAGCATAAAAGAAATTGTTGAAATGACCAGAAGAATTACACAAGCATTAATTAGTATGGAAGTTTTCCATTTCCTTAGTAATTTGGCTATCTGAGTGAATTTGCTAGGTTAAGACCTAGTTCAGGGTCACATATCAACAAAACAGCTTGATTATAAAGAATAAAATGTAAAGGGCTGTTTTTCCGTTGTGGTGGTGTCTCCTTTGCTTTTGGGGGACGGGTCATGTCTTTGTTCTCCTAGGTCCAGATTTATGTAAAGCAGAAAATTAAGTGAAAATAAGTCTCTTTGGTGTTTATGCATTTGCAATTACAGTAATTAAATGGTACATATGTTGAGCTGTTGTCAAAAACTTCTAAAAGTGGAATTATGGTGTGTGAATATTAATTGTGTATAATTTGATTTCAAAGTAAAAGCCTAGAAAAGTCTAGAATCTTCCCCAGGAACACTCTTGCTATCTGAATAATTTAAAACAAGTGTGATGCGAATGGTACCTTAAATTTCTGACACCTTTGCACAGTGGTCATAGTCTCCCTTTAATTTGAGACTGATGACTCTGAATGCACCTGGCATCACTCAGCTAACCTGCCCCAGGTGTCCTAGTCCTATTATCATAGAAAGCCTCTGGCGTGGGGCTCTGCAGCCCGGGTCAGTGCCATGCGTTTTACATCTTTAAATGGTGATTCTCACTCTCACCGAGTGATGCCCCTTACCCAAAAAAAGAGGAAACGTGATGATGCCCTTTTTCATAAAAGAGGATCATCTTTTTAAATTTAATGGAATAAAATTTGAATTATAGAGCCACAAAAGATCTTGCAGTAGTTTTTCAGTTTCTCTGATTTCCTAAATGTGGAAACTGAGGCACGGACCTCTGTGTGCATGCAAAAGAGAGGTGCTACGAATTTTAACACAAAAGAAGAATATTGGAGATTCTGATTAATATTATGTACCATTAATATTTTAATTTGTGAGAGTTAGGCTCATTAAGATAGAATGTTTGCTTTGAAATCAATGTTTCTGTGGAAACTAATTTTAACTTTTTACAGATATTGATTACAGCCTTGTGAAAAGGCAAGAGAAGGAGGAATGCTTTGCTCTCTGGGCAGTAAAACAAAACAATAAAAAGTGAAGAGGGGCTAAAAAACCAAATAGGTTTGTGTGGGAGGGGGACAAAAATTGTCCACTCAGGATTATTTGTTGGAGAGAGGATCCATTTACAGAGGCCGAGAAACTAGCAATCCTCCTCCTAGCTTGGTGGAACTATGTTTTTTCCATAAAACATGTTTTTACAAATTTAAGGTGATTTCAAATGGGGCATACGCCCTTTTTCTAGCTCTGTTAGTCGTGAAGGGCTTGGAATCATTGAAAATTCAGTCGTTTTCAGGAATATTTTCCCTTATGATTAAAGTCTTGTCCTTTTTAACATGTTATTAATAGGGTTGTTCTCAAGCACTATATTTAAATATTTTTCAAGAATACAGCAAATCGATGGTCTTTCATCTCTCCCCCCCCCCCCATGGTTGTTATATCCAGAGAGAGTTTACCTTAGAAAAATAAAGTTTGCAGTAAAAGGGGGGAGGGGTGTGGAGAAGTGGATCAAACGGCATATTGGGCTAAGGGGGTGATTTTTAAGTAGCCCAGGGGACAAGAGCCCTGCAGACAAAACAGCTACTTTAAGAAAATGTTGGAGAGCTGCTGCGTCAGTTTAGATCTGGGGGCACCATAGGAGTCTGGGCATTGTCTGTGAACCCTGGGGTATTTTAACCATGAAACAGCTGACAAACAATGAATTAATGTGCCCATATACATTAAGGTGTACGTTTTTACCAGTGAATGCTCGTAGTTCAAAGATCCAGTTTCATAGTTATAACTGTAATTTTCCTACCTCTCCCCACCATGACAAAATTGCATCATTCTTTCTGTGCCCACCCCACAAATTTTAAAACAACTAAAAGAAAACACCTAAACAAACCAAAACCTTTAATTCTTGTTTGTTGTTCTGATGGTGAAATACTGCAGGTACACACAAAGTTGGATGTTTATTTCATTTTTTCTGCGTCGAAATGTCAAGGAAATTTGCACGTCTCGTATTTTGCTTGTGTTTTGCGTGTTGCTTCTATGGAGAAAACAGCAGTAGTGTCTCTCTCTCTCTCTCTCCCCCCCTCTCTCTCCTCCTTGCCCAAAGTGTGTAAAATGTCTCTTTCTTAACCTGAGACTTACTTTCATTTTCTAGGTGCTGGAGAATCTGGTAAAAGCACCATTGTGAAGCAAATGAGGATCCTGCATGTTAATGGGTTTAATGGAGAGTAAGTGTCAAATCTGTACCAAGGGCACGGTCAGAGTACCACATTTTATACTAACCTTTAGGAAGTTTAGGTAGCTTTTAGGGGCTGGGCAGCCAATGTCCACTTAATATTTTCAGCCTACATATCAGGAAAGAGCTCTTTAGGGGCTGTTTTCCTCCTTTTTTACTCTTTGGTGCAGCAACAAACAGTAATAGTTATAAAGCCCCTGCATTGGCCCCGTGACAGGTCTGCGGTAGGTTTTGGTGCAGTGGGTCTCCAACGTGGCTAACACCGGCCCTGGCCATCCCTTTGCCTAGCCACGCTGACCACTGCAGAGCTGGTCCCCACCCCCAGCACATTTCAGCGCAATGCACCAGTGCAGGATGTTTTAAACTATTAGGGAAACATTGTTTCAATAATATTCTCACATAAAACAAAGTGCAAAGAGTCAGCCTTGTTAGTAATTCATCATCCCCCCCCCCCCTTTGGAATTATCATGGGCAAATCATCATTGCCCTTTTTAAAAATCAATGATCTTGCCTAAAGAAAAGATAAAGATATTTAAATGATGGAAAGGCTGGGAATTAGGTACTTCTGGCCAGACCTAGGGGCACTTTTGCCTTTGAAAAGTCCTTCAAGGCATCTTGCTTTAGGACAATGTGACAATACCGCAGTGAGAATAAAGATGAAAAGAGAGAGTGCATATATGAAGATGTAAGCTATAGGAGAAGAATGCAAATAAGGGGCATAGGTCTCCCCAGACCCACTTCTACTTTCACGAGGGTGAGAGGGCTGGTAAGGGTAGTTAACCTTACAAACACTTGCAGGCACTAGTTTGTAGTTAACTAGTTGGTTAACAGTCCTATTCTTTTTCTTAAATCTGGGTTCAATTTAAAATTGCATTCCCCTTTAGTTTCCAAAGGGGAGGCTGAGTCAGAGGGGCATAGTTTTAATTCAGTTATGCACCAACTGCTCCCTCCAGTGAACTAATAAAGACCAGTTACTGTCTCCTACTATGCACTACACAAGGGGAAACAGATGAATTTTATCACCTGTTAGAAGTAAAAACTGCAGGAGGCAGCTCTTTATGGAAAATTCCAGAATTTCTTAGATCAAATAATCATGGAGGGGGAAGGTAGAGAAAAGGATGACATCATCCATACAAATGGACATTTAGTTTAGGATGCTTTTTAAGTTTAAAATTCAGAGGGATGAGCTCTTTTACCAGTTTTATGAATGGCTCTCCCGATGAGTTAACGGTATGCAACTAACTACATGTTGATTAAGTCACGTTAACATGTCACAAACAAATTCTGAAATTCTTAATTTGACACACCTTTCAGTAAAGCCCTGCCACCAGAGACTGTTATCTTTCAATTAAAACAAAAAGCCTGAAATAGGCTTTTTGCTGTGATTTTGTAATTTAAAGAAAAACCTTGCATAATTTTCCCCCCAGCAACTTTCCGGGGAGCGCTGCTTCAGGAGGCTTGTTAAGCAAAAATAATTTGACCATGTACCCTCTAGATAAATATTTTGATTAAAACTGGATGTGGCCTGCATTTTTAAAAGGATGCAGCAGCCACTGTTTACCTTAGCTCAGGTCCAATAGAAGATAGGACATCCTTGAAATAATTCACTTAAAGTTTTATTACTCTGTGGATTGCCGTAAATTTTTTTAATTTTTAGAGAAAAGTTTCTCCCCTCTAAGTGAGCCTGTCTGTAATGCAGACGAGGCATTTAAACCAGCACTTCTCTTTTCTGGGTTTTTTTTTTTTTTTGTCCTCCCCGCCCCCCCCCCAAAAGAGGAAGAGACATTCCCAGTTTGCCTGTTTGTAGAGGAAACCATAGGTAATCTCTGAGGATGTTAAATTTAGCCTGTGAAAGTGACATACAGGGGAATTCTTTATGTGAGCCTAGAAACCTTATTTTTATCTCGTACAAATGAGCCTCCTTTTTTCTTTTTCCTCGCTGCGGTATTGCAACAAAGGCGGTTTCCTTCTCCACTAGGAATTCCCTGCCAAGTGAGGACATCCGTCCACCCAAGGGGATTCTGTGTGGTGGCTCAGGGTCTCTGCCTCCTTGCTCCGTAAACGTGCGCTTTGTCAGGACTGGGCTGAGCTATTACATTTGCCTTAACTGTCCGCAGACTGCTGTGCCGAGTACCTCTGCAGAGTAACCATGGCATATTAATCTGACCTTCACAAACACAGAGGTCAAATGCGGATTTTCCTAACTCAATGCTAGCTAACTCTGTTACATTTGGGGGTGGGGGGAGTGCCATTAACACTGGATGAGCTAATAAGCTAATCAATTACAAAACCTGGTAGACAGCTTAAGCCATCCTGTCCCTCCCACCTTTAAGGAGGAGTTCCTGCCAATCACGAAGATTGGGTTTGGGGAGGGAAGGGCTTGGTGGTAGTGGGTTTTATTCTTTTAATCTTTTTTTTTTTTTTTTTGCTGTGTGCCTCACAGTCCAGGCACACTTTTAATTGATGACAGTTTGTGGGGAACAATTACATAGAAATAAAAACATAGGTAGCTGCCCAAGTCCAAGAAGGGAGGAAATTAATAACGCACCAGAAAATCACGGGCCAAAAATCATGGACCTTTTGTGTGTTCAGTACAACACGGCGACTGAGGTCTGGAACCATCAGGGGCCTTACGCGCTGCTATATTCTCCAAAGAACTGTGAGATAAATCACTGTGTTAGCTCCCTGATGCATGTACATTTAGTGAAAGCACAAGAAAATAATTATGCGTCCCTCCTGTACCTGACGAAGTCTCCAGAGGGTTCTGCTAATGTTGCAGTGAAGGTGTGGAATTCTTCCCTCCATGGCCTGCAGTCTCAGTAGAGGTGCCAATTTAGCCAGGAAGGCGACCTAAGAATTAACGGGAGGATGGCGGCCGTTTGTGTAGGAATGTAGGGAGGCTGTGTGGGGTTTTTGTGAAATTGCGGTGCCTTGCAGATTAGGTGAGCTTTCAATCTCTCTTTAAAAGGGGCGGCGAAGAGGACCCGCAGGCTGCAAGGAGCAACAGCGATGGGTAGGAACATTCAAAAACAGAAAAACTTTTTTTTAACACACACACCTGACACACACAAAGCTCATACTGGGAAACAGGACACACAGACCCGGGAAGAAAACCAAAATCATTTAAGGGCCATCAGCCATCTTGGTATATACATCTGCAAACAACACAATTTCTTGTCATTTCAGAGCAAGTGAAGTGCAAAACAGGGTGGTTTTTTTTTTTTTTTTTTTGCCATCCTTAAAGTATAATTAGATCCAGCTGGGGGAAAGCTATAGATTTCAGCATTAAGACGGTCAGTTTAGGATTTCAAAAATTGATGGTTTCTATCCCCCACCCCCAGCTCTCCATTTGAATTGGCTACTTGTTTTAAAAACTGTCTACTTGTTTTTAAACCTGCTAAATTCTGTCTACCCTGTGGCTGGTCTGATGTTAAAATTTCAGACCTCTTTGGGGGGGGGGGAAAATCTTTTTTACCTCTATTAAAATACGTGGTGCCGCACCGTCCTTAATTGGGCGGGGGGAAATAAATACTTGGCACCTTGAGGAGGGAGGTCATTGTTGAGAATGATCTGGAAAAGTCTCTGGTCTTTTTAAAACTGTCATTTTATCCAGTGGATAGGAAATTAATGATGGCCTCCATCTTTTTCCACTCATTATCAAATTATTTTTTTTCTGCACTTCCTGCATCCGCACTGCCCATCACACTCATGCACACATACATACACGCATGCCAGGTAACCCTCTCCAAACACTGCTCTTCGTATTCAGCATGCAGTGAGGGAGCAGCTCTTTGTCCTGAGAACATGAAGAGCCAACTGACCTAGCCTAGGGCACCTCAAAAATAGCTTCTGTGGCTCGGGAGGGGAGGGGCAAAGGAGACTGGGGGGTCGGGACCAAGTAACTGACACATGTTTGTTCATCTGTTTTTTTTAGACTATATAACCCCTAGATGATGGCTTCAATTTCTCATCTTCCCGGCTATGTCCTATCACACTTTGCATGCTGGAATTGCCCGTCTTAGGAACTTCTAATAAGAATACTATTCTGTTGTGGGGGGGTGGGGGGATGGGGCCCCAACACCTAACCTCTAAAGATAACTGAAAAAAAAAAAAAAAATTTAAAAAACAAACAAAAAGCAACAAAAAAAGTAACCCCTAATTGACAAATATGTAGTGTATCAACCACCCAAAGCATCTACATAAACAGTGATTGACAGCTTACTGTACCAAAAGTTGGCATTTGAGAGCTATGACCCCTCTCTATTGAACCCACTTCCCTATTGAACCACCTCCTGTATACTTCCTAGATGCTATGCTAGATCCCTGACTGAATCCTACTAATACCTACTAACGGCCTGCTCTTCTATCTGTGACTCTGTTCTACAAGTAAAACTTAAGTATTAGGCCTGCTCTTCTATCTGTGACTCTGTTCTACAAGTAAAACTTAAGTATTAGGCCTGCTCTTCTATCTGTGACTCTGTTCTACAAGTAAAACTTAAGTATTAACAAATGTGATAAATAAAAATTCTCTGCATGTCTCAGCAATCCCTGTATCTTGCGTCTGTCTTCTGTCTTTCTTCTTTCGTCTGTCTGCCCACCAAAAAAAAAAAAAGCATAAAGATAAAAGATATAGAAGTCAGTATACAACATAGCCTTCCCCTAACACACGGGGGAGGGGGTGACCATCTCTTAAAATTTGAACCCAGCATATAAAGCAGCCCTGATCGCAGGCTTTATACATGTTGGAGGGGAGGGGCAGTTATAAAATCCAAACGGTTCTTCCAGCCCCCACTTTTCATCCATCAGAATTCTGTATGTAGTTGATATACATTTTGGCTTTCATTACGTCAAAGACATACGAAGAACTTTATCAGAGAATGTCACAATCAATGTTAAATTCATTAAGCGATAGTAAAAATTACAGTAAACCTGCCAACCCCCAGTATAATATCTCCATCTACATAGTAATTGCTTCAATGGAGGAATTTTTGTTTTAGTATTACACACCCGAATTAGATTTCAGATTTCTATTTTAGCTGTTTTATACTTGATATACTCCCACACCTATTCACATACGTAGATGAATACTGAGCACATTCTCAGAATATCCGTATTTAAGACTGGAAGTTTTCCAATTACCATACTACTACTTAGACCAAAATATCAAACTGAATGAAAGAACCAGGTTCCTGGAAATAACTTTTCTCTTGTTTTGGGCTCATTTGGGCATTAATATCCAGACATACATAATTTTAACTATTGTGGGACCTTAAAACCAAAGCTCCAAGGCTCTCATTACCATGGAAATGGAGCTTCTTTCTAATGGATGGGAATGGGACTGTCCTGTGGGGTTTTAACTTTGAATTTCTGTGTGCAACTTGGGAACAAACACAAGTCCGTTTAAAACTCCAGCATCTAAATACCTGATTTAGGCCGTAGCGCCAAGTCGGGACACGATTAGGAATTTCAGAAACGCACCAAACTCTCAGAGGGGTTCAAGATGAGATCCCTTTACATTGATGCTGGTTGCATTAAGAGTCGGGTTTGGAGCACAAATCTCCCACTCCTGGTTGGCGGCACAGCTCTCCTGGAGTTCTCCCGCCTTGCAGCACTTTTATTAAAGAGCTATGAGGGGGTTGGTTCCTGGTACCATCTGTAGACTTGCACCCGCAAAACATACACCTCTTCAGCCCCTGATGAGGGCAGTACCTCTAAACTAGCTCCCCCCATTCAGATACGAGACGGGCAGGGTCTCGGAGGCCAGTTGCACCCTGGGGAAGGGATGAAATGAGATCATTTGGAAAACGAGGGCCCACTGCTCAAACGAATATGCAAAAGGATTATTTTGAAAGGGTGAAAGGCCAAGTTCTCCAGGGGGTGGGGCTTTGCAGGTGATCACATGGCCACACACCCCACCCCACCCCACCCCCGGCCCAGGAGCCGCCTCCCCCTCCCCACGTCACACTGACCTCCCGGGCTAAGCTGCTCTTGTTAACATCCCCTCCCCGCGTGTCCTCTACGCTACTGTCCTATCGTGTCCTGCCCCTGAGGGGCTACGTGTTTAATTACCTCCATCCCAGTACTCTAGGTGAATTAACCCCGTGAATACATCAACAACTGGATTCCAGAGGTTTCTTTAAAAAAACCCCAGCAAGAAAAATATAAGCCCTGTCCCCCTCCTGCCTCTGTCACCGGGACCCTCCGTCCCCTCCCCTGAGGACAGCACCTTCCATCTTTGTGACACCACTGTCACCTCCTAGGACCTGATACTCAGTATGTGTGTCGTGGGTGTGGTCCAATCCCCTAGCCCACAGGTGACCCACTCTGGGCAATACTGTGGCAAGAACACAGCCCCAAAGAACCTTCCCTGGCTGTGTTTGATGATGGACAGTGTCTGAAGACACACGGGGATAAGCACAATGACAGGGTTCCCCAGAGTCAAAGGGCCTTTACCTGTGTCCCCAGGGACGCTGAAAGTGGCTGGTTCCACACAGACCACACCTGCCCTCCCAGGTGTGCAAGTTAAAATCAATTAAAAACTGATGAAGGCACTAACATCTACTTAACTGTGGGGCATAGGCCACACCGCCTCCCTCCCCTTCCCCCCATAAGTCCCAGATCTTAAAGACTTCCAGGGAGGGGTGGCAGAATTCCATTTTACTCTGTTCACATTGAGGGATCAATGTATATTAACATCAACTAGAAATATTGTCCACTGCTGCTGGCCGCATCGAGGGACAGTGACTTCCAATAAATAAAAACGGGGCCCTTAAGTCTGTAATTAACACTACCACCTGCGTTTCATTCACTGCTGGTCCCTATGCTAATCCAGTGACTGAAGAAGCCGCAAGGCACACCATGACCTTTTCCCACCTCCTTAACCCTACAATAACACTTCCCCGCCCCCACCAAAAGCTTCGGGACAGGGATGCCTGGCGTGCTGCAGTCCTTGGGGTTGCAAAGAGTCAGACACAACTGAGCAACTGACCCTCCAATAGGGATGCTAATAAAGGCCAATAGGAACTTTTAGGAAGTGCTGGTATGCAGTGGGGGCCACAAGAGGGTGGAAGCCCCTCTGAATAGTAAATAACCAGTCCACACTTCTGGTACAGTAGCCACAATCCTTATCTAGATGCTTGGGGTTCTGCCCCACTTGGGCGTGTCCTCAGGACACAATGGGTGGTTATCATTTGAAACCACCATTATTCGGGAACCTCCAACCTCAGCCCAGATCTGAACCCACCACTCCTTCAAGAACAGAATACTATTTTAGTTGGAAAGTCGTGGTTGAAACGACACTGTGAGTCAACGTGATGCAATATGATTTTTTTTTTTTCTTTTCAATCCCACTGTAGTGAGAAGGCCACCAAAGTGCAGGACATCAAAAACAACCTGAAAGAGGCCATTGAAGTACGTGCCTGGTCCTTTTCTGTCCTTTCTTTTAGCCTCCCTTTCAGACAGCGCTCTCCCCCTGACCTTTGCTCCATCATTTTCAGACCATCGTGGCCGCCATGAGCAACCTGGTGCCCCCTGTGGAGCTGGCCAACCCAGAGAACCAGTTCAGAGTGGATTACATTCTGAGCGTGATGAACGTGCCGGACTTTGATTTCCCTCCCGTAAGCCAAGCCTGCACCCCCTCCCCACACCACCAGGGACCCCCTTCCGCTACTCTGCCACAAAACTCAGTTTGCACACTGCCAGCAAAACCTAGTTCTTTGACACTGTTAGGAAACAGTTAACCCATTAAGAATCCTTATTCTTAAAATGACAGCAACAGCTAGCAGTAAGCATTAGGGCTTTAGTCAAGATGGAGGAGCAGAGTCCTGTCACCCCGTGTGTAAGTCTTGACTCACTCCTCTCCACAAGTAAACATCCCAGTTCAATACCGCCATTCCCACTGCACTGGACTGTAAATTTTCACAGAAGAAAAAGTCATGACTTGTGGCAGCCTTAATTACTCCCGTATACACATCTTGTGACAAAGTACTATATGTTGAGTATGGCACAGAAATGCTAATTGTCTAGCTGATTGAAACTATTCTGAGATACCAAGGAATGAGAGATGAAGTGCCAGCTCTGAGATTTATAAATGGGAGATATTCTCATTTTAAACAATTTGCCATTTAACTTTTATTAATTTTTTCTAAAATCAGTCCTTGCCTTGGGCTAAATGAAGTCTTTTCTCATTAATTAAAAATAAATTACAAAAGGCCCTCACCTAAATGTCATAACACAGGGATTGTCTTCTGTGTTCCCTGGCTGACGTGCAGGACGCTTTTTGCACAGATTTGTCGGCTCCGTAAAGAACTATTTTTAGGGAACAGAGAACTGCCCATGCCCTAAGCATATATGTTTTGACCCTTAGTGAGGGAAGAATAGTTTATAAGAGGGGAACAGGAAACAAAATGGAAAGATGGGCAAGTTTATAAGGTCCAGAAGGAAAAGACTCGTCTGCAGCAAAAACAATGACTTATTGTCGCCTTTTGTCAGGATTTCGTGGGAATTTGTGTTTGTATATTTTAAATGGGTTTGGCTGCAAACTTCTCCTATCCAGGAAGCAGTATTAATAAGTATGGCTAGGTAAATTCTCTTAAATAGGAAAAAATAAAAGAAGAGTCGAGCAGTAAACACAGCATACATAATGCCCAACACAGGCTTTTCTGTGGTTCTGTAGCTCTAATAGAAAAAACGAAGCCCATTAAAAATGCACTACGATGGTGACTCTTGAAGGGTCCTCCCATTTAGCTTTTGACCCTTTTCTTGCTGCATTCACATTGCAGAAAAACCTTTTCTTCCCTTGTAAGGGGAGATTGCCCCCATATAATTAAAAATGTTTTTACTCAAATGACATATGAACTGTGACCTATTGCAGTTTTAAAACCAGGCAGAGGTCATTTGCTCCTTTGATTGATAGGCATTGACTGACAAGGTCAGATTTGCCAACGGCTCCCAATTATAATATTTTTGCTAAAATTCGCATTTTCCTGGAAGGAAAATTGCGGTCTCACCACATCTTCATAAATGAGACGTCTTATCTCCATGACATCAAATCATTTATTGGCAAAGTCTCCTAATTAGCTTGTATTCCTCCTAGGTAAGCAATTGGGTGAAGAAAGAAACTTATTCAGTAGTTTAGTTTGGCCCTTCATCCCATTCCCAAAAAGTATAGGATGAAAACTACCCAAGACCAGTAATCCACAATAAGAGATGAGCTGGTCTCAATTTCCAAGTATGTGTAGCACGTTGAAGTTCTTTATGAACACTCACTCCTTAGTTTGCCTCGAAACAGGGAATAATTGCACCCAGGGTTGGTGGCAGGGTGAACTCTGGTCTCACTGGGAGCAGCCCCCGTGTCTAAACATTCCCTCTCTTGTTCACTTCCAGGAATTCTACGAGCATGCCAAGGCTCTCTGGGAGGATGAAGGGGTGCGTGCCTGCTATGAGCGCTCCAACGAGTACCAGCTGATTGACTGCGCCCAGTAGTAAGTACACGGTCTCCACAGCAGCGTGCGCGCATGGGCGCGCGCACACACACACAAAAACGCATAGAGAACATCCTAAAAACCACAACTCACACTGTTCAAGTTACTTCTTTTCAGAGAAGCCAGCCAGTTATTCCCACCTGCAGTTTGAAAGTTCTAGTCTGATTCACTGGTTTTATAAAGCCCTTAATTGCACTTTTTAGTGCAGTGACATTATTTTTATACAAACAGGTAATGCCTGGTAGAGCAAATGATAATTATCTGCAGTAAAGTGATGTTCATAATTAATTACCTTGAAGTAATTAATTGAATTGACCTCCAAGCATGTGGGGAGATAGGACAGCTTTCACACTTTGGATAAGGTAGAAGTATTATATTTTATTGCTGTAATTTAAAACATGACAAAGAAGAACAGTGTGGCAAAAATATGCCTCCCCCTTCCTTCATGGCCAGTCCGTTGCTTTGCTGTTTCCTCTATCAGGGACGTGACTGTAGTAGCTGCCGGAGTCCAGTATGTCTAGTTCATCTAGAGTTGGGTATTGCGTTGAATTCCATTTCCTATCCTTATTGATTCATTCACACTGGGCTTAATTTGAGGATGCTCCCCCCATGGGGTCCTTGCTGTGTCCCTTCATGGGCTCTCTTCCAGTGGATGTGATAAACACAGCTGGAAAGTTGCCTTTTAAATAGTTTACGACCTTCCTTATCCTGTACATAATATAGCAAATATGTGATGTTCAGAGCCATAAAAGATATTTTAAAGGTATCGTTTGTTTGCTGATGTTGCACAAATGTACTCAGCGGTCTCAGTTATCATATATTCTCAAGTTGGATTGTCTTTTATGACTGGGGGAAGGGCAAGAGATATTTGTGATGTTTCAGCCTCTCTTATGTAAGTAACTGAAACACACAATTTTGTTATTGAAAATATTAAGTAACCAGGAACATGGTACCCGGCTGGCTCACAAAAAGCTAAAATTGCATTACTTAGGAGCCCCACGCCTGAGGAACTTATGAAAACCACTTGAATAAACAGGAGGGAGGAAGAGGTGACAGCACTCCAACTGCAAACACAAAGCAAGGGCCCCAGATTCTTGTATCTACACATCACAAGAGCTTATGTTAGGGGCTGTGAAGCCTATTAATTTCTCTCTCCCTGACCCTGCTTTCCCATTGGAAGTGCATTTGATTATTTTCAATTGTCACACATATAGCTGTTTTGTGATTTCATATACAAGCAAATCTGTATATTTTTTCAACAAGTAAGAAAAAAAAAGTCCATCTTGGCCAGTCTCTGTGACCGCCCCCCCCAACCCCCACCCCCCTCTTCAACAAAGTCTCTGATTTTCTCAAAAGTTTGTGCTTAAAGCTGGAAGTGCTAATTATAGTAAGGCAAAACAAATGGAAATCCTGGAATTGTTTGCCTTTTGTAGTTTGGATCCAAGTCAGAAGTACAGGTACAAGATTAGAAGGATTTAACCACCCCAGTTTGGAGTGCTCTGGGAGGGGGGAGGGTGTAACAACTTCATTAATTAACAGTTTAGCCAGCTTTTTTTTTTTTTTTAATCTCACACCATTTAAAAGTTTTTTTTTGTTGTTATTATTTTTTAAAGCAACACTCAATTACTCCTGCAACTTGATCTGAAAAAGGCAACATTTGCAGTTTATGGAAAGTTTTAAGGCAACTCTAAGAAAAAGAGAACACAGCTCAACTTTTATAAAATGTCTTCCCCAGCCCGATGCTTGGAAAGCAGCTCTGCCCTGCAGTGACCAGTGTGTGTCTGGTTTCACTGCCTTTATGTTAAAAAGTTGATCTACTGCTATCTTGCCCATTTCTTAAGGTGCCTGTTTTTATTTGTTGAGCCCGGGTTTGGCTGGCCCCACTCCAGATGTCTCTCTCACAAGATTTGGTGCTGATGATCTATTTTTAGAACTGTGGTTCTGTTGCCATGGCAACATGCTGGAGGCCAGGGCGGCTGGGGAGCTATTTCTGGACTGGTACTGTAATGTAAGACTGATTGGGCAAGTTAGTATATCCTCTAAGCCAGACTAACTTTAAACTGGTAAAAAGGAAGGAGGAAAGAAGAAAAAAAAAAGGTACAGAATTTCTTTAAATAGACTTTTCTTTGTGATTTTTCTTCTCTGATTAGCCCACTTTAAAATAATTCCAGACCCCTCCCCCCAAGGAGGAAAAAGAAAAAAGCTGGTTTTAACATTAACACAGTAATTAGTGTTTTAAAAGTTATTTTCCTAACAGTGTTATCTAGTCTGGCAACACAAGCAAGGTACTTTTTGCTTTGGGGACAGTGTATAGCTGTGGAAAGGGAGGTAGAAAACACTGCTTTTCCCTTATAAAGCTTTCTCATCGTTAAGGATGGCCCCTAAGATCTCCACCCCTCCACTGTGCAGGCTCCCAGCCTGAATAAGGGCCCCTAACCTGGGTGGCTCTGAGGGTTTTTGAAAACGCTAAAGTTTAATATCTGGACTGTGCTATTTCATAGACGAAGTAGAACGGAAGGGAACGTTGTGTCTGTTTCCTGTTCAGTGTGGTAAGGGCCTGGCCCCTTCTTACAAGTAGAAGGAAGGGATACCCTTTCTGAGTAACTCAGACAATCTCATTTTCATTAGTCTCTTGGGAGGGAAAAAAATCCTTGCTGCTCTTAAATGTGCCATTTTTTTTTTCCATTTTTTAAAACTCTGCATGACAGGAAGGGTACAATTTTCATCCTACTTGCCATTTTAATCAAAGCCAAACAATTTGAATTTAACTCAGTCATTATCAAATGGCACAAAATCAATCAGCTGATTGATCTGCACAGAACCAGCCTTTTAAAATTAAAACAAGGCCAGGAGAGCCCACTCCTAGTTCTGGATTCCTAGACCTACTATTGCTCAGCCAAGTACATTTATCTTGTATTCTCTTTGCTTTAACCTCTCTAAAGCATAAGCTTGGAATCATAAGCTTAATGAACACAGAAAATTCCCACCGACTTAATGCCATGTAACTGTGGGGTGGTCATTTCCATCAGCTGGTCTTTGCAGAGAGGCAGGGATAGTGGGTGGGCAGAGTGGCATGAGCACGTGGTCACCGTGGTGCATCTTTTCCTCCCAGCTTCCTGGACAAGATTGATGTCATCAAGCAGGATGACTACGTGCCCAGCGACCAGGTATGCACACGTTCTCACAAGCAGAGGACTCGGAGCCCTCTGTCCCAACTAATTGGCAACTCCAGATTGGCAATTATAAATGAGTTTTAGTTGGTTTCGGTGAGATCCCTTGACCCAAGATTCTGTTTTAGGATCTGCTCCGCTGCCGTGTCCTGACTTCTGGAATCTTTGAGACCAAGTTCCAGGTGGACAAAGTCAACTTCCAGTAAGTAAACGGTTCCCTTTAAAAAAAAAAAAAAAAGATATCTTGACATTCCCTCTGGTAGGGAGAGCGGTGGACCAGTGTTGGCCCTTGGAGTGACCAGGTATCATTTCTCTCCTGCAGCATGTTTGACGTGGGCGGCCAGCGCGATGAACGCCGCAAATGGATCCAATGCTTCAATGGTACGGAAGCCATGGGCTTCTCTGCTCTCTAAGGACAGTTTGCTTTTCTAATTGTTAAAGATCACTTTCTCTGCTAACATGTGTTATGTTTGCTTTATTGTGCTGAAGATGTGACTGCCATCATCTTCGTGGTTGCCAGCAGCAGCTACAACATGGTCATTCGGGAGGACAACCAGACCAACCGCCTGCAGGAGGCTCTGAACCTCTTCAAGAGCATCTGGAATAACAGGTTTGTGCAGTGCCCGCCGCCCACCTCCATCTCCTCCCTACTGATGTCAAGGTCAATAGAAAAGAATCTTGTACAAGTTCTTGTACAAGCATCTCAAACTACTTGCAAAAAGAATACTCTCTTCCTGGGCAATAAACCCGCTTCCCTCTTTCTTAGATGGCTGCGCACCATCTCTGTGATTCTGTTCCTCAACAAGCAAGATCTGCTGGCTGAGAAAGTCCTTGCTGGAAAATCGAAGATTGAGGACTACTTTCCAGAATTTGCTCGCTACACTACTCCTGAGGATGGTACGTATGGCCTTCTGCAGTTGATTAGTGCCCATTGGTCCCACAGGGTCTTGCATATGTTAAAGATTTCTGTTCTTGATTTTAAAAATGAATGATCTCTAAGAATGGAACTCTGCTTCCCCAGCCACCACCACCACACTATAAGGGGTCTATAGGGGGAACAAAAGAATCTCATTCTTATTACTTAAGTAACAAAATATTTATATTCTTTACAGCGACTCCCGAGCCCGGAGAGGACCCACGCGTGACCCGGGCCAAGTACTTCATTCGAGATGAATTTCTGGTGAGTAGAGACTGTTGTTTACTTAATTCTAAATCTGAGGATCAAACCATCCAGTTCCTCCATGTTATTTCACTGATAGCCAGCATGACTCTTAGCCTTTGGGCCCTTCAGTTGGGGATTGTTTCAACATGATGTCAATAACTGGTGGGCAGAGCTTGGTAGATGACATCCACTGGTGAGTTACTGGCGAGGGGGCACTGACCACGGTTCCTTTGTCCCCACAGAGAATCAGCACTGCTAGTGGAGACGGGCGCCACTACTGCTACCCTCACTTCACCTGCGCTGTGGACACCGAGAACATCCGCCGTGTGTTCAACGACTGCCGTGACATCATCCAGCGCATGCACCTCCGTCAGTATGAGCTGCTCTAAGAAGGGAACCTCCAGATTTAATTAAGGCCTTAAGCGCAATTAATTAAAAGTAAGATATAATTGTACACGCAGTTGATCACCCACCATAGGGCATGATTAACAAAGCAACCTTTCCTTTCCCTCAAGTGATTTTGCGAAACCCCCTTCACCTTACAGCTTGCTTAAATATTCCAAATTTAGAAAGCTTAAGGCGGCCTATAGATTAAGATTAAGAAAAAAAGGCCACAAATGTTCCCTTCTCTCTTTAAGTAACTACAATAATAGCAGCAAACAGAAATAAATAAATGAAATAAATGAAACAAATGAAATAAATATCGTGTTGTGCAGCATTAAAAAAATCAAAATAAAAATTAAATGTGAGCAAAGATGTGACTCCTGTGAATTATTTGCGGTTTCAAGCACACACACACACTGTTCAGGGTTTGCTGCTACTGCTAAGTCACTTCAGTCGTGTCTGACTCTGTGCGACCCCATAGACAGCAGCCTACCAGGCTCCCCCGTCCCTGGGATTCTCCAGGCAAGAACACTGGAGTGGGTTGCCATTTCCTTCTCCAGTGCATGAAAGGGAAAAGTGAAAGTGAAGTCGCTCAATCACGTCCGACTCTTCGCAACCCCATGTTCAGGGTTTGGACTACATCAAAAGTTAGGAGGCCCCCGTATTTAGGTGACAAGGCCCCAAGGTTATAAGTGGGTGTAAAATCTTGCCATACCTTTTGTTGACCTAATCTTGGGTTTCTGAAAATGGTTTTCAGACAATATCAAATGTTCACCCTGTCCTCCTCCCAAACCCATGCCCTGAAGAAAACCACTAAGGTCCATCAAAAAATTCTATACTTTGATCATTGCTGCCCTATCCAAGTATTCTACCAATTTATACCTTTATATACTATCTCATGGTGTGTCTACTTACCTACTCTCCCCAAAATAGGTGTCTGCTTTTCAGCTCTCTGTCCATCCAGCATCTCAATTGGGTGGGAGTAATTTAGTAATGCAGGTTCAAATCAAGTGGATTTACTCAAGAAATAGTGTACAATGTATATTAAATCATCACACTGTACACACTATATTAAAATTTGTCAATTATAACAGTAAAAATGATGGGAGGGGTGTGGGAGGTAGGGGGTGGGAAGGAATAAACCTGGTACAAAGCTATCAAATAGTTAAATGGTGTAGTGATTTGGGGGAAAATTAGGCTGGATCCCTATCTCATTCCACATGTAAATGAACTCAATGTGCAGCAAACATGTATGTTTAAATACATAAAGTTACTTTAAAAATGGCTATCTTTACAATTAAAATCTTGGTTTATAGATGGCCTCTCTAAGTGTGACCTAAGATTTAAAAAATTTAAATGGGGGGAGGACTGTAAAAAAATTAAATATGAGTGGGGGCAGGGGTGGGGACTGGGTAAAAAGTAAGAAAGGATTCATTTTCCTAAGAGGCAAAGAGCTCTTAAGCATTAATAAGCAAGCCCATCACAAAAATGGGCAAGGTACATGAACAAGCAATTTTACTGTTTTAAGGTACAAATAACTAATTACCTCTACACCTCATCTCATACACAGATGAACTCAGTGGGTCAAACACATATGTTTAAATATAAAAATGTACTTTAAAAAAAATGGTGATTTAAAAAATGGTGATTTTTACAATTAAAATCTTAGTTTATAGAAGACCTCTCTAAGCGTGACCTAAGTTTACAAAATATAAAGTGGGTGGGGAGATGGGAGAGGACTGTACATAAAATATGGATCAGGGAGGGGGTAGGGGTGGAAATTGGGTAACAATATGTAAGAAAGGATTAATTATCCTAATTAGCAAAGAGCTCTTAAGAATTAATAAGCAAGCCATCATAAAAATGGGCAAGATACATGAACAAGCAATTTTACTTTTAAAAAAGGTACAAATAACTATCTCTACCTCATCCCACACACAAATGAACCCAGTGTTGGTCAAACACATGTTTAAATACAAACGTACTTTTAAAATGGCAATTTTTACAATTAAAATCTTATGGAAGGCCCCTCTAAGCATGACCTCAGATTAAAAAAATATAAAATGGGGGTGGGGAGGTGGGGTGGGAGATGGCTATACAAAACTTAAATAAGAACGGGGTTGGGGTGGAAACGGTAAAAATATGTAAGAAAGGATTAATTTCCCTAATAAGCAAAGAGCTCTTATTTAATAAGCCATCACAAAAATGGGCAAGATACATGAACAAGCAATTTTACTTTTTAAAAAAGTGCAAATAACTAATTATCTCTACATCATCCCATACACAAATGAACTCTGTGTTGGTCAAACACATATGTTTAAATACAAACATGTACTTTTAGAATGGTGATTTTTACAACTGAAATCTTATGGCCCATCTAAGCATGACCTAAAATTTAAAAAACGTATAGTGGGGGTCGGGGATGGGGTAGGAAAGGGCTGTATAAAACGTAAGATCAAATATGAATGGGGGTGGGAGTGGAACTGGGTAAAAATACGTAAGAAAGGATTAATTTTCCTAACAAGCAAAGAACCCCTAAGAGTTAATAAGCAAGCAATCACAAAAATGGGCAAGGTATATGAACAAGCAATTTTACTTTTTAAAAAGGTACAAATAACTATCCCTACCCTCATTCCATACACAAATGGACTCAATGTGGGTCAAAAACATATTTAAATATAAAAATATATCTTTAAAATGGCTACCTTAAAGATAAAATATTGGTTTAAAGAAGGTAATAAGCGTGACATAAGATTTAAAAACCATAAAGGGGGGTTGGCTGAGCAGAATGCAAAACTTAAATATGAATGGGGGTGGGGATGGAGACTGGGTAAAAATCTGTAACAACAGGTTAATTTCCCTAATAAGCAAAGAGTTCTTAAGAATAAACAAGCCCATCACAAAAATGGGCAAGGTACAGGAACAAGCAATTTTACTTTCTAAAAAGGTACAACTAACATTGGGGAAACCATGCAACTTTACTCATAATGAAGTGAAATACAAATAAAAATCTTGCACCATTGCTGGGGGAGGGAATGGGCACCAGCACTCAATAGGTCGCACACCAAACTCACTGAATCCTTGACGGGTCATGACTTGGACCTAAGATCCTCTTGGGCTCCCTATAGTTCTTCATCCCCAGGCTCATCCCTTAAGCTCATGGTCACCCATGGTGTGGCTTCCTAGAAGGTTGGGAGGGAGAGACCAGCTCACCCCCAGCATCAACCATTGCACCCTCTGAAACAGGCCAAATGGGACATCAGTTAAGTTGACTCTACCTCAGGCCCAAACCCTACTTCCTGTTCTATTTTCCAGGTCAAATTAATCCCAGCCAATTAATCCTTAAGCTCAGTACTGCAGAGGTGAGCAAAGAGTGTGCCACCGAGGGCAAGAAAAGTAGCAAACACCCCCTATCCATTAACCTTCCCAAAGTTCCTATGTAACATTCATTCCACATACAAATTGTGTGCTTACTAGAGAGATTTCATCACAAAATGACACTCAAAAGCCGCCCAAATGAACATACAATCGACATGAGTGCTTGCTATCCAGATACAGCCAAAGACCCACCCCTTAAATTTGCATAATCCTCCAAAGTACCCCAAATAAACACTAAACCCTGGGCAACAATTACAGGACCAGCCCAACCATAAAAACACCCAGCCAGGTAAAGTGCTGGCAGAGAAGAGTTCCCAAGCCCCTCTTCCAAGATGGCCAGCTGGAGGCCCCACCCATCCAGAGATTCTAGAACCTTCTTGGAATAATCCACATTAGGTTGCTATAGCGCTGGCCACATATCCATCACAATTAGAAAACAAACTCTCAGGCTATAGAACATGTATATGTGAAAAATGCAATCCCAGAACCCCAGGCCCTGCTGATCAAAACTGGCAGAGACTATGATGACGTCCAGAAGGATGGTAATAAAAGTCACAGTTATCCAGCATCCACCGGGCACCCATCAGCGCCTAACCAGGCAGGGTCCACTTTTTTTTACCAATGACTAAACACAGCCTAGAGAGGCCAAAGTAACTTGCCCCAAGAAAGATTAGTAAGCAGGGAAGATGGGCTTCAAATTCAGGTAGCCAAAGCCCACTGCTTGGCTGCTATCATATCCTGTAGTTCTAGAAGATACAGGAAAAGAGAGAGGGTCTCCTGCTAGTCTTTCCAGATGTCAGTTGTGGAGAGACCATGACCCATGGTCTCCATTGGATTCCATAGCCGGTGGTGATGGGGGTAGGGAGATTCGTGAGTAGGCAGCAGAGTGGAAGGGAGGAGTGCCCTCCTCCCTCAGAGTGGCACTGGACACACACCCCCAACCCAGGGATTGAACCTGCATCTCCTATGTTTCCTGCATTGCAGGCAGATTCTTTACCACTAATAATAAACCACTAAGTGGCCTGATGAAGCTTTAGTTTGAAGGTCTAGAATTTTTACCCATCTTCACTTTCAAAATTATCCCCAAAGAAATGGCCACCACAGCACAGCCCTTCTATGTCAAATGGTATTCTCTTATCATAATAGTTTCTTGGACATTTTTTGGTCTTTTTATTCAACAAATAGAGAGCAGAGAATCTATGGCAGCCACTGGGAGTTCAGCTCTCATGGGGTTTACGTCTATCAGGGGAGACATGCATTTACCAAATAAATAATTGAATTACAGATGAAGACAAGGCCTCTGGGCTAGTAAACAGGTTGGGGGAAATGGGGAATGGGAACGGTTGGAGGGATTCCACTTCAGATAGAATAGCCAGGGAGGGCTTTTTGGAGGAGGAGGCTTTTCTTACTGGAATACAAAGGATAAGAAGGAGCTAGTCATTTAAGTATGAGTTACCAGTAGCAAACATCACTCTTCTTTATCGATACTGATTATTAAAATATTATTAGCATTTATGGAGCACTTTACTGGCACTTTATGTGCCAGACAGTGTCCTAGGCCCTTTATAGGGTTTATTCCACTTAATCATTTTGAAACCCTAGGAGGATGTACCCTATCATCCATGTAAGATGTGCACAATCTGTTATCCCACTGAACAAAAAAAAAAGGTAAAATATATCTAAAACATTGTGAATAATTTATGCAAACTATGCTTTTAACACTGGTTACACTATAAAGGTCATGCAATATTCACTTAATTAGTGTAACTGCTACTCAGGTTGCTAACAGAGAGTTGGGAAATTTAGTGTCTCTACGATAATTTTTCTGTGTATCAACATTTATGTACCATGAACAAAACAGTTATCTGATTTTGCCTGTCTTGTTCTCTGTATCAGTTAGGAATGTATTCAGCCACATATAACGGAACCTGACTTGGAGTGGAACAAACAGGCTTACATCTCTCACCAAGAATTCTGGAGGTAGGTGTTTCCTGGTTTTATCTTAGCAGCTCATCAAACCGCAGAGCCAATGCCTCCACAATTCTCTTGGCTTCTCTCTCCTGGTTGCAAAATGGTATATCTTAGCCTTAAGCAGAAAGGAGAACAGGACGTCCCAATCAGCTTTTTCATCTGGAATGCACATGCTTTGTAGATGCCCTTCATTCTCTCTACCATGTGAAATATACAGAGATACCAGGATAGCAAGATGGTTATAAGGCTAGATAAATAGCTAGCCAGCCAGCCAGAAAAGTATCTGTTCAATAACACTATTGCACATTCATGCACACACACACACACACACGGATTTGTAATCTTTTGTTGCACGGACCTTAATGGAATATCTCCACCCAGAACCTGTTGTTTTTAAGGATTAGGGAATACAACAGGTAAAACATTCAAATCATAAAGGACTAACTTGCATAATTATAAATCAGTAAATCAGTTTGAAAGCTTGGATGAAATAGATAATTTTCCAGAAAACATTGGTTAATCAAAATTGACTGGAGATAAACAAAAAAAAAGACGTAAGTGCACCATATAACATAGAAAAAAAAATTACAGAGCCTAGAGAACACTATGACCAAAGGGCTTCAGGCTCTTGTGGGAAGCTAGAGAGTTCAAGAAAATATGAAAGTGGTTTCTGGGGTGCCAGTGTCTGTTTCTTGATACAAATGCTGATTAAGCAAGCATATTCTATTTGAGAAAATTCACAGAACTATCTACCTATGATTTGATTTTTTTTCAGTAATGTATACTTAAAAAAAGAATCTAGGATGAAAGGGAAGAAAGGATTCTTTATATATAATGAGGAAATGGAAAAAGGCAGACCCAGGTAGTTATATAGGGGAATTCTACTAAACCTTTAAAGTTCAAATAATTCCAATACTACTTAAATTATTCAAGCATATAACCAAAGGAAAATTTTCAAAATTATTTTTATAAAGTAAAACACTGATTCTAAAACATGCCAAAGATTGCATCCAAAAATAAAATTACAGACCAATCTCATTTAAGAATATCAATCATAAAACTTTAAAATATAAGCAAGCTGAATCCAATATTATCCAATCTAATATTAGATTAAAAAAATAAAACATCATGCCTAGGTAAGATTTATTCTTTGAATTCAAGGTTGGTTCAATATTGGCAAAGCAGTAATATTTGCCAGAATTTAATACCTATTTATATTTTTTAATAATCCAATAAAATAGTGATCAATGGATGCCCCTTAATATGATGAATTTATGTAGCATATACATAACATTAATTATATTATATAAATGTTATATATAGATAAATTATTATATATGATACATCTATAAAACATATTTTTCTCCAATACTCAACAATTTACTTGATGAAAAACATCTAAAACTTTTCCACCAATGTCAGAAATAAGAATCAAAAAAGACAAGTTTGCCTCACATTGCCATACTATATCATTTTATTGAGCATATAAGCCAATTCAATTAGACACAAGAAAAAATTAGAGGTTTGAGAATTGGAAAGAAGTAACGCACAAATGATATAATTAAATAACTTAACTCCCCCAGAAAGTTCACAGAAAAACAATTTCTAAAAATTGAGAATTTAGCAAAGAACAGAGTTCTAAGATGAACATGTAAAAATCAATAGCCTTTCAAATTTGATTTTCCTTCTGAATGATCTACCCAACAGCTGACTTGAACAACATAACAAACACATAGACACTAAGACTTAACAGATATGTGCCACTGAATAAATATCATTCTCAAACGCACATGAAATATTCTCCAGGATAAATCATGTCATAAAACATATCGCAATGAATTTAACATTAAAATCATTCTAAGTATCTTTTCCATCTAAAATGGAATGAAGCTAGAAATCAAAACAGTAAGAAAATGAGAAAATTCACAAATAGGTGGACACTACACACATTCTTGAACGATGATTGAGTCAAAGAGAAAATTAAAAGGAATTTTAAAACTGTGTTGGGATAAACAAAAATGAAAATATAACACGCCATAACTTACAGGATGCAGTAAAAGCAGCACCAAGAGGAGTGTTTATAATGACGGATTCCAACATTGAAAAAGAGGAGAGACCTCAAACAAACAACAGAACTTCACATCTCAAAGAACTAGAGGAAGAACAAACTCAGCTGAAAGCTACCAAAAGAAAAGATACAATAATGATTAGAGCAGAAGTAAATCAAACAAAGGGCACAAATCAAATAGAGAATAGAAAAACGGGGGGAAACTAGGAATTGGTTTTTTGAAAATATAAACAAAACCAACAAACCCTTAGTGAAACTAACAGGAAAAAAAGACTCAAATTTTAAAAATCAGAAATGAAAGAGGAGCCATTACAACAGATGCCTCAGCTATTAAAAAGATAGTAAGGGATTATTATGAACAATTATATGACAGTAAACTGGATAACTTAGATGAAATATATAAATTCTTAGAAACATACAACCCGCCAAAACTAAATCTAGAAGAGACAGAAATTCTGAACAGACGAATAACAAATCAAGCAGATTGAATTAGTAATCAAATCCTTGCCAACAAAGAAAAGCCCAGGGCTAGATGGTGTCATGGGTGAATTCTACTAAACATTCATAGAGAAATTCATACCGATTCTTCTTAAACTCTTCCAAAATAACAGAGGAAGAAGGAACACTTCCAAACTCATTTTATGAGGCCAGCATCTGATACCCTGATACCAAACCCAGATAAAGACACCAAAAGAGAGAATTCCCTCGTGCCCCAGTGTAGGATTCTGCTTTCACTGCTAGGGCCTGGGTTCAATCCATGGTCAGAGAACTAAGATCCTGTAAGCCACATGACATAGCCAAAACTACAGACCAATATCCCTGATGAACATAGATGCAAAAATCCTCAAAACACTAATGAACCAAATTTAATAATGCATTAAAAAGATCATATACCATGAACCAGTGGGATTTATCCCTGGGATATAAAGATAGTTCAGCATGAAGAGTAAAAATCACATGACCATCTCAATCAAGGCAGAAAAACATTTGACAAATGTCAACATCCATTCATGATTTAAAACTCTCATCAGGGGCTTCCCTGGTGGCTCAGTGCTAAAGAATCCACCTGCCAATGCAGGAGATGTGGGTTCAATCCCTTGTCCGGGAAGATCCCACATACCTCACAGCAACTAAGCCTGTGTGCCACAACTGCTGAGCCTGCGCTCTAGAGCCCAAGAACCACAACTACTGAGCCCATGTGCCACAACCACGGAGGCCCACCTGCCCCACGTCTGTGCTCTGCAAAGAGACACCACTGCAATAAGAAAGCCCGGCTACTGCAGTGAAGAGTAGCCCCTGCTCATTGCAACTAGAGAAAAGCCCGGGCAGTAACTGAGACCCAGTACAGCCATAAATAGATAAATAAAAAATATTTTTTTAATCTCTCAACAAAATCAGTGTAGAAAGAACTTTCCTCAATACAATGAGGCCACCAAGGAAAACACAGCTAATACCGTAATAAATGGGGAAAAACTGAAAGCTTTTCCTCTAAGATTCAGTATAAAACAAAGATGCCCACTATCATCTGTTTTGTTCAGCATAGTACTAGAAGTTGTGGCCAGAGTATTGGACAGGAAAAAGAAATAAAAGTCATCCAGACTGGAAGGGAGGAAGCAAAATTAATTGTGTTTGCAGATGACATGATAGTATATGTAGAAAATTCTCAAAACTCAACAAAAAACAAAAAAACTGTTAGAACTAGTATGATTCAGTAAAGTTGCAAGATAAAAAACATATTAAAAATGAGTCTTAGTTCTATACAAGCAACACATTATCCTACGAGGAAATAGAGAAAACAATTCCATCACAATAGCAAGAAGGAAAAAACAACAACTTAGAAATAAACCAGAGTTGAAAGACTGGTACACTAAAAATTACAAACCACTGATGAAGGAAATTAAAGAAAACATAGGTGAGTGGAAAGACATGCTATTTTCATGGATTAGAAGAATATTATTAAAATGCACGTACTACCCAAAACGGATCTATAGATTCAGCACTGCTGCTAAGTCACGTCAGTCGTGTCCGACTCTGTGCGACCCCATAGGTGGCAGCCCACCAGGCTCCCGTCCCTGGGATTCTCCAGGCAACAATATTGGAGTGGGTTGCCATTTTCTTCTCCAGTGCATGAAAGTGAAAAGTGAAAGTGAAGTCGCTCAGTCGAGTCCGACTCTTTGCAACCCAACCCCATGGACTGTAGCCTACCAGGCTCCTCCGTCCATGGGATTTCCCAGGCAAGAGCACTGGAGTGGGGTGCCATTGCCTTCTCTTAGATTCAGCACATTCACTATCAAAACCCCAAAGACATTCTTTACAGAAATAGAAAAAAAAAATCCTAAAATTAACATGGAACAAAAGACCCCCAAATAGCAAAAACAATTTGAATAAGATCAACAAAACGGGGGTAACACACTTTCTTTTTAAAAATACACTGCAGGGACCTTCCTGGTGGTCTCTATGGTAAGACTGTGTGCTCCTAAGGCATGGGGCCTAAGTTTGATCACTGGTCAGGGAACTAAATCCCACAAGCTGCAACAAGAAGATCAAAGATCCTGCATGCTGCAACTGAGACCCTGCACAGCCAAATAGACAAATATTCTAAAAAACACATTACAAAGCTACAGTAATAAAAACAGTAATATATATGTAATAGATATGTAATTATGTAATACATACTTATTTGATATATATTATATAATGTATATAATTTTATTTTTATATACTATATAATATATGCCCATATAACATAACTGTTTATTTTACATTATATGTATTTCATATCTATGGTTATGCTTCTATGAGTTTCACTCTGTTGGATTGATCCCACACATAAGGGAGATCACCCAGTACTTGTCTTTTTGTGTCTAGCTTATTTCACTTAGCATAATGTCATCCAGGTTCATTCACATTATCATAAACAACAGGATTTATTTCTTTTCTTTTTAAGCTGAATAATATTCCATTGCATATACAATCTTTTTTAAATCCATCAGTAAATAGATCAATTTAGATTGTGTCCATATCTTAGCTATTGTGACTAATGCTGCAGTGAATGGGGGAGGGTTATCTCAAGACACTGATTGTATTTCTTTCCGCAAGTACCCAGAAGTAGGACTACCGGACCATATGGTAGCTCTATTTTTAATTTTTCAAAGAACCTCCATACTGTTTTCCATAATGGCCACCCCAATTTACACCCAATCAATAGTGTGTTCAGTTCAGTTCAGTCGCTCAGTCGTGTCTGACTCTTTGCGACCCCATGAATCGCAGCACGCCAGGCCTCCCTGTCCATCACCAACTCCTGGAGTTCACTCAGACTCACGTCCATTAAGTCGGTGATGCCATCCAGCCATCTCATCCTCTGTCGTCCCCTTTTCCTCCTGCCCCCAATCCCTCCCAGCATCAGAGTCTTTTCCAATGAGTCAACTCTTCACATGTGGTGGCCAAAGTACTCTAGTGTGTAAGTGTTCCCTATTCTCCACATCCTCACCAACACTTACATTTTACCTTTTCGATAATAGTCACTCAGACAGGGGTGAGGCAGTATCTCATGGTAGTTTTGATTTGCATTTCCCACATGATTATTGATAATGAATGTGTTTTCATACGCTGTTGGCTGTGTGTGTGTCTACTTTTGAGAAATATCTATTCATGTCCTTTGCCTATTTTATATTCAGGTTATTCAATTCCTTTTTTTGAGTTTTATGAGTTCCTTACCAATTTTGCATATTAACCACTTATGCACATCTATTCTTCTATTCCCTACATTGTCTTTTCCCTCTGTTGAGTGTTTCTGTGCTCAACCTTTTTGGTTAAATGCAGTCTCACTCACCTATTTTTGCTTTTGTTGCCTGTGCTTTCAGTATCCAAAGAATCACCACCCAGACCATTATAAAAAACTTTTTTCCTATGTTTTCCTATATTAGTTTTATGGCTTCAGGTCTTATGTTTAAGTCTTTAATCTATTCTGAGTTGACTTTTTTTTTTTTTTTTACCATTTTTAAAATTGAAGTATAGTTAATTTGCAATGTTGTGCTGGTTTCAGGTGTACAGCTGTCTATGGACAAATAGATAAAAGAAAATACTGTATATGCAATGGAATATTATCCAACCTTTAAAAAAAGAAGTAAATCCTGTCATTTATGATAATATGAATGAACCTAGGTGACATTATGCCAAGTGAAATAAGCTACACAAAAAGGCAAGTACTGGGAGATCTTCCTTATGTGTGGGATCTAACAGAGTTAAACTCATAGAAGCAGAGGGTTAGGATTTGTGGTTGCCAGGAGTTGGGGTTATGCAGGGAAGGGGAGGGATAGTTTAGGAGGTAAAGTTTCAGCTATGCAAATGAATAAGTTTGGGGATCTGATGTACACAATATGACTGTAGTTAATACTGCACTGTGCTTTGAATTTGCTAGGAGAGTGGACCCTAAGTGTTCTCACTACAAAGAAAAAACAGAAAAGAAAACATAACTATGTGAGATGATGAATATGTTAATGAACTTGATTATGGTGATAGTCTCACAACATATATATATACCAAAACATACATACATTTTCCATAGTCCATGGAATTCTCCAAGCCAGAATACTGGAGTGGGTAGCTGTTGCAGAATCTCCCCAACCCAGGGATTGAACCCAGGTCTCCTGCATTGCAGGCGGATTCTTTACTAACTGAGCAACCAGGGAAGCCCAGGAATGCTGGAGTGGGTAGCCTATCACTTCTCCAGAGGATCTTCCCAACCCAGAAATTGAACCAGAGTTGCTTGTATTGTAGGCAGATTCTTTACCAGCTGAGCTACCAGGGAAGTCCTTCCATTATCTATTACACCTCAGTAAAAATGGGGAAATTCAATTAGCATGTGAAACGTAAAACAACAAAGCTTTTAGGAGAAAACACGGGAAACTACTGCTTGGATAGGACTCACAAGTTGTATTTCATTTATATGACTTTTTAAATTTTATATTGGAGCATAGGGCTTCCCTTGTGGTTCAGATGGTAAATAGTCTGCTTGCAACGCAGGAGACCTGGTTTCGATCCCTGGGTCGGGAAGATCCCCTGGAGGAAGGCAGGGTGATCCACTCCAGTATTCTTACCTGGAGAATCCCATGGACAGAGAAGCCTGGTGGACTACAGTCCATGGGGCTGGATAGGGTTGGACATGACTGAGCAACACACACACACACATAGCCAATTAACAATATGGTGGTAGTTTCAGTTGGACAGCAAAGGGACTCAGCCACGTACAGACATGTATCCATTCTCCCTTGTACATAACTATTAAATTTTGCCTAATTCATAGGTTTCTCCCTCTCTTCCTTTTTTTTTTCTCAAACAACTCTTATTACAATTTATTTAGTTGTTGAAGGAAAAGGGTTATTTGTCCTCTAGAGTTTTCCCTAGTTTAGATTTTGCCACCCTGCAGTTCAGACCTATTTGGAATTCTTATTTGAACAAAACAAAAATTATGAAAAAAGTAAAAATAGAAATATAAAAAGTAATGAAATTATCAGGGAAATCTGAACACATGGATATTTGACAATATTGTAAAAATTAGTGTTAACTTTTTAATATGTGACGAGGGAATTATGGTTTTATTTTTAAAGGAGCTGTAATATTTTAGGTGTACACACTAAAGCAAAATAATATGACGTTCCAAAGGAATCTAATGGGCTGGGGGTGGGAGTTGTAGCAGCAGGAGTCTGGTAATTCCTTAACAACAGGCTCTTCCAGCACAGCAGTGGGAGCAGGGGAGAAGGCTTGATTTGTAGCCCTTGCCAATTTCCATGATGTAAATACTCCCACTATGGTTGGCTGCAAACTCCCAGCAGTGTGTCATTGAACACAGAATTGGGAAGAGAATCTTGGGTCTTGGAACGGAACATGGAACTGGGTCTTGGCAGGCAGAGCAAGTCAGCTCCAGGACATGACTGGTATCGGGCAGAGGTCAAACAAGATTAGCTTCGAGTCCATCCTGGTTGAACCTGAAAGATGAGTCCTTGAGGGTTCATTAATTATTCTAATTTAAAAAATTGAGACATAATTGACATACAATGTTATATTTGCTTCAGGTGTGCAATGTAATGATTTGACTTATTTATTGCACAATGATCACCACAATAAATTTAACAGCCATCCATCACCACATAGTTAAAAATTTTTTGTGATGAGAACTTTCAAGATCTCTCAGCAACTTTCAAATAGACAATAATCTTATTAATAATAGTCATCGTGTTGTATGACACCCCCATCTAATTCTGTATATGCTCATTTTGTATCAAAATTTTAAAAACAAGAAAAAAGAAAGAAAAATCCTAAATCTCAAGATTAAACTTTAATTTTTTTTTTAGACTTCCAGGGTAATGAGTGGCCATTGCAAATAATTATAAACAAGAATTAGGACTTCCCTTATGGTCCAGTGGTTAGAAATCTGCCTGCCAGTGCAGGGGACATGGATTCGACCCCTGGTCCACAAAGATCCAACATGCCGTGGAGCAACTAAACCCATGAGCCACAACAACTGAGCCTGTGTGCTCTAGATAGGGCCCATAGCCAGTAGCAAGAGAAGCCACTGCAATGAGAAGCCATGCATCACAGCTAGAGAGTAGCAGCCATTCTCCGCCGCTTGAGAAGGCCAACTCACAGCAAGGAAGACTCAGGGCAGCCAAAAATCGATACGTTTATGAAAAAAAAAAAGAATTACATGTAATCACATCAGTGGTCCATGAGAGACTTGCCAAAGTAAATTAACGACAAAAGTGAGAGCTACGGTATTACTCAGTGCCCACTACCTGCTTGACCTTGTTTAGTGCTTTACAAGGAATAACCCAAGGGGCTATTGTCATCCGTGTTTCACAAACAAGGAACCCGACAACCAGACAGCTGAACAACTTCCTTGGTCTACAATCAAGCAGCCATAAGGGGTAGTACTGGGATTCAAATCCAGATAATCAGGCTCCAGAGCCTGTGATTTTAAACTCTGACCTAAGACACTTGATTCCACACCCAAATTTGTTGGATTGGAGATAAATCAGTGATGTTGCTGAAAGACAGTCAATATGTGTTGTACTGTACTCAGTCGCATCCAACTCTATGTGACCCAGCCCGCCAGGCCCCTCTGTCCATGGAACTCTCCAGGCAAGAATACTGGAGTGGGGTTGCCATTTCCTTCTCCGGGGGATTTCCCCGACCTAGGGATTGAACCCAAGTCTCTTGCCTCTCCTGCATTAGCAGGTGGAATCTTTACCACTGCTCCCCCTGGGAAGTCAACATGCCGTCCAGGAAATCCTTTCCCCATTACTGATTCACTCTGTGGACCTGTGCTGGACCAAATGATGTGCAAGGAGCTCAAGCTGCTGAGCACAACCCCAAGGAAGTCTGGATGCCCTCCATGTCTTTAGAGCACATATTTTGAGACACAAATGTGGTTTTGTAATTAGGGACTTTGGGTCTTGCTGTGTAGGTGGTCTCCAGCCTTGCATCCCAGATTTCTTCCTCTCTAAAGTGAGAAATACCAACTGAGAGCCATGATTCTGGCTGGGAGGGCACACTTGGGAGTAGGTTTAGGAAAAGAGTGAAAGAAAGAAATACTTCCATCTAAGAATCTGGAATCAACGGCCTTGACCATACAGCCCAGAAGAGCACTTGTCATTCAAAGTCATGAAGAGTTTGAAGATGAAATACCTGGAGAAACAGGAGGGCCTTTCCATGAATCATCTCTTGAAATTAATGAGATCATCACGGTGGCTCTTTCAATAAAAGAAATGTGAATGTAGACCTCCCTGACCCTACCTACCAAAATTTTTCTCATGGCTCTCAAGATTCTAATGCCTTAGGTTCTTTAAGTTTGATGAACCCTTTAATGTAGTTTCATTCAGATGATTTGATGATGCATTTTCCCCTTAATTTCAAGCCAAAAAAACTTTTTTAGTACCAGATTGCAAATAGACTGGCCACTAAAAAGCTGTAGATCAGAGAAAGAGAAGCTCCTAAAGAAAAAAGTTATGACCAACCTAGATAGCGTATTCAAAAGCAGAGACATTACTTTGCCAACAAAGGTCCATCTAGTCAAGGCTATCGTTTTTCCAGTAGTCATGTATGGATGTGAGAGTTGGACTGTGAAGAAAGCTGAGCGCCGAAGAATTGATGCTTTTGAACTGTGGTGCTGGAGAAGACTCTTGAGAGTCCCTTGGACTGCAAGGAGATCCAACCAGTCCATCCTAAAGGAGATCAGTCCTGGGTGTTCATTGGAAGGACTGATGCTGAAGCTGAAACTCCAGTACTTTGGCCACCTCATGCGAAGAGTTGACTCATTGGAAAAGACCCTGATGCTGGGAGGAATTGGGGGCAGGAGGAGAAGGGGACAACAGAGGATGAGATGGCTGGATGGCATCACTGACTTGATGGACGTGAGTTTGAGTGAACTCCGGGAGTTGGTGATAGACAGGGAGGCCTGGCGTGCTGCAGTTCATGGGGTCGCAAAGAGTCGGACACGACTGAGCGTGAACTGAACTGAAAGAAAAAAATGGTAAAAAGGTGAGGGGGAAATCAAACTGGTGCAGAAAGTTTTAAGGAGAATTTCAAGTTTTCTCGCCTTCTCAAAAGAAAAAAAAAGAATTATTGTCACTGAAGTAGCTGGAAGAATTCTTATTTGTCTCTAGGAACCAGAATCCAATGAATACATATTGCAGAAATGAATACATATTGCAAAAGAGAGGGACCTTTCTTTAATTAGTAACTGTGAAATCTAAAAACCAGTAGATAATCCAGGTTAAATTCAAAATGATAGTACATGATAACAAAGCATTAAACCTTTACCCATAAAATTATAACTCATCATACAATCCATTGACAAATCACCCCATAAAGAATTCCATAATTGCTTCTCTCTGCAACTATAAACATCTCCATTTTCTTCATATGGAGGTTCAAATATTCTTATAATAGTTTCAGCAATAAATCGAAGTTGTTGTAGTAGTAGCTTACCCTTTGCCTTATGGCTTTTAGTTTTATTAAGTAGTATTAATAATAGTAGTAGAGACACAATGAGGTCCCTGGTATGTGCCTGTGATGAGTTCAATCGATCAAGGTTCAACCCTTGATGAAATCCATCGTGTCTTCAAAGTAAAACTGTTCTTTCTATATAAAAGAGGATTTGTTTCACATCTACATACTGAAGAGAAAAATTAAACTTATGTCACTTTTTACCCCCCAATTAGGAGTTTTAAATTCAGACATGGAATTAACTCACCCTCACATATGACCATGATAAGAGTTTTTCCAGGCTTGATTCAGCAAATCTGCAGCAACTCAAACCTTTATTGTAAGATTTTAAATGCAGGTGAGTTTCAGGAGTCAGTTTCTGCCCTTGTCCTCAAAATAAGCAATTCTGCCAGTTTTCCTCTGCATTCCATTGTGGCTTTAGGTTCATCAAAGCTGGTTCCACCAGTTGGTGCCATCTGAGGAATCTTATTACCTTGGGCTTACTTCTGCCTCATTTAGTTCTTCCCCCAAATGATACTGATCCTGTTTCCAGACCCTGATGCTTGATGCACCTCTTTACAAATGAAGAGATGAACTGAATTGTAGTAAACAAGATCCAGACCACAGAACGTGGGGTTTAGGGACAGAAGGCAAAGGATGAGCATCACAAATCAGCCAGTATGTTTTTCTAGTTAATAGAACAAAGGAGAAGAGCCTTCAGTAACTCATTGGGAATTGAAGAGGCATTTGAGAGCACTAGGTCTCTTCCTGGTTCGTTTATTTTTTTTAAAGGCCTTGGCAGAATAGTAATAAAAGGACACTTCCTTAACATCACTGGGAGTGAGAATGGATCCGACAGCCAGCAATACTCAACCTTCTTGAAGTCAGGAACAACAAATTTCTGTTCTCATCACTGTTATATAATTTTGTTCTGAAAACTGCACTTCTAGAACAATTAGACAAAACAATAATAACAAATGGAATTAAATACACGAGAAAGTGGAAGGTACCATTCTCATTTTGTGTGGATGAGATGATTGTATGACGTAAGAAAATCCCAAAGAAAGCTTGCAAGAAAATCCCAAAGAAAGCTTGCTGAGTGTACTACAGTATGAAATTAACACGAGCACTGGGCACTAAGTGCTTTAGTACTCACCTGCTACATACCAGTAGAAGATAACATCTATGGAGTCGTTACCCTGGGCCAGGCACTGTTTAATTCTTTGCTACTCATAAACTATACAACTATAGCAATAAAATTTTATACTTACTGAGTGTTTATTATGGGCTAGGCCTTGTCAAAATACTTCAATACGTTTGACAATTGTAAGAGGCTTTAAATCCTGTTTGTGTCATATGATATTATAGATTAAAAATGTGTTGTTACTACATATATAACATAGCTTATAATTACACATATATGTGAATTTACACATTATCTATTAAATTATATATAATGTGTTATACTATGCATTATAAATTTTATTACCAATTAGTCATGGTTAGATTTTTACATTAGTACATACTTATATAACATTTCTCATGCTATAATTACATATATATAAAGTAATATATTACCAATTATATAATTTATTATGCTATATTTTGTTATATAGATTAATATCTACTCGTGTGTTACATTTAGGGCCTCCTGTGTGCCAAAGCGGGAGATGCATGAGACTCGGGTTCGATCCCTGCATTGGGACTGTCCCCTGGAGAAGGGAATGGCAACCCGCCCCAGTATTCTCGCCTGGAAAATTCCGTGAACAGATGAGCCTGGCAGGCTACAGTCCATAGGGCCACAAAGAGTTAGATATGACTGAGCACACACAGCAATATGCTACGTTACTACATAGTTATATATTTCATATCATAGTTACATGTGTATAATGGATACAATTGTACACATTAAGTTATATATAACTAAACTACATCATACATTATGTTTTCAATCACACCATCTATGGAGGAGGAAAGTGAGGTACAGGAAGGCATCCTTCATTTGAGGTCGCGAGGCTCCTGGAACTCCCATGCCACTCTGCTCTGGCTCCAGAATCACTCTTTATTTTTGGCTGCGCTGGGGGCCACAGCGCATGCAGGATCTTAGTTCCCACACTGGTGATCGAACTGGTGCCCTCTGCAGTGGCAGCGCTAGTCCTAACCACCGGACCACAGGGAAGCCCCCAGAACCCCTGCTCCTCACCTCTGCGCTCCCTGCCACCCTCTCTGGCGCCGCTGAGCTCTCCACTGACTGTGGGGACCTCTACCTGCTCTGTGCCTGGAAAGAGACAGGCACGGACAGACACTCTTGCATCTCCTGCATTGGCAGGTGGATTCTTTACCATTTCCTGGTGGGCTGCCGTCTGTGGGGTCGCACAGAGTCGGACACGACTGAAGTGCCTTAGCAGCCACCAGGGAAGCCCTAATGTTTCTTCCAAGGGTCAAAAGCTCAATGAGCATGTCATGTGTGATTTTAAAATTCCAAATGGCCCCATTCTCCCAGCTACATGGTACTGAAGGTGGGAGGAACGTATGGAAAGGCAGGGCGCGTGCAGGACACAGAAAGGGAGGCAAGGCCATTGGATTTCTTCCCTCAGGATTGTGAGGAAAGAACCACTGGTGACAGATGCTGCAGAGGAAGCATGTTGGGGGAGCAGCAGCTGGACCACTTTGGAGCTGAAATGGTAACCAGGAACTGATGGGAGGAGCCAGGTGGCCGAGCTGGGCAAATGGAGCTGATAAGCAGGTAAGCAGAGGAGACACCCAGGAGAAAGGTCTGGTGGGCAGCTTCTGGGCTCTCACCAGCCTCCCAGGTCCTTGCCTCTGTGGGTGGTCTGCATTCCCCTCAGCCACCACTCCATTTCCTCCCCTCCCCCCCACACACCTTGATTACTTCCAGGGAGTCTATATTTCTTGGTGGCACTAGTAGTAAAGAACTCACATGCCCGTGCAGGAGATTTAAGAGACACAGGTTCAGTCCCTGGGTTGGGAAGATTCCCTGGAGAAGGGCATGGCAACCCACTCCAGTATTCTTGCCTGGAAAATTCCACGGACAGAGGAGCCTGGTGGGCTACAGTCCTTGCAGTTGCAAGGAGACAGACACGACTGAAGCAACTGAGGGCACACACACATATTTCTTGCAATAATTGGTGTGTGTGTTAGTCGCTCAGTCGTGCCCGACTCTGCGATCCCACGGACATAGAAGTCCATGGAATTTTCCAGCCAAGAAGACTGGAGTGGGGTGCCATTCCCTTCTCCAGGGGATCTTCTCAAACCACGGTCTCCTGCATTGCAGATTGTTTACCGTCAATAATTAGACCCACCCTGAAAACCACCTGATGGTTGGGGACAGAGTAATCGCACTCAGAGTTTATAGCACACGTATCAACACCAATACTAACCTCTTAGAAAGTAAAACCAGAAAAAGGTACAAACCACCACAACAAGAAAAATTATAAAATATTTAAGAACAAATTTAACAAGCGCAGGTTTTTATTAGATGAAACTGTAACTTTACTGAAATACAGAAAAGAAAATTGGAATAAATGGAAAAAAAAAAAAAACACCTTCCTTGTGCTTGGCTAGGAGGATTCCACATTGAAAGATGACAATTCTCTCTAAACCAACCTCTAAATGTAACACAACCTCAGAGTACACTTTTTTTTTTTTTTTTGTCGCTCCATGTGGCTTGTGGGATCTTGGTTCCTCAACCAGGAATCCAACCCATGGCCCCTGCCATGGAAGGGCAGAGTCCTAACCACCGGACCTCTAGGAAATTTCTTACCCTGATTTTTTTTTCCCTACTCTGATTTTTTGAAAGCAGCTAAATTATGCTATGTAGCTCACCCTGGAGATTGTATCATACAAAAGAAAAGCAGATAAAATTCTGAAAATGAAGGTTATGGACAGGAGACTTGCCAACTAGATATAAATAATAATCTAAATATTACAACCATGTGATAAAGAGAAGGAGCATTAGAACAAAACACAAGTCCAGAGAAGAGACTAAAGTATTTGGAAATCTCATATATGATCCAAGTGGTATTTGAATGCATTGGTCAGGATTCGTCAGTTACATGTTAACAGAAACTCAACATGAAATAGCTGAAGCAAAGCAGGGATTGGATGGAGATTCGTAACACTACAGGAAGATCAAGGGCGGATATCTGCATCTTGGATTTATCCTCCCAGTTTTTTTTTCCCCATATGGTGAAAACCCTGTCCCATGGCCCAGTTCTTCCAATCTCACCATCAAAACTTGACTGAGAAACAAGAAACAAGCAACAGACCAAGGGCATACCTTCACACACGCTTCCATTTGTATGAAAAGCACGCGTGCGTGTGGTGTTGGGGGGAGCATGTGTATCTGCGTATGTTTAAACTATGCCCACTCCAGCAGGATGCATAGTAAACAGGAAGTATTGGATGCCTCCGGGGAGCAGGTGCAAGGTGAGAATCACTTTCCCTTCACTGGGCCTCAGGAAAAGCGTTAAGGACGGTCCCCAGGTCACAGCCTGGCTATCACTGGTCTGTGCCAGTGCATCTTGTTTTATTGATCTACTTACTCCCTTTTACCTGCAATTTCCCTTTCCACCATTGCCAGCAATTCCAGGATGTTAGATGTCCAACCCTTTGGGGTGTGTGTGTGTGCTTGGGGAAAATGTGTAAATTGTCTGGGGGCACATTTTTTTAAAAAATGAAGCAAGTTTATATATTAAAACAGTGCAATCACAGCAAGCAGCATATCAGATGTCATTTACTTGGACCCATTCTGCATTTTATGCACCTTCACCGAATGAAACTCTTATAAATGATTGGCTGTGGCTTTGAAGCCACTTATCTTGAATTTGCATGTTAGTATTGAACATGCTTCTTAATAGATATATCTGCAATATTTGGAAGAGAATACATGCATTTGCTCAGTGTTTGCATTTGTCCAGTGAGTTTGTAACTTCATTTTTTTAATTTATTTTTAATTGGAGGGTAATCAGTTTACAATATTATATTGGTTTCTGCCTATATCAATATGTACCCTCTCTCTTTAGTCTCCCTCCCACCCCACCCCATCCCTCTAGGCTATCACAGAGCACCAGATTTGAGCTTCCTGCGTCAGGCAGTAAATTCCCAGTGGCTTCTAATTCCACATATGGTCACGCATGTGTTTCAGTGCTACTCCCTCAATTCATCCCACCCTCTCCTTCCCAATGAGTTTGTAACTTTGGATTTGACAAATGTGATCGTTCTAAGAATAAGTGGAAAACATGTAGGCCAACATCAAACAAGTTGATGTCTTTAGGATTAAATATGTTAGTTACTATGCTAGTTATCTTATGGTATCTCATTAGTCACCCCAAATTAGATGGTGTATGGCAACATGTACTCTGATCAACCAGCAACAACAAATCTGGATTCAGATTAACCACCAAACTAACCACAAACATAACAGACTTCACCCACCACTCATTATTCCTTCAGATTTCACTTTTAATCTTCTATTCTGGTTTTTTTATTCTCCTTCAGGGATCACAGTTCACTGTGCATCAGTTTCCAATAATCCCAATAGGCTCTGTTTGCCTATCTTCATTCATTAAAAAAAAAAAAAAAAGATTTGGATAGATTGGGTGCTTCCCAGGTGGCACTCGTGGTAAAAAACCCTCCTGCCAATGCGGGAGACAGAAGACAGAACTTCCCGATCCCTGGGTCGGGAAGAATCCCTGAAGGAGGGCATGGCAATCCATTCCAGTATTCTTGCCTGGACAATTCCAGGGATAGAGCCGCCTGGCAGGTTATGGTCCATAGAGTCCCAAAAAGTCGGATATGACTGAAGCAACTTAGCATGCATGCATGTTGGATAGGTCAAATGTTTTTAAGATTTTTCTTGAGGTATAGTTGATTTACAATATTGTGTTAGTTTCGTGTGTGCAGAACAGTGATTCAGTTATATACATCCGAATCTAAAGAGTAGTATACATTATTTATATTTATATAGTTAGATTTTTTTTCCCTTATAGGTTATTACAAAATATTGAGTATTGCTCCCTTCAGTCATTCAATTTTACTCATTGTAGAAATAGGATGGTTGCTCTGCTGAGAAGCAGCAGCTTCGTTCTGTTCAGTTCAGTCGCTCAGTCGTGTCCGACTCATTGCAACCCCATGGACTGCAGCACGCCAGGCCTCCCTGTCCATCACCAACTCGCAGAGTTTACCCAAACTCATGTCCATTGAGTATGTGATGATGTATCCAACCATCTCATCCTGTCATCCCCTTCTCTTCCTGCCTTCAATCTTTCCCAGCATCACGGTCTTTTCAAATGAGTCAGCTCTTCGCATCAGATGGTCAAAATATTGGAGTTTCAGCTTCAGCATCAGCCCTTCAATGAATATTCAGGACTGATTTCCTTTAGGATGGACTGGTTGGATTTCCTTGCAGTCCAAAAGACTCTCAAGAGCCTTCTCCAACATCACAGTTCAAAAGCATCAATTCTTCAGCGCTCAGCTTTCTTTATAGTCCAACTCTCCTATTTATACATGACTGCTGGAAAAACCACAGACCTTTGTAGGCAAAGTAATGTGTCTGCTTTTTTAATATGCTGTCTAGGTTGGCCATAACTTTTCTTTCAAGGAGTAATCATCTTTTAATTTCATGGCTACAATCACCATCTGTAGTGATTTTGGAGCCCCCCAAAATAAAGTCTGTCACTGTTTCCATTGTTTCCCCATCTATTTGCCATGAAGTGATGGGACCAGATGCCATGATCCCACTTTTCTGAATATTGAGCTTTAGGCCAACTTTTTCACTCTGCTCTTTCACTTTCATCAAAAAGTTCTTTAGTTATTCTTTGCTTTCTGCCATAAGGGTGGTATCAGCTGCATATTTGAGGTTATTGATATTTCTCCCGCCAACCTTGATTCCAGCCTGTGCTTCATCCAGCCCAGCATTTCTCATGATGTACTATGCATATAAATTAAATAAGCAGGGTGACATTATACAGCCTTGGCATACTCCTTTCCCAATTTGGAACCAGTCTGTTGCTATATGTCTAGTTTTAACTGTTGCCTCCTGACCTGCATACAGATTTCTCAAGAGGCAGGTCAGGTGGTCTGGCATTCCCATCTCTTGAAGAATTTTGCACAGTTTGTTGTGATCCACAACAGTCAAAGGCTTTGTCATAGTCAATAAAGCAGAAATAGATGTTTTAATGGAACTTTCTTGCTTTTTCGATGATCCAACGGATGTTGGCAATTTGATCTCTGGTTCCTCTGCCTTTTCTAAATCCAACTTGAACATCTGGAAGTTCACGGTTCATGTACTGTTGAAGCCTGGGTTGGAGAATTTTGAGCATTGCTTTACTAGCGTGTGAGATGAGTGCAATTGTGTGGTAGTTTGAGCATTCTTTGGCATCGCCTTTCTTTGGTATTGGAATGAAAACTGACCTTTTCCAGTCCTGTGGCCACTGCTGAGTTTTCCAAATTTGCTGACATATTGAGTGCATATGTGCTGGTATATTGCTCCCTTCAGTCATTCAATTTTACTCATTGTAGAAACAGGATGGTTGCTCTGCTGAGAAGCAGCAGCTATAGTATCCAAATTCCATTTTTCATATTTCCAGGAACCTTCAACAGAACTTTCACATCAGACCAAGAATAGTTGATCAAATATCTTTCCATCAGGAGCTTGTCAGAACTGCCCTCTCTGAACTTCCCTTTATCCTGAGCTGCCCTTGACATATTGACATGAGGATGTGATGCTGATTCTTGCTTCTGACCCCACTAAGCAACATGGGGTATGTTATGTTTAATTTATATAAATGGTGTTATGGTACAGATCTCCTTCAGTTTTTTATCTCATCCAACACTTTTAAAAAAGTATTTTACTGAAGTAATAGTTGATTTACAATGTTGTTGATTTCTGCTCTATAGGAGTGATTTAGTCATACCTATATATGCATTCTCTGTCATGTTCTTTCCCACTGTGGCTTATCACAGAATATTGAGCGTAGTTCCTTGTGCTATATAGAACCTCGTTGTTTGTCCACTCTGTGCATACTAGTTTGCATCTGCTAATCCCAAACTCCCAACCCATTCCTCCCCCCCAACCACTTCCCCCTTGGCAAGCACAAGTCTGTTCTCTCTGTGCATAAGTCTGTTTCTGCTTCATAGGTAGGTTCATTTATAGGTAGGTCCGATTTTAAGATTCCACATATAAGTGACATCATATGGTATTTGTCTCTTTCTGACTTCATTCAGTATGATCTCTAGTCCATCCATGTTTCAGCAGATGGTATTTCATTCTTTTGAATATGTGCGGAACACTCTTGTGTGCTTTATCCATTCGTCTTATCAAAGGACATGCAAGCTGTTTCCATGTCTTGACTGTATAGTGAAGGACAGGGAAGCCTGGCATGCTGCAGTTCATGGGCATGCAAAGAGCTGGACATGACTTAGTGACTGAACAGTGACTGAACAGCTGTTTTTAAGATCTATCCCCAATGCTGTGTATGTGCCTGGTCCACAGCTTCCACTGTGTACATGTATCAGTGAGTTAGAGTAGGTTACACTGTATCAGTCAGTCAGAGTAGATTACACTGCAGTAACAAATACTCCCCAGATTACAGGCATATCTTGTTTAATTGCACTTTGCTTAATTGTGTTTTGCAGATACTGCATTTTTTAAATAAACAAATTGAAAGTTTGTAGCAACCCTGTCTTGTCAGATGGCGTTAATGCTTTTTAGCAATAAAGTATTTTAAAATTAAGGTATGTACATTGCTTTTTTAAAACACAATGATACACATTTAATAGACTACAGTATAAACATATTTGTATATGTGCCCTGAAACCAAAAAAATTCATGTGATTTGCCTTATTGCTGTGGCTTAGAACTGAAAGTGCAGCATCTGAGGTATATCTGTGTAATAGTTTAAAACCACAAAGGCTTATTTCTCATAGATGTTGCACGTCCACTGCAGATAAAAACACCAACCCTTGACTTCCATTTGCAGCTGCCCACATTCTCACGACCTTTCACTTTTATTTCACATGGTCCCACCTACCTTACATGGCAGGGAAGTTCAGTCCCATCACGTGGTCATGGAAAGAGAAAGCTGGAGTATTTGTGGACAGTCCTAATGACCACCAGGGACACTCAGGCTGCCTTCAGCTCCCTGTTCCCCCAAACAATGGCATGATAAACATGTGAAACAAACCTGTACTTGTTTCATACAGGCCCATGGCCACTGTTTTAGGCATACGCCCAGGCATGGGATTGCTGAGCAGCACAGCACACATTTCATTTCCCTCAGGAGTACCAGGCAATTCTCCAGACGGCTGTCGCAGTCCGAACTACAAGCAGGCACAAAAGTGTGTCTATCCCCACATCCCTCTGATGTGGAGGAAATAACCACCTTTCAAAATTTTGCCAGTCAAATAGGGATAAAGGGATAGCTACTATTGTTCTTAATGTGGTCTCTTGTTTCTAATGAGTTAAAGCATCTTTTCATATACTTTTCAGCCTTTTAGATGCCTTCTTCTATAAAGTGCTTGTTCATAACTTTTTCTTATTTTTTTTTTCCTATTAGGGTTACTATAGTTCTATTGTTGATTTTCAAGAGTTCCTGGTAGAAATTTTTTACTGTATGGCCTTCAATATCTTTTGGATTTAAACAACATGAATATACTTCTGTCCCCCCAGAAAGTTACATATTATTTTAATGGCTCACCTATCATCTCCCAACACTTTGCGGGGAAAAAAAATTAAAGAAAGGAAGATAGAACAGGCTTGAATCAGAAGCCATACCTGAGCCAATTGAAGTGGGCTGAGAAGGTGAGACTTATACAGTGACAACTTCTATTTAAACCACAAAGTTGAACAGAAGAAAAAAATTTTCCCAGAATAAAGGGGAGGGTTGAGGGGGAGAGGAAGGGAAGGATGCTCTTCTTTTGGGCAGACAAAACAACAGATGATCCCTGGATCGGCATTTGATATAAAAAATAAGGCCATACATCCATCAAGATCCTTTTGATTGCAAATGACAGAAACAACTGAAACTAAGCTTTAAAAAAGGGATGTGCTGGTTCAAGTAACTCGAAAGTCCAGTGGATGGGACAGCTAGATCCACGTGTTTCAATAATGTCTTCAGTCCCCATCTTTGATTCCATCTCTCTGATAAGCTCTCTCCAAGGTAGGCTGTCCCCAACAGCCAGACACACATAGAACCTTAACAACAGCAGCATAAAGTGGTTTTTTCTTGATCTCTGTGGTAAAAACACATCATAGGGAGGAATTCTCATTGGTCCAACCTACAAGACACACCCTTTTCTAAACCAATCACTGTGGCCAGTGGGATGGCGTTGCCTGATTGGTCAGGTATGGGGTCAGGGTAGATGATGGATAAGCCACTTCAGACACAATGAGAGGGTGCCCCATAGAAAAGAAGGAGAGAGTTCGTGCCAGAAGGAGAGAGATGACATGTTGGACAAGCAGAACCCAGAAGTACCAGATCCAGGCCAGATTTCTACCTCATTCCTTACATCAATATGCATTCCATATGGACAAGGACTGGGGCGAATGGGAAGAAACCACAGGAGAGTGAGAATATAATACTGGTGACTGAAAGAATTAGGGGCTCAGCAAATGCCCTTCCAACCAAAACACTAAAATCAGACACTATGAAGACAAAGACTGATGCCTTCTAAACTTCCATAGCACAAACACAAAACAATCAGACTCTCCATAGGCAAGATCAAGAGACTATTGACAAACTGAGAGGAAAACATTTGTAACCCACACGTCAAAGTATTGGGATCCCATATGTGCCAAAGAGTGCTTAAGAGATTCAGACAAGGTGGACAGCCGCATGGAAAGCTGAGAAAATGACATGAATTAATTCAGAAAGTGATGGTGCAAGTGCAAAAGCTGTCTGAAAGATAGGAAAAAAGATAAAAGTTTAAAAAAATTGCCAACTCTGGGTAGAAATACGAATGTGCTCAGACCTCCTTCAGGCCCACCCTCCAAAAGCAGATGGAGTCCTGGTGTGCATACTCTGAGCCCGAGGAGTGGCCAAGGGGGTGGACAGAGCTTGGAGGTGTGGGCTGGGGTGTTGACACATGCGTGTCCAGTCCCTTCAGGGTGGGACCTAGACAAGGACGGAAGAAGGTGCAGACCCAGGTACCTCTGTTTATACTCTTGCTTCGGGTCCCTTGGATGCTCAAGCGGTGGATCATTCAGAGCTTTTGAGAGCCAGGTTAGAATTAGGGACATTATCCTAAGAGCAACAGGAGGCCCTCCTAAAGGATTCTTGGTAAAGAGAAGGACAGGAATAAATTCGGGTTTTTAGAAGATCCTTCTGGCTTCAAGGGGGTGAATGGGTGTGACATTAGAAAGGAAGAAGAGGGAAGGGTTGGGAAAGTGCTGTCATAATTCAAAACAGAGATGATGGCAATTTACATTGGAAAAACAGGAAAAAGTGAGGAGGAGAGATAAACATGGTCATGGATGCTATATGGGATTGGAGAGAGCAAGGGATCAGGGGTCACTTTTTAGGCTTCTGGCACCTGTTACTGGTGGGCAGTGGTGCAGTCTATTGGGACAGGGAGCTGGACAAAGATTCAGCTTTGGTGGGAGGTGGGGAGGGAGGGGGGAGAGGAGACCACAGACACATCGAGCTCATTGCCTTTGAGACATCCGAGCAGGAATGCCAAGCAGGCAATCAGATGACTAGGTCCAGAGCTCTGGGGACAGGCTGGGTTGAGGAGACACGTGGCGTCAAGACTAGATTTTACATCATCCAAGGTGCCACCTACTGGAAGCTTTACCATTATTTCAGATAACACTAAGAAAGAAGAAAAAAGCACTGATATTCAGCTATACTATGCCCCAGACTGAATAGTTCTGATTTCAGATAAAATGTAAAAAAAAAAAAATGCATCTGAGACTTGATTAAATTGATTGTTAGGGTGTAAGTCTGGCTTCTTCTGATGAACTGAAGTGACAGGGACATGGTGTGATCGAAGGTCCCTTCTGTGACGTGGAGAAGCTGGAAAAGGTACTACAGCCTTGCTGCACGAGGGGTCCTGGGGCCCCTTTGCGTGTCTCTCCTTCCACTTTATGGTGCACCCATCTCCAGAGCTGTTATCAATTTGCAAAACTAAAACTCGGACCCCATTAAACACTAACCCCACACTGTCCCAGCTCCCTAGCTCCCGGCAACCACCATGTGATTTTCTGTGTCTGTGCATTTAACAACCTCTGGTTCTCTTTAGTATGCTCATCCTCAGAACCCAGCTGCCCTACTGGGAAGAAGCCTGAAGTAGTTCATGAAGAGGTCACTTGGGTCCCCAGCCCCTGTTCCAGAGACCACTGGCCAAAGTTCAGACACTGGAGCAGAAACAAGCTAGCGCCACTGTGCTCAGTCTGAATTCCTGACCCAAAGAAACCATGAGAATAATCCATGTCACTAAGTTTGGGGGTCATTTGTTATGTAGCCACAGTAACTGGGACAGTAGGTAATTCTTACAAGCAGTTTCTCTTGTGAAGGAGAGGAGGAAACTCGGGGAAGGGGGTGACCCAAGGAGGGTAAGTCAAGGACAGCTGGTCTTTGTTTTGCTTCTTTAAGCTGGAAGCAATCTGAGTATGTTTTACAACTGAGGGGAAAGAAATACCCATGTGAGGAGACTTGAGTGACTTCCCTGGTGGTCAGTGACTCAAGACTTCATGCTCTGAATGTAGGGGGGCCCAGGTTCAATTCCTGGTGAGGGAACTAGATCCCACAGGCCGCAATGAAGACTGAAGATCCTACATGCTGCTACTAAGACCCAGCACAGCCAAATATATTTTTTAAAAAGGAGACTTGAATATTCGAATGAAATAGGACGAGTCCATGGGTAAGTTTTTCAATGGATTGGGTTTGATCCCTGCCAGGGAACTAGATCCCGCATGTCACAACTGAAGATCTCATATGCTGCAATGGAGACCCATCACAGACACATAAATAAAATATTTTTTAAAAGGAGACTTGAATATTCAGATGAAAGAGGCTGTGTCCATAAGGTAAGGTTCCTGATGCGGTAGAGTGGAGGCGGTTCTAAACACAGGTGGAGGGCTAGCCCACCTGTGAAAAGGGACCACTTCCTTGTTATCAGGTGTAGGAAGGGTGTGCTGTAGGAGAGAACCAGGTGTTCACAAGGCTATACCTGTAACGTGGAGAAGGTGGTGGGGCAATTGTGGGATAGCCGCTCTATTCTCTGTGAGGACGTGAGTGGGGAGGGTGAAGTCAGAGGTTTGGGGATAAAGTTGGAAATATCTCTGCAAAGAAGGGGAGGATATGTTGACCAGACAAAGCAGCAGGACATGAGGACCGATGGCTTACTTGATGCTGGTGATTAGGAATCTCTAGGAAATCAGGTGATCCTGGTATGTGCTTTTTTTCTCTATAGGAATTATCTACCCAGGTGCAGGCATGGTGGAGTCACCCAGGGCTGAGGTTCTGAAAGCTCATGTGATAAGATAACAGGGCAGTGGACTCAAGGCTTTAGCAAAAGAATGGTTGTACATGATGCAGCATGAAAATTAGGCTGGAGAAGTACAGAAATAATGGCGGGTTGGGGCAACTGAGGCATTTTGACTCAGCATTCCCACTTCTACAAATTTATGTGGAAAAGAACTTTGTGCCTGGGTGTCCAGCAGTTAAGACTTGGGGCTTTCACTGCCGTGCGCCTGGATCTAACCCGGCTTGGGGAACAAAGATCCCATAAGATGCCCATGCTCAGTCACTTCGTGGTATTCAACTCTTTGAAACCAGATGGACTATACCCCACCAGGCTCCTCTGTCCATGAGATTTCCCAGGCAAGAATACTGGAGTGGGTTACCATTTCCTACTCACAAGATGCACAGTTACCCCACTTTCCCCACCCAAAAAGAGAAAGAGTACTGTGAAAAAAGAGAAAATGTGGACCACTTCTGGTTTCCAAGTCCCTATGTAAAGAACTTAGAAACAGTCACTCCATCCTAACAAGTAAAAAGCTGGGCAGATTATTAAAAACAAAGAAAACCCAACAACTCTTCTTGGATCTCTAAGATGGAAGAGGACACAGAACAAACTTCTGCCTTGAGACTGGAGAGACCAAGAAGCAAATGCAGCAATCACTACTTACCAGAGTGAGACTCACAGGTCAAAACCCTGGGGACCAATGTCAGGCAAGAAAAGCTGAACTGTAATTGAAAGACTGCTGGAGGCTCGGTGTGGATAACTCTGAGCTTAAAAACCTAAGACCACAGGGGTAGAGGGACCCCCAAATATCATGAGATTCACCAGCAGGAGCTCAGCAGTGGTGGGGGCGGGGGGCAAATATCATGAGGTTTACCAGCAGTAGCTCCACCAGTTCCCCCTAGTATTAACAAGTATCTGAGAAGAATCCCCTCAGGCTACCAGTATGGAGAGGGGGGAAGGAACCATTTTAAATACTCAGAACGATCTGTTCTTCTTAACAAGGCCTGACCCTCAGGGGAAGCAAGTACCAGCACCTGGGGAAGGGAAACACCCAACTGTAGTCCATTGGAGTCATTTGGTTCCGCCTAAGTGTAAGGAGATCAAACCAGTCAATCCTAAAGGAAATCAGACCTGAATGTTTACTGGAAGGACTGATGCTGAAGCTGAAACTCCAATACTTTGGCCATCTGATGTGAAGAGCTGACTCATTGGAAAAGACCCTTATGTTGGGATAAGAAGGCAGGAGAAGGGGATGGCAGAGGATGAGATGGTTGGATGGCATCACTGACTCAATGGACATGAATTTGAGCAAGCTCCCGGAGTTGGTGATGGACAGGGAAGCCTGGCATGTGGCAGTCCATGGGGTTGCAAAGAGTGATCCCATGGACTGAGTGACTGAACTGAGCTCAAGTGTGGAGAAACACGGGTGAACTTCACGGTCCAGAGACACAAGCTCAGGAAAGACTTAATTACAGGACCCTTCCCCTCCCCTGCTCCTCACCACCATGTTACTAAAGGGCTATTTACAGCATTTCTTTTTTACCTAGTACATCATATATGCCTATCAAGAAAAGAAACACCTGCAGCAAAGAAAATTTTAAAAGGCATACCAAGTAGCAAAAATCACAATCTGAAGAGATGGAGCAAGCATCAGAACTAAACATGGCAGAGATGTTGGAATTATCAGACCAGGAATGTAAAGCAATTAATATACTAAGAGCTCTAATGGATAAAGAAGACAGTAGGGAAGAACAGATGGATGTCAGCAGAGAGATGCAAATCTTAAGAAAGAACTAAAAAGAAATGCTAGAGTTAAAAAAAAAAAAAAACTGTAACAGAAATGAAGAATACCTTTGATGATGGGCTCACTGGAAAACAACATGATTCCAGGAAGAGTCTCTGAGCTGTAGGATGTACCAATTTGTTGTATTAAGTGGCTAAGTTACGTCCAACTCTTCACAACCCCCTGGACTGTAGCCCACGAGTCTCCTCTGTCCATGGGTTTTTTTTCCAGGTGACAATACTGGAGTGGGTTGCCCTTTCCTTCTCCATAGGATCTTCCCAACTCAAGGATCAAACCTGTGTCTCCTGCATTGGCTGGTGGATTCTTTTACAGGCAGAATCCTGAAAACCCGAAAAGCAAAGAGAACAAAGACTGTAGTTGTGTAATGTGCATGGAATACCAGGAGAAGGAAAAAAAAGAGCAGAGAGATATTTGAAATGATACTTTCAAGAATTTCCCCAAATTAATGTCAGCAGGCCACCCATCCAGGAAGCTCAGAACACCAATTAGGATAAATGCCAACCCTCCTCCCCACCCCAACTCCGGATAACCCCTATACCAACATAGATCATTTTCAAACTACAGAAAATCAAAGATGCATAGAAAATCCTGAAAAAGCCAGAGGTGGGTAAGGGGTTGGGCGGCGGCGGGGAAGCCCATCTTAACTAAAGAGGGAAAAAAAGGTAAGAATTATATTTCACTTCTCATGCAAGCAAGAAGAGAGTGAAATGAATTATTTAAAGGGTTAAGAGAAAACCCCACTAACCTACAATTCTTTATTCTGGGACGTCATCCTTAAAAAATTAAGGAGAAATAAAAGATTTTCTCAGAGAAACAAGCAAACAAAAAAAGTAAGGAACTCTGTTGCCAGTAGACCTGTCTTGCAAGAATTATTAAAAGTTCTTTGAAAAGAAGGAAAATAAAGTAGTCTACATAAAGTAAGGAAGGGCACTGAAGTAGAAATAGTGAAAATAAATACTTTCTATTTTTTTTAACTTGGCTGGGCCTCGAGACATGTGGGATCTTAGTTCCCTAACCAGGAATTGAACTCTAACTCCTGCATTGGAAGAATGGGGTCTTAACTACTGGACTGCCATGGAAGTTACAAAACTTCTATTTTTGATGTTCTTAGTATAGCTAACAGATAATACTTTGTTCAAAAAAATAATAATAGCAACAATATATTTGATTATATCTGTTAATGTGCATATATGCTTATATGTGATCAGGTATAAGCAAAATGAATGATAGCAGTAATACAGGGTTAGGAGGAAGAAATCATGAATAGTTTCTTATTATAAGGCATTCGTACTACCTGTGAAGTGGTATGATGTTATTTGAAAAATAATTTGGATTGGTTGTAACTGTAGACTGCCAGGCCCCTCTGTCCACAGGAATTTCCAGGCAAGAATACTGGAGTGGGTTGCCGTTTCCTACTCCAGGGTATATTTCTGACCCAGGGATCAAACCTGCATATGTTGCAAACTCTATTACCACTACAGAAAACAGTTGGGGAAAAAAGTACAATTGATAAGCTAAGAAAACAGAGAAAATGGAATTAAATACTCAATTGAATTGACAAAAGACACACAAAAATAGGAACAAAAACAAAAGCAACAAATAGAAGACATTAAGGAATATAGTAAATATTAATCCAATTATATCAGTAATCACTTTGAACATTAGTGGTCTAACTGTACCAATAAAAAACAGATTGTCAGAGTGGGTAAAAGCAAACAAACAGATCAAAGTATATGTTGCTTACAGGAGATCCTCTTTAAACATAGAGACACAGATTTAAAGTACAGTTGACCCTTGAACAACATGGGCTTGAACTTCATGGGTCCACTACATGCAGATTTCTTTCACAAAGTATATACTACAGGACTACATGATCCAGGGCTGTTCGAATTCATTGATATGGTGAGTCAATTGGAAAGTTGTACCTGGATTTTTGACTGCACAGAAGGTCAGCTCCCCTATACCCAAGTTGTTCAAGGGTCAACTGTAAATGGATGAAGGAAAATATACTATGCTAACACTAAACATTGGCACCCACTCCAGTACTCTTGCCTGGAAAATCCCATGGACGGAGGAGCCTGGTAGGCTGCAGTCCATGGGGTCGCAAAAAGTTGGAAACGACTGAGTGACTTCACTTTCACTTTTCACTTTCATGCATTGGAGAAGGAAATGGCAACCCACTCCAGTGTTCTTGCCTGGAAAATCCCAGGGACGGGGGCGCCCCGTGGGCTGCCGTCTATGGGGTAGCACAGAGTCGGACACGACTGAAGCGACTTAGCAGCAACACCAAACAAAAGAAAGCAGGAGTAGCTATATTTGTTTTAGACAGAGCTGACTTTAAAGAAAGCTTTATGGTAGAAAGTGAAGAGGAACTAAAAAGCCTCTTGATGAAAGTGAAAGAGGAGAGTGAAAAAGTTGGCCTAAAGCTCAACATTCAGAAAACTAAGATCATGGCATCTGGTCCCATCACTTCATGGCAAATAGATGGGGAAACAGTGGAAACAGTGTCAGACTTTTTTGGGCTCCAAAATCACTGCAGATGGTGATTGCAGCCATGAAATTAAAAGACACTTACTCCTTGGAAGGAAAGTTATGACCAACCTAGACAGCATATTCAAAAGCAGAGACATTACTTTGCCAAAAAAGGTCCATCTAGTCAAGGCTATGGTTTTTCCAATGGTCATGTATGGATGTGAGAGTTGGACAATGAAGAAAGCTGAGCGCTGAAGAATTGATGCTTTTGAAGTGTGGTGTTGGAGAAGACTCTTGAGAGTCCGTTGGACTGCAAGGAGATCCAACCAGTCCATCCTAAAGGAGATCAGTCCTGAGTGCATTGGAAGGACTGATGCTAAAGCTGAAACTCCAATACTTTGGCCACCTCATGCGAAGAGTTGACTCATTGGAAAAGACCTTGATGCTGGGAGGGATTGGGGGCAGGAGGAGAAGGGGAGACAGAATGAGATGGCTGCATGGCATCACTGACTTGATGGACATGAGTTTGAGTAAACTCCAGCGGTGGGTGATGGACAGGGAGGCCTGGCGTGCTGCAATTCATGGGGTCGCAAAGAGTCGGACACGACTGAGTGACTGAACTGAACTGAACTAAACCAGGGATAAAGAAGGGTATTACATAATGATATACAATTCTCCAAGAAGATGTAACAGTCCTCAATGTACATGTGTATCAAACAACAGAGCATCAAACAATGTGAGGAAAAACCTAATAGAACTACAAAGAGAAACAGATAAATCCACTATCATAGTTGGAGACTTAACACCCCTGTATGAGAAATAGATTCAGCCAACAGAAAATCAGAAAAGACACAGCTGAACTTAACACTAGCCATCAACTGGATATAACTGACATCCTCAGACTACATACATCATCCAAAAACAGTAGTTCCTTCTCCGTTTCTCACGGAACATTCATTAAGAGAGACCCCATTGTGGGACATAAAACACATCTTCCCAAATTGAAGAGAAATCATACAGTAAGACATTCAGAACCCAATGGAATTAAACTAGACATCAAGAACAGAAAGATGACTGGAAAATCCCTGTGACTGAACAAAACACTTCTAAATAACACGCGGGACTAAGAACAAATCTCAACAGATAATTTGAAATATGTGAACATGAAAACACAGCTTACCGAAATTTGTGGGATGCAGCAAAAGCAGAGCTCGGGGGAAATTTAAAACATTGAATACATACATTAGCAAATACAGAAGATCTAAAATCAATCATCTTAGCTTCCAAATTAGGAAAATAGAGAAAAAAAGAAAGAAATGACACTGAGCAGAAGAAAATGAAGAATTTGAGCAGAAATAAATGAAGTTGAAAACAGGAAATCTATAGGGAAAATCATGAACCCAATGCTGGTTCTTTGAAAAGATCCATTATGGCAATAAGGACTTCACTATAGATTCTATAGACATCAAAATGATAAAAAAGGAATAGTATTATTTGATAATGATGAAATGGGCCAATTCTTTATAAGATAAAATCTACTAAAATACATGCAAGAGTAGACAACCTGAAAAAAATAGGCAATCTACACGAACCTATCTATATTAAAGAAATTGAATTAATAATCTTCCAAAACAGAAAACAAGAGCCTGAGAGGGGCTCACTGGTAAATTCTGCTGTTGCTGCTGCTAAGTCACTTCAGTCATGTCCGACTCTGTGCGACCCCATAGACGGCAGCCCACCAGGCTCCCCGTCCCTGGGATTCTCCAGGCAAGAACACTGGAGTGGGTTGCCATTTCCTTCTCCAATTCATGAAAGTGAAAAGTCAAAGTGAAGTCGCTCAGTCATGTCCGACTCTTAGCGACCCCATAGACTGCAGCCTACCAGGCTCCTCCGTCCATGGAATTTTCCAGGCAAGAGTACTGGAGTGGGGTGCCATTACCTTCTCCAACAGGTAAATTCTACTAAACCTTTAAGGAAGAAATTATACTCATTCCCTACAACCTATAGTAGATTATATATTTTAGAAAAATAAATATTTTAGAACTTTGTCTTCTGATGCACAAAATTTTAAAAGATTTTTAGGAAGTCCAATTTTTCTATTTTCTTTCTTTGCTGTGTCTTTGGTTCATGTCCAAGAAATCATTGCTGAATCTAGCATTGTGAAATTTTGCCCTATGTTTTCCGAGATTTTTACAGTTTTGGGTCTTCTTATATCTTACATACATTAGATCTTTGATCCATTCTGAGTTAATTTTTTGTATGATGTTAGGTAAGGGTCCAGTGCCATTTGTTAAAAACTATCCTTTTCCTCACTGAATGATCTTGATAGTCTTGTCAAAAATCATTTAATGATATACGTGTGGGTTATTTCAGGTCTTTTTAGTCTATTTCATTGGTCTATAGGTCTCTCTCCATGCTAGTACAATGTTAGCAAACACTGTTTTGATTTACTGTAGCTCTGTAGTAAGTTAAGTTTCAGTGCTCTAATATGTAAACTTTTAAAGAAAGCATCTGATAGTAAATATTTTAGGTTCTGTGGAGGAAGACCAAACTCAATGATGTACATACTTACATAACAAGAGAAGAAACAAACAAGTTTTTAATTGATGAAATTAAAAATATAATAACTAATTTTTGTTATATAGGTCTGCTAATGAGAAGAATGGGGTACTTTCAGAGGGGATAATGGTTGCTTAGTTGGTGATCAAAGTTAGTGTCCCCTATAATCCAATGCAAATATTCATCTGTGAACGCTGATCTGTGATGCGGTTTTGTTTTCCATCTTTGAAAATGCCCTTTCACACAGACAGGCACTTCCCAAACTGGCATCAGTGCACAAGCATGTGATTTTAATCGAGCATCTTCATCACATACAAGGCAATCGAAGAATTCTAGTAGGTTCTTCTCCTGACATTTCCATTTAGCATGTCATTGCATTACAGGTTAATCACTTCCCATTGAACGTTGGGCAGAAGCTGCTCAGTTACAGAGTTAAATGGATTTTTGAATATGTAGATTTCCTTTGAGTTTGCATCAAAGTCTAAAAGACACTACTTGAACTGCAGTTTGAGCTCAGAAACTAAATACACTGTGAGTTCATTTGAGAATTGAGAGCTTCACTCTTGTTTCAAATTTGGAGCATGAGAGGTAAAACAACTTGACATTGCACGTGATTCAAACACTTTTAGTTAGTAAAGCTGAAATGACTAAACCACAGTATATTTTACATATAAACTCTGTATAGCCTTTTAAATATTAGTTTGAATTCATTAAAAAAATTTTTTTTCAAGTCCACAGCAAAATTCAGTTTCCAAAGCCATTCAATATTTGTAATAGTGGTTGACGGAAAGAGGTTCTTCTTATTCAGAAAAATTTTAGTCTTGATTCAGAGCTCAAAATATCTTGATAAAGCTTGGCTAATGATAAGCCTTCAAATTTCTGAGTTACAGCAAAGTTACAATATTCTGAGTTCAGCATATCCCTCTTACAGTTCCGACAAAAATGTCACAGAACTGATGTTCATGTCCACAAGAAGAAATGTAGTTCACTATTGATACTGATTCAGTAATACACGATAGATTCAGATATTTCCCTTGAAGTACAGTGAGTTACCATAAACACCTTACATTTTCACAAGCTTTGCATGTTTTCCAGCCAAGCCAATTGCTGTCTCACCCATATTTTTTTCCTGTTTTATTGAGAAACAATTGGTACACAATCTGTACAAATTTAAGGCATACACAGTATGATGATTTGATTTACAGATATTGTGAAATGATGACCACTGTAACTCAGTTAACAGCATATATTTTCATACAGATACAATAAAAAGGGAGAAAAAAAGGAAAGAAGTGGGGAACTCTCCTTGTAATGAGAACCCTTAGGATTTGCTCTCTCACCTCCCCTGCATGTCATGCATTACTGTTAGCTCTAGTCCTCTTTGCCTCACACCTTCAGCACTCCGCATCTTGTAAATAACTGGAAGTCTATACAGTGTGATGCACATATATTTTAACACCTCTGGTTGTAACACACCTTAGTTGATTCTACTTCAGGCTGTGCTGAATTTGTGTTTTATTAATGTCTTTGAGAGCTTCCAGGTGGCCCCAGTAGTAAAGAACCCGCCGACCAATGCAGGAGACATAAGAGAGGCAGGTTATTCAAACCCTGGGCGGGGAATATCCCCTGGAGGAGGGCATCGCAACCCACTCCAGTACTCTTGCCTGGAGAATCCCATGGACAGAGGAGCCTGGTGGGCTACAGAACATGGGGTCACAAAAGAGTCAGCCACGACTGAGTGATTTAGCCCTCACCATGTCTTTCAGTAACTACAGGTGAGACTATTTTCAATCTGACTATTTAAAGAAGCTAATTCTGTCATCACTTCTATCTAAGCACTGACTCCTTAAATAAACACCAACTGAGTAGTAACATCTGCCCTGTTTTTAAGTTGTTCTTGTTCCCAATGTCCTAAATTCCTCAAGCTTCTATTCTCAGTATGAGGCTAATATTCTTTAAAAACATTTTGTTTCCTAGACCCATTTATTCAGCTGTTGCAATCAAACACCATTTAATTAACTTACCACTTATAAATGGCTTCTTTCTTGGCTAAGAAATGAGCCCCTTGACAACCAATTTTGGTATCGGATTCTTTTTCATTTTTTCCTGTGTGTTGAAGAGAAATTCTGTCACAAGATAGAATTTTCTCTCAAAAGAAAATTTAAGACAATCTTAAATTTTCCAATCTTTCTAATCTCCCCTTTGATTTGGGAATGTTTGGATGAATGCTTAGTGTGGTTGTGGTCCCACTAATGTATGCTGTAGTTTTTAAACACAGCTCTAGTGTCATCACACAACACAACATCTTGCCGTGTAATGTAATAACAGAACCCACACTCCATTATGCTGTACAAGCATGATGGTCAGTCCACTTTGGTCTTCTTTTCTTGTTCTGACATAAAGATGAGCACTGGAAACTTCTTGTTTAATCACAGTATGGCAATATGTGTGGTACTCCAAGTGCCGCCGAGTTCTAACTGTGTGACTGCAATTTGCATTGTTCCAACCACTGGCATAAAACCGCAAGCGCACCACACAGTCTCTGCTACAATTACTCACCTTTGCTTCAGTAGCAGGAAAACACCCACAGAAAGTATGTAAACAAATGAGCACGGCTGTGTATCCTTAACAGTCTATGGACATTGAAACCTGAGTTTCAAATACTTTTCATGTGCTGCCAAAGAGTCTTCTTTTATTGTTTTCAACCATTTAAACCTGTTCAGAATGAAACAATGCCATTTGCAGCAACACCGACGGACCTAGGATTATCATACTGAGTGAAGTCAGTCAGAGGAAAACAACATGCAATCACATATCACATCTACGTGGACTCTAAAATACAACACAAATGCACCTACTTATGAAACAGAAACAGATTCAGACTCAGAGAACAAAGTGGTGGCCATGGGGGAGGGGCTGGGGGAAGGATGGATGGGATTAACGGATGCAAACTTGTATATATAGGACGCATAAACAACTCAGATCCTACTGTATAGCACAGGGAACTATATTCATTATCCTGTGATAAACCATAATGGAAAAGAATATGAAAAAGAATGTGTACATATAGAGACACACACACATAACTGAATCACTTTGCTGTACAGTAGAAATTAACACAACATTGTAAACCGACTATACTTCCATTTTTTTTTTTAATGCAAGAACTGTTCAGCTGATGTCACACAAAAATAGGCAGGTCAGATTTGGTTCACAAGCCATAGTTGCCAACCCTTGCTTGTGCTCAGTCATTCAGTTGTGTCTGACTCTTTGCAACCCTATGGACTATAGCCTGCCAGGCTCCTCTGTCCATGGGATTCTCCAGGCAAGCCAACCCCTGCTATATGTCAATAAATGTAATTTTTATTTTTTAAACTTCATTTCATTGTTTTTTTTTCATTATTTGTATAGGTAATTATTTTCACATGACCTAAAATGGAATAAGTTCATGAAAGGCAGAGGGTATAACATCTCCCTTCCACCTTGGCCACCAGCTCCTGATCCCCCTGGAAGAAAATCAAGGTTGCTAGTTTCTCATGTAATGTCCCAGAGCTATTCTGTAAAATAATAAGTAATTACACACGTTTATACTCTTCTTTCCTCTTCATCTTTACATAAAAGGCAACATACTCCACACCCACTGCCATGGCAACAGTCAAAGGTGGACAGTAACAAGTGCTGACAAGGATGCAGAGAAATTGAAACCTTCACACATTTTTTCGTGGGAATGGCAAATGCTGCAGCTGCTTTGGAAAACAAATCGGCAATTCCTCAAAAAAGTTAAAGAGTTTATAGACAACCCAGAAATTTTGCCCCCTGGACATAGACCCAAGAGAAATAAAAATATGTTAACACAAACATTTATACACAAATGTTCTTACCAGCATTACTCATAATAGCCCCAAAGTGGAAACAAATAACCATCACCTAGTGAATAAACAAAATGTGGTCTATTCATATAATGAAATATCTTTTAATCATGAAAAGGAAATGAAGTACTGATATACAACATGGCTGAACCTTGAAAATATCACAGTAACTGAAAGAAGCCACATACTATATGATTCCATCTACAGGAAAAGTTCATAAAAGGACAATCCAGAGAGAAAGTAAGTTAGTGGTTGTTGGGGGCTGGGAGGCGGGAGGACTAGGAAGTGGCTGCTAATGGTCACAGGGTTTCTTCTTGGGGGGCTGAGAACATTCTGGAACTAAACAGTGGTGATGGTGGTACAACATTGTGAATATACTAAAAACCACTGAATCATACACTTTGAAAAGGTGAATTATATGGCGTGAGCATTATTTCTCCATAAAATAAGGTAGCATCCTATACACACACCCTTTTCCCTTAACAGTATTCAGTGCGACCCCATGGACTACACAGTCCATGGGACTCTCCAGGCCAGAATACTGGAGTGGGAAGCCGTTCCCTTCTCCAGGGGATCTTCCTAACCCAGGGATCAAACCCTGGTCTCCCTCATTGCAGGCAGATTCTTTACTAGTTGAGCCACCAGGGAAGCCCAACAGTATCCAGAGGCCATTTAAATGGGGTGAGAAATGCAGAAGCTGGGAAATAGAGTGGCTGCCTCTCTCGGCATCAGCAAACTTTAAATTACCAGTAGCCCAAATCTCGAGGAAGGGAATAGAATCCCAGAGCCTTTCTACTACGTTCAAAGACCTTTGAACTGACTATAAGAAGGCCCAACACCACTGAAAATCAAACCATCACAGATGGATCCTGTGGCTTGTCAAGTTCACTGTCTACAGTACATTTAACTGAAAGTTACAGCAGTAGTTGAGAAAGGCCAACAAACTGAAAATGAAATTAAAACATGCAGGAATAGTCTGTGATTCCCTGAGACCCCATCACCCTGAAACACCCCTCACATTTAGGGTCTTCTCCCTAAGACCCTCCCCTTGCCAGGAAAGACACCATCCCCCATCCTCCTCTCTCCAAGGTTTGCTTGGCTGGGAAACAGCATCCAAATCCAGGGTGGTATGGGAGCGAAATGCAGAACAAGAAAAATGCATTCCACTGTGGAAGAGGGGCAGGAACTGGCTAGCACATAGAGGTACACACCTTGGAGGCACCGGTGAGAATGGACTTGGGGTGCATGGAGAGGGAGGGTGGGGTTCTCTTTTCCATTGGAATGAGGTTAGGGGTTTGAGTGCATTCTTTAGGAAGGTATGACAGCTGCTTCTGCAGCTTGCTGTTTTAACTAATGTTCTGGACACTCCTCTGTGCAAAGTGACACTGGGAGGCCAGTAACATTCGGCATCAGATAGAGAAAAGGATTCAAAGACTTCAGGAGAGAGGAACGCTGAGACTTGAATGAACTCCCCCAGTGCCCCCATCTCCCACCCCCGCTCCGTCTCCCATTAGACCTGGAAAGACCACGTGTTCCTTCACCTTGAGGAATGGTCTGGGGAGAAAGATGTTAGTCTTTTAAAATGGGCTTTAATTGACTGTTTTCCTAACTAGGGAAGGCTGTTGGTGGTGGGGGCTGCAATGGGCCTTCCTGATCAATTGCAGCAGGGATGGGTGGAACCAAGGGTGGCTGATCCAGGTGTTACCTGCCAGAAGTAAAGTGGACCTAGTTATCGTAACTGGCAACAGAACAGGTATGTTTATTTAACTTCACGAATTGGTGTGGTGCCCAGCAATCTTTAGCTGTGATTAATTCATCATAAAGTTCTCAGGAATTAAAGTGACAGATGACTCATATTTTTCCCCCATAAAATAAGTCCAGGTCTAATGGGACTATGCCCAACTTAAGAAAACCAACAAATTCTACGTAATTCGTAATGCTGCATCTTCACTGATTCAATCTCCATCTATACTCAAGTAGATGTCAGGTAGCCTTGAGACCTACCGAAGCATCATAGCAAATTATAAGTCTGCTTCCTCATGTTCCCCAAAGAGAAATGTGCCCCAGAGGAATGAACATACTCAAATCTTTGGTCTACTGGATACTTATTCCAAGTTAATGCTAATCATTGGGATCCTATAGATCTTGTCTGCCTTCTGGAGTACGGGCTATGTGGATCTAGAGATAAATGGACCAGGTGTACCTATGGCAAGCTCGTTGTTGTTCAGTCGCTAAGTCCTGTCCGACTCTTTGCAACTCCATGGACTATAGCCCACCAGGCCCCTCTGCCCATGGATTTCCCAGGCAAGACTTCTAGAGTAGGTTGCCATTTCCTTCTCCAGGAGATTTTCCTAACTGAGGGATCAAACCCAGTCTCCTGCATTATGGCAAGTTCATCCAAAGGCTATTTTCTGTCCAAACAGAAACAGCTGAAATGGATTGTCAGCCTCAGGGAAAAGCCTGGACTGGCTTTCTAAGGCATGGAGTGTCACTATGGTATGCAGAGTCAAGAAGAAAACACCGGAACTCCTTCCTTTCAAAATAGCAGTCAAAAAGCAGTATCACCTCTTGAATAAAAAAGTACGGATTGTTATAACCATCAAATATTTAAAAGGGCTATGTTTGGTGGTTCTCACTGACATCCCCACTGAATCCACACAGCCCATCACATAAGATGTCAGTGAATTAACACAAACTTCAAGTGGATTCTCCTTACCCGACCAAAGCAACAATGTTGTCTAGAAACTGGTGCGTACTTTGATTTAGCAAATGTTTTCTTAATTCCTTTACAGTCCTTCCTCAAAGCCCTCTCTCACTCTAGGGCTTAAATTGGTCCCATTAAATAAACACCTTACACTAGCTGGTCAGTTACACTGAAAGCATCATTTTTTGGTTTGTTTTGACTGTCCCATGCGGCTTGCAGGATCTTATTTCCCTGACCAGGGATTGAACCCTCACCCTCAGCAGTGAAAATTCCCCTGGACTTCCAGGGAATTTCCAAAGGCCTCGTGTTTGATAAACAAGGAAGGTAAGAAGTAACAGCTGCCATGAAAATTTCTTTAGGGTTTTTCTGCACCAAGAGATCCTTGGAGGGGATCATCACGTAGTACCTTGGTTTCTGCAGCAGGACAAGTATTATTCAGACATGATCAAACCAGTCAGTCCTAAAGGAACCAATCATGAATATTCATTGGAAGGACTGATGCTGAAGCTGAAGCTCCAATACTTTGGCCACTTGATTCGAACAGCCAACTCACTGGGAAAAAAAAACTCTGATGCTGGGAAAGATTGAGGGTAGGAGGAGAAGGGGGCAACAGAGGGTGAGATGGTTGGATGGCATTACCGACTCAATGGATGTGAATTTGAGCAAACTCCAGGAGACAGCGGAGGACAGGGAAGCCTGGCGTGCTGCAGTCCATGGAGTTGCAAAGAGTCAGAGACGACTGAGTAACTGAACAACAACAACAACAAAAAGCCATGTGTGTCTCTCACCCAGAGAACCCAGGCTTGCAGCTGTGTTTTAATTGGCTATGACTTTGCATTATCTTCATTTGGAAAGTAAGCAAGATTCTGGAATTATCTAGGAGATGGACATGGAGGAATTTTAAATGTTATACGGGATTATGAGCAAGTGTCTATGCAAACACACATGTGTACATGCACACATGAAAGCTAAGAGGTGGATGCAGTCAGCAGTTACTGGTTTGGCCAGGCACCCTGATGCCTTTAGGGAAGTTATCTCCAGCTCCATCCAGTGGCGTGAAACAGGTGCCAATCAGAGGACCTCATTCTGAGTTCTAACCAGGGCTGGAAAGTGACTCAGGCCAACCATAATTCTGTATTGGTAGGAACACTGTAAGTGTCAATACACAGAAAACCCAACTAACGTGCTTTTGAAAGAAGAAAAACTAAGGGGTGTTGATAGAACACTCTACGCAACAAGAGCAGAACACATTTATTTCAAGGACACGTGGAACACTCACCAAGCTAGACCATACCGTGGGAAATAAAGCAAATCTCAACAAATTTGGAAGAGCTGGAATCATACAAAGTGTATTCTCTGGCCACAAAGGAATTAAACTAGAAACCAAGAACAAAAAGTGTTAAATACCCTCAGATATTTGGAAATTAAATAATACACTTCTAAATAACTCACAAGTCAAGCAAAAGTCTCAAGAGCAATGGAAAATATTTTTTGAATTCAATGAGAATGAACACACAACTAATCAAAAGTAGAATGAAGCTAAATAGTGCCTCGAGAAAAAAATGATAGCGTTAAATACTTATATCAGGAAAAAAGAGTCAGTGATCTATCACCTTAAGAAGCAATAAAAAGAGTAAGTTTAAACACACAGTAAGTAGAAACAAGCAAATAATACAGATAAAAGTAGAAACCAATGAAATTGAAAACAGAAAAATTATAAAGTCAATTAAACCAGAAAGTAGTTCTTTAGATCAATACAATTTATAAACCTCTAGCCTACCTAAGGAAAATAAAAAGGCAGAGATAAGATAGAAATTACCAACATAATAAAGAATGAAAAAATAAAAAGAATGAAAGATCTTACACTATCGATCTTAGACATTAAAAGGATAAGGAAGTATTTTAAACATTATACCTACAAATTTGATAATTAGATAAAATGGACAGATTCTTTGAAAGATATAAACTTCCTCAGCTCACTAAAGAGGAAGCAGGTGGTCTAGATGGTCCAATATATAATCTAGAAATTGCATTGTAGTTAAAAACCTTCCCCTCAAAACCCTAAATCAAACCAAACCAGAAGTCCAGGCCTAAATGGATTCAGAGGTGAATTCTACCATTTAAGAGAGAAATAATATACGTTCTCACAAAACCTCTCAGAAGATGGAAGAGAAGAAATTGCTTTCTAACTATTTCTGAGGGCCCTACTTACTGTCAAAACCTGAGATAAATATTACAAGAAAAAATAACCTTCAGACCATATCCCTCATGAACACGAATACAAAAGTTGTAAACAAAACATTACCAAATTGAATCCATCAATAGATAAAAAGAATAATGTATCCTGAAAAAGAAAAGGAGATTAGATTACCCAGGGAATGCAAAGTTGGTTCCATACTCAAAGATGGATTAATTTAATATGGAATTCAATAAAGCAAGGAAGAAAATCCATATGAACATCTCAGTGCAAGTGAAAAAAAACTGTTTAAAACATTTAACAGAATCCAACATTAATTTGTCATAAAAAAAGCTTTCCACAAACTAGGAATAGAATGAATTTCCTTAAACCACTGAAGGCAATTACAGAAAACCAACAGGTAATGTTATATTTAACTGTGAAAGATTTAACGCTTTTCTCCTAAAAATAAAAACCATGCAAAAATGTTCACTCTCATCACCTCTATTCAACATCATTTTGGAGGCCCCAGCCAGTGGAATAAGGTAAGAGCAAGAAATAAAGATCATGTAGGTTGGTGATAAAAAATAAAACTGAGTTACAGATTACATGATTGTCTATGTGGAAAATATAAAGATTCTATTTTTAAAAACTTTCTAGAACTAATAAATGCATTTGGCAAGGCCACAATATTACAAGGTCAATGTAATCAATTAAATTTCTAGACACTAGCAATGAACAATTACAAAATGGAGATTTTAAAAGTACCATTTACAAGGACACACAAAAAAATCATGAAATCTAACAAAATATGTGTAAGACCTGCATGCTGAAAAATACCAAACACTGATGAAAGAAATAAGACCTAAGTAAACAAAGAGATATTTTTTTGCCTTCATGGGTTGGAAGACTCAATATTATTAAGATGTAATTCCACCACAATTGATCTATAAATTCTATAAAATACCAAGCAAAATCCTAGAATGATTTTTGTAGGAATATATATGCTGACTCTAAAATTTTTTTGGTAAAGGCAAAGGAACTATAAGTGCCAAAGTAATTTTTTGAAGAAAAAATATGGGATTCCTGGTTTCCTGTCTGGCATGTAAGAGCTTAGAAGTCACCACTCCATCCTGAACAAGTAAAAAACTGAACAAACTGAAAAATCAACCAGTCTTGGCTCCCAGTTTAGAAAGACACACAGGCTGACAGAATCACAACTTAACTCGAGCTGAAACCTCCACGGAAACCAGCGCCTAGGCAAGTAAAGTCGAGTTCGGAAAAATCTCAACATTTTTGGACAGATTGCTGGAGGCTCAGTATAGACAATTCTGAGAGTTAAAGACTTCAGGGAGACCCAGTGATATGAGAACACCCAAACTTTCCTGGTTTTGCCTCCAGGAGCTTCACAAGGGGGTCCTCACAGTGACCACCAGAGAAAAGTTCCTCCGCCTTCCACTCGCAGGTGGAGGCGAGTTCAGTTCAGTTCAGTTGCTCAGTCATGTCTGACTCTTTGCGACCCCATGAATCGCAGCACGCCAGGCCTCCCTGTCCATCGCCAACTTCCGGAGTTCACTCAGACTGATGTCCATCGAGTCAGTGATGCCATCCAGCCATCTCATCCTCTGTCGTCCCCTTCTCCTCCTGTTCCCAATCCCTCCCAGCATCAGAGTCTTTTCCAATGAGTCAACTCTTCGCATCAGGTGGCCAAAGTACTGGAGTTTCAGCTTTAGCATCAGTCCTTCCAAAGAACACCCAGGACTGATCTCCTTCAGAATGGACTGGTTGGATCTCCTTGCAGTCCAAGGGACTCTCAAGAGTCTTCTCCAACACCACACTTCAAAAGCATCAATTCTTCAGGGCTCAGGTTTCTTCACAGTCCAACTCTCACATCCATACATGACCACTGGAAAAACCATAGCCTTGACTAGATGGACCTTTGTTGGCAAAGTAATGTCTCTGCTTTTGAATATGCTATCTAGGTTGGTCATAACTTTCCTTCCAAGGAGTAACTGTCTTTTAATTTCATGGCTGCAATCACCATCTGCAGTGATTTTGGAGCCCCCCAACATAAAGTCTGACACTGTTTCCACTGTTTCCCCATCTATTTGCCATGAAGTGATGGGACCAGATGCCATGATCTTCGTTTTCTGAATGTTGAGCTTTAAGCCAACTGTTTCACTCTCCACTTTCACTTTCATCAAGAGGCTTTTGAGTTCCTCTTCACTTTCTGCCATAAGGGTGGTGTCATCTGCATATCTGAGGTTATTGATATTTCTCCAGGCAATCTTGATTCCAGCTTGTGCTTCTTCCAGCCCAGCGTTTCTCATGATGTACTCTGCATATAAGTTAAATAAGCAGGGTGACAATATATAGCCTTGATGTACTCCTTTTCCTTTTTGGAACCAGTCTGTTGTTACGTGTCCAGTTCTAACTGTTGCTTCCTGACCTGCATATAGGTTTCTCAAGAGGCAGGTCAGGTGGTCTAGTATTCCCATCTCTTTCAGAATTTTCCACAGTTTATTGTGATCCACACAGTCAAAGGCTTTGGCACAGTCAATAAAGCAGAAATCGATGTTTTTCTGGAACTCTGTTGCTTTTTCAATGATCCAGTGGATGTTGGCAATTTGATCTCTGGTTCCTCTGCGTTTTCTAAAACCAGCTTGAACATCTGGAGGCAAGTAGCCAGGTTTAAATATTTCAGAGCATTCCGTACTTAACAAGGCATGCCCTCAGGAGAAACTACTTTAGCCGAGCCCAACTTTCTAGGCTTTTACCAGGCGTAGCCTGCAGGGGGCGGGGGGCGGAAATACTCAACTCCAGCCCCCTCCAGCCCTCCCAGCCCACCTAAGAGCTGGCGGGGGTTGGGGGTGGCGCTGGAGGCAGTGGTAGAGCTCTTAAACCAGGAACAGAGGCTCACCAAAGACCAAGACCAGACCTAGGACTGGAGAATCCTTCCTTTACCCCTACGTCATACTTCAGCATTACTGAAGGAAGTGCAAGTCCCTTACCCAGGACAGCATGTTGAAAGTTGACTTGCTTTTTTTTTTTAACCACACCAGGCAGCATGGGATCTTAGCTCAAGAACCAGGAATCAAACCCACAGACTAGGCATCAAACAGCCACACACACCCCAATGCACTGAAAGTGTAGAGTCTTAACCACTGAACCACAGGGAAGTTCCTGGAAAGCTGGCTTTCAACAAAAAATGAAAAGGCATACTAAAAGGTAAAAAATGCAATTTAAGGAAACAGAGTAGACATCAGAACCAGAGAGACGGCAGGGAGGTTGGAATTATCATATCAGGAGGTTTTTTTCTTTTTCTTTTTTTAATCTGCTAAGAGCTTTCATAAAAAAAGAACTAAATAATGTCATTTGCAGCAACACGGAAGCACCTAGAGATTATTGTACTAAGCCAGAAAGACAAATACAAATACCATATGATATTACTTACACGCAGAATCTAAAATATGACGCAAATGAACTGTCTATGAATTAGAATCATGGGCATAGAGAACAGATTTGTGGTTGCCAACAGGGAGGGGGTTGGGAAGGGTTGGGATTAGCAGATATAAGCTATTATATACGGACTAGATAAACAACAGGGTCCTACTATATAGCATAGTAGGGTCCTGCTGCTGCTGCTGCTGAGTCACTTTAGTCATGTTCGACTCTGTGCGACCCCATAGATGGCAGCCCACCAGGCTCCCCTGTCCCTGGATTCTCCAGGCAAGAACACTGGAGTGGGTTGCCATTTCCTTCTCAAATGCATGAAAGTAAAAAATGAAAGTGAAGTCGCTCAGTCGTGTCCAACTCTTAGTGACCCCATGGACTGCAGCCTACCAGGCTCCTCCATCTATGGGATTTTCCAGGCAAGAGTACTGGAGTGGGGTGCCACTGCCTTCTCCGAGTAGGGTCCTACTATATAGTGTATATACCTGTAGTACCTATAGTAGTATATATACCTATATGGGTATATATATGTATAGTACCTATAGTAGGGTGCTACTATATAGGTATCCTTGGAGAATCCTGCCATATAGGTATACCTGGAGAATCCCATAGACAGAGGACCCTGAGGGACTACAGTTCATGGGCTTGCAAAGAGTCAGACACAACTGAGGGACTAACACACAGTATATAGCATAGAGAACTATATCCAATATCCTGTGAGAAACCATAAAGAAAAAGGATATTTAAAAACATATATATATGCACAACTGAATCACTTCGCTGTACAGTAGAAACTAACAACATTGTAAATGAACTCTATTTCAATTTTTAAAAATATTAAAATTTTAAAATAGGCTAAAGGCTTTAATGAAAAAAGTAAACAGCATGCAAGAACATAAGAATAGCATAAGCAGAGAGATGGACACTCAAAGAGTAAAAGAGAAATGATGGCGATTATTAAAAAAAAAAAAAACACCCCACAACAGAAAGGGAGAATGCTTTTGATGGAATCATTAGTACACTGGACACAGCTGAGGAGAGACTCTCTGAACCTGGGGTTATGACAATAGAAACTTCCAAAACTGACAAGCAAAGAAAAAACACTGAAAAAAAAAAAAAAGAACAGAGTATCTATGAACTGTGAGACACCTATGAAAGGTCATTTTGGGAAAGTCATTGATGGGAAAGCCAGAAGGACAGGAAAGAAACAGAAGAGATACTTTAGAAAATGATGACAATTTCCCCAAGTTAATATGAGACAAAAAAGCACAGGTCCAGGAAGCTCAGAGACCACCAAACACAATACAAACAACAACATGACGACCCTGGGTATATCATATTGAAACTTAAGAAAATAAAAATAAAGAAAAAGGGAATTCCCTGTGGTCCAGCAGTTAGGGCTTGGCGCTTTCACTCCTGGGGCCAGAGTTCAGTCTCTGGTTGGGGAAATAAGACCCCATAAGCTGAGGGCAAAAAAAAGATTAAAAAAAAAAAATCAGAAAGAAGCCAGAGGAATGAAACCACATTATCTATAGAAGATCAAAGATTTCCATTCATCTTCTTCTCAGAAACCATGCAAACAAGAAGAGAGTGGAATAAAATATGTGTGTTTAGAGAAAAAGAAACACGCACCTAGAATTCTGTACCCTCAGAAATGATCCTTCAGAAGTGAAGGAGAAGTGAAGACTTTCTCAGAAAAACAAAAATTGAAGATATTTGTAGATCCAGTAGACCTGCCTCATAAGAAATGTTAAGAGTTCTTTAGAGAGAAGAAAAGTAATATAGGTCAGAAACTTGGACAGACAAATAGAAAGGAACAACACTGGAGAATAAATAAGTAAAGGTGAAAAATCCAAACTTTTATTTTTCTTATTTTTTATTGATCTAATGAATCCAAATGGTTAATCCAATTGACCTTAATTAATGCAACAGTATCAATAGTCACATTAAATAGCAATGGTCTAACTATGCCAATTGAAAGAACTAGTCACAGTGGATTAAAAAATTACTTACCTCCATGTTGTCTGCAAGAAGCCCATTTTAAACATAAAGACATATAGATTAAAAGTAAGTAGCTAGAGGGACTTCTCTGATGGTTGGTTAAGACTCCATGCTCCTAATGCAGGGGGCCTGGGTCTGATCCTTACTCAGGGAACTGGGTCCTGCATGCTCTAAGACCTAACATGGCCAAGTATATAAATATTTTTAAAAAGTAGATCAATAGAGAAAGCTATAGCCTGCTAATGCTAATTAACAAAATGGGGGCAGCTATATTTATTTCAGACAAGGCAGACTTCAGAGTAAGGAAGGTTACCAGAGATAAAGAGAACGTTAGTGCTAGTGCTAAGTCGCTTCAGTCATGTTCAACTATTTGGCATCCTATGGACCATAGCCCAACAGGCTCCTCTGTCCCTGGGATTTCCCAGACAAGAATACTAGAATGGGTTGCCATTGCCTCCTTCAGGGAATCTTCCCAACCCTGGTAGTTCAGATGGTAAATAACACTAGGACCTAAGAAAAAAATCTTAAGAGAAAAAATTTTAATTTTGGCCTAAATGAAATACAACTTTTCAAAATTTGTGGGATGAAATGAATGCAGAACTTAGAGAAAAACTTACAGCATTGACTAGATATATTTGAAGAGAAGAAAGATCTAAAATAAATCATCTAGGGACTTCCCTGGTGGTTCAGTGATTAAGACTCTATGCTTCCACTTCAGGGAACATGAGTTCAATCCCTGTTCAGGAACAAAGACCCTGCATGCCACATGGCCAAAAGAATAAAAAGAGAACTACAGATCTATATCTCCCATAAATATAGATGCAAAAATCACCAACAGAACATTAAGACATCAAACCTAACAATGTATAAAGAGAATTCTGAATCATGACCATGTGAGATTATGCCACGTCTGCAAATTTTGGTTCAACATTCAAAAATGGATGTACTCCACTGTATCAGTGGTGAAGGACAGGGACGCCTAGTGTGCTGCAGTCCACGGGGGTCAAAAAGAGTCGGACTGAAAAAACAACATCATCAACAAGCTAAAAAAGAAAAGTCATGTGACCATATCAACAGATGCAGAGATAGCAGGTGATAAAATCCAAAACCCATCCATGATTAAAACTTTCAGTAAATTAAGAATAGAAATTAAGCTTCCTCAATTTGGCAAAGAATATCTACCAAAAAAAAAAAAAAAAACCCTCTACAGCTAATATCATACTTAACGGTGAGAAACTTGAAACTTTCTCGCTAAGATCAGGGCTAACCAGGTGGCACAGTGGTAAAGAATCTGCCAGCAAATGCAGGAGACACAAGAGATGTGGGTTCGATCCCTGTGGGGAAGATCCCCAGGAGTAGGAAATGGCAACCCACTCCAGTATTCTTGCCTGGAAAATTGCATGGACAGAGCAGCCTGGTGGGCTGTAGTCCAGTCACAAAGAGTTGGACATGACTGAGCAATTGAGCACAGCACTAAGGTCAGATTCTAGGCAAAGATAACTCCTCTGTTTTTCAACATCCGCAAGTCCTAGCTAAGGTAATCACACACAAATATAAAATAAAAAGGTATACAGATTGTGAAGGAAAGAAAATAACTGTCACTATTTGCAGATGACATGATTGTCTACAAAAGAATCGACAAAAAACTCCTGAAACTATTAATAAAAAGTGATTATAGCAATATTGCAGAATTCAATGTTCAAAAGGCAATTGCTTTCCTGTATACCAGCAATGAATGAATGGATTTAGAAATTAAAAACACAGTACCATTTGCATTAAGACCAAAAAAAGAGATGTGCTTTGGTATAAAACAAACAACAAAAAAATATGTACAAGATCTATATAAGGAAAACTAAAGACTATGATGATCAAAATCAAAGAATTAAATATGGAGAGATATTCCATTTTATGGATTGGAAGATTGAATAAGGTCAAGATATCAATTCTCTCCAACTTGTTTGAAAGATTCATCGTGATTTCAATCAAAATCCCAATAATTCCGTTTGTAGATACTGACAAACTGACTCCAGAGTTCATGTAAAGAGAGAAAAGACCCAGAAGAGGCAACTCAATATTAAGGGAGATAAATAAGTCAGAAGACTGACATTAGCCGACTTTAAGACTTACAATAAAGCTATGATAATCATGCAGTGTGATATTGGCAAAAGAATAGACAAACAAGGTGATGGAAATGAATAGACAGAGCAGAAATACACCCACATAAATGTGTCACCTGATTTTTAACAAAGGATGAAGAGCAATATAATGGAGAAAAGAGAATGCCTGTAACAAGTGGTTGGTACTGAAACAACTGGACATCCACATGCAAAAAAAAAAAAACAAAAAAAACAATCTAGACACAGCCTTTATACCCTTCACAAAAATTAACCCAAAATGGGTCATAGACTTTGATTTAAAACACAAAACTATAAAATTCCTAGAAGATAACATAAGAGAAAGTCCAGGGATTTCCTCGTGGGTCCAGTGGTTAGGATTTCGTGCTCTCAATGCAGGGGATACTAATTCAGTCCTTTGGGAACTAAGATCCCACATACTGCACAGTGTGGCAAAGAAAAAAAAAATTCAAATGACGTTGAGTTCAGTGATGTGAAAGAAATCATCGATAAGCTGGACTTTATTAAAATGAAGATTTCTGCTCTGCAATAGATGGTGTCAAGAGAATAAAAAGACATGCCACAGATTGGTAGAAAATCTTTGTAAAAGACATATCTGATAAGGACTCTTATCCAAAATATGGAAGGAACTCTTAAAACTCAACAATAAGAAAACAAACAAGCAAAAAGCCCAGTTATAAATTGGGACAATGACTTTAACAAACTTCCCAGTAAAGAAATGTAAAGATGGCAAATCAACATATGAAAGATGCTCCATATTGTATGTCATTAGAGAAATGTAGACTAAGACCAAAAGGCGGTCCCACTACACGCCTGTTAGAAAGGCCACAGCTCCACGCACGGGCATCGCTGACTACCGGCGAGGATGTGGAGCAACAGAAACTGTCATTAACTGCTGCATGCTGAGTTGCTAAGTCCTGTCTGACTCTTTGTGACCCCATGGACTGTAGCCCGTCAAGCTCCTCTGTCCATGGGATTTCCCAGGCAGGAATACTGGAGCGGGTTGCCATTTCCTTCTCCAGGTGATCTTCCTGACCCAGAGATTGAACCCTCATCTCCTGCCTTATTAGCGGGCAGATTCTTTACCACTGAGCCACATGGGAAGCCCCATTAACTGCTGAGGGGGATATTAAATGATACAGCTTCTTTGGAAGAGAGTTTGGTGGTTTCTTACAAAACTAAACATACACTTACCATACATTTCAGCAATCAAGTGTTAGAGTTACTGAGTTGTGTCCAGCTCTTTGTGACCCCATGGACTGTAATCTGCCAGGCCCCTCCATCCATGGGGTTTTCCAGGAAAGAATACTGGAGTGGGTTGCCATTTCCAGGGTCAGCAATCAAACTACTTATTATTTACCCAAAAAAGTTGAAAACTTATGTATACACAAAAACCTGCATACAGTTGTTTAAGCAACCTTATCAATAATTGCCAAAACTTGGAAGCAACCGAGATGTCCTTCAGTAGACACATAGATAAATAATCTGGAGTACATTTCAACAACAGAATGTATTCAGTACTAAAAAGAAATGAGCTATCTAGCCATGAAAAAACATGGAAGAGATTTAAATGCATATTACTAAGTGTAAGATGCCAGTCTGAAAAGGCTAAGTATTGTATGATTCCAAATATATGACATCCTGGAAAAGGATAAGACTGTGGAAACACTAAGAGGAGGGCATGGCAACCTACTCCAGTATTCTTGCCTGGAGAATCCCATGGACAGAGAAGCCTGGTGGGCTTCTGTGACAGTCCACAGGGTTACAAAGAGTTGGTCACGACTGAAGTGACTTAGCACGCAGAAACCCATGGAGACAGTATAAAGGTCAGAAGCTATCAGGGTTAAAGGGAGCTGAAGAGAGAAGTAAGAAAAGCACAAATGACTTTTAGGGCAGTGAAACTACTGTGCATGATATTGAAAAGGTGGGTATGTAAGTATAAATTTGTTCAAACCGCTAGAGTATACAACAGCAAGGGTCAACCTACGGTGAATTATGGACTTTAGATGATGAGGATGTGTCAGGATGGAATTATCAATTTTAATAAAGTGCCACTTTAATGGAGGATCAGAGAAGGTGATGGCACCCCACTCCAGTACTCTTGCCTGGAAAATCCCATGGATGGAGGAGCTGCACTCCATGGGGTCGCTAAGAGTCAGACACGACTGAGCGACTTCACTTTCACTTTTCACTTTCATACATTGGAGAAGGAAATGGCAACCCACTCCAGTGTTCTTGCCTGGAGAATCCCAGGGACGGGGGAGCCTGGTGGGCTGCCGTCTATGGGGTCGCACAGAGTCGGACACGACTAAAGTGACTTAGCAGCAGACTTAGCAGTTAATGGAGGATATTGATATTGGGGGAGTCTACACACGGGTGAAGCAAGGAGAAATGGGAAATCTCTGTACCTCCCATTCAATTTTTAAAAATGAATGAATGAATGAATCTTTGGCTGCTCATGGGCTTTCTCTAGTCGCAGCGAGAGGGGCTACTCTTTAGTTGTGGTGCATGGGCTTCTCACTGTGGTGGCTCCTCTTGTTGCGGAGCATGCGCTCTAGGCCACCCAGGCCTCAGTAATTAGTTACAGCTCCCAGGCTTTACAGTAGACTCAATGGTTGCGGTAAACAAGCCTAGTTGTTCCACACTGTGTGGACTCTTCCTGGGCCAGGGATTGAACCTGGGTCCCCTTAACTGACATGCAGATTCTTAACCATTGGACCACCAGGGAAGTCTTCCATTCAATTTTGCTGGGAAACTAAAGAATAAATTATATTTAAAATCAAAAGGTAGTGATTTAAAAAAAAAAATGCTAGTCAGTGGTCAGGCCCAGGAAAAGCCTTATCAACATTTAAGGAGACCAGATCTCATCCTTAGAACATTAAAAAATGGCTGGTGGATGTTGTGTTAGTTTCCTATGACTTCTGTAACAAACGACCACAACCTAGGGACTTAAGAGAAATTTGTCCTCTCATAGTTCTAAAGGACGAAAGTCCAAAATCAAGGTAGGGGCAGTCCTATGCCTCCTTTGAAGACTCTAGGGGATTTTTTTTCCTCTTCCATCTTTGCCTGGTTCCAGTATTCCTCAGCTGTGTCTACCAACAAATCTCTCCATCTCTGTTTCTGTCTTCACCAGGCCTTCTTCACTGTGGATAAGGAAACTTGTCATTGGATTTATGGCCCACCCAGCTAATCCAGGATGAGCTCCTGGATTAAGTTAAGATCCTTAACTTAGTTGTATCTGCAAGACCTCTTTTGCAAATAAGGTCACATTCACAGATTCTGGGGATTACGACATGGACCTAGGTTTTCAGGGACCACCACTCAACCTATGGCAATGTTAAGCTATATAACACATATCCGTAGGGTTGCTGTGTTAGTTAAGGCTCCTTAAGTGCCATATGAAATCTACTCTGGCTGAACAAAGCCAAGAAAGGGAGTAAGGAAAAGAGGGTTATTGGAATACTACTGAGGTCACAAAGTTGACAAGAAGTAGACAAGCTGACTTTAGAGAGGTCCATCCAGAGCAGCTCTAAGGACCTCAGCAGTGAAAATTCATGAATTATGCTTTAGATCAGGGGTTGTCAAGTATTTTCTATCAATGACCATTGTATATCTTTTCAGCTTTGTGGGCTATGCAGTGTCTGTTGCAACTATTCAACTTTGCTGTTGTTTGTGAAAGCAGCCATAGACAAGATGTAAATTAATAAGTATGGCTGTTTTCCAATATTTATTGCATGTTTATTAATAAAACTTTCCAACTTTATTTTCTAAAACAGAAAAGGATTTGATTCAGTTCAGTTCAGTCACTCAGTTGTGTCTGACTCTGCAACCCCATAGACTGCAGCACACCAGGCTTCCCTGTCCATCACCAACTTCTGGAGTTTGCTCAAATTCATGTCCATCGAGTCGGTGATGCCATCCAACCATCTCATCCTCTATCATCCCCTTCTCCTCCTTCCCTCAATCTTTCCCAGCATCAGGGTCTTTTCCAATGAGTCAGTTCTTCGCATCAGGTGGCCAACGTATTGGTGCCTCAGCTTCAGCATCAGTCTTTCAAATGAATATTCAGGACTGATTTCCTTTAGGATGGACTGGTTGGACCTCCTTGCAGTCCAAGGGACTCTCAAAAGTCTTCTCCAACTCCACAGTTCAAAAGCATCAATTCTTTGGCATTCATGTTTCTTTAGGGTACAACTCTCACATCCATGCATGACTACTGGAAAAACCATAGCTTTGACTAGACAGACCTTTGTCATCTATTTGTCAGTTACTTTAGCTATCTCCTATAAGTGCAATTATTGTTTGTCTTTTTGTGACTGGCTTAGTTCATGTAAGTGCTTCGCTGGTAGCTCAGATGGTAAAGAATCTGCCATAATGTCCTCAAGTTTCATCTATGTTATAGCAGGTGATCAGACCTCCTTCCTTGTGAAGGCTGAGTAATATCCCATTGTTATATAGACCACGTTTTGCTTATTCAGTCATCCATCAGTGGACACTCGGGCTGCATCCACTTCTATTCTTCACTATTGTGAATCGTGTTGCTACAAACATGAGCGTACAAATATCTCTTTTAGTTCTTTGAGATATATACTCAGAAGTGGAATTTCTGGATCATATGCTAATTCTATTTTTAATTCTTTGATGTTGCTGCACTTTACAATGCTACCCTTGCTGACTTTTTTTTTTTTTGGTCCTCTTGTCCACCAATTGTCAAGAGTGAGATACTGAATTTTCCAATGATTGCTGTTGAATTTTCTATTTTTCCTTTCAATTCAGTCAGTCTTTCCTTCATTTACTTTGGGTTAACCGATAGAAGTTGACACATACATATATATTTATAATTGTTACACCTAACTCTTGTATTGACTCATTTATCATTATGATTTATCTATAAGACTTAAAGTCTCTTCATCTGATACTGATAGAAAAAACTCCAGCTCTCTTTGGTTACTGTTTGCCTGGTATACCTTTTTTCTATCCTTTTACCTTCAACCTACTTGTGTCTTTGAATCAGAGTGTTTCTGTTAAAAACAGCACATGGTACAGTCTTGCTTTTTCATTCAGTCTCACAGTCTCTGTCTTTAGAGGTTTTTAGTCTTTGCACATTTAATGACATTCCTGATATGATTGGATTTATGCCTATTATTTTGCTATTTGTTTTCTATTTATCTTTTGTCTCTTTTCTTCTCCTTTACTGCCTTATTTTACATTAAATGTGTTTTCATGAACTACTTTATCACTTCATTCTTTTCTACTTTTTAAAAGTTATTTTTTTAGTGATTGCTCTGAGGGATTATAACCTGCATCTTAATTTAGCACAATCTGCTTCAAAATAATATTAACTTCATTTCAGCAAAATCTGGAAACTTTGCTTCAATATGTCTCAACCTCTGTCTTTTGTGCTATTGCAAACCCAGCCATACAGTGTTACAAATAGTGCTTTGTCCAATCATATATTTTTTTAAAGGCAAGAGAAGAAATGGAATCTATTTACAGAACCCTTTATATTTGCCATTCCTGGTTTTCTTCCATTCTTCTTGTGAATTCAAGTTATGGTCTAGCATCAATTTCAGCTTGAAGAACTTCCTATAGTATTTCTCATAAGGCAGGTCTGCTAGCAACAAATTCTCTCAGTCTTTGTTTATCTGAGAATGTATTCATTTCACCTTCATGCTTTATATTTGCTAAACAGGGAATTCTTGTTTGATAATGTGTTTTGTTTCAGCATTTCGAGTATGTCATTCTGGTGCCTTTGGTCTCCATTGTTTCTGATGAGAAGTTAGTCATGAACCATATTCCCCTTGTTGCTTTTGGGCACAGAAGCCTTCTCAGGCAAAAAAAAAAAAAAAAAATCTGATTTTCATACTGTTCTTACCTGAACTTTGGTGTGTGTGTGTGTGTTAGTTGCTCAGTTGTGTCTGATTCTTTGTGACCCCATGGACAGGCTCCTCTGTTTATAGGATTCTCCAGGCAAGAAAGAATACTGGAGAGGGTTGCTATTTCCTCCTCCAGAGGATCTTCCTGACCCAAGGATTGAACCCAGGTCTCCTGCATTGCAGGTGGATTCTTTATTGTCTGAGTCATCAGGGAAGCCCTAAATCAACTATACTCCAATACAAAATGAAAAAAAATTGTAATAAAAAAAATGAGCATAGAAGAAAATAAATAAAATATTCCTGTTTTGAATTTCAAGAAAACTTTATCAGCACTTCTGTCACAAAAAATGTCAGTTTTATCTTCATATTTAAATAGTCTCTCTCCTTAGTAGATTTTCAGCTTCTTGATGGCATGTGTCATAGTCACCTTGGTCACCTTGCTTCCTCTGTGGTGTGTAACCTTGCATCTAGAAGTTCAGTAAGTATTTGTTCATTTTAATTGCATCATAGGGCACAAATTATAAGAAAAAATGAACATCTTGCAATCTTTGGATTCTTTTCTTTATGGTAAAGTGATTCAGCAAAGTTAAAAAGAAGAACATTGTGGATGTTTGGAGAATAGACTAAGTGAGGCTCCTGTAGTATCTCGGTGAGAGTGGAAACCTAGACAGTGGGTGGCAGAGGAGATGGACAGAAGCGAGAGATGTGAAGTGCATTTTTAAAGTGGGAATGAGGGACTTTCCCTGGTGGTGCAGTGGTTAAGAATCCTCCTGCCAATGCAGGGGAGACGGGTTTGATCCCTGGTCTGCCAAGATCCCATGTGCTGCGGAGCAACTAAGCCCTTTGTCCACAACCACTGAGCCTATGTGCTACGACTATTGAAGCCCACTTGTCTAGAGCCCATGCTCTGCAACAAGAGAACCCACCTCAAGGAGAAGCCCATATACCACAACAAAGAGTAGCCCCTGCTTGCTGAAACCAAAGAAAGCCCTTACAGCAACAGAGACCCAGCACAGCCAAACATAAATAAACAAGCAAATAAAAAGTAATAAAGTGGGACTGATAGAGGATTTACCTTTGGATTGGATGGAGGAGGGGAAAGAAGTTAAGGATGACTTGTAGGTGTTTAGGGTTGGTAACTGGAGCTGGTGGCTCCATTTCTTGAGAGGGGATGGAGGCAAAAGCACCAGGTTTGGGGTGCTCATGGAGATGCTGAGGTACCCATGGGGAAGCCTAATGGTGAAGTCAGGGGGCAGTTGGTTGGGTAGATACATGAGTTGAGATGAGAGAAGACACAAGGGCTGCAGGTACAAATTTGAGAGTTCCCAGCAGAGATGGCTTCAAAGATTGGGGGTGGAAAAGATCTCCTTGGGGAAAGTGGGGAAGGAAAGAGTCCAGGCCTGGGTCCTGAGGCTCCATGGTGCCTAGAGAACTAGTAGAGGGACCACAGGGGAGGAAGTCTGAGACAGAGTGGCTGAGGAGGAGGAGGAAAACCAGGAAAGCGAGGGGCCGCCAGAGCCGAGGAAAGACAGCATTTCAAGGTCAGAGCCGCCCGTGCCAATTATTGTCAACAGATCAAACCAATAAAGTCTCAGAAGTGTTCTTTGGGTGGGAAAGGAGGGTTGCCATTGGCAGGTGTAGTTCAGTGGCATGAAGAAGACGGGAAGACAGAGAGGGGACTTCCCTGGTGGTCCAGTGGTTAAGAACCTGCCTCGCAATGCAGGGGATGAGAGTTTGATCCCTAGTTGGAGAACTAAGATCCCACAGGCCTAGTTGTGTGGCACAACTAGGCCTGTGCAGCACAATTAGAGACTGTGCACCGCAACAAAAGATCCTGCGTGTCATAAGGAAGATCCAGCATACCACATCTAAGAACTGACATGGCCAAATTAATAATTAATATAAAAACTCACATTAAAAAAAGAGAAGACAGAGGAGAGGGCTGAAGCATGACCAGAATATGAAGAATTTAAATATTGGGGTGTTTAATATACTGGATAAGACCATTCACTCTCTACCTGTCCAGCTTCCTAAGCCTCTCCTAAGTGTACTCACTTCATCCCCATGGCCATCAAGCCTCACCTGGACATTTCATCCACAACATCCTAACTGATACCCAGCCTCTACTTTGCTCCCTTTAAGCCCTTTCTCTATGGGGCTAGAAGAACCTTCTGAAGACCCTACCTTTGATCATGCCACTCCTGTGTTTAGACACTTTTGATGGCTACCCATGACCCGGGGATAAAGTCCAAGCCACTTGTAAGTTTTTAGGTCATCTGGCTCCTGCCTAGATCTCAGTATTTCTCTGGCTCTCTCTTCCCATTTCATCTCTGCTCTTCGATCATTTTCTTTTACTGTCATCTTGTATTTTCTCTACTGTGCCCTACTCTCTTTGTCCTCCAGGTTCAAGTCTGAAGTCTCAGATTAGACATCATTGCCCTAGAAAGGCTTCCCTTGACCTCTATGAGGTCAAGCCCTCTCCTCTCCACACTTCTTCTATCATCAGAAATGACATTTCTTTTCTCTTTTCCACCATTAGCATTAGATGAACTGTTTCCACAATTATAGCTACATCACAGTCCATGACACTGAGTAGGCACTCAGTAAATATTTCTTTAATAGATTAAGTGAAACCACATTCTCATTCTCCACCAGAATTTTTCTGAAATAGGAAAATCTCTTAAAAGACTTTAGAGCCCTTATTTTCAGTAATGTAAACTAATTTGGACATTTTAGACGAGGCTTTTCAAAAACAACGGGTCAACAATATCTTAGGAGGTAAAACCTACAGACTCAATTTTTCTAAATCATCACTACTTATAGTCTGAATGCAATGCTTTCATTAGGGCTTGTTTGTTAATCTGCTTAATAGTAAGTAATCTTTTGGTTGAGAGAGAGGTAAGTTAAATAATCCCTGATTCCATAGAAGCAATTAGTTATACATACATTAATTTGCCTGCTTTCAACTCAGGTACTATTAAAAAAAAATACAACAGGAGAAGTAGTGGGAGTTTAACAGCCATCTATTCTTTGTGACATTTTCAGAAAGCAAATGAAAATAATCCCTGAAACAAGCCAACCGCAGGGACACTCGTTAACTTGATATGCTTTAATCTTGTGAATAGAAGCTGGAGCTGAGTCACTGAATCAAGAACTGCACACTCCCAGCTCTGGATGCCTGCAAGACATCCAGGCATGAGTGTTCCGACTGCACCTCCAATCAGCACGACCCAATCTGAACTCAGTATTGGGCTCGTGAGGGTCCCCTGCAAAACCTGTACAAACCCTGGACTCCCTACCTCTGTGGTCCTCCATGCCTGGCACAAGGCTGCAGGTCTCAGCAGCATCCTCCTGGGCAGGCTCCTTGGCCATTTCCAAAGCTGCCGCGTCCTCAGGACTTAACCCTGTGCTATATAGTAGGTCCTTGTCGTTTATCTATTTTTTATATATCGTTATTGTTCGGCAATTAAGTCATGTCCGACTCTTTGTGACCTCATGGACTGCAGCATGCCAGGCTTCCCTGTCCATCACCAACTCCTGGAGCTTGCTCAAACTCACGTCCATCAAGTCGGTGATGCCATCCAACATCTCATCTTCTGTCACCCCCTTCTCCTTTTGCCCTCAGTCTTTCCCAGCATCAGGGTCTTTTCTAATGAGTCAGTTCTTTGCATCAGGTAGCCAAAGTATTGGAGCTTCATATTGGAGCTATATATTTTATATATAGTAATGTGTAATGTGTAATTTGAATGCAGAGTTCCAAAGAATAGCAAGGAGAGATAAGACTTCCTCAGCGATCAGTGCAAAGAAATAGAGGAAAACAATAGAATGGAAAAGACTACAGATCTCTTCAAGAAAATTAGAGATATCAAGGGAACATTTCATGCAAAGATGGGCTCAATAAAGGACAGAAATGGTATGGACCTAACAGAAGCAGAAGATATTAAGAAGAAGTGGCAAGAATACACAGAAGAACTATACAAAAAAGGTCTTCACGACCCAGATAATCACAATGGTGTGATCACTCACCTAGAGCCAGACATCCTGGAACGTGAAGTCAAGTGGGCCTTAGGAAGCATCACTACGAACAAAGCTAGTGGAGGTGATGGAATTCCAGTTGAGCTATTTCAAATCCTAAAAGATGATGCTGTGAAAGTGCTGCACTCAATATGCCAGCAAATTTGGAAGACTCAGCAGTGGCCACAGGACTGGAAAACGTCTATTTTCATTCCAATCCCAAAGAAAGGCAATACCAAAGAATGTTCAAACTACCGCACAATTTCACTCATCTCACATGCTAGCAAAGTAATACTCAAAATTCTCCAAGCCCGGCTTCAACAATATGTGAACCGTGAACTTCCAGATGTTCAAGCTGGTTTTAGAAAAGGCAGAGGAAGCAGAGACCAAATTGCCAACATCTGCTGGATCATTGAAAAAGCAAGAGAATTCCAGAAAAACATCTATTTCTGCTTTATTGCCTATGCCAAAGACTTTGACTGTGTGGATCACAACAAATCGTGGAAAATTCTGAAAGAGATGGGAATACCAGACCACCTGACTTGCCTCTTGGGAAATCGGTATGCAGGTCAGGAAGCAACAGTTAGAACTGGACATGGAACAACAGACTGGTTCCAAACAGGGGAAGGCGTACGTCAAGGCTGTATATTGTCACCCTGCTTATTTAACTTATATGCAGAGTACATCATGAGAAATGGTGGGCTGGAGGAAGCACAAGCTGGAATCAAGATTACTGGAAGAAACATCAATAACCTCAGATATTCAGATGACACTACCCTTATGACAGAAAGTGAAGAACTAAAGAGCCTCTTGATGAAAGTGAAAGAGGAGAGTGAAAAAGTTGGCTTAAAGCTCAACATTCAGAAAACTAGGATCATGGCATCTGATTTCATCACTTCACGGCAAATAGATGGGGAAACAATGGAAACAGTGACAGACTTTATTTTGGGGGGCTCCAAAATCACTGCAGATGGTGACTTCAGCCATGAAATTAAAAGATGCTTTCTCCTTGAAAGAAAAGCTATGACCAACCTAGACAGTTTATTAAAAAGCAGAGATATTACTTTGCCAACAAAGGTCCATCTAGTCAAGGCTATGGGTTTTCCAGTAGTCATATATGGATGTGAGAGTTGGACTATAAAGAAAGCTGAGTGCCAAAGAAGTGATACTTTTGAACTGTGGTGTTGGAGAAGACTTTTGAGAGTCCCTTGGACATGAAGGAGATCCAACCAGTCCAACCTAAAGGAAATCAGTCCTGAATATTCATTGGAAAGACTGATGCTGAAGCTGAGGCTCCAATACGTTGGCCAACTGATGTGAAGAGCTGACTCATTGGAAAAGACCCTGATACCCACCACTCTGCTGTGGGTGTGTGACTTGCAGCAAACTAATCAGATCGTTTTCCAAAGGCTCTTCAGCTTCACTCATGGGAAAAGACCCTGATGCTGGGAAAGATTGAAGGCGGGAGGAGGAGGGGATGACGGAGGATGAGATGGTTGGATAGCATCACCGACTCGATGGACATGAGTTTGAGCAAACTCCAGGAGTTGGTGATGTACGGGGAAGCCTGGTGTGCTGCAGTCCATGGGGTTGCAGAGTCCGACATGACTGAGCGACTGAACTGAACTGAACTGAATGTGTATATGTTAATCCCAAACTCCTGATTTGTTCCCTCCCTTTCCCCATGTTTGGTTTTTATGTCTGCGAGTCTATATCTGCCTTGTAAGTCCATTTGTATCATTATTTTAGATTCCACATATAAGTGATATCATAAACCATTGTTGCCCTTCTCTTGAGCCCAGGAGTCACGTGAAGAAAGTGATGCTCAGAGGACCAAAAGTCCTGGTGAGAAAGACATGGGACCAGAAACCAGGCCCTGTGTGAGTCTAGTTTGAAACTTCTACCTATCTAGAGCCAACATCCCTGGGGCCCAGCCAGGTTGCTTTGGGGGATCAACTCCAGCGGTTCCCTCTGCAATGTATAGGTCGCCCTCTGCACCCCGCCCCTTCGCTCCGACCACGCCCCTCCACCTGGCCCCGCCTCTCCGCCGAGATCCTGAGCTTCCCGCCTGGGGACGAGGCGCGCGTCCGCAGGGGGCGGGGCCTCGGGGCCGCGCGTGCGCTCGCCGGTTCACCGTGCGCATGCTCAGTGTTCTCGCGCGCGCTCGCGAGAGGATGGCGGGGGCCGCGCCGGGCGCCATCATGGACGAGGACTACTTCGGGAACGCGGCCGAGTGGGGCGACGAGGCGGAAGGCGGCCAGGTGAGGGGGGGCACCGGGCACCCCCGACGAGGAATGTTGGTCCCCGACGCTGGCTGGCCGCCCCTGCCCCCGCCGCGTGATCCAAGCACAGCCCGCCCCGCCCCCTCCCGCCGCGCGCTTCGCCCCTGCCTCGAGCCCGCCCCTCTTGTTGCCGCCACGGGGACCCACCGCGCCGCCTCTGGGGGCGGGGGCGCGGGGCGATGACCTGGTCCCCGCAGGGACAGGCACGGGCGCCGCCCCCCAGTCGTCACCCGAGCTGACCCTCCGACCACCGTGGGGCGGCCTCGGAGGCGGGTCCTGGGAATTCTTAGCCCCCTGGGCGGGGCGAACACAAGCTCCAAAGAGAAGGATGGGGCTCAGACAGTTTAAAAAGTAGTCATACTTTAAAAAAAAAAAAAAAAATCCAACTCAGCATCAGGAGTGGGGAAAAGTGCAACTTTGGACTTTCTCACACGTGCTTTACTGTTTGTAAACCACACTCTTGGCGTTCTGGCTGATTCAGTCAGTCCTTGGCCTAAGTAATGACAAAAGGATTGTCCATCCTTGACCTTCAAAAGTTTGCTGTGGATGGTGAGGGGGCGGTCACAAGCTTCTCTTCTGAAGTCAGGGCTGCAGGTCCCAAACTGGGCGCTCTCGCTCGGCCAGGGGACCCCAACCTGATTCTGATCCGAAGACCCTGCCGAAGTGATGTTTGAATCCCAGCTTCTCAGGCTTCTCCCTTGGGGACTGGAAAGAAGTTGGTTTAGAGGGCAGGAGGCGAGGAACCTGCCTTTTGTTTATCTGTTTGTTTAACATTTATTGGAGTATAGTTGCCTCCATGGTGGGTCAGCGGTAAAGAATCTGCCTTCAGTGCAGGAGATGCAGATTGGATCCCTGGGTCTAGAAGATCCCCTGGAGGGGTATGGCTACCCAGTCCAGTATTCTTGCTTGGGTAATCCCATGGACAGAGGAGCCTGGGGACTACAGTCCATGGGGTCACAAAGAGTCAGACACAACTGAAGTGACTTTTAATGCAGGGGGTCTAGTTTTTTTAGTGTTGTGTTAGTTTCTAGGGTGGAACCTGCCTTTTGAACAGGAGTCAAGGTTAGGTGTGTGTGGGACAATCGAAGTTATGTTTTAAAGGAAAAAAGCCTGCAGCGGCATGTTCTCCCTTGAAAGAGGCAGGTGGGGCACAGGAAGACATCGAAGCCAGGGTGCAGGGGTGCAAAGGTGGGCACTGTTTTCCAGGACCTGAAAGGAGGCCTGTGTGCTTAGATGTCTGGTGGAAGCAGTGGGTTCTAAAGGGCCTTTGAGAGCTGCTGAAAAGCATGACTTGTTCAAGAGTTGGAGCAGGGAGTGACACTCCAAGATTCGAGTGTTGGCTCATTCCATGGTGTTGGAGGCTTAGAGTGGAAGGATAGAGTCAGATTTAGCTAACCTAAAATCTGGGCTGGTCAGATGATTTCATGCATTTTCTCATTCCACGGACAAAATACTGAGTTGGGTATTACTCTGCTCATTTTGTAAATGAAGAAAGTGAGACAGGAGGACCTGGTCCTGCCCATAGTCAGGAAGGTAATACATGAAGGAAGGGGATCTCACCTACATCTTTTGTCTCCATTACCACTCTAGCAGATGCTGGACCACCAAGGTGATCCAGAAGAGAGACACGTAGGGTATCAGTCAGTTCAGTGGTGGGTGGTTCAAGCATTTGTTCAAAATGCCCTAGTATTTGTCACATTAAGGCTTCCAATCATAGTGATACACCTGGGGCATGTCTGAGGGCTGTCTAGTCAGTGCCCTCATTTTATAAACTGAGGGCTTATGCTGTTTTGAATAGCAGAGCCAAGCCTAGACCCCACAGACAGGGGCTGACGGCGGGGTCTGGGGTGAGAAGGGACATGCACTGGTTTGGGTCTCAAACTTTTTACTCATATGCCCACTTTACCACTAACTAGGCTGGTAGCCCCAGCCAACTCCCCACCCCCAACCCGTGACACTTAATCTGTGAGACAGAGGAGACTGACCAGACATTTGTAAAGGCTTCTCTGAGAACACATTGGGCTCTGTAACACGTTCCTGCCAAACCCTAAAACACAGTTCTCCCTTGAAAGAGGCAGGTGGGGCATAAGAAGACATAGAAGCCAGGGTGCAGGGGTGCAAAGGTGGGCTCTGTTTTCCAGAACCTGAAAGGAGGCCTGTGTGCTTAGTTGTCTGGTGGAAGCCTCCCCAAAGTGAGGGGACGCTTACTTTGGGGAACTTGAAGCACGATCCTGATCTGGCCCCACTAGGCTCCCACGATGGAGGGTGGACTAGATGTTCATTTCACGTTCAGTCTAACCATGACTGTGGAGGAGGGAGAGAAAGCCAGCCAGTTTAATGATCCCTGGCCCATCTCTTACCGCAGTGTGTAAGGGTCAGTTGCACTGAGGTTGGTCTCTCCTACTAGTTTGTAAACTACAATAATTTTCCTAGTGACAAGTACAGTGCTCAGTACAGAGTGAATGTTCAAAGAGCATCTGCTTGTTGGTATAACAGTGTTAAAGCTGGACAGACCTTGGGGTCATTGAGTCCATCGCCTCCACATCCTCATCCTGCTTTGCCCTTAGATTCAGTGAATGGCCTAAAATAACTTCTGTGCAGAATGGGGACTAGAGTCCAAACAGCAGATGGATGTTGTGTCTTCCAGAACCGCTTCATCAGTCTTTGCTGGGAAGCTTTCCGTGGCACATAAGAGAGAGTAATAGTGGAGACAGTAATCGTAGCTGAAATACGCTGAATTCTTACTGAATGTCAGGTACTAGGCATGGCTTTTCCAGAAATCAGCTCGTGGGATCTCACAGCAGCCCAGTGGGCAAGGGCACTGCTCTTACCTTTGTTCAGGAAAAGAGAAACAGGTACTGGATAAGGTGTCCTCATGAGATGCAGTAACTTCTGTGACCCCCGTACACGTTACGCAAGCGTGGAGTCATGCTGCAGGCCCACTTGATTATGATTCTCAATTCCGTTCTCTTGGTCACTTGTTACTTGAAAGTTAAATGAAATGATAAATGTGGAATGCTTGACGTGGATAGCGTAACATGGGCTTAAGGTGAAATTTCAGGGTGTCTGTGGTAATGAAAAAATAAACTGGCTCTTTCTGCCAACCACAGGAGGATGACTATGGAGAGGGAGAAGATGACGCCGAGGTCCAGCAGGAGTGCTTACATAAGTTTTCTACCCGGGATTATATAATGGAGCCCTCCATCTTTAACACTCTGAAGAGGTACATGAGAAAGTCTGGCTGCGTTGGGAGGAGAAAGCTGCATAAGAGACCCAGAGATGACATGTAAAGTCAGAGGGACATGATGCATGAGTGGAGGGCTTCCAGGGGCCCCCACTTTAAAAGCATGAACAACCCATCTTCCTCCTCCCTCCCCGCTGTTGCTGTCTGTCCGCATGCCCTCTGCGTCCATTCGAGAGCCACAGCTTGTCTGTCACTTTTCTAGGTATTTTCAGGCAGGAGGATCTCCAGAAAACGTTATCCAGCTCTTGTCAGAGAACTACACGGCTGTGGCACAGACCGTCAACCTGCTGGCCGAGTGGCTCATCCAGACAGGTGCTTTGTGGGGGGCCTAGGGCCTGCCTGTTCCCCACCCCCATCTTTCCAATTGGATCAGTTTTTTTTTAACTTTATTTTATATTGGAGTATAGTTGATTAACAATGTTCTCTTGTTTTCAGGTGTACAGCAGATTTACTTATACCTATACATGTATCTTTTCTTTTTCAAATTTTTTCCCATTTAGGTTGTTACATAATATTGAGCAGAGTTCCCTGTGCTGTACAGTAGGTCCTTGTTGGTTATCCATTTTAAATATAACAGTGTGTACATGTTGATCCCAAACTCCCTAACTGTCCCTTCTCCCGCCCTTCCCATTCTCTCAAGTCTGTGAGTCTGCTTTGTAAATAAGTTCATTTGTATCATTTATTTTTTGATTCCTCATATAAGCTATATCATATGATACTTGTCTTTCTCTGACTTAGTTCACTCAGTAGACAAGTCTCTAGGCCCATCCATGTTGCTGCAAATATGGATCATTATAATGCTGATAAATGGGAAAGCTTTTGTTTGTTTTTCTGGTTTTAAGACTTCTGTAAGTAAGAGGGACTTCCCTGGTGGTCCAGTGGCTAAGATTCCATGCTCCCAGTGCAGAGGACCTGGGTTCAATCCTTGGTCCAGGAACTAGATCCCACATGCCTCAACAAAAGATGTCATGTGCTACAACTAAGATTCGGTGCAACAAATAAATAAATAAATAAAGACTTCTCTAAGTAAGAATTGAACTTCTTACCCATTTTCATTTGCTTGATTGAATAATTGAGGTTTACAGAGAGCTTGCGAATGTAATTCTCATTGAGCTGTTTCCTGCCATGTTGGAGAATTAGAGGGTGTATGTTCAGTGTACCATTTTTAAGAAGTCTGTTACAGCGAGCAGTGGATGATGGGTAATTGAGGACCAGGTATGATTATGGCTTTTAGCTAATACGATCAAAGTAGGGTCTTACTGGAAATCGGCTCCTTTGAGTAGGGATGATATTGTGGGGTAAGTGCTGCCCAGAAGCAAGTCGATTTGCTGCTGTCATGGTTCTGGCCTCTTGGCCGGCATCTGTTCTGTGGTGGGGGCTGTTCTTCTGTCATCCTCCCTATTTTGGCAATCTGTCCTTGTTCCCTGCAACCTCAGAAGACGTCACCGTGCTTTACACGTAAACGAGCACCTGTGTCTGTTTCGCCCTGGTCTCCTTTTGGGGTCTTACCAATATGTTAAATACATGTAATATTAATTTTAATAAGAAACTCCAAATCCTAAATGGTTAGAAGCAGTTTTGTAATATATGATTTGCACATGGACTTTTGATCTACTTTCTCTGAAGTAACATGAACTGAGAAGTAGCCATTCTTTATCTCATTGCTTTCATTCTCCTCCAGGTGTTGAGCCAGTGCAGGTTCAGGAGACTGTGGAAAATCACCTGAAGAGTTTACTGATCAAACATTTCGACCCCCGCAAAGCAGACTCTATCTTTACTGAAGAAGGAGAGGTGAGGAACGTCCCCCCTCTACCCCGGCTCCTGGCGCACGTTGCTGGCTCCACATGCCCACCGGCACCTGGCATTGCCAGTCATGAGAGAGCTGGGGGCTGCAGTCAGGCTGGGAGGCCCAGCTTCTGAATCGCCTGCTAAATGCCCCTGCTTGGGGTGCGAGAGGCTGGAGCGTCTAAAGTTGGGGTGGAGGTGGGAGGGCATCCCCTGGCTCTACCACTCAGCCCCATATGACCTCACCAGCCCTGGGCCTGCTTCCTCCTGCACAGGATACCACAGCTGAAGCCAGGAGCCCAGGGACTCCTCTGTGATTGTTGGCACAATGTAATCTTCACTTAAGCTAGAGCCAGGCCTCTTACCTTGCTGTTTGTTTGTTATCAGACCCCTGCTTGGCTTGAACAAATGATTGCACACACCACCTGGAGAGACCTTTTTTACAAGCTGGCTGAAGCCCACCCAGACTGTTTGATGCTTAACTTCACTGTTAAGGTAGGAAGGATCCTGGAGTCAGAGAAAAGATAAAGGTACTTATGAATGAGGGTTACTTTGAGTTGGTTGGTTGGTGGTCTGTTCCCTCTGAAAAGGTCCTATGTGCTTTTTTGGTAAAGATCTTCATCGTTTCACTTTAGTAAGTCTTGTTAAATGTTGAGAAAGAAAAGCACAGAATGTGTATATTTTGGGGTCGACATGGACTGTGTTTTAGGGTTTGGCAGGAATGTGTTACAGAGCCCAATGTGTTCTGAGAGGAGCCTTTACGAATGTCGGGTCAGTCTCCTCTGTCTCACAGATTAAGTGTCACGGGTTGGGGGTGGAGAGTTGGCTGGGGCTACCAGCCTAGTTAGTGGTGGAGTGGGCACCCGAGTAAAAGTTGGAAATGCAAAACCAGTGCACGTCCCTTCTCACCCCAGAGCCCGCCATCATCCACCTTCCTGTGGACCTGTGACCATGGCTCATGTGTTTGGCTTCTTATTTCCGTGTTGTAGCTTATTTCTGACGCAGGATACCAAGGGGAGATCACCAGTGTGTCCACAGCCTGCCAGCAGCTGGAGGTGTTTTCTAGAGTGCTCCGTACTTCTCTAGCTACCATTTTGGATGGAGGAGAAGAAAACCTTGAAAAAAATCTCCCCGAGTTTGCAGTAAGTTCTTTACTTTATGTGGTTCGGATTAGAAGTAGGCCATTTGGGGTCATGTGTTTTCAAAAGCAAAATGCTCTTTACTCTGGAGAATGTCTGGGTCAGAGGTCACCTCCCCAGAAGGTGCTGAACTGTTGGCATCTGACTCCCATCTGCCTTTGCTGTTGCTGTGGTCACAAAGCCCAAACACGCTCTTCTCTCCATTCTGCAGAAGATGGTGTGCCACGGGGAGCACACATACCTGTTCGCACAGGCCCTGATGTCTGTGCTGGCTCAGGAGGAGCAGGGGGGCTCGGCTGTGCGCAGGATTGCACAAGAGGTTCAGCGCTTCGCCCAGGAGAGGTGAGAGGTGGTGTCTCTGCTCTCTCACCCCACACCATTGCCCTGTTTCCACAACTGAAAACCCTAGGTCCTCCTGTTTTGATATAACTTCCTCTTACCCGTAGAGCTGGGAAAGAGCTTGCGTTCTAAAGTTTTGCCTTGATGAATATTTTGTAAAGGATTTACTTACAGTTTAATTCACTGTATTTATGAATTTATTTATTCCCAATATATTGGGACTCATCAGTAGCAGATGACAGTAGTCTTGAAACAGTTCTTCAGTGGTCCGCTTGTTAGGTTGTGGTCCATCTTTTACAGAACAGAATGATTAGCTTTATTAGCTAATAAAAGTTTATTTTTACTAATTAGCTTTATTTTCTACTCATGGAGTCTTAAGATACTGAAAAGTGCGTGGTTCCTTTTAGGAAGCCCGTAAGCTGCACTGGATCCTTCTTTCCCAGTTAGCTCCAAATGTTTTCATAGGTCAGTAGGTAAAAAAATACCAGTGGACGAGAGAAATATGAAAAAACAAAGAGATTCCAACAATTCAAAGCATACATGTGAAAGGCGGGAGGGAGAGAAGGTAGGAGAGGGCCGGGCAGGGAGCCACCTTATCGATGACGGGATATGTGATATTGTTTCATCAAGAGGCCACGACGCCAGTCAAATCACACTGGCACTGGGCACAGCTGCCTCCTACCCCCGGGCGTGCCAGGCCCTTGGGGCCATGCTGTCCAAGGGAGCCCTGAACCCGGCCGACATCACAGTACTGTTCAAGATGTTTACGAGCATGGACCCACCCCCTGTTGAACTCGTGAGTGGCCTTTCATTTTAACCATAAGGTGGGACACCCTCAATGCCAACTGGAAGTATATTCTTTTGGAACGTTGGTGCTCCTCTTAGTTCTTTCAAGTTAGGGAGTGCACGTGCCTGTTGAGATATTCCTGTCCTTTGCCTGGTGCTTATCACGTCCTCGGTCCTCAAGCCCCCTGGAGCACTCTCAGCGAAGGACCTGAGCTGGCACTCCTGCGTGGGCGTGTGTGGACTCACCCCCATCTCGTTCTTGCTTTCGTTTTCACTGAGTTGTGTTTCTTTTCAGATCCGGGTACCCGCCTTCCTGGACCTGTTCATGCAGTCACTCTTTAAACCCGGGGCCAGGATCAACCAGGACCACAAGCACAAGTATATCCACATTTTGGCATATGCAGCGAGCGTGGTGGAGACCTGGAAGAAGGTAGTGTCTATGCTGAGAGCGCACAGGCTTTAGGGAGACATGAACCACCTCTGTTTGGTGTTATGTGTGAATTTTGGCTGTAGAGTCACAGGCCCAACTACTGTCTGAAATGTCTTTTCTGGTGTTTCTGCATAAAATAGCCAACGTGCTCAGTGTCTTAAGGAAATGTGCATCGCATCTATGATCCTAATTCAAACTGTAATCTGAAGTGTGACTAAAGAAATGAAACTGATTCCCTAGGACACTGACAGACACAGGTCCCCCTGGTCTGCAGTGTGTGTTCGCTGTGTGACAGGGACACTTGACTTCAGAAACGGGTTTGCAGAGGGAAGGGTGGAGGCTGGGTTACCCCGACTTCAAGGACACGGATGCCATCAGGATTCACCAGCTTGCTGTGTTTTCAGAACAAGCGTGTCAGCATCAATAAAGACGAGCTGAAGTCCACATCAAAAGCTGTTGAGACTGTTCACAACCTGTGTTGCAACGAGAACAAGGGGGCGTCGGAGCTCGTGGCTGAGCTGAGCACCCTTTATCAGTGCATCCGGTGAGCAGATGAAGGTTCTAGATGTAATTATCTGGGGAGGAGCTGGTTTGAATTTTCATATTAACAGCTCAAAATATATCACAAAAGATTCAGAGGTACTTATTCATTTAATTTGTTTTCTCTTCTGTAAATATATAGAGAGAATTTTGTTTTAGCAGTATGAGTAATTTTCAGATATTTACCTGCCAGAAATCTGTTCACAAATTAGACTAAGAAGAAGGAAGACCAACCAGAATTAAAAAATTGCTTTGAAGAAGAGGGTCTATTCAAAGTAAAAGTTAGACCAACAGAATTTTGCCTGGATAGATGTGTGTTATGCCAGTTCTGTGAGCACTCACTAGGAAAGCTTACGCACAGCTGTCCTCTTAGGCATGTGAATTTTTGTCTGTTAATTTGTACTAGAGACTAAGAGCTTGCTTCAGCCCAGTCCACCAAGCTCTCAGAGTGCTGCATTAATGGCTTTCTTCTTCTAAACCAGCGACGTTGGTCTAAAGTCAGTAGAGCGTGGGTTTCGGGTTCTGGTGCCCCACTCTCATCAGCCTGTTTGCACTTATGGCGTCTCCCTCGCAGAGCATGTCGAAGAGTGAAGTGATAGGCTAGACTGAGGTGTTTGGTTTCGGTGTTTGCATCCTGCCTTGTTTCCCCGTAGGTTTCCAGTGGTGGCCATGGGGGTGCTGAAGTGGGTGGACTGGACTGTGTCGGAGCCGAGGTACTTCCAGCTGCAGACTGACCACACGCCAGTGCACCTGGCGCTGCTGGATGAGGTAGGGGCTGCGAGGCGCTCGCAGAGCTCTGCGTCCTCCCCTCCCACGTGTCTTCCCTGCCTTCAGAGGACAGTCTTTTCAAAGCTAGTTATTTCTACTCCAAATGAGGAGTTTCCGTTTAAGGAATTAGTTTCGTTGACTCTGTAGACTGCTCAGTTTCTATCAAGTGTTCCTGAGAGGATGAGGAACGGGACAGAAGTTGACTGGCCCCAGGAACCACTGTTTTCCGCCACGAGTTGTGTTTGGTGGCGCTTCCCTGAGGTATGGGGAGCCCAGAGCCGCAGCTGTGTGGCTCAGGGTGGCTCCCTCTGGCCTCTCTAGATCAGCACTTGCCATCAGCTCCTGCACCCCCAGGTCTTGCAGCTGCTGGTGAAGCTCTTCGAGACAGAGCACTCGCAGCTGGACGTGATGGAGCAGGTGAGTGGTGGCCTAGGGTGAGCTGGGCAGTGGGGAGACGGCCCTTCTCAAACTTGTCACCCCACACCCGCAGCTTGAGTTGAAGAAGACCCTCCTGGACAGGATGGTGCACCTGCTGAGCCGGGGCTACGTGCTTCCCGTGGTCAGTTACATCCGCAAGTGTCTGGAGAAGCTGGACACTGACATTTCCCTCATTCGCCACTTTGTGACCGAGGTCAGTGCCCTGGCAGTGCCCTCTGGGCTTGATGTTGTCACCTTGCACCCAGCAATAGTCACGGTGATGACAGTGATGTGGATACTGGTCTGTCAGGCACCTCCTATCTGCAGGAGCTGTTAGACCTTTATGAGCCCTGCCCGTCTTCATGTTGGAGTTGGGATGGCCTCCAGGAAGAAGGGGTGGGTGTGGGACGGGTGGGGTCCCTCCACGCTGCTGCCCTCTGACCAGCTCACAGGCTGTGCTCCCACAGGTGCTGGATGTCATCGCGCCCCCCTACACCTCTGACTTCGTGCAGCTTTTCCTCCCCATCCTGGAAAACGATAGCATTGCTGGCACCATTAAAACCGAAGGTGAACATGACCCTGTGACGGAGTTCATAGGTAAGGCTGGCGTGAGCATCTCTGGGCTGCAGTTTTCATGTCGTCATTTCCCTCTTGTTTCTAACCCAGGTCCCTTCTGTTCTTACAGCTCACTGCAAGTCTAACTTCATCCTGGTGAACTGACTCAGAGCATCCCCAGAGTGGAGCCGGCCCCTCCGGGAGACCCCTGTGGAATAACCCTTTGCAGAAGCCGTTGTTGAAGAGGCCCCGTCAGCGTATGGGAAATGGGCTCTGATGGGAGGAGGTGAAGGATTTCTGTGTAAAGGAAAATGTTAGCAGTGTAAGGGGAAAACTTGGGAGTGGGCCCTCTCCTTGTAAGTCCAGGACTGCCCCCTGGATCCCGTCTACAGTAGTCACTTCCCCTGGTAGTGGACTGGGCTCCCAAGACCCCTTAGGATGTAGCCAGCCGTCAGCCCTGGTAGAATTCAGAGACTGAGACACTCAGATGAACTGTTTTCAAAGTTGACTTTTGTTTTTGCACATGATTTGATTGGTTAGTTCATATTATTGTGATTACTTTTATTTTCCAAGAACATATAAAAGCTTTTCTGTGGTGGGAAGGCGTGGATCCCGATATCATGTTGTTCTTATGTGTAAATAAAGCATTCAGATTCAGTTCTGGTGTGAAGTGTGCATTTTATTCATCACTTGGGCAACTCGAAATTACCATCTCCCCCCTGTGCGCCCCATTGGTTTCAAGGTGACAAAGGAACTGGTGGTGAGTGCGAGCTGTTTTTCCTCCCAGACCACAGCTGCCAAGTCATCTGCTACGGAGTTCACATCGTTCACTGCCCCTCGGATCCCGCTTCTCCCGGCTGCTCTCGCGGCAGGAAGCCATCCAGTGCAGGTGCGGAGCCGGCGGCTCCCCGGCTCGCCCCCATGTCAGCCTGTGTGGCATTTCCACCGTGCCTGTCCTCGGTGCTCAGGGCCATCACTGGCTGTCACGTGAACGTCAACCCCCAGTTCCTTCAAACCACGGCAGCGCCACCCTGGTGCCTGTGACAATGGGATCCCCTCTGGTTCCGGCTCTCGCGATCCTTTCTGTAAGAGCTGCTCTGCCTTAAACAATGGGGTCCCCAAACGTGCAGCTCTCCTCGATGGCCAGGTTGTAACGGGCGCCCTCCCCACCTTTGTAGGTGCTGGTCACGATCCGCATCCAGCCGTGCTCGCCCTGTGAGGAGTGGGACTGTGCGTGAGGACTGGGGACCCCCGCACACCTTGCATCTCCTACCTCCCCTATCTGCTCTCAGAGCACACAGACCCTCTCCTCCCTGTTCAATTCACCTCGTGCTCAGGGCACCTGCAGTGTCCAAGCCACCCGCTCAGCTGCCTCTCCCCTTTCCTAGGACCCCGTTCAGATAGCGCTTTCGTGAAATATTTAAACTTGGTTAATCCTTAACACAGTGGGTACATGGGTCTGTATACCAAGAGCTAATTAATGTAGCTAAAATATTGACTCTTGTGAACCAGATGTCTGGACTACCTATTAACACCCCCATTTATAGTCATTGAATAAAAAATACTGACGTTTCATCACTTTGACATAAATCATCTTCCCTGGATTTCATCATAATGAATTAGTGTCTGAAGCTGTAATCGTTAATACGAGGTTTCAGAAATGAAAATTCTGGCAGTTGCTGTAACTCCCCTGGGTTTTTAACCCAAATCAAATAGTGTTTTGAACTTCCCTGGTGGTAGAGCGGATCCCCTGCCAATGAAGAGGATGCAGGTTCGATCCCTGGTCTGGGAAGATTGCACACGCTGAAAAGCAACTAGGCCTGTGTGCCACGACTACTGAGTCAGCTCTAGAGCCTGGGAGCTACAACTACGGAGCCCACGCGCCACTACTCTGAAGCCCAAGTGCCTAGAACCCGGTTCCAAAAGAAAAGTCACTGCAGTGAAGAGCACCCCCTGCTCACTGCAACTAGAGAAACCCCGTGCAGCAACAGAGACCCAGCACAGCCAAAATTAATTTTTTTTTTAAAGTATTTTTGAGGAAACCCCGGTTGTTACTTAGGAGACCAGAAAATATGACAAGAGAAAGAATGAGATGGTTGTAAAGGAATAAAGCAAGCTAAATGGAAACTTTTAAAGTAGGGCTCCTCAGCCAGGGTCTTCCCCACCGCCATGAGATGTCTGAGGATGTTGTGGTTGTCACAGCTGGGAAATAGGGAGAAGGAGCATCTGGCATCAAATGGGTAGGGGCAAAGAGGCTGCTGAACACATTGAGATGCCCAAGACAAGCCTCCTGCCCCCACCACGCAGGACAGAATCCCCCCAGCCCCACATCTGGAGCCTGAAGCCCCACTGCTCAGGGCTGCAGTTCTCAGCTACAAACCCCCCCAGACCATCCCTGTGAGAGCTGTCCCAGTAGATGTGTCTTACCCATGGTTCTCCCCACGAGTTCCGGACAATCCAGTACTCCATGCCATCGCTGACACCCCACCCGGCCACGGAGACGATGTGGTTTATGAAGGCCTGGTCGTTGTATTCGGAGTAGATGCCACCAGTGTAGTTAGACATCTTTTCGGTTGCCATTATGCCACAGCTGAGAGCAAGCAGGGAGAGAACGCACACTTTCAGCGGCCACTGTTCACCACGGTTAGGAACAAATCACATAACTCACACCTGATGGTTCTGTCCAAACTTCTGCTGTTACTCACCTGGCATCCCTGCTATGGTTGCTGTACTGGCAGCCCCGCAGCATGGGCTGCGCCCTGGGACCTTCCCACATACGTGTGCCTCCTTCCCAATAATCCTACCAGGGGCACATAGACTGTTGAGCTTTACTTTTGATTAGCTGCTAAGTTGTGTCAGGCTCTTTTGTGACCCCGTGGACTGTAGGCTGCCAGGCTCCTCTGTCCATGGGATTTTCCAGGCAAGAACACTGGAATGGGTTGCCATTTCCTTCTCCAGGGGATCCTCCCAGCCCAAGGATCAAACCCGTGTCTCCTACATTGGCAGGCAGGCTCATTACCATTGAGCCACTGGGAAAGCCCTGAGCTTAATTTTGAGAAAACTCATGTGGCAGCTGTTTCTAGCCTTGCGGGTCAAGTTGGCCAGAAGAAAAGGGGTGATAATGACCTGGGTCCCCTCGACCTGAAGCCTGCGTGCCCACCTAGGGCAGGGGTCTCAGCTTCATACCTGATGGGGCCGTTGGTGTAGATTTCTGCCATCATCTTCTCCCTCCCCGAAAGGGAGCCGTAGTCACCGACCTTCCAGAGGGTGTAGTTCTTGATGACATGGCACTCTTTGAATTCAGTGCACGTCCCACACTGGTTAAACTTGTCACACTCTGGGGACCGCACAGAGAGGCAGCGTGAGACCTTCTCCTCGTTAAGACGCGAACAAAGCAGCGCACCCAGACCCCAGTCTTCACTTTTCTAGCTGAGTGCGCCATCCACTAGCTAATAACAGAAATCACCTTGCGCTCAGGTGTTTAATTACCCTCTTCCTTCAGCTACAGGAGTCACGGTAACCATTCCTTCCCCAGCTCTCAGCAAAAAGACAACACTAATTAGCACAAAGTAGGCGCTCAAAAGCTCGACTTTTCCTGAAAGCCAGAAGAAAGGCCTTTGCATAATACTCTATAGCTGAGAATAGAGAGTAATTAAATTCTTAATTTTTAATAATTTTTAGTAATTTCCTTTGATTTCCAAGGGGAGCAGCCTTTTAATAAGATTATATTGTTGGCTAGTGAATAGGTCAACACATCTGGGGGGAAAGTAAGCATTTTGAATTAGGGTTCAAAACAAAGTGCAGCTGTTAGATCTGGAAGACTCCATACTGTCTCGTGTGTTCTCACCTCGTCCATCCTGCCTTGAGCCCGCACCCCCACTCTTTACTGCTTTCATGTTACCTATTTCTGCCATAATTTTCATATCTGTCCAGATTCCTCCCCCCAGGACAGTAAACTCTTTGAGGATTAAGCTGTTGGTTTAATTCACCCCTTGGACACCAAATGCCCAGGACACTCTGAAACATGGTGGATCTGTGGCCACATTTGCTAACACAAAGACCAGACCACTTACTGCAAACAACCAGGGGCCGGTGAATTCCATCTGGCCCTATTGTTCTAGGTGGGCTCGAGGGCCTGGCTGAGGACGGACATGACCAGTTCTGGACAGAGCGGGGCCCCAAGACCACCTGGGTCCCCAATTCTGAGCCCTCAGGGGCCCCCCTTCTCCTTTTCACCCTGGGCACCTCTCTCTGATCCTCTGACCCCTGTGGCATCTACCACTTCAACAAGACTCACTCAACCAGTCTGGGGGGATGCTTTCTGGCTGGGAGTATGGCCAGGAGGCAAGGCGGAGGCACCCGTGGGCGTGGGATGGCGCCTTCAGAAGGCTCAGGAGCAGGAGCACACGTTTTATAGATGGGGTTGGGGGCAGCAGAAAAGTCATCCTCCCCTTTCCTGTCTCAGAGGGCCTTTTGAGTTGGCCCCAGCTCTGTGTTCTGGTTACGAGGGAGCCCAGACAGGAGACTTAAAACTACCCACTGTGGGTCTGGGGTTTGGACTATTTCTCTCCTTTGGTTTTGAAGGGGAGCAGGTTGAAAGGAACGTGCTAGCTCCAGGGGCTGGAGGCACAAGCAGGCCAGCTTGTGCCCACTGGTCCATACAGTGCCCTCAGCCCAGGGTCGTGACTCTCAGGCCAGGCCCTCCTGCTGCCTGCTGGCTCTCCCCACCCGGCTCCTGGAAAACACTCTTCCCTGGACCCAAGTTCCCCTTACAAAGGCCATGACACCACTAAAATGCCAGATGCAAACACCAGGGCCCGGCCTGGCCATAGTGCCAGGCTGGAGAACCCTGCCCCAAGTCCTTTCTCAACAAGGACGCCAGGCCCCCATTTCCTGATCCCCAGCCCCACCCAGGGGGCTCCGTCCCATCCTCCCCCGGGGCCGGCCACAGGACCTGAGAACTGTGTGGGCCTGGGCTTCGGACCACACCTGCCCTGGGAAGAGGGAGGCATGCGTGTGCCCGTATGCGTGTGTCTGGGGGCAGGGGGGCGAGCGGTGCCTACCTTGGTCCTTGGCCTGGTAGTTGTTGCAGGTCTCGTCGGGGATGCCGTGCCGGTGGGCATACTCCCACACCGGCAGGTCGTTGCCCCCCTCACAAGAGCCCGCGTCGCCGCAGTCGATCACGTGCTGCACCGACAGCAGTGTGGACGGCCACGCCCCCTTCCTCTTGATGTTGATCCGGTCTGCAGGGGCAGCAGCCACATGGGTCGGCACCCGCCCCCTTTCATGCTGTTCTGGGGGGGGGGGGCCCTGCATCCCGCTCCGCAGGGTGCTCCCCTCCTCCCGTGGGGCCTCTGCTCTCTCCTCATGCCCCTCTCAGCCCTGATGCTGGCCCCTACTGCCAACTACCAGGACAGCTCCAGGGGAGTCCTGCCTGAAGGCTGCTAGTGACCAGCTGCCTCTAGGGCACTGGAGAGTCCAGACCAGGGGCCAGTGGGGTGACCCTTCTCATTCCCCACGCGCCTAGGCCCACACACCCCACAGGCAGCTGAGGGTGGCCACGCCCCTTTCCCTGCACATGCAGGGTCCTGGGGACCCTACAGCCAGTCCTACCCTGGCCGGCCACCTCACTTGCCACCTCCTGAGGTGATGATCCCACAACCATCCATGCTGGCCCACATCTTGAGATCCCACCTCCAAGTAGGAACTCACCAAGCCTGTTCTTTCCCTGATTACAGTGAGCAAGCAGCCAGGTCCTCCGCCCCCCAGCAGCCCCCTCCAGGTGCTTCCTTCCTTCCCTCCCACAGTCCCATGCCCCCCTACATCCCTGGGGTCACCTCCCAGGCTCTGGGCCCACAGGGCTCTACATCCGCCCCTGTGACCTGCCCTCGGCCTTCTGGAATCCACAGCCAGTCACCAGCAGTGCCCCAGCTCTTTCCCCAGTGCCGGGACCACGCTCCCCCAGGGCCCTACTGCAGACACACCTCTACAGAGCCTCGAGTGGCCAACCCCTCCCCCCGACAGGTCTCCCCAAGCCCCTTCTCAGCAGCCTCCCATAGCCGTCTGCTCTCAACCCTCACAATCCCTCCCCAGCCTTGCTGACCCTCCAGCTGACATCATTTCGCCCATTAGCCCTACCCCTTAGCCCCGTTGTTACTGGACCATCTCCTTCCCGCAGTGCTGGCATAGCGTAGCTCCTAAGCTGCCTGGCACATCGTTGGTGCTCAGTAAATAAATGCATTTAGTCGTGTCCGACTCTGCGACCCCGTGGACTGTAGCCTGCCAGGCTCCTCTGTCTACAGGATTCTCCAGGCAAGAATACTGGAGTGGGTTGCCATTTCCTACTCCAGGGGATCTTCCTGACCCAGGGATCGAACCTACGTCCCTTGTGCCTGCTGCACTGGCAGGGGGGTTCTTTACCACTGCATCACCTGGGAAGCCTGCTCAGTAAATACCAGCTGCCTAAATGAACTCACCGAGGTTTTACTGATTGCAGCCTCACCCTGGAAGCCCCCTTGCCATGAACGTGGACGTTCTCCATCCTGGCCGCACGCTGGGCAAGGCCTGGAGGTGGGATGAGGGCCTCCTTCACCCCCACTGCTGTTTCCCAACCAGTTTGCACCTGACCCACCCCCGGAGGGTTGCACCTGGCACTTCCCCTTTCCGCCCCTCATCTGCCCCGCTCATCCACGGCCAGCTCGTCACCTAATGTGCGCCAGGCCCTGTTTAGTGAGCAAAACAAAGCTCCCACCCTGTGAGCTCCATGTGGTCGGGGAGATGGGCCACGGCAGCAGTAGATGCAGTGCTGCCAGGAAAAGAGGGGAGAGGAGGGGGGGTACCTACGGACAGTGGGGGGCACCCATGGGAGGGGGCAAGGGCCGGGCCTGAGGGCACCCTCCCGTTCTTCAGCTCTTGACATCCAAGCTGGGTCCCAACACCAAATAAGGAGTCAGCTAACATAGGGTCTGCAGGCAAGTCAGGGTTTTGGCTAATCTGCCTGAAGTCTTAAAACAGTTTCAAGCAGGACAGAAAGGGGCCCAGGACAGCCTGGGTCAGAGCTATTTGAGGCCTGAGGTGGGGCGGCAGGGGAGCAGCAGGTGGACCGGTCAGGCAGCTCCAACAGCAAGGCCAGGGCCCAGTTCCAGCAGAATCCTCGATATACCTTGAAGGGAGAGCCCAGCCCTATGGCCTGATTGTCTGAAGGTGAAAAACAGGTGGCCGACGTGCTTCTGGGCTTCAGCCAGAGTGAGGGAAGGAAGGCGTTCTCCTGGAGCAATCAGGAGGTTGGGGAAGAACTGGTTTGGGGGTGAGGGTGGTGGTGGAAAGGAGGAGCAAGTGAGGTTTGAGGTGTCAGGCGTCCAAGCGAGACGGAGAGCATCAGGTGGAAGTGAAGGCCAAGTCCAGCTGTAGGGTCCTGGGAACCCAACGTTCAGAAGTTAAGTTGGGAGGATGAGGAGCCCATGAGAGGGTCTGAAGGGGCCAGAGAGGCAGAGATCAGGGGCCCACCGTGACTGAAAGCCAGGAAAGCACTGGGGTGGGGGGGTCACAGATCAAGCACAATCATGCAGGGCGAGGCCGGGCGGTGACCACCTGGCCTGACCATGGCAGCCCCATGCTGGAGACCTTGGCAAGGAGCTGGAGGTGCGGCTGGAGGTGTTTGAGGAGGTAAGAGAGGAAGTGGGGGCTGCAGGCACCTCTGAGAGCCCAGAAATGGGGTGGCAGCTGGAGGCGGAGTGGGGTTCAGCGATGGGCAGGGGTGGGCATTGGCAGGGGTGGCCTTGGCCAGGGGCTCAGATGCTAGACACCCAGGGATGGGAGGGCAGGAGAACTATGACCAGCTATGGTAGGCAGCAGCTGGGCCGGCACCCTGGAAGTCCCCTTTCGGGGGCTTCTGTTTTCTCAGCGAAAGAGGAAGAGGATGTCTGCTGCTAGGGAGGACATTCGAAGGGTCGGGAGGGGGAAGCCATTGTTTGTCTGCCCAGGAGGATCCACTCCAGTCAGTGGAGGGTTGACTTCCGAACAGGGAAAGGTCAATGGACCAGACAGACCTTCCAGGCACTGTGTTCCTTTACAGATGCAAACCTTGGCTTGTGACTCCCTCCTGAGATCCCTCAGGCTTCTGCCAGGCCCCTCCCCTGGCTGCAGGGCCCCTGGTGACCTTTTCAGCTTCCCCTACCACACCCTAAGGCCCCCCCAAAGGCCCTCTCAGTTCCTCTAGGCCAGTGAGCGCCATTCTTGCCAGGCCTTTGCCATGAGCTTTGAGCTCAAGGCCGCCCACACCCTGCCTGCTTGCCCAGCCCAGACGTCTCCCAGTGGCTCCTTGGTTAAGCCTCTGGCTCCACATTCTCCAGGGGCCCTGTCCATCTCCATTCCAGTCAGCAGGGGCCTCCCCAGCTAAAAATGGGGCTCAGCCTACCAGCCCCTTCCCTCCTCCTTCCTGAAGGGTCAGAAGTACCACCCAGCCCCCAGGAGAGATGGGGCAGGGCCACCGCGGAGACCTACCAGGTGCTCCTGCTACAGTGGTGGACCCTGGGGTCCAGATCCCACCCCCTCCACCCCACTCCTCACCCTCAAGGCAGCCCAGCTTCTGGGCTCAGGTCCCGGCTGTCACTCACACTCACACAAAGGCCTAGTCTCCTGACCACTCAGCCAGGAGCCTTGGTTTCCTCATCTACAAAGTGGGAGCAATCACAGGGCAGTCAGGAACTTCAATGATAACGCGGAATGTTGGTCAGCGGCAGCACCCACACTGTGGTCAGTCTGCTTAGCACAGTGCCTCAGGGGAGGAGTTTCATAGATTTCAGTGTGGAACCCCTGGGTTGCCAGAAGACCCAGGCTGGTGTGAAGTCTGCAACCCACCCTCCCAGGCAGGCCCAGCAGCCTGCTCAAGTGATGTGAACCTCTGATGTCCCCTTCCTCCAGGCCTCAAGCCTTCCGGCCCTCACTGTGGCCAGGTGGCTAAGGTCCAGACGAGAAGAAAGCTGGCCTTTCTCAATAGCCCCAGCCCAGAACAAGCATTCATTTCAAATATTAACTACCCTGAAAAGCAGCTTCACGTTCACAGGCCCAACTCCAGCAGGGGGTTGGGCGAGTCTGTGGTTTGGGCCCCAGTGGCTCAGGTCACAAGCTTTGAGACAAATAAGGGTCCTGGAGCCGTTTGTCACTGGGCTTCAGTTCTGTGACCGCTGGGCACGCACAAGGCCCCAGATCGGCTCCCCAAGGCCTGACACAGACACCCCCCTCCCCATCCCAGGTTGAATCCCCGCGACCCTGGGCTGCAGCCACTCATGCTGACAGGAAGGCAGCTGGACGGGCCTCGCTGGCCCTTGACCTACCCGCCATGGCACTGGTGCTGCCATGCGCCCAGCAGGAGCCACAGTACTGGGGGATGTGCTGGTTTCTGGTGACACTGGCGTAGTTGACCCCATTCACATTGCGCCAGTCCCAGCTCTTGGGGAGATCCGACGGGGACAGGTACTCATGAGGCCGGGGGTACGTCCTAGGAACAGACACCATCAACAGAATCAGCACTGGGCACCTCTCCCCTTTCCCAGGGTTGGGGTGGGGGGGCCCAAACATCTTCCCCAGTGGGAGGGTGAGAGGGAATGGGGGCGACCCATCTCTCCCCGGGAGATCCCCGCCCTCTCAGACTCAGCTGGCAGGGCACCCCCCCACCCCCACCCCCAATGCAGGAACCAGACTGCTCCGGCCAGCAACGCCCCAAATGCAAGTCGGCGAGGTTGGCTTGCTTCCAGCACGGGTGAGGCCCGTCCAACCCCACACAAGTGAAAGAGGGCGCTTCCAAAGCCTAGGGGCTGGCCCTGACCCGCAGAGGTCAAGGGAAGCAGGGCGCCCTGGTTGCTGGCACCCCAAGGAGGCGGCAGGGTTCCCCAGGCAGCAGAGCGCGCACAGCCCCGGGAGATGGGCAGACCCCCCCAACCCCAGCCGCCCCGACCTGCGCCCCAGTTGGGTGAGCCGGTCTCCCCGAAGAGGCCGGTAGCAGCCGCGGCCCGGGCGGAAGTGGAGGCCGGCCCGCGCCGCGCCCGCCAGCAGCACGAGCAGCAGCAGCAGCGGAGGCACCAGCGGCCCGGACGACGCCATGGCTCCCTCGCCGGTGCGATCAGACCCCGACTTGAACTCTAACTCAGATCTCGCGCCGGTCACCCCTCCGCAGGCTTCCTCCCCGGCCCGCAGGCCCTTAAGGTGTCTGCGCCCGGCGGGACACTCCCCCGGGGCGGGGCGCGCTGCTGCCCCCGGTGACCCGGCCCCGCCCCGCCCGGCTGCCCGGCCCGTCCGGACTCGGGTCACGCGCCAGGCCTCGGCGGACCCCGCCCCGACCCCGCCACTTGCCTCTTGCCTCTGATCTATCAGACCTCATTCATTCTTAGGGCCCCCCGCCCCCAGCCTTGGCGTCTTGGGACCCTTTGGTCCGGAGAGATGCCCGGGATCCCCGCATCCCGCCTGGGTCCAGCCTCCAGGGATGATGGGCAGGGGTCTCTCTGCAGAACTGCACCCTATTCTAGCTTCCTGATGGAGGAGGGCATGGCAACCCACTCCAGTATTCTTCCCTGGAGAATCCCATTGACAAAGGAGCTTGGCAGGCTACAGTCCCAGGGGTTGCAAAAGAGTCAGATATGACGGAGCACCTGAGCACCCTAGCTTTCCCTGAGGCCGAGACTCTTTCTGGAGAGACGTTGCCCCAACATAGAGAAGGAAGACTGAATCCTTCTAGAAAAGGCCCCTCAAGGAAAATCTCACTTGGAGCCTGAATCTTCTTTCTCCCTGCCAACTTCCAAAGCTGCCTGGGGAGGTTTCTGCTAACAAAGCATTTCATTTTCAAACAACCGAAAGCAGAAGTGCGACCCCAGGGGCCTGGGTTTCATAACTCAAGAGTTCCCTCCTCCTCCGGCTCCTCGTGACTGGTGGTCACCTGAGCTGGCCGCAGAATGGCCTCCCTGGTCTTGGGAGAAAAGGGTTCAGGCTTTTTGTCCTAGGGTCCAGTGTTAGTATAGGGTGCTCTGATGTGGGGACCCTGCTCTTACCACATGGACACCTCCCCCTGGTCCCTGTCTTTTGCTCTGCTGGCACCAAGCCTGCACACAGAAATCACAGTAGCTGCCTTGCGGACCTCCAGCCATTTCTGTGGCTGCCCTTGGCAGCCCTGAGGTGCCCATGGAATCCCAGTAGGGCTTGGTCCCAGTTCCCAAGAGGCTGTCTCTGAGGTGACATGTAGACACGGCCTCTATCGATACACTGAGGTGTCCTTTATCTTCTTGGAAAGCTGGCTCCTTGGTGCTTGCCCCAGCATGTGTCCTGGGCCTGGTCCCAAAGCCTTTCCCTTTCCCCAGGTGCAGCAGGTGTGGGAAGGGAGTTTCCAGCCGGGGTTTCCCCATCTCTCACCTCTCTCCTCCAGAGCCAAGGTGAACCAGCCAATGGGTCCTCCATCCATAGGAGGAAACAAGCCAGCAGGGTTGTCCCTGGGTGACCCCGGTGACGTCCACCATCCAGGTAGGGTCTTCCTAAGAGGTGGGTTTTGGGTCTCCTTTAAAGAAAAATATGAGCTTCTCAGGTAGTGCAGTGTTAAAGAATCTGCCTGACAATGCGGAAGACCTGGGTTTGATCCCTGACCTAGGAAGATCCTGCATGCCATGGGGCAACTAAGCCCATGAGCGGCAACTACTGAGCCTGTGCTCCAGAGCCCGTGCTCCTCAACAAGAGAAGAAGTGAGAAGAAGCTCACGTGCTGGAGAGTAGGCCCCGCTCGCCACAACTGGAGAAAAGCCTGAGCTGACACGAAGACCCAGCACAGTCAAAAATAAATAAATAAACATTAAAAAAAATCATAAAAGCTCATAGTTGCTGAAGAATGACCACAGTGGTCCCCCTATTGTAGGGTGATGAATATTGTGGGGACCACCCGAGTGCCCAGATGGTCAGGGCCCAAGAGCTGCAACGTGGGGCGCAGATGGCCCCTCGGCCCCCCCTCAGGGGGGTGCTATGAGGTCTGGGGCTGCATCCCTGATGCTGGGTGGAGATGTGCCAGGTTATAAGCTCTTCCGTTCCTGCAGTGTTGGGGGACCTGGATGCTCGGAAGGTGTCCTGGGCTTCTCGTAGGAGGTGCACGTGCGTTGGTATTATGATGGTCAGGGCCAGTGTCGTGGGCGTGTGACGCCCGACTTCAACAGGGCCCTGAGCACTTGGTGAGATGCTGGTCTGTCAAGGCCCCCCATTTTCATTTTGAGCTGCACATTCTGGAGCTGGGCCTGCCTGATGACACAACCTCCATAGGCCAGGGTCTGCGGAAGGGGCAGAGTGGGGCAGTGGCCATGCATTGGGCCCTGGAGAAGGCAGGTTAAAGGGAGGGACAGTGACATTCTCAGGCTGACTGGTGGTGGTGTACCAGGGTTTCCCTGCCCTGGAAGCTATGCAGACTCAGAGGATGATGGGAAAATCTAGCAGGTGGAGTGGGGAGGGAGGCCAGACATTTGAAACCACAACTTTCAAGGCAAGAAGAAGCAAGTGAGTTCTCTTGTGACCCGCTCTGCCTCTTCAGCACCTGTGGTGCGTACGCCACGTGGAGTCAAGCCTCTGGGCCGTTTCTTCCACCTGAAGTTGGCTCTGGTCCACAGATATACGTCTGCCTGGCTCCCAGCTCTGCGGACAGCTGGCTGCATCACTTTGGGAGTCCCTCAGGGCTGCGGTCTGTTGAGGGAGGGGCCCTAGCTCTGGCCACTGCTGTGAGCGGAGGGCGTTTGACTCCAGGAGCTCTCTGAAGGTGCACGGATGAAATGCAAAACCTCCTGGGACTGCGGAGAGGAAGGAGCTGCTGGACTGGCTGCCCCGCCCACCTGCTCCTCTCTCCGCAGAGCAGGTACACCTGAGTTGCAGGTTTGGGGACCCTGCGGATATGAAAGCTCTGTCTCTTCCTGACGCTGCCACTGCTCTGCATGTCTGGGAGGGTGTTTTGTGGATAATGACTCGTCTTATCTGCCTGGGACAGAGGCTCAGGGAGCCGGCCTGTAACTGAGTAACTGATTCCTCCCTGCCGCTCAGCCGTGCCCGAAGGCAGATACAAAGTCAGCCTAGACAACTCCTGTCTGGGCAAGTCTTCTCTCCTTTGATCCTTGGCACAAGCCTGTGAGGTGGGAATCCAATGCTGTCACCCATTTTACAGGTGGGGAGACTGAGGCTCCAGTGAGGACGAGAGACTTATACTCAGACTGAGGTTCATGGGTGGCAGGTTTGAATCTGGGATGTTCTCCTTTTTTATTGCCCCATAAAGTTTCCTGGCAAACACGTGATGCAAGGCCATGACACAAAAGCCTATTCATTTCTAAAAATAAGACTGACTTGTCCCCTCGTCCTGATAAAGAAATCTCTCACACTTTACAGCCAGGCTGGGGCTGACCCAGCCTCCCCACTTGCACAAGGAGAACACAGGTGAGTTTTCATTTACTGTGGACTTGCCTCCGAGCCCTCTCCTCCTTCTTGGCTCATGCCACGCTGCCTGCCCTCCACCGGCAGACGGAAGACACTTCCTATTCTCTCACCTCCCTGGGCTGAGCCAGGTCTTGGATACTGCCTTTATTGTGATGGGTGCTGGTGTGCTGGGAGGCATGTCTGGCTCGTGGGCAACATGGGTCCCTCGGCAGCTGCTCCTCTGTCCACACAGTCACTCGGTTAGATGTTCACGCTGACCCTGTGCTGTGAATGTGGTCCCCAAAAGCCATTGCCACCACACCCTCTGCTGGTCACACAGGCTGGCTTGGGAGGGGACTCGCCTCCTGGGGGTCACATTTGTGAGACTGGCCTGTCAGTCTCACCTTCAGAGCATGCCTCCCACCGTCCACTCAGCAGGTCCCATCAGGCCCACCCAGGAGCCTGCCCAGGAGCCCTTGGAGCGTGGCCTGCCTCGTTCACTGGATCCAGTCTTCTGGGACCCAGAAGGGAAGTTGGCAAGCATTCCGAGAACCTAGGATGTGCCACGTCATTGTCCCAGCCCTGGGGACACAGGAGTGTCAGTCCCCACCTGCCAGGAGTGAACATTCTGGTAAGGGGCCATGTGGAAACAGGAAGAGTGTCCAAGTAGAAAGAGCTGGATCCAGAGACGGGGCCTCTGGGAGTTTGCTCCGGGGTGGTTCTCTTAGCCATCCTGCGAGTTGGGGTTGACTGATGAGGACGCAGCTGATGGAAAGTGCTGGACTTTTCAAGCATGTGCAAGGACCTTGAAAGGCGGACACTCTGGGTAGGTGTGACCAAGTGGCCTCAGAGATGGCTGGAGAAGAAGGAGCTGGGCAAGGTCCCTGGGTGTAAACGCACCTCTCAGCTGCCCTGCTCTGGGATCTAAGGCCAGCTTCCTGCTTCCCAAAGGCCACTGTCCTCAAGTGCAAGGCTCCTCCTCCGCCACCAGGTCCCACCCAGCCCTCCCTTGTCCCTCCCTCCCTGGGTCAGGCCTGTGTCTCCGCCTCCTTTGGCTCCCTCCCTGCTCCCCACCCACCCCAGGGGTTTCCCCATCAATCGGAACAATGTATCAGCTGCGGTGAGAGGGGTGGTTTTACCCTGGTGGCTGCTGGTTTCCTGGGGAGCAGTGGTGAGGTCTTTATGCTCTATGAGTTCCCTCTGGGAGGAAGGATGGTAGGATGGAAGGCTGGGGGGTGGTGGTCAGTTAGAGGCTATTGCGGTTGTGGGCAGGAGAGCTGCTGCTGCTGCTGGTGGGTCACTGATTCTGCTGGAGAGATGCTGAGATGGGTGGCAGCGCTGGCAGGACCCAGTTATGGACCAGAGGTGAGGAGGAGGCCTGGCTAAAGGCTGTCTGGCCGACCTGCCTCTCCACACCCGGAATCATCTTTTTAGAACCATCTCTGGTTCTGCCGTGTCATCCTGGGACATGTGTCAACCAGTCAGGTCCCTCTCTGAGCTTCAGTCTCTTCCGCCAAATGAAAGAATCATCCCCTGACTTGTTCAGTCACTAAGTTGTGTCCGACTCTTTGTGACTCCATGGACTGCAGCACACCAGGCTCCTCTGTCCTTCACTATCTCCAGGAACTTGCTCAGATTCACGTCCATTGAGTCGGTGATGCCTTCTGACCATCTCATCCTCTGTCCACACCCCACTTCCCCTCCTGCCCTCAATCTTTTCCAGCATCCGGGGTTTTTCCAATGAGTTGGCCCTTCGCATCAGGTAGCCAAAGTATTGGAGCTTCAGCATCAGTCCTTCCAACGAATATTCAGGGTTCATTTCCTTTAGGGCTGACTGGTTTGATCTCCTTTCTGTCCAAGGGACTCTGAAGAGTCTTCTCCAGCACCACAACTCTAAAGCATCAACTCTTTGGCACTCAGCCTTCTTTATGGTTCAACTGTGATATCGGTACATGACTACTGGAAAACCACAGCTTTGACTCTACGGACCTTTGACTGGAGGTGGGTGCAGCAAGAGAGATGGTGGCAGAGCACTTGGTAAAGGGCACGGAAGGGAGGTTTGGCACATGAGTCTCTCCTCCCTGGAGGGCAGGAACCACATTTCCCACATTTCTGAGGTCCTTCAAGCTCTTCTGAGTTCCTCAAAGAGTATTCAGCCAACATTTGTTGGCTAAACAAATAGATTTCTGAGGCTTGTACAGCGGAGGTTGCTTGACAAACACTGGGCTTGAGGAAATATATATTTTTGTTTGATTTCATCTGTGTTGTGCTTATCTCTCTTTCTGCCACTGAACATGGCTTATCAGGAGCTGCACACCTTGGGAGATGGGAGAGATATGAACGAGAAGGTTAATGTTTCCATACACCTCAGAATCATGATGGCTCACGGGAAGCGTGTGTGTGTTTCCTCCTGCAAATAAGAGGTGCCACAGCCCAGGACGCTGATTCTCAATGTACCTAAGAGATGGCATGTCATCCCCACTTTGGACTTGAGGCTGGAGAGGGATGGGGAGCCATTGGCGTGGGGCACCCAAGGGAGAGAAGGTCTCAAACTCTTCCGTGGAGCTGGGCAGCCTGGCTTAAAGAAAAACAGTAACTAGTTTCTTGGTTATTTATTCTCTTCTTGCAGTTACTTATTCATTCTCCCAGAACTTTCTTTTACAGTAGGAGAATGCACGAGGAAGAGAGTACAAGCAAGTGGAACTCAGTTCATCTGATGATCTGCCCACATCCGCTGAGTCACTCCTAATGGCCCCTCAGATGTCATTTTCTTACTAAGACATTTGGAAATTTTTCTGCCTGTGAATCAGAAGCAAACATTGTAATTCACCAGTCTTCTCTAAGTTATGCAAGGAACTTTGATGTGCTCAGAAGTGGAAGCTCAGGGCGGATGAAATCAATGAATTCTCTGAGAACTTTGTTTTTCTCCTACTTGAAGTTCGTTTGCCAAGTGGAGGATGCGAAGAGCTCAGTCTGACCACTGGAGTCACCTCTGCAGGAAGTCTGGGAGCAGCTGATGTGGGGTTTCTTGATGACACTGGTTTTCCTTATCATCTTGGTCCTGTTCCCATAATAGACCCGAGTGTCATCCAGGAAGGGGCTTTCTGCCACAGCATCTTGTCGAGGGCTGTTCCTCACAACGAAGGGCTGGCCTGAGGGTGCTTAATCATCTCCAGGGTCCTCGGGTGTGTGGGGTCGCCCCCGGCGTGCAGGGGACGCCTGCCCTCTGCCCCCCGGAGCTCAGTTCAGGGCCTATCACTGTCACCTGCCTTTGTCACAGCCCTTCTTGGGGGAGAAGATGGCTTTGTCACTCATCACGGATGGTCGCTTTAAATCCCTTGCTGTGCTTCAGGGCAAGGGGTCACCTTCTGCCTGGCAGAAGTGCAGACCTTTGGTCACCCAGGGGGGCCTGTTCACCTGTGAGTCAGGAAGGGGGCACTCCCAGGGGCCTGAGAAAGCCACTGTGTCTCCACCGCCTCACTGGCTCTCGATGACCCGGCAGCCAGAGGGCTGCGTGTTCCCCAGGGGAGCAGGTACCTTCATAAATAAGGACAAAGGGGCAGAGACGGGCTGGTGTTAGCCCCACTGCGTGTCCTGCCTCTTGGTGCTCCCCAACATGCTAACTCCTGTGCCCTCAGCAGCTCAGGCCAGACACACAGTAGGCGCTCAGGACGCAGGCCCGGGAGACAGTGGCGTCTACACAGTCAGTTGCATCGCTGCCTTCCATCATGTGAAGCTGACTCGAAAAACACTGCCTGTGCAATGGTTGAGGGCTGCTCAGTTCTTACCGCAGACTTAGGCCTTGGGACCACTATTGGGCTTTCCAGGTTTGAGGGAGGTAGGCCCCCAATCCCAGCCTCCCTGCCTGGCATCCGCCCCCCCCAACTACCCCCCACCCCTGACAGCTCATGCCGCCCAGGCTGAGTAAACACCGCTGGCCCCACCGGAATCAGAGCAAACAGGGTTCCTCTTCTTCCCCCTTTTTGCCACCATTAACAGAAAAACCTTTTAAGCACTCATCTGGAATTCTGACAAACTCAGGTGACCCAAGGAGGGTGCTCCAGGGTGGAGGCTGGGGGCGCCCAGCTTGCTGGACTGCATTCCTCTGACATAGAGTGAATACGCAGGTGGAGGACACCCCCAGACCCTCCCAGCAGCTCTGCCCCCCTCCGCCTCCTGTAACTTTCCAAAGTAGGTCTGTGCTGACTCCACGTACCGTCCCTGTTCCCCAGAACCGTTCACACGGTCAGCCTGGATCACCTCCTAGGGAAGGAGGAGAGAGTCCCACCCCACCCGTTAGAACACACTGCTGAATAAACACATTATTGGCTGTGGGGAAGCTTGCCCTTCTGAGTGGGGCTGCTCACCCTCGCCCAGCTGTTGGTCTGCACTCAGCAAACATTGACTGAGGCACTTTGGGGACTCGAAGGTGAAGCGATGCAGCAACTCTCAGGCTGTTGGGGAGATAAGGCAGGAATATAAGTGATGAGCAAACAAGGCTGAGCGTTGGAAACTGCCACCAAAGCTCTGGGGCCACCGGAATGGGGGGTGTCCCTGACCCCCCAGGGTCTGTCTCCTGCTCCAGCCTCAGAGACGCAGGGGCCTGCCAGGCCGGGGGAGGATGGGGAGGGCAGGTGGGAGCACCGAGGGAAGAGGAAGGAGTAAAGGGGAGTGGGGTGACCTCCATGGGAGCTGAAAGGCTCATTCTGTGTGTGTGTGTGTATATATATTTCTTAATATATATTTAACTATATTTTGTTAGTTTCAGGTGTTTAGCACAGTGATTCTTTATTTTTTTAATAAATATCTATTCTTTTTCAGATTATTTTCCCATAAAGGTTATTACAAACTATTGGGTAGAGTCCCCTGTGCTGTGCAGTAGGTCCTTTTGGTTATTTACTTTATATACAGTAGTGTTTATCTGTTAATCCCAACCCCCTGGGACTTTCCTGGTGGTCCAGTGGCTAAGACTCCACTCTCCCAGTGCAGGGGGACCTGAGTTCACTCTCTGCTCAGGGAAATAAATCTCATATGCGGCAACTAAGACACAGCACAGCCAAAAAAAAAGGAAGACTCAACTTCTGAATTTATCCCTCCCTGCTGTATATTTTTTACTTTGTGAAAAATACTGCTAAGCACATGCATATTTCTTCTCTTGGATTTACACTGTCTCCTCTCTACCTTGGGGGCAGCCAAGTCTGGAGCCGACGCAGGTGTGAATGAAGTGGTCATTCAACTTGGAGCAGGAAGAACTTTCCAAACTAAGAGACATGTCTCAAGAGTCCTCATTTCTAAGTTTGGAAAGATTCACTAACTCTTAACACGTCCCAGTTTGCTTAACCTCTCTCTCCAAGTGTTACTCAGTCATTGTTGCCCTGCTGTTTCAGAGAAAGTTGCGTGGTGACCTTGAATACCTCAAAGTGTCTACTGAAAATAAGGGCTTGCATGTGCGTAGTCCCCAGGCCAAGATCAAGTTCAGGAAATAGAAGGTGGCTGCAATGTTATTATCCTATCTACACAGTCTGTGCTCAAACATCCACAGGTGTCTCCTTCGTGTCCCTTACAGCAACTCTTCCCTGGTCCAGGACCTGACCGAGGGTCATGGAGCTTTTAGTCTGCACGTGATGTGTGAGATCACCGGACAACAGACAGGAGTGGGCCTGCGGCAGGCACCATGGGACAAAGTCCTTCTTCCCTACCTGTGGGTTTCCCTCCCAGCGTTTGCCTCAGCTCTTCGCTCTGTGGTTGAACTCCTCCTGGGAGGACAGGAGACTATTTTTCCCAGAAAGTCCACTGGGGATAACTTCCCTGCTCATGTCACTGACCTCACATTGGGGTTTCCCAATGTGTAGGAAGGCATGTGGTTTAGGAGCTGATGGTCAGGCTGGGGCTTGCAGGGTGAGAGGTGATAGGCAGGGGGCTGATGGTGAGCCTCGTTTGCTGGGAACATGGGGCTGAGCATCTCCTGTGTGGCTGGCCCTCACTGGGTGTCAGGGAAACGTGGCTGGGACTCTGGGTCTGAGGGACTTCATCGTTTGGTAAAGGAACCAAAGTCAGTGAGACCCCCATGACGAGAGCAAAGGGGCAACAGAGCAGAGTTGGGGGGGCGGTGCAAAGGGACAGCCAGGCTGTGTCCTGGGCAGAAAGGTGGGTGGGGCAGTCACAGGCTTTTATGTTAAAGGGGGCCTTTTCATGTCAGGGAGGGGCGAGTGACCGCCAGTATGAACAATGTGCTGGGAGACAGCAGTCGTGGGTTGAAAACCCCAAGGCCCAGTGTGGAGGAGGGAATATTCCAGAACCCTGACCATGCAAGACCAAAGTCTCGAGGGGATGCTGAGATGGAAGCCTGGAGCCAGGTTAGCAAAGGCCTTGATGGCAAGCTGGAGAGTTTAGATCTTATGTCTCCATTCTGGTTTCCCAAACTCCCAAGAACATGTCACCCATACAAATTTGGCCAAGCTGAAAAAGCAAACTTTCTCTTATTATCATTCTACTATTGGGCTTCCCAGGTGGCGCTAGTGGTAAAGAACCTTTGGAGACATAAGAGACTAGGTTCGATCCCTGGGTCGGGAAAATCCCCTGGAGAAGGGCATGGCAACCCACTCCAGTATTCTTGCCTGGAGAATCGTCATGGACAGAGGATCCTGGTGGCCTACAGTCCATAGCGTTGCAAAGAATTGGACACGACTGAATGACTTAGCAAGTTTTTTTTTTCTATTAACATTAGAATATGCAACATAAAAATAAGAACTGTCCATCTATGTTCCACCTCAGCGCCATCAGTGGCTTTTAGAAAAAGCACAGCTGAAGACGAGGGAGCCATGGCAAGTCTAGAGGGAGGATGGGGCGATGTCTAATTGGTTGTATGTATGGCTGTAGTGAAGCCACTTCATACTCTGGAATTTGTGGACTCATCTGTCATGCAATGCATTTAGACAAATGGATTTCTAATAATACAACTGGCTTGGGTGGGAAAGGTCTCTGGAGGTGGTCCTGGTCGCCCCAGTGAGCCAGGAGTCTGACCAACTGGGGACCCAGAGCTAGTGCTGGTGCCCAGAGTCTACCATGCAATGCCGAGGCCTGGTGCCAGTCTTGTAGGCAGCGCACACAACAGCAGCCTTTGGTCTTGAACTCTAGGAAATGATCGGGCAATATTCCGTGTTGGGAGAGGAAGAACTCCCCCTTCACAAGGATGACAGAGCAGAGAGGGGCAGGGGCTGGGCCTCCAGGCTGGACACACCCTTGGGTCACTGCGGGAGGCAGCCTGGTCAGTGGGTCCTGTCACTGCGATGACCAGAGTTGTGTAAGGCTTGTGGCGGTGACCAGCAGCTCTCCCAGACTGGGGACTCGCTCCAGGCAGGTCTGATCCTTGGGTGCAGAGCAAGGATGCGTGAGATTGTACACATCCAGATTGGCCAGTGTGGCAACCAGATTGGAGCCAAGGTAAGGAATGTCCAGTTACTAGTGTTGGCCTGTCCATGATCCATAGCATAGCCAGCTCAGAAAAGCCCCTAAGGTAGCAGGGAGGACCTGAGCCCAGCAGATCCATGCACTTGTCCAGTGTCTGACTTACTGATGTCAAACGACGCCTTTAGTGGTTAAAGAGACTGAGGGCATAGGAAAAGGCTTAAAGGGTAAATCTAACTCCTGTTAATTCTGTGGACAGTTCTGTGTGTATAAAACACCTGTCAATCGTTTTTACTTTGATCACCTCTGCGTTCATATCTAAAACCAGTAATTTTGTCTCAAAATAGTTTTCCAAAATTTCTTGGGAAAATTTTTCCACTGTATCACTAAGATAGCTTTCCCTCCCCTCCTGTATTTATGTTCCAGTTTAAAAAGATCAACTACTATTTTATTTTGAATGCAACCAAAAATCAAAGTGGTAAACCTAAAATTTTTTGGGTTCAGCAGCAGAAATAATTAAAATATATCCTTTGTGATATAAGTTTTTCTCCTCCTCCATCACATTTTTCTAAAAAGTACTTGGTTCTATTGACCAATGCTAAAAAACAGATACCAGAGCCCAATACCTCCAAGTCTAAGTTTTAAAAATTTATTTTTTTAAAGATTTATTTATTTATTTTTGGCTGTGGTGGGTCTTTGCTGCTGCACATGGGTTTTCTCTAGTTGTATGCAGCAGTGGCCACTCTTCATTGCAGTAGGGCTGGATGGGGGAAGCTTCTCATTGCAGTGGCTTCTCTCGTTTCAGAGGATGGGCTCTTGGGAGCCTGGGCTTCAGTAGTTGTGGCTCACAGGCTTAGTTGCTCCATGGGATGTGGGATCCTCTCAGACTAGGGATCGAGTCGGTGTTCCTTGCATTTCAAGGTGGATTCTTAACCACTGGACCGCCAGGGCAGCCCTCTTCAACTCTAATTTTAGAGTGATTGGTTCTACTATGAAACAGCTGTCTGATTATTCTCTTTACTATTTTGAAATTACTTCTACTAGTATGAATTACATTAAAAACTTTATTGCATTACAACTTGAAAGTTTATATGTGATAAGATGATGTAAAATTTACCATCTGTAACCATGTTTAAGTATCTACTTCAGTAGTGTTAAGTACATTCACACTGTCATGTCTCCAATCTCCAAAATGCTTTTCTTGATAAACTGAATTTAAAATCCTTTTTTCTTGAAAAACTGAAACTTGGTGCACACCATTAAACACTGCCTCCCCATTCCTCTCCCCTGCTCCTGGCACCTGCTATTCTACTTTCTGTCTCTATGAATTTCATGAACATATAACAGTATTTGGCCTTTTGTGAGTGGCCTGTTTCACATAGCATAGTGTCCTCAGGGTCCATCCCTGTTGTAGCACATGTCAGAATTTCCTTCCTTTTTAAGGCTGAATAACAATCCAGCTGTATAGATAGATCACGTTTGTTTATTCAGTCATCTGTCCATGGGCAGCTGGATTGTTTCCAAATTTTGGCTACTGTAACTAACGCAGCTATGGAAAAAATGAAAGTCTTTTAATACAGGTGTTTAAAACCCGGGGCAAAGAAAATGACCGCTTACAAGGAAGATGTCATCCTTCCTTGATGGAGTGATAAGACGTTCAAAATTAAAACACACAGAGAAGGGAGGCATGGGCCCTTACTGCTCTGAATTTGGAAGATAAGGTGAAGATAGGATCCAGGCAGGGAGTGCAGGGTCTAGGCAGGGTCTCAGCTCTGGGTCCAGAAATGTGCTGCCTAATGGTTAAAGACCCAGCAAAAACTTATTATTTGGGGCCATAAGAACTTTTAAGCCATATTTTTTTTTAGTCTCACTCCTGATTTTATTTTTTGGTATTTAAAAAAACTTTTAATTGGAGGATAATTGCTTTACAGTGTTGTGTTGGTTTCTGCCATACAGCAATGTTAATCATCCATAAGTATAAACAAGACATTTAATTTGTGGTTTCAGAGGACTTTCTTTTTTTTCTGCTGATAATTTACTATAAAACAGAGTCTTATATTAATAAGATCAAGGCTAAGCAGAGCTATCATTCATAAATGTGGTTAGAAAAACAGCCTTGGGGATTGAACATAAACAAATACATTTTCATGTATATTTGTGCTTCTCCAGGGTAATGAAAAGGGGCCATTTCAGTAACTGTATCCATAAAAGCCTGGCACATATCTATATAAATAATATGTGTATGTGACTGAAGGTATAATATGTTTCAAATAGTTACCAGAAAATGGCTATGCATAATTTTGAATTGAGGTCATATCTGATCATCCAAAATGCACGCTGTTTAAAAGCATGCATAGGTGTCCTCGTGATGGGCTTTTGGGAAAAACTGCATGAAAATAAATCCGCAAAGTGGAATGAGATGTTATCGTGCAGTCAGATAAGAATTCAGTTTATTTTCATTTAATGGGATCTATACTCTGCTATCTGGATGCATTGTAAGGATGCAAGTGTAGAGATACACTGTCTGATGTGAAATTCTAAAAGAACAGCATTAATGTATACAAGGGCCTGAATTTCACAAAAACGAAATCCAATTTGACATTTTATGTGTTGTATTGAAGCATTTCAGGTGGATATAAAATGCAGTCTTCATCTTCATGGCTAGCAGCAGGGACAAAGCATAAATTTAGGAAAGGGCGGGCAGGTGGGAAAAGGGCCCCAAAGATAAATCTCAGGGAGGAAAGCGGACCCAGAGCCCTTGCTTCCTGTCTTTCTGCTCAATCTGCCGGCTCCAACGTGGCCTTCAGCAGGATCCCTCTGCACACTGAACTTCTCTCCTTCTGCTTTCAGTTCTGGGAGGTGATTGGAGAGGAGCATGGGATAGACTGGGCCGGGAGCTACTGCGGGGACAGCGCTCTGCAGCTGGAGAGGATCAGCGTGTACTACAATGAGGCCCATGGTAGGACGCCGCACTGTTGGCCTCGGTCACCAGCCCCGGGGACACAGCAGAGACAGGAGGGCCTGCGAGACCAGAGGGACAGGCGGGTGATGTTCTGAGAGCTACAAAGGGTAGCCCTGGCAAGGCTGTCTCTGGTCACTGGAGGGCCACACTGCCAACACAGACTGTTTAGACCCTGACCTTCCTTTCTGGTTTTTATTATTTTATTTTTTCCCTTATCTTCCTTTTCTGGTTTTTATTTTTTAATTATTATTATTATTATTATTTTTTGCCATGCTATGTGGCTTGTGGGATCTCAGTTTCCGGTCCAGGGATTGAACCTGGGCCCTGGGCAGTGAGACTGCAGAGTCCTAACCACTGCACAGCCAGAGAACTTTCCCTTTCTGGTTTTTAAATACAAAGTAGAGTCAGTTCCAATAGGAACAAAATCCTCATCACTGGCAAGAGAACAAACAAAATGGACAATGGTGGAAGAAGTGATTTCTGAAGCTTTTTACAGATTTCTGTGATTGTTGTCGGGGTCCAAGCTATCACTGCCAGTCTATCTACCCAAGACACTTTCTAGAAGGACTTCTCCCCCTCACCCAGGTTCTACTTTGATGAAACATGAACCTTCAGAAAAATAAGTTAGAAGTTTGCTAACTTCATATCTTTCTATGCAGGTAAGAAGTATGTGCCCCGAGCAGTCTTGGTGGATCTGGAACCCGGGACCATGGACAGCATCCGATCCAGCCGAGTGGGGGCCCTCTTCCAACCGGACAGCTTTGTCCACGGTAGGTTTTTCTGGAAGGTTCCACCGGGGAGAGAGCAAGAGTGCCTCCTGGAGGTGTGCATCCTCCCCAGCCCCCATGCCCGGTCCTGGGGGGGGTGGGGGTGGAGAGGGGTGTGACCGAGTCCCCTGTGCCCACAGGTAACTCTGGGGCCGGTAACAACTGGGCGAAGGGCTACTACACAGAGGGCGCCGAGCTGGTGGACAGAGTGCTGGACGCAGTGCGCACCGAGGCCGAGGGCTGCGACTGCCTGCAGGGCTTCCAGCTAGTGCATTCGCTGGGTGGGGGCACGGGGTCAGGGATGGGCACACTGCTGCTGGGCAAGATCCGCGAGGAGTACCCCGACCGCATCCTGAACTCGTTCAGCGTGATGCCCTCACCAAAGGTGTCGGACACTGTGGTGGAGCCCTACAATGCCGTGCTGGCGCTGCACCAGCTTGTGCTCAACTCTGACGCCTGCTTCTGCATCGACAACGAGGCGCTCTACGACATCTGCTTCCGCACGCTGCGGCTCAGCACGCCCACCTACGGGGACCTCAACCACCTGGTGTCCCTCACCATGAGCGGCATCACTACCTCTCTGCGCTTCCCGGGCCAGCTCAATGCTGACCTGCGTAAGCTGGCCGTGAACATGGTGCCCTTCCCGCGCCTGCACTTCTTCATGCCCGGCTTCGCGCCGCTCACGGCCCAGGGCAGCCAGCAGTACCGCGCGCTAACCGTGGCCGAGCTCACCCAGCAGATGTTTGACGCCCGCAACACCATGGCTGCCTGCGACCCCCGCCGCGGCCGCTACCTCACCGTGGCCTGCATCTTCCGGGGCCGGATGTCCACGAAGGAGGTGGACGAGCAGCTGCTCAACGTGCAGACCAGGAACAGCAGCTGTTTCGTGGAGTGGATCCCCAACAACGTCAAGGTGGCCGTGTGCGACATCCCGCCCCGGGGGCTGAGCATGGCGGCCACCTTCATCGGCAACAACACAGCCATCCAGGAGCTGTTCGGCAGGATTTCCGAGCATTTCTCGGCCATGTTCAAGAGGAAGGCCTTCGTGCACTGGTACACCGGTGAGGGGATGGACATCAACGAGTTTACTGAAGCTGAGAGTAACATCCAGGATTTGGTGTCCGAATACCAACAGTTTCAAGATGCCAGAGCAGATGTGGAAGAGGAGGAGATCGGGGGGGAAGCAGAAGTGGAACCGGCAGATAAGGAACATTAACTGCGAGAGGCCCTGCCTGAGGCTGGCTCTTCCGGAGCGCTTTCTATTAGGATGAGCAAGTCACCCCTGGGAAGGCAGGCCGATTCTGTACTGCGACACAGAGACCCACCTGCAGCCACTCAGCCTTAGCTTTGATGGGGGATTTCGGAGGGGGGGTGGGGGGGAAGTACTGACAGGCACTAGGGTCTTGAAGAGTGTGGTATTCTATGCACAAGCTTGATTTTATTCTTTTTAGTAGGCAGGTGAATTAACTGTAAAGTGCTCCCTTTGTTTAAAGATTTGATTTGGCTGTTTGCTATGTGTGGAGATGGACTGTGTGGATGGGGTGGGGGAACCCCTGCAGGCGAGGTTAAGTTGTATAGGCATCAGCTACCCTGGTAAGTGCCTGGGGATCTGTACTTGTTGGGATCTTGGGACTGTTAAGGCTCTCACTGTAGGTTCTCTCTCAATGCATGGCCTGCTGCCCACTTGTTCACATCTGCTGACCTCCAGGAAAGTCAGGTGACTGCTTGATGTTTGGGAGCCACACAGGAAAACAGGAGTCAGTGACCACTAGTAAATTGTGGAGATTGTGTGTACACTTCAGCGTACCAACTGCAAAAAGGAAAAGGGAGGAAAGGAAAGTGGGAGTCCTTCCCGAAAAAATACCCAGGCAAAAAGCCCCACAAAATGACAACTCCAGTCTTCTGATCTTTATGTCTGAATAGCCACCTTTTAAAAATATTTTTAAATTGGCTGTGCTGTGCAGCATGTGCGCTCTTTAGTTCCCAGTCCAGGAACTGAACCTGCATGCCTTGCACTGAGAGCTCAGAGTCTTAACCACTGGTCCACCAGGAAGTGCCCTGTATAACTAGCTCTTAACATATATGTAGATACTTTAAAGTTTCTTATTAATGTTTAATTCTGGGAATTCATTCATCATCTTTGGTTCTTCTTGTAAAGGCTATTTTGAAATGCCCTTTTCACTTGAATGCAGAAACCCTCCTGAAGGGGCTTTGCAGCCACCCTGCTCTTTAGAGGGCACATGCAGGCCCAGCGACCACTGAAATGGAGGAATTAAGCAGCGGTGGCTGTAGTGTCCTTCGAGGTTATGGAGGACACTGTCTCATTAGGGAACTTTTACAGTTCAAATTAATTTGCAGAAGTTGCCATAAATGTTTGCATGATGACACAGCTTTAGCCATTACACGATTTTAATCTGTTCACATTACAACGGACCAAATACACAAGAGCGTAATCAAATCATCCATAACTTCTTAATTACAGTTTACCTATTTCTGACATATTGCACTGCCATCCCATCCATGAAAGGTTTTAATGGCTTTCTAGAATTACCACAGAGTTATCCAATTGGATCCATGGGCAGCCAGTGATGGGAGGAACTATCTACTTGCAGGCAACTGGGTTTTCATCTCCTACTTGCTTTGTAACCTGCAGTAATAGGGCAGCCAGTGGGTGGGTGATAGTAGCTCATTTTGAGAAACTTCACTCTCTTCACGTGCGTATCACGAGGAAATAACCAAAATATGCACCAAGAGAAAAATTCTCTCGATGTTTGTATTGTGACATGCCTTTTATCTACAGAATTAAAAAAAATAAAGTTTTAAACACTTTCTACTTGTGGTTCAAAAAGCACTAAAACCGAAAGCAGATTTAATAAGAAACTGCACCTGAATTACTTAGAGTTCATAACTTCTTTAGATGCTAAAAAGAAACATAACCTGTGATTACATAAGAATTTATACGCATGCTTCCTCTGGCACTTTTTTCACTTTCTCAAATCTAAAAAGGCAATTAAATAGATGCAGAAAAGGATACAGATCTAAAGTTTAAAAAACACCAACAAAAACCCTGCTGATTTATATTACTGTAAAGATTTTTGTTTGCTCAATAGTAATCATTAAAGTACAAAGAAATTCAATTTTAAATGGCTAAATTGCTTTATTTCAGACTAAGTAAATTCCTTTTCTGGGAGCCTAACTGCCCAGACTTATTAATGTTGAGTAGTTAAAAATATTTCAAAATGCATCTCACTATCCTACTCTTGTCTGGTGAAGTGAAAGTTGCTCACTTTCACTTCTGACTCTTTGCGACCCCATGTCTATGGAATTTTCCAGGCCAGAATACTGGAGTGGGTAGCTGTTCCCTTCTCCAGGGGATCTTCCCAACCCAGGGATCAAGCCCAGGTCTCTCCTATTGCAGGCAGATTCTTTACCAGCTGAGCCACCAGGGAAGTCTAAGAATACTGCAGTGCAGTAGCCTATCTATTCTCCAGGGGATCTTCTCATCCCAGGAATTGAACTGGGGTCTCCTGCACTGCAGGCAGTTTCTTTATCAGCTGAGCTAAGTAGATATAGATTAAAAAAAAAAAAAAAGCAACACACACTAAAACCAAAAGAAATCTGTCCCAATTTTGAAAGGCCTCTTCCTTTAGCTGTACAGTGGTTACAGCAACATTGGTCTCTCCAAGACCGAGATGGTAGACTCAGGATTTTAGAGCATGTTTGATTCCTTCACTTCACACACAAGAACCTTGTTTGAATGAGGAGACTGAATCCCTCACAAGTCACGCAGGTGGTTAGTGAAATACCCACAACTTGATCTGACCAGGCCCCCTGGTATTCTGGACACAGTGGTCCTGCCAGCTACCCAGTGGGGCGTGACGCAAGGCCTCATGGTAACAGTTCAGGATTTTTTTAATCATGGAGAAAGAACCGCACAGAATCTCTACTGAGCAGTGAATCTGTCCTTTACTCAGTTAACTTTAATCCTTTCCTTATCACAAGGCCTGTCCCTAAGTCTCGACTCTAATTATTCCATCTGCCTCCTGAATAAAATGACTTATCTCTAATTAACTTGGCTGGAAATGATTCAGCCCTTTGCCTATCAGTTACTTTATTCGTCTGGTATCAGAGGCCCCATGGCCTTGTGAGTCATTTGTTTCTGTCCCAGTAATGAAAGATGCCTCCTGGTACCTTAATTGTGGGGACTGAAGCATGACAACTGAGGGGCCCTGACTTCAAAAGCTCAGGACAAAAGCCTCAGGCACAGGGCTCAAGGGGCTCCTAAGCTGCTTCTGTTCAGCACCCCCGCTCCTCTTTGCATGCCCTGTGCCGAGAATGAGATAAAACTTACATACAGGTCAAGAGTCTGGGGCAGGAAGTCCTCTCCAGAAGCCAAGAACAAAAACGTTCTCTTGGGCTCGTCCTCAGCGTGGCTGAGTGGCCCTGATAAATTATATAGTGAGCTTAAGTATCAAGGTGAGAGCCGTTCCTGGGGCAGAAGCTGAAGTGTTTCAAAATTTCCTGTCCAGCTGTATTTCTCCATTCTCCAGAAGTGGTTAACAATCAAGCAGTTCTAACTCTGCAGTGGGATTTTATTTAGCCAAGTGCTTTCAAGTTTCAAAGAAAGAGCAACACTGCACTTGCAAAAATTCTTATCTCTAAGTATTTAAAGGGTAAATGAATTACCCCAAAAAGTACACTGGACGGCTGTCATAAGCACGCCTGAGACCTGCAGTCCAGAGCCTTAGATTTTCATGTCAGCTCAGCCATCAACTCTGTAAGCAAGTTAATGAGTGGTTTTGTCTAGTTTCCTATGAGAAACACTCCCAGGATATAAAAGTTCATTTATAAGACAAAGTAAAAGATATTTTGTGCTTGATAATTTCAACATTAAAAGTACTCCTCTGTAGGTTTTAAGTGCATGATAAGAAATGAATACCACAATTTAGTATTTTGTTTCCTAATCTGTTTTAATAATCATTCTCACTTAGTCTACTGGCTAAGTGGCACCACGTGGATACGACAGGTGCCTGCAAAGGAGGATGAGGCCAGCAGACAACCCACTTCCCCTCCCCCACCCCTGGCCACTAGCTCTGACATGATGTCTGCAATTTGAAGATAAGGAGTAAGACAGCTTTGATGACAGAGCCCAATTCTGTCAATTTATGTCATGAAAAAGAGCACTATTTTGAGACATTTTCAAAATGTCTCCTGGATCCCTTTGGTCACTAGATATGACATCTCTTCTTCCTTTAACTTTTTGGGTTTTTTTTTTTTTTGGCGGCTGTGGGATCTTTGTTCCCCAACCAGGGATTGAACCCATGCCCCCTGCAGCTTGGAGTGCTAACCACTGGATGGACAGAAGTCTCTGTTCTCCTTTTATCATATTCCTGCAGCCGTGCAGATGGCTCCCATAAAGAAGAAGTCTGACAGAAATCAAAAACCAACAGCTAGAGTGAACTGTACTTTAATTCACTGGCATTGTCAATCTATGAACAAGACAGGTATTATTTTGTTTTTTTTCCATGAAGGGAGATGGTTTCCAATCTGCTATAATATGTGCCCACAGCTTCACCTTGAACATGCAGCATTCAGGCTGTACTCAGGGTCTAGAAGGAAAAGAGAAAATCCAAGTTGCTAGTCCTTTTGTTTTCTTAAAAATCCAACACAAATAGGGGAAATAACTTCCTTACAACAAGCTGTATAATACGATTGCGGCTTCAGTTCACTTGGCTGGTGATAAACCTTGGCTCTCAGATGTAAAAAGTGTGGGTTCACCTGAGAGGCCCTAGCCAAAGAGGCACTTCCTTGCTAAATAAAGCCAAACACTCTCCCCACAGTTAAGAAACACTCTGTCTTTAGAAGACGTTGAGGCAGTGGGGACTCATTCCCTGTACAAGGTATAGACAGTGGTCACTGTGCTGTTTACTGGAGCCAAACCCTACTTCCTGGCCCCAAGGACATCGCAAGGTTGAGGGCAATCGAAGCAGGGTTTGGATCAGCCATGCTGCAGGCAGAAGTGGGGTGATTTTTCTCAGTTAGCTCACTGTTAAAACAAAAACAACCCAACCTAAAGGTCTCATTCCTCAGAATGATGAGATTAGACAGAGAGCCCCAACAGAAACAGGGCTCAATTCAAAACACTGCATCTCCAGACTTGTAATAAAATATTTACTAATTTAAAATGAAAATGAAGAATGCTTAGGGGAGACAGTTCCAATAAGTAAAACTGCTCATAACCACAAGCTGCCAAAGGATTAATATTTATCACATTTCCTGGCTACTGCTGAAAATTTTTTTTTAAAGCAAAACAAGAAAATTAAATCTGAAAAACATCCCTCTGGTAATTTGCCTCACTTTATCTTTGAAATAATAATGTCAAAAAAAGTGGTTTAGAGATCAAATCACTTTAGTAGTTTGAACTTATCAACTGTACGAAACTGTCTTACTTTGCAATGCCAACATCAGAGGTGAAATGAACCAAACTCTGAAAGCATAATAAATTTAGCAAAACAGTATTCACTGCAGGGTCTTGATGATTTTAATGCTTGATAAGAAATCAGGACCCTTGCCTGTACTGGCAGCCCTTATGCTTGAGAACACTAGCAGATGTGGGGAAAATAAACTCTTAAAGAAGAGTAATTTTTCAAGCTTCTGAAGTAGTTACATAACTCCAATAACAATTATAAAGTTGGGAGTTTATCCTCCAAATATTTGATTTTGTGTAGACAAATGAAACAGGTTTAATTAAAATAAGATGGCCAATGGCTCTTTACCTAAGCTTCGCTAAATGAACTAAAAATCAATGTGGCAATTACTTCTGCTTGTCAGGGCCTCCCAGTGACATTCTTTGATTAAACCATGGGACTTCTACAACCTGTGTGCCTCAAATTATCATCCCACTAACTCTAAACGTACCAACTGACCAAACATGGACAGCTATTTTTGAGAGCTGAAATTCGATTTTTTAAAGCTTTCTAAAAACTTACGGTGCAACTCTTTTTCTAAATGTATCAGTAACTTACAGATTATTCCTTTTTCACTTTCACAATTTTTATGGTGCTGCCAGAAGTCTTCATGGCGTTTGCTTTGAATTCAGTCTTCAGTGCATCTCTGACTGCTTTTGCACAGATCTGGGAGTATCGGATGTAGCTGGGAGGAAATGAGAGAGCAAGAAAGCTAATAATCAATGATCCAGCCAGGCTGGTTGTGTGACTGTGCTTTTGTTTTCCTGCCTATACTTTTGGTTTCATTGTACATTATTGTAGAACTGAACTTTAAATGAATGACGCAAAAGGAATATATACAAAGAGAAATAAGACCAGAAAGAAATGTATCAAAGCCTTCATTGGTATTAGAATGGGAGATTTTTTATTTTTCTTTGCACTGTTTTCTCTTCAATACATATGAATTTGAACTAAAAGATGCATAGATTTATTAGAGGGAAAAACCCACAGCACAGTCCTAAATGTTAACAAAGGGTATAACATGACTGTACTTTTTCCCATTTGATTTCAACATTTTGTCTTTTATTATTCTTACAAGATAAAGCATACATAATTAAAAGACGAAAAAAACACACCTATTTTGAATGAAAAGAGCTCTACTTCTGATTATTTAAAGGTTTTCCTCAGAATACTGGATTCTGATTCACAGGTGTGCCATTGAAAATAACTTCCCAATCAAAGTTTCTAAGTTAAACTGAGAAGCCCTTAGAGAACATCATCAATTCGAGAGAAATATCTGACAGCCTGCTTCCTGTTTGCTACGTGGGACTCCCATCAACACCTTATTTTCCAGGAGATGTAAGCTCACTTTTAACACTCTTTGAAAACAGGAAGGGGAGTTTGCTGCTGACTATTTTCTCATATTTTCAGGTTTGTTTTTTGGGGGACCAGAGATAGGAGTTCAGATTCTTGCTTCCACTCCTAGGAATTGGTGACCTTTGCATCTTTTTGTCTAATTTGCTCACCTGTAAAAACAACAGCACAAAGCAGAAGGATAACAATATTTGTCCCACTGGTGGCTGGGAGGATGAAAGACCAAGTGAGGTGAGCAGGTCTGCCCCACCTATCACGTGGTAGGTGCTGCCTCTGAGGGGGACCATCATGCCTCCAATCCTACAGAACTCTACCTCGACCTTGAAAATCAGCAAACTCTTGGGTTGCCCAGTCATATACCCACAGGTCACCATTAGGAGGTGCTACTTAATCTAGTCAAGTAACAAGGTGTGTTAACCTGAGCCAGGTGAGCAGCTCAATCGGGTGTACGGGCAAAGAAACCAGGTGTGACACCTAGATCCACGGTTTCTCCATCTCACCAGAAGCCGTGGCCTCCAGTGTGTTCCATATTCTGGCTTCCCAGGAGCCACCACTCACCTGTGGCAGAGCTCTTTACACCTTATCAAGGGCTTTCACCCGTTTTACCAATAAACCTGACAACAGGAGTTAATTTTTAATGATGCTAGAAAGAAACAGCTACGGTGACCGTGGTTACACCCAGAGAACCCCTCCGCTCTCTCGAGCTCTGTTACTTCCAGAACCTCAACTGAGTCCAATTCAAAGGCCAAAGGCCGCGCGGGTGAGAAGCGCCGTCCTTGAGAAGACATGGCACTTGTCGAGGGCGCTCTTGGGAGCACGCAGGTGCTCGGTGACACTCGGCAGGTGCCGGCAGGTGCTCGGGCCCCGGCGGCCGTGACCCTGGCCCAGCGTCTGCAGGCCGCCATCTTGGGACCTCACTCGCCGTGCCGACCCCCATCCGCGAAGCGCCCGGCGTGACCTCCGACCCCGGGCCGCCCCGTACCTCCCCGTGCCCCAGAGGTCCGCCTTTCCCGAGGCCTGGCCCTACCTGAGTCCAGCCTGTCGCCAGTACGCCACCATGATGTCGCGAGAGGGGGCGCGTCGGGCCGAATCGCGAAGACCTGTCAATGTCGGCTCGGCGCGCGGCCCGGCTGCCGGAAGGTCAGGTCTGAGAAGCGGAAGGGGCGGGGCTCCGAGGCTGCCAGTCCCGCCCCGCCTTCCCGGACGGCCTCACCGCCTCGTCGCAGAATGCTCCCCGCGCCGTGAGCCAATAGGGGCGCGCGACCCGTGCCGCGGTTGCCAATGCAGGTGTGCCTCGCGGGTTTCCGTAGTAGCCTTGCCGGGGCTAGAGGGGAGGCGTGACCGCCTGGCTCCGGTAGCGCGGGACTTTGAACCGCGTCGAGGCCCGTGTTCTGGGCGCGCCACCCTTTTCCCGCCCCGGGACCCGACGGCCGGGTCCGGACCTTGACGACGCGCCAGCACTACCGTCCCGAGTTAACAGTTAACCATGGCAAGCCGACCCTCGACAGTTCTGGGGTTTCAGGCCAGCCCAGGGTGGGTAACCAGACCAGGCAGCAGAGCCCGGCCAGGGGAGCAGACCGGACATCGGAGGAAGGGAGGGCCGAGGCGCTGCGCATCCAACCTAGAATCTAGATCTTGGGCGCTGAGCCGGCTCCAGCACGTGGCATTAGGCGAATTCTTACAAGGATAAAACACTTTTACTCCTTGCAGTTATTAGAAAGAAATTATAATCAGGAAAAACATCATAGTTAAAAGGAAGTTTTTATTAACAGGAAGTTTTTAAATTAAGATCCACCTTTAATATTAAAAAATATGCTACATAGTATGAGAGCCTTAATTCTAACCCATGAAAACCAGTATTTCAGTCCTCTCAAATGCTTAACAGGTAAAAGCCATTAACTACCAGCTACTTTACTAAAAGTAACTACACTGGAAAATGAAAATTTATAGATTATTAGAATAAAAAAGTCAGGATAACATTGTTTAGAAATCTTTTTATCATTAGGCTATTCTGACACTTTCCAGAACAAGTATAATTTCCAGAAATTATACAGGGTAATTTATTAAATATCAATATTTAGCAATGTTTTGTTTAGTTGAAATGCTATTCTAATTGTAAAAAATGTTATAAAAATAATAAAAAACCTTATTGGCTTTAATGTGCTTTTACAAATGTCCTAAGAAGCCTCAAGCTAAACAGTATTTTAAGTAGAAAAACACTGATTTTTAAATTGGTATATGATTTTTGTGGTTTATATACCTATATTAACTGGTTTCCTTTGTAGGAAAACTGACTAGAAGTTTATACATTAAGTACTGTGAAATAAAGGCAAGAGCTCATCACCTTTTAATAACAGTACTCTGTATGCAACAATTCCAAGGATCATAGATATTCTTACTTAGTGGTTGATAATTAATTGCCTGTTACAAAATACACATATTGGACTGTTCATCCAAAGCAAGGATTTCCTATAAATAAAAGCTGCAAAACAGCTCACAGGGTGCTTTAGGCCAATGCCTTTTTTTCCCACCCTATTATTTTTTTCTTCTCCACCACCCCCATCCCCCGCAGTGACACAGTGTTATTAAAAACATTAAGTCCCTGGGATTTATGCTTCAGATCAAGACATCATTTGAGTAATTTCAAATGATGTACAGCTCTTCATGTAACAAAGATGTTTTGTGGTCATAATTACTTCACAAAGTAATTATATTCAAATAACCTGACATATCATGCTTTAGCAATTACAGAACCGTGATTTTGACACATGGCAATTTAAGTTAAGCAAATGTGAAATGCTAAAAGATGTGAACAGCTGTTCTTCTGTTTAAGTTTAAGAGTGCTGCAAAATTCTGGTAATGACTTTATTTCTTTAGTTAACATAACCAGCCCACGATACAGCATACTAAATCATAAAGTACAAATCCAAGGAAGGTAATACCTTTACTAAGTTACAAAACTTTGGCAAATCAGTACAGTACCCTTTATAACACAATAAAATGTACTTTTGTTGGAGTCATTTATTACTTTCGTGATAATTTTTACTCCAAAAAATGTTGAGTATGAAATTAAAGCATTGTGATTTTTAATGGTGGTTTATAGCAAATTATTTCATACAATTAATGTCTTTTTAAAACGATAGTTCCTCCTTTAACAGTGAGTTCCCTCATGGAAGCTCTCCAAGTTTACTGCAGCAGGGCAGTCTTGCGTACGCAGAAGGGGCTCTGCTTGGTTCTGGGGTTGGTCCAAAGCCAGGTAAGAGTTCCAATGCATGAAAAGCTTTAAAATTCTACCTTAAGGAGGTTTCCTCAGCCAATACCAATTTCCAAGCATACTTTTCAAAAAGCTTAAAATTTTGCATAAATACTGGAATCCTCAAAATCAGTCATTTCAGACAATACTAATTTCAGCTGATCCCTTTTATTTAGAAACCCTGCACCTCTGTTTGATCAAGTCACATAGCTTTTCTTCAGCTTATTTAAAAAAAAAATTCTACCTAAAATAGAGTTGTATTTTTTAAATAACAAATAAATATACTGCCAGCTTGTAGAGACCTGGGGAACTGGGTGCCATCTATCAACTTCCATTATCATTTCTCCACAAATGCTGCTGCTGCCATTGGTGTCCGTATGCTTCCTCTTGCTGAAGCTGTCAGTTCCTCAATTTCAGCATTTAATTTATGTATTACCCACTCCATTGCTTCTCGGCCCTTAAAAAAAAAATCCAGTATGTTTACTAATAACCAAGTGAGGGCAAAGGCATGCATGAATAGCACATCAGGAAGTCACAATGGGTGGAACAAGCGTAACTAAACCTCACTAGGACAGTTTTTCTCTTTGTATTTTCTTCTTTAACGTTATTTACCAAATATCAAATGCTTTGAGAAACTGGCTTGATCTAAAACTGGTTTTTGTTTGCAAAAGATGTTCTAAAAAGAATCTACAATTAAATGATAGTCATGTTTTACTTTATGATTAGAATGGTCCCCCTTCTGATGGTGAGGTCAAACTCCATTTCTCTTTTTATGTCCATATTTTACACCAAAATGCTGTCCGAGGCTCTGGTCTAACTTGCTCTCCAACCCCTCTCTCGTGGGACTCTGTGTACTTCCCTGAGGGACAGAAAGAGGAGCACTGACTGCTTCTGGCCTTGGGGCCTTTGCATGTGCAGCTGATCCACCTGGACCACTCCCTAGCAGACCCCTCACGGCCTACCCACCCCTCGCTCAGAACTCAGCAGCAACACCACTTACTCAGCACTCATGAAGCACTCTCGTACCTTTCTGTACTTTTCCTTTCCTAATGCCGTGTTGTATGATTAATGTCGCCTTCCTCTTAGTTCCACGAGGGCAGGCACCACGTTTGTTTTGCTCCCCGCTGTCTCCCCAGTCTAGCCTAGCACTCTGCCTGACATAGAGAAGGCATCTATGAATATCTTTTGACTGCTGAATGATATTACATGTTATAAAACAGTGCATTAGGCATCTCTTTCTCTAAACTTACTTTATTTTAAATCATACATTTTCAATGGGGCAAAAATTAGTTGGGGGGTAGCAGGGAAAAATCTCATTCTTTTAATATATAAAGCACAGACGCAGACCCATATATCTCTGAATCTGTAGACATAATGTTTGGCATTAAATAATTTCTCAGGGTGGGGATAGTTAGGAGAAAATATCTACAGTGGATCTGGGGGTGAAGGGAGATGATAATGAGAAACAGGCTGAGAATCTATGCTTTCAACAGTGACACACATCTTCGCCTTCCCCTGCCCCCAAATGCTGGGCCCCCAGCCACAGATTTCCCATGATACCTCATTTACTCTTCATACCCAACCCTGTAAGGTGGGTAATTAATCTTCACTTCACAGATAGGAAACTGAGGTAGAGAAAGGCTCACTTAGTTAACTGCCCAAGATGAAAGGCTGGTCAGAGTTACAGGTGGAAATTACAGGTGGAATGTGAACTCAGACACACTAGACCCAGTAACAGCCCACATGGCGTCATGTTGCAGTGGCTCAGACAGCTCACAAGGACAGCTCTTCTAAGAAATGACCCAGGAAGAAGAGCAAGCGGGAGGGACTTCCCAGGTGACCCAGCGGTTAAGACTCTGTGCTTCCACTGCAGGGGACCTGGGGAACTAAGATCCCACAAGCCTGCACCCCACCCCCCCACGTTAAGTGAGAGCAGCCTTACTTACTTTATTAGCATTTGATGATATCGTACTTGCCATCAGCCCTTCAAGGTAACTGCCAAGACTGACTCCTTTCACAGTAATTATGGCTTCTTGAGTCAAAATAGTTCTAGAACAAAACACATTCGCACAGCTTCAGGATGACCTAATTTTCATTTTTCATACTTAAGAAAAATAAAAATATATTGTAAAATAAGCTTGTTAAAATACTTTTCACTTACTTTTCTGGGTCTTGAGGATGTGGTTTGTATATGAGTCTCTCATCTACTGAAACCATATTTGTAAATGAAATCTACAGAATTAAAAAAAGTCAAATAATGTCGGGAATCAAGATTAAAAACATTTCCTAAATTAACTCACAAACCAAAATCTTGCTGGGTAAATATGCAAAATAGCATATAAACCACTTTGATATTACTATGTAAATAGAACTTTTCAATATTCATTGCTTACTTTTTATTAAAAAAGTAATAAATTTGACAAAAGCACCATAATAGTAATAATATACAGTGATTCCAAATTCATTTTATTGAATGCTATCTCCTAGAAGTAACAGGCAGGCTCATTAGAGCACTGAGGCTGCAAACAGGCAGAGACGGTCCAGCATCTGAGTAGGAATTTCTTAGACCAGGCTGAAGAGTGTACGTCCACTTGTGTATCAACTACAAGAGGGAACGGAGGAGAGAGTGGCAACCCACTCCAGTATTCTTGCCTGGAGAATCCCATGGACAGAGGAGCCGGCAGGCTACGGTCCATGGGGTCGCAAGAGTTGGACACGACTTAGTGACTAAACCACCACCACCACCACAAAAGAAGAAAAAACTAAGCCAGGTAGTTACTTACATTTGTAGATTTAAGTTCCATTGTTTTCTCTACAGGATCCACTACAGAATGTTCTTGCACATATGTTTTGGTTCTTGCCGCACCAATAATCTAAGTAAAACATTTGGAATTAGTGATCAGAGGAGGATTTCTTAACTAGTGTTATCAATGTTTTATTTGTAGGTAAAGATGTGTTAGTATTTTGAACCAAAAATGTGTTTCCATAAAAAACACAAGGAATGAGACAAAGATCAGAAAGGAGGACCACTTAAGGGAGAAGATGAGACTCCTAGACACAAAAACCTTCCGCAGAGACAATTTAGCCACCAGCCAGCTGAAAACGTATGCAGGACAAGGCAGGATGCGGAAACTGCCAAGGTTGCCGTGGAGTGGTGAGCCTGACATTCGGGAAACATAGATGGAGAGAAAGGAGAGCTTTAGAGTGTCTGTCAGGGCTTCCCTGGTGCAGTCCAAGGGGGAGGATGCGGTGGCTCTGCTCTCCAGGCAGAAGACCAGCCACTTCACAATGAAGGTAACACAGCACATGCAGGGGCACTCCCACGCTGACCCCAAGCCCATCCCAACCCTGCTCACTTCTTTGTCCTCATCATCTAGTGCAGCAGTTAGAACAAAGGAAGCAGTTAGCACATTCCTGGTGAAAAACATGTACTTCCGTTTTCTGCATGGGCCCACCTTCTATGAAGAGGGTTTCTACAGATAACTTGGTCCACTTATACTAGGATTCTCTCCCATCATGATAGACTGGATCCCTAAAACCTGCTCCCTTGAAAGAGCACAGAATTACATTTTCCAATGTACAGGCAGAAGCACCAGATCTTGGAACAAACATGGCCACGGCAAACTGAGATTATGCCTCACTTAACGTCGCAGCACCAATGACCCCAGCAGCTGCCCACTAACCACCAGCACCAAATCCCAGCTGCCATAGCTCAAGCTGTTGGCAAGGTAGGAAAAGCAGAATAAAACTTTCAGATCACAGAGCATTAGCTGGCTTCCTTCAGAAGGTTTTATCAGGTGACTTCATGAAGACTGTAATAATATTTCTAATTCATTATACACTCATAACTCAAGTTTATTATAATACAATTTGAACTGATGCAAAAATGACATTCCAAATTGGCTCCCACCACCTATTTGAAATTATAATGTGATCTAGAAAACTTCTCTCCAGCAGTCACACTGCTTCAGGAACAAAGGCACACTTACAGACTTCACAATGGAAGGCAGTCCCCACTCTGTGCTGAGAAGTCTATGGCTGTGCAACTTTCCAGAGGGATCTATGTGTCTGTCCAGTACATCAACTCCAACCACACTCGGATTCATAGGATTTGGGTATTTCTGCATTGCAGCTGTTGTAACGGTTTCCCATGGATGGCTGCAGACACGAATCAAAAATCAAACCTTTAACAACATGCATATAAATTAAACCATTTATATAACTCATCAAATTATTCTTTACACTTAAAGTTTACTTAATTTACCTAGGGAAGATTATTTTCTGAAATGCTGACTGGAAGATGATTTCAGGGGACTCAGTCTACATTATGGACGTGTACAGATTTCAGTCTTTTTTTCAGTACACAGGCTATGTGTCACAGCTTATGCCTGCAAGGTTAAAATAACCTATAGAACACTCCAGTAGTTTCCTGAGTCATATTTTCCACTCACCAGTATCCTCTCACACATAAATTTTGTTTCTAAGAATCACTGATTCATATTAAACATGTACTTGCCTCTAATAATGTAATAAATAATTGTGACCCCTCCAGCCAATCTTTTTATTCTTTACTTTCCTCCAAGGAGTGGTTCTGACATCTGTTTTGAAAAGGTCACTCAATATACTGTTTTTTTTTTTTAAGATACTCCTAATGTGCCATTTTGGAGAAGGCAATGGCACCCCACTCCAGTACTCTTGCCTGGAAATCCCATGGATGGAGGAGCCTGTTGGGCTACAGTCCATGGGGTCGTTAAGAGTCGGACACGACTGAGCGACTTCACTTTCACTTTTCACTTTCATGCATTGGAGAAAGAACTGGCAACCCACTCCAGTGTTCTTGCCTGGAGAATCCCAGGGACGGGGGAGCCTGGTGGGCTGCTGTCTATGGGGTTGCACAGAGTCGGACACGACTGAAGCAACTTAGCAGCAGCAATGTGCCATTTTCTAATAGTCTCTCTTCATCAGCCTTTGCTTATGAAGGATTAAGATGGCAACAGCATCATGGAACTTGCAGCATCTTTATATTACTGGAAAAACACGTGTACTTGGGTGATTTACAACATAATGTGCATTTGTTCTCTTCACAGTTTACCTGAACAATATACTTATACAAAAGATACCCCTTTCAAGTGAGCCTCTGACTAATTACAATGAGCATTAAAAGTGACTGATTCTACATCTTCACTGAAAGAAAGACAAGATCTGGAGATGGTGTTTCAAACTTCACTTACTGATAAACGACACAGCACGGCTTTTTATTTTTCTAAAAGCAAAACAAGTAGGTACTAATCTATTTTAACTTTTCAGAGAACTAAGCCTAATAACTTTTTGTGGACAGAAGAAAAATCTCAACCCCACTCGCTTCGCAAAACCCTGGACAACCAAAACCTTTTTTTTTTTTTTAATTTACTTTTAATTGAAGGATAATTGCTTTACAATATTGTGCTGGTTTCTGCCATACATCAGCCATAGGTATACCTGCAGATATATGAGAGAGGAGAGACCTGCTCCTCTCTCTTGAACCTCCCTCCCATTCCACCATTACTCTTAAAGCTTTCATTTTTGCTATACTATTCAGAAATGAATCCCATTGTATTTTTAATCTCAAGCCTTATTCAGCATTAAGTGCAGGTATACAAGCGAATCTATTTCACAAATCTAAACAATCCCCACAAAAAGAAGTGATAGGGCACAAGCACTCTGACTGTTACCAAGGCAACTAACTAAAATGAGAATCAGATGAGTGAGCCCATCCCTGTCTCCATCTAGTCAGAGACTCTGGATAGCTGGCTTCCTGGAACTTATTCTCTTCCTCACCTCCTCTAAAAAAAATTAGCAATTGCAAGGTTTCAGGATGGTTGTATGTTATTTGTAATTCAGTACTTCTCTCCTCTCTGGGCCAACCTGAAAACACTGATGTTGACTTAGCTTTATAAAACACGTCTAGCTCAAAAATCACAAAGGATATATATGACAATAAACAATCTTCCAGAAATTCATTTTAACTGAATTAATGTAATCATGTGAAAAGACTTCACACTGCAAGACATTCAAAGATTGTGCCAAAGGGCAGTCAATAAGTGGAACTGGTGCTGGCCTGGTGAACTGTCCAATTGTTTCACCTATAAAATGTGGGAACACTGTTCACTGAGGCAGCAATGATGTCTTGATTATTTACTAAAGTGGAATCGATCCAAAGAACAGCGCCTGGTGCCTAGTGGGCTTTCATATTTGGTGTAAGAATCAATGAATGACTTCAACTAGATACCAACTACATGCTAGGCCTCAGAAGGAAGTCTGGCAACTCAAAGATGGGAAAGACACAGAAAGTCATCTAAGATGACTTAGATGTTGGTTAGTAACATCCTTAAGATGGGAAACATAGGAAAAGTGTAAAATTTGAGAGCGGAGATAAACAACTTCATTTTCAGGATGCTGAGTTTGAAAAGCCCGCAGAACACTGGAGCAGAGACATGCTGCTGAAACCTGAAAATAAGGATTTGAAGGTCAAGAGAGGCTGGAGCCCTAGGTACAGATTTGGCTGCTGGAAATGTGTATGTATCAGCTGGGACCTTGATCAAGAAGTCAGATTATCTGGGGAGAATCAGGGCTTCTCCCAGAACATACGGAGCATTTATGTGAGTATGTCTATGTTCTGGGAGCAGAGTCTCAGAGCCTTCATCAAATTTCAGAGAAGTCTGCAACAAGAGAAAAATTAAGAATCTCTGATGAAATGCAAGAAGGCCAATAGCAGAATTTCACTGAGCATTTACACTGAAGGGGAAAAAGAGAGGGAAACATTAAAGAAAAGGGCAGAATGAGTGAAGAGGAGGGGTGGGGAACAACCTAGGGAGAAGAGTGTTAAGGAAGAAAGTTATAAGACACAGTGGAAAGAACTTAAGCATTTAAACCCAGAAGAAAACTGCAAAGAAGAAACCACCCATGATCCTAATGGTTCAAACAGAGTAGAAGAATGTGACCTGGTTAAAGAATATTAAAAAGACTACAAATTTAGGGTCTCCCCCCTAAAAAATAGTAAACATTAGGGAGAAAAGAAACTTTCCCTCTGATTCTAACATTCTCTGCTTTCTAGGATCCAGCGAACTCCTGCATGTGTCTGATTTGATAAGAATGTAAACAGTCTACAACATGTTTTAACACTGCCTTCAGAAAAGTCGTTTTGTTTTTAAACCAAATGGTTACACTAAAACATACTACCAAAGCTATAAAAATTAAAACAGTGTGGCAACAATAGCAAGATCAGTCAAATAGGGCAGACAGCTCAGAAATGGATTAAAATATAAATTACAGCAGTGTTTTAGGATGAAGGCAGCATTTCAAACCGGTGAGAGGAAAAATTATTAGTCAATAAACAGTGATGAGATAATCGATCAACAATTTGTTCAGGCAAAAACGATACAGGGGATTCAAGGCATGGTTCTTCTGCACAATGAATCATGGAAGCAGCAAATAATTTAATTCTCAACATCCAACTGGTTTAAGACCTTTTTCCTTAGTAAACATTTCCCCCTAACCAGGAGATGTTAATAAACATGGCCTCAGAGACATCTCAGTGCTGTCAGGCCCTGACAACACCGTCATCTTCCATGTCTCAGACGACGGAAATGGGTAACCCAAGGTCACACAGCTTGTCAGAGTCAGGGCTGTACCTTGGACTCCAATTCCAAGGCCATAAATTGCAATTCCTCAAGGCACGAAGCTGCTGGAAAAAGTTCCACTTCCTGGTCGCCTGAGCTCACCCTAAATTCACATTCCGAGGTTAAGAAACTCTACCTGAAGGTGGCGGGGCGACCAGAATCTCGACAGTCCACGCCTTTCTCCAGGATCCTCGGGCCTACGGGGCTGTCAAGGACCTCGTGTTCGGCGCCGCCCCTGCCACCCGAGGGGGCGTCCCCCAGAGGAAGGCCGCAAGGGCCCCATCCCCAGTCCCCTCCCGTCCGGCCGTGTCCCCTGGGAGCCCATTTCTGGGGTGTCCCCAGGGTCGTGACCTTGGACCCCACGCCCCGGGCTCCGAGGCGCACGGGCCCAGCTCCCCACACTAGGCCCGACGCCCAGAAGCTTCCTGAAGTGCGCCGGAGCCTCGCCGCGACTCCGGGCCCAACCTACCCTCCTACCCCCAGTTGCCCCGTGACCCCCGCCGACCTGCTCCTACCCCCAAACTTACTCAAAGACGTGCTCCGAAGTCCAGATCTTCATGGTGTCGGCGGCCAGCACGGTGTCCGGGCGGCGTTAGGGCACAAATGAGGCAAAGAGGCCACTCTTGCCCCCGCCCCGCCCCTCAGCCGCCCAGCCGGCCATCCAGTGCGCACGCGCCGTCGGGCCCGACGCGAGGGACGTCCCGACGCGCTGCCCCACGCCCTATCCCGGCCCGGGTTTTGCCCCAGCCTTGCGCGCGGCGCAACGGGGCCCCGCCCCTTAGCGCCTGTCGCACCGCGCCGGCGCAGTTCGAGGGCCGCGCTCGGGGCCGCAGGCGCGGGCGTTGTACTGCGCAGGCGCGGCACAGGGCTTACGGCCCGCCCCCTCGAGGGCGTAGGCAGGAGCGCTGTCGTCAGGGCAGAGTTGGGCCCGGCCCAGCCGGTTCTTCGGCTCACAGGCAGGTCGCCTCACCTCTTCCCATCCCAGCCCGTGCTTGCCTGGGGTTCTGAGGCCTGTTGACTGGTTCAGTCCGGCCGCTTACGCCGACTGCGCCTGTGTGTTTGAGCAAATGTTCATGGTCACATATTAAGAGCTTCCTCCTATCTCCTATCCCATTTCACCTGCCTTCCGGAGATTTTGCCCCTGGGCGGGGAGCAGATACGCAAGGTAGACCCGGAGACGCTAACATCAGGCAGCACATTTAGTGTCCAGTGGAAGGAGGGTGTTAGGTTAGGAGATTAGGAGGCTCGAGTGCTCATGGAAGAGATGGAAAGCCTCCTGGCCCTGGCTTAAAGGATGGATCTCAGCTCAAGTGTCATCCCATTCCCCCGCCCAGAGAGCCCTTATACTTCATCGCCCTCCATCAGCTTGGCAGTTCCTCTAGCCTTAGATCCTCTGTTACATAGCCTGTTGTATTTTTCTTAGCACTTCTCACTCTTTGAGATCATCGTTTGTTTAACTTCCACGCAAACATAAGCCCTTGAGGGCAAGGATCTTGCCTGTCTTGCTCAATAATGATTCTTGGTAAAGACTCAATGGTTATCTATTAAAAAATGAAAATTCTTCGTGGAATGAATGAATTACTGGAATCGTCTAGTTTACCTGTTTGGCTTCCACTAGACTGTGAGCTCCTAATGGGGAGGGCCTTGCCAGACTTGTCCAGCAATCCCACTGCACTTACATAATCATTGTTGTATAAATGATTGAGTAAGATGTGAGCTGGTGGGAAGGAATGCCATGCGGTTTCATCCATAGAGGAGCCTCCTTCAGTGGCTTGTCCTTTCTTCCTGGTCCCCACCACACTCCACAACCTGTACCCCTTAATAGAACAATTTGCCGTTTTAAATGATGGCTCTGTAGGAAATTTTTTACATCTAGTTTCTTAGAAGCTAGAAACACTGCCTCATTCTTGTTCTTAGCTCATTCGATTGCTGAAAACAAAAGTCAGGTTAATTTAGGAGTGAGGATAATTTTTTAAAATAGCCGAGGTCCTTTATATAAAGAAACAGAAAAATTACATTAGACAGGAAGGAAATAATATGGTTGGGTAGTTGCTAAGTGTAATTTGTGGTACCCAGGACTTTAAAAACAAAACCTACAGTACTTAGAGGGAAGTCTTGGTGAGGTAACACTTTATTGGCTGCTCAGAGTGCCTCAGCCTCCATTAAGATGCAAAGTTAATGTCGCTGGGTGTTTAAAATACTGGTTTGGGACCCATCAGCACAGAACAGTCTGTCTCTGCTATTCCTGGAGATCCCTGAAGCTGTTCACCATCCAGGATCCCTATTCTGTTTATTTTAGAGAAGGTTATTCTACCCCTTGAGTCGTGAAAATTAAATGATGCCTACCCTCCTATCCCTCTATCAGTCTATCGATTTTACTCACTAAAGCTGGACTGATGGGGGTGGGAGTGCGAAAGGAAGACTAGAAGTCTAGGTCCAAGTGTCTCTTCTGTGTGGAAGTAACACTGCCTTGGACTTGGACTTGGAGAGCTGGACCTTTACATAGGTTATCTGCTGGAGACTCGCTCAGAAACACACAGAGGAAACCGACTCAATGGACATGATGAATTTGACCCAACTCTGGGAGACAGTGGACAGAGGAGCCTGGTGTGCTGCAGTCCATGGGGTCGCAAAGAGTTGGACACGTCACGATGACTGAACAACAAGAAAGCCTTGTGTCACTTACCGTGCCTCTCACAGAAACAGGGAAGTCATTAGTAGGTCATTAATTTGACTGGAGGTTCAGTAGGTGACTTGCTCTTATGGCACTTAATTACTGGAGTGACAATGCCCAGAGCCTCGTGCCCTTCCCTGTGCCCAGGGTGGGGTGGTGGATTCCTTCCAACCAGAAGCTTCACACCTGGCTGAGCCAAAACACAAGTCAGAAAATAGCTAGAAGATCAACAACAAGGTGCTTTCGTATAGCACAGGAACTATAGTCAACCTCTTATAATAAACTATAATGGAAAAAAAATCTGAAAAAGAATATAGGTACAGCTGAATCCCTGCTGTATGCCAGAAACTAACACAACATTGTAAATCAGTTATATTTCAATAATTTTTTTAAAAAGTAGAGGGCATTTAAAGCGGGGGTGCAGGGCTTAGGTGTTCAGAACAGTGGCCCGTGGTTGTGAAGATAGCTCTTCTTGTGAGATGGTGGGTGGAGCCTTGTCATCCTGGGCTCAGATCAGGGGCTGGGAAGTGAGGCAGCCGGCAGCCAGCCCCGGTGGCAGCAGAGCCCTCTTCGTTCTTTTGTAGGTAGGGCTCAGAGACAGACCTCGCAGGAAAAGTGGGTGGAGTCACGTGCCTCAACTTCAGCTGGGCACCAGCGCCTTTTATTCCCAGACTTCAGTCATTCTCATGCCATCTTCACAACGTGCCCTGTCTTCGTACCATCTGTTCCATTATTAAGTTTCTTATATCAGCATTCTTACAAATACACTTTAAATGAAACTTTATGTAACTACCATCACTAGAAAATTGTTTTCTTTTTTCTCCTGGTTTTCACGTAACACATAACTATTAAAGCCAAACAGTAAGTCTGTGGGCTCCCCACCATCTTTCACAGAGTCCAGGAGTGGGTGTGTCTCACATTGGGGTCAGTTTCCAAGCTGCTTTTTTATAAAAGATTTTTTTTTTGATGTGGACCTTGTTACAACATTGTTTCTGTTTTACATATTAGTTGTTTGGCCCAGAGGCACATGGGATCTTAGCTCCCCAACCAGTGATCAAACCTACACCCCCTGTGCTGGATGGCGAAGTCCCCACTACTGGAAGGCAGGGAAGTCCCCCTAACTTCTTAACTGCTCTTCAACTCTCACCCGTTCTCTTCAAACTCCAAACCCACCTTGACCTCTGACCCTCTCAGCCGTGATGTCTGTCTCTGAATTTACTGAGAGCTTCTTCAACTTGTGTCCCCTCCTCTTGAAAATGTCTTGTCATCTCATTGCATACGTGCTGTGCTAAGTCCCTTCAGTCGTGTCTGACTCTTTGTGACCCATGGACTGTAGCCTGCCAGGCTCCTCTGGTTATGGGATTTTCCAGGCAAGAGTACTGGATTGGATTGCCATGCCTTCCTCCAGGGGATCTTCCTGACCCAGAGACTGAACCTGTGTCTCTATGTATCTCCTGCATTGGCAGGCAGGTTCTTTAGCACTAGCGCCATGATAATCTCATTAATACTCTTAATTTCTCTGCATTCAGACATTTTCTTCCCAACCTTTTGCCTGTGCTCCTTTCATTTTTTTATTCAATGAATAACCACAGGTCACCTATTCTAGGTCCTCCCCACACTCATGGAGCTGATGCTACAGCAGCGGTTCATGGTCAGCGGTGATTTTCTCCAGGAGACACGTAACAATGTCTGGAGACCTTTTTGGTTGTTACAGTGAGGGAGAGGGGTGCTCCTGGCATCTGGGATGCTGCTAACACCCTGCAGGACACAGGACAGAGACAGCACCACCCTCCCCAAGTCTAAAAAGTGCCAGTGTAAGTGTCAGGAGTGTCCTGCTGAGCTGCGTCTAACAGACTCTTAGTCTACTTCCTTGGACTCCATCCATCTGTGTCCTTCCAGCCGCCAGGTCGCTTGAGCCCCATAGCGATTACTAGCTGTCCCTCAATAGGCCACACAGGCCACACCCTTGAACTCTGTACTCGGTGTTCTCTGCCCAGAAAGCACTTTCCCCTTATTTGCTTTAAAGAGTCTTGCTCCCGTCTTGATGCTGCAAATGCGCCCCGTCCACACCCCGTCTGCCTCTCCTCTGCACTGCCCAATGCTTTGTTTCTTCTTCTGTGCTGTTGGCATTTAATATAGACCTTAAGATCACGGTGTGTGTGTGTGTGTGTGTGTGTATGTGTCCACAACTGCAATGTAAAGTACAAGGTGGTGTATATTAGTTCAGGCTGATATAACAAAATACCATAGGCTGCTTGGCTTATAAACCACAGAAATGTATTTCTTGCAGCTCTGGAGGCACCATGGAAGTCTAAGATCAGGATACCTGCAAGGTTGGGTTGCTGAGTTCTTGTTGCAGCCTCTTGGCGTATACGGGGGCAAGGGTGCTCTCTCGTGCCTCTTTTGTATCAATCTCATTCATTTGGGGACCTCCTAAAGGCTCCACCTTCTAATGTCAGCACATTGGGGTTTCAACATGAATTTTTTTTGGGGGGGTGGAGGAATGGGACACAAACATTCAGACCATAGCAACCTCTGTGTTAGAGGGACGAGAGGGCCTCCTTGTCCAGCTTTTCATTTTTCAAGTCCTTACTTTAAAGTGGCCATACTGGGTAGCAAGAATCATCCAAACATGAACGTATTTGCTCCTGAGCCAAACACTTAGAAACTTAGCACCCTCTGAAAACACTAGCCTAGACTCTGTTGAGCCCAGCTGTCTTCTGCTTAGTCTCTCAGTACTTGTCCATGGCTGAAGGCACACCACTCATGGCTGGACAGTAAAGTGGCAATTCTGAGGAAAGATGCAGGATTTTATCAGGTTTGTGCAGGTGACCCTCAAGACCTCCTCCATCACAGGTGAAACCACTGGTAGATGACTTCCTGTAGAATCAAGGCAGCTCACAACTGAGAAGAGAAAATTGATGAGAGATGGTTCCTAAAGTAAAAGTGTGTCATAAGGCAATGCTTTGAATAGCTAAGGAGTAGGAGGGACCCATGGGAAAACTAATCAAGTCTTTGAATATTTCTGCAAACATCTTCATCCCTGTAATTGGGCTGTGAAATTCAAACATATTGTGTAGCACTTTTTCCAGTTTGGTGGGGAAAATGATGACAAAAACCAGCCCTTGATTCATCTTATGTAGAAGAATTTGCACAGAGTTACAATTTTAACCTAAATCATGCATGTATGTGTCTCATACAATATATAAACATGTGTTAAATATATATGTATCACTTCATATATGCATATGTATACATGTGCCTGTGTGTGTCTGTCTCATTTTCCAGGATGAAGTCCTACCCACACTTTTTTGCTGTTCATTCTTTACTATGAAGCATTGGTGTTGACTGTAAGTGGACTCAGTGGGTTGACTGGATACCAGATGGATGCTGAGAATGAGGGCTTCCTTAAACCTCAAGAGCTGAGACTTCTCGGGGTCACTCAGGGAGATGGTTTAGGAGGAAAATGCAGAAGCATTCAATAGTTTGGGTGAGAAAGAGTAGGAGCAGAGATGGAAGGAAGGGAAGGGGTTTGAGGCATGTCTAGGCCATACTCTTACCTTTCCACCACCTTTACAAATGGAGAGGAAGGGTCTGTGTGGCCAGGGAATAAGCGGGAGAGAAGCAACCTGCACAACAAGCCCAGGACTTCACCATCCCATGGCCTCTGCTCCCTGGGGATTTCACTGGCCAGGAAGGAGAGGCCAGAAAGTGGGAGGGACCCAGAGGCCTGTGGAGACCCCAGAGACCACCTGCTTGACTCTACAAAGGGCATTTCCTCATCTCAGGAATCTGTCATTACTTTTCATTCAACAAGTATCTTGAGTCCAATTCAATTTTGCTCCCATTAGTAATTGCAGATTTTGGGTCCAGAGCTTCCTATCTATATGATTCTCCCTCCCCCTGGCCACCACTCTCTGTTTACCTAAGTACCTAACCAAGTTATCCCTAAGTTCCTATCGTAAGAAATGAATCCCTTCTCCTGGGAGGACTTCGACTATTCCAGTAATTCCTCATCCTGAGAAATTAAGGATAATTTCTTCAAGCTAAATCAATTTGTCTTATGAGCCATCTTCCCATAACTGGGCAGTCCATGTCGAAATTAGCTTCACTCCCTTTCTATGCTGAAAGCTTTAACTCTGAAAAGACTCCCTTACACTCACACAAAGACATATAGACCTGGCCAGAAATCCTTCCTGTGATAATAAAAGTCACCATCATATATGTCTCTGAGATAAACAGTTATAACAACCTTTCTTTCATGGTCATTTAATGGACTTTGGTTCCTGCGACCATATCAGGAGATGGAGAGGTGGAAGGAGGTGCCCTGACTGATTGCCAAGTGTCTGAAGACCAGAGAAGTTTCATAGCAGTGTCTACCTCCATGTAGGTAGGGTCTGTGTTATCCATTTTTCTTGTCTCTTATAAAGGACATTCTTATTTGAAGTCACCCAGACCATGACCTGCTGTTTGGTGATCATGGTCAACATGGCAAGACCATGGCCAACATAACTCAGCTCTGTGCCATCAAGAGATGGGGGTGGGACTTTCCTGGTGGTCCAGTGGTTAAGAACCTGCCTGCCAGTACAGGGGACACAGGTTCGATCCCTGCTTCAGGAAGATCTCAAATGCTGCAGAGCAACTAAGGCCATGCACCATAGCTACTGAGCCTGTGTGCCCTAGAGCCCAAACTCTGCAGCAAGAGAAGCCACTGCAATGAGAAACCTGAGCACTGCAACCAGAGAGTAGCCCACGCTTGCTACAACTAGAGAAAGCCTGTGAGAAGCAATGAAGATCCAGTGCAGCCAAAAATAAATAAATAAATTCTTTTAAAGAGTGGGGGGTGACAGTCTGCACTGAGATCCAACCTCTTAGTGAGAAGAGTCACTAGATTTACAAAAAAGGGGTCAGCTATACCTCAATTTAAAAAAATAAAAAGAGGACTGAGCATTTTCTTTGCTGGCTGTCGAACTTGGCAGTCTCTTCCATTTTGCTGGAGGCAAATTAGTTCTTCCTCTTTGCTGGTGGGCTTCCCTGGTGGCTCAGACAGTAAAGAACTCCCCTGCAGTGTGGAAGATCTGGGTTCGATCCTTGGATTGGGAAGGGAATGGCGATCCACTCCAGTACCCTTGCCTAGAGAATTCCATGGACAGAGGAGCCTGGCAGGCTACAGAGTTGGATACCACTGAATGACTAGCACTTCACTTCACCTTTGCTGGAGGCATATGGACCAAGCAAGTCAGAAGCAGAGGGTCCTTGTTCAGGACTCCCTTTCCTCATCCACAGGGGACCTTGGAAACGGAATTACAAATGCAGCCACATACTGGCCCCGGGATTCAGAGAGCTTCTTTTTGTGTGGCCCATTCTCTCTTGACTTTATCTGGATGACCTTTTGGATCTAACATTTCAGTGGTTGACAGCATGAACACCGAGGGAGCAAGCAATTACTGCCACGATACTCTTCCTGAAAGAGATCCAGCTGACTACAGTTTCAAAGGATCAAGCTGGCACCTCTTTCAACCCTTTGGGGTCCAACCCATTCAGTAACGAGTGTTTGGGCAGAATTCTAGGTTGAATAAATACCTTGCCTTTCTCCAAGGCAGCTCGAGCCATCCCATACATCCTCTCATTGGTCAGTGTGACATCTTGTAAAGAAAGGAGGTAGGGACTTTTCCCTGCTTTACAGCCAGAAAAGAGTTGGCAGTGCCTTTTCCATCACACGTGCCTTGCACTGGCCAGCCTTGTCCTCTCACCGGATTGTGTTGTGGGGACCAAGGGGGCAGGGCAAGGGGGCGACTCAACACAGAACTTGTGCAACGTACTTGCCTTGTTTCCCAGGTTGGAGGTGGCAAGATCAGCCACCCAGAGCTGGATGGTGTGAAATCCCAGAATCTGACCTGCTTGGTGACTGCTGTTCATTTGGTGAGGAGGTGGGTGTGTTATAATGTTCTGAACATAAGTAGAAGTCCAATAAATATTGGCTGGATTCTATTCACAGAATTTTGGGTAGAGCCAGCTCTTATGGTCTTCCTGAGAGGTCCCTTCTGCAGAAAGGTGACATCTTATGTATGCTCAAGAAATTGTGTGAAAAACAAGCACAGAAGTATGGGAGGAAAGTCAGTGGATTGTCATGAAACATCTTGAAATGACTGATGTGGATCTTTTTTTCAAGATTTATTTATTTGACTGTGTTGGGTCCTAGTTGTGGCATATGAGATCTTCCTCATGTCATGTGGCATCTTTTGTTGTCTCACATGGACTCTCTAGTTGTGGTGTGCAGGCTCAGTCGCTCTATAGCATGTGGATCTTTGTTCCCTGACCAGGGATTGAACCTGCATCCCCTGCATTGCAAGTTGGATTCTTAACCACTGGACCTCTAGGGAAGTCCCTGGGTCTTTTGAAAAAAAAAAATACGTAACTTTATCATCAAGACTCAACTCCCTAGTACAGAAGGACCACATGATACTGTGGGCCACACTGAGGTGCTTCACAGCATGTGGGTAGAAGGTTCTGGAATATGGGTCCAGGAGGAGTTATTTGATGATTCTTTTCCAAGGCCCTGAATCAGGAATACTAACCGGTACCTGTGGGAGTCAGTTGCTTTCATGTTGACACGATCCTTAAACTAGGTGATTCAATTGGTTAGTGAAAGGAAAACAAAGTTGGATTATTGGCAGCCAAGATGGAAACCAGGATACTGGGTGGTCATCCTCCCTGGCAGTGTGTGGGCTCAGCCTGCTGCCCCCGGCATCAGGTTGGAAAACCTCTAGGAAGAGACAGTGCACCGAGATGTCAGCTTCCCTTCCCACACTGTGTTCTCATGCCTCCTCCCAAACAAAGCAAAACAGTGTATCCTTCCTATCTTCATGTGAGCTTCTCCACTGAGAAAATGGGTCTATTCACATCTGGATGCTCCGGCATGATGTGGGAAATTTGCCAAGAGATCTTTCTATGGAGGATAAACTCATAGTATTCTAGATTATGAGGCAAACCAGACCTCAGCATTTAGGCTCAGAGGGACTTGGCAGCCTATAAGAACCAGGGTTTTGATCTTCTTAGTTCCAAGGGACCCACTTGGACAGATGGAACAGTCCAGAGAGGTGGTCTGTCTTGTTGACAGCCAAGTCCCCAGTGCCTACCCACAGTGCTAGGCACACAGTAGCTGCTGAATAAGCATTGGTTGAATGAATAGAAGAATTAATGGAAAGCAAGCCAAGCCCTTGCCTTGGTGACACTATGCCTCATGTATTAATGTCTCCCCTGTCCTTGGAATTTTCCAGGCAAGAGTACTGGAGTGGGTTGCCATTTCCTTCCTGGGGAATTGAACTTGGGTCTCCCACATTGCAGCCAGACGCTTTACTCTCTGAGCCACCAGGGAAACCCCTTGTATTAATGGATGTCAGTAACAGTGTTGACAGCTTTATGAAGTTGGGTAATTACAAGAATTTGGAACTTGCAAGGCACAGTATGAAGGCAAAAAGCTGGAAAGAACACAAGGGAACTGGGAGAGAACCAGCAGGTGCCTGAGTCTGAACAGTGCTCCCCAGTGCTCTATGATGGGTCAGTTGCGGGAGCATGATCTTGGAGGCTGGAGCAGGGAGGAGCAGGGGCAGTGCTCAAAGCAGGCCTGGAGGGAAGCATGTGCCTGGAGCCCAATCTGCTGCCTTTTGAGAACAGCTGTTGGTGAAAAATGCTGAGCCATGTGTCCTTATTAAGTCAGTGCCAGCCCACTCAGAAAAAGTGCCCAAATGATTGATTAGAAAATAATCAGCTGGCCCCTGTGAATTACTTTACTCGTGTGCTGTGAGGTAGTTTAATGTCAAACTGCACCAAAACCTACTCAACTCCATCCACTTCCAGTTTTCATCAAAGAAATGTCTGAGAAATGCACATACTGTAACCACCAGGGAAGAGGGGAAACTCAGTTTCTGAAGGGCTGGGTGGGGTGCAGGAAGGAACCGTCAACTCCAGCAGAAAACATGCCCTTTTACGGATTGTGTCTTGACGTTAAGATTAAAATGTTTATGAGTGCCTGCAGACTGATAAATCATGATGGAATCTTACATTTACATAGATCTTCCTTCCAGATGCATCAGACACCTAACAGACGGGGAAACAGAGGCACCAGAGCCCCTGTGTTGAGAATCTTTGGAATGCACTCGAGTAAGACCATATCGGCATGTCCAGGCTTCTTCCTTTCCTGACGTGTCTGTTCACTAAAGAATAATGCAGAAAAAGCCTGCTGTAAGAAGTCATTTCAGTGATTTCTCATTTCTTTATTGACTAACTCTGAATAAGGCAAGATCCTCATATAGCTTTCGTTATTCCCATCAGCCGACCTGGTGCTCAGTACAAATACATACAGATGTTTACATTTTTACCAGTGTCAATCAGCACATAGAATTGGTTGTAGGTCCCCTAAAATTGTACTTTAGGTAACTGTGATTTATTTGAAAAGCTAATATGGAATTGTTTACATTTAACTTATAACTAATCAAAAAAAATAGAAAAATTAATAGCTTTCTTTTATACCAGTAATGATTACGTATAAGGAATAATGAAAAATTTCCATTCAAAATAACACCAACTATGAAATACCTAGGAAGAAATCCTAATGAGATGTATAGGATGTGTATAGAGAGAATCATGAAGTTTTTCAGAATAATATAATAGGAAACTTGCATAGAGGAAGAGCTACCATGCTTCTGGGCAAGAAGATTGAATGTTTTGATACAGTCAATTCTCCCAAAATTAGTTTAATGAAATTCCAATCAAAAGCCCAACAGGAAGCTTTTGAAACCTGACAGAGTGATTCTAATGCTCATTTGGAAGAAGAAAGAGTTGAAAATTGCCAAGAAAATTTTGAAAATACAAACAGGAAAATTTGATGTACAACATCTTATCTAGTTACAGAAGCCAAAACAGTATGATACTGGGCAAAAATGGGTGGGAAGTAATGGAGAGCTTTGAAATTAACCTTAGTATATATGATATTTTAACATTTGATTCTTTTTTTTTTTTTTTTTTTTGCTGAACTCTGTGGCACGTGAGATCTTAATTCCTTGACCAGAGATCCAGGGATTGAACCCGTGCCTCTTGCAGTAGAAGCATGGAGTCCTAACCACTGGACTGCTGGCAAGTACTAACATTTGATTAAAATCAGCATTTCAAACCCAAGGGGAAAGGACAGCTTAGTACATAAATGGTGCTGGGACAGTTAATTAAGTATTCAGAAAAATAAGTTATATTATCTCAGGCTACACACCTGAATCAGTTCTTAATTAACTAAAGAGATAAATGTTAAAAATCTAATTATTCAACTGTACAAACAGCACAGACTCATAAAAGTAGAAATCATCAAAAACAAAACTGAAAGGAAAATATTGTATGGAAATATTTACTACAAATATGGTGGGTTAAGTATTAATTTTCTTAATATGCAAAAAACTCACATAAACTATTAAAGCTCCACTAAAATCTTTTGGAAAATAAAAACACCACAAACAGACACTTGGTAGAAAAATAAAATAGTGATGAGATGTGAAGAAATGCTCAACTGTACTGGTGATCGAAGAAATAGCAACCAAGACAGTATACAATTTTATTATTATTATTATTTTTGCCTATGAAATGAACAATGATGAAAATATAGCTCTTATTCAGAGGTGATGCTGCTGCTGCTGCTGCTAAGTTGCTTCAGTCGTGTCTGACTCTGTGCGACCCCATAGACGGCAGCCCACCAGGCGCCCCCGTCCCTGGGATTCCCCAGGCAAGAACACTGGAGTGGGTTGCCAGTTCCTTCTCCAATGCATGAAAGTGAATGAGTGTGAAGCAAAGCAGGCACTTTTATCTGCTTCTGTTGAATGTATAAATTGGTACAGTCTCTCTGGAGAGCAATTTGGCAACATCTCTTCAGAGACTTAAACGTTCTTCTTTGTTCTTCGTGATTCCTAATGCAGGAACCTACTGTGATGAAGTATTCCAAGACTGCACAAAGATCTATCTAGATCACAGAATTATTTGTGATAATGTAAATTTGGAAAAACTTAAATGTTCATGCAATTATTCCGTGGTTGGATTGGGAAAGAACACAAGCTTTTCAAGGGGAGGGAAGAAGGAGAAGGGGTGGAATTCTAGGGAGAAAAAAGAGGTGTCAGGGGTGTGTGAAAATTCAGTGCATGGTTAATTTGAGACTGTCATGGGCTCTGTCCTGGCGCACATGGGGCATGTGGAGGGGTAGGAAGGGGTGACGTTCAGAAGCTCTTATGCAGTTGCCTATCTCTCTCATGGGTTTCCCTGGTGGCTCAGGTGGTAAAGAATCTGCCTATAATGCAGAAGACCTGAGTTCAGTCCCTGGTTCAGGAAGATTCCCCTGGAGAAGGAAATGACTACTCATTCCAGTATTCTCTTACCTGCGAGAACTTAAGATGTAGGGATTCCCTGTCAGTCATCCTTTTCTTTCCAGCGTTTTTTCTTTTTTTATGTTAGTCATCTTTCTGTTCTCCCAAGTTCCTATTAGGTGCTTAATAAATGAAAGCATCACTACGAACAAAGCTAGTGGAGGTGACAGAATTCCAGTTGAGCTATTCCAAATCCTGGAAGATGATGCTGTGAAAGTGCCGCACTCAATATGCCAGCAAATTTGGAAAACTCAGCAGTGGCCACAGGACTGGAAAAGGTCAGTTTTCATTCCAATCCCAAAGAAAGGCAATGCCAAAGAATGCTTAAACTACTGCACAATTGCACTCATCTCACATGCTAGTAAAGTAATGCTCAAAATTCTCCAAGCCAGGCTTCAGCAATATGTGAACCGCGAACTTCCTGATGTTCAAGCTGGTTTTAAAAAGGCAGAGGAACCAGAGATCAAATTGCCAACATCCGCTGGATCATTGAAAAAGCAACAGAGTTCCAGAAAAACATCGATTTCTGCTTTATTGACTGTGCCAAAGCCTTTGACTGTGTGGATCACAATAAACTGTGGAAAATTCTGAAAGAGATGGGAATACCAGACCACCTGATCTGCCTCTTGAGAAATTTATTTGCAGGTCAGGAAGCAACAGTTAGAACTGGACATGGAACAACAGACTGGTTCCAAATAGGAAAAGGAGTACGTCAAGGCTGTATATTGTCACCCTGTTTATTTAATTTATATGCAGAGTACATCATGAGAAACGCTGGACTGGAAGAAACACAAGCTGGAATCAAGATTACCGGAAGAAATATCAATAACCTCAGATATGCAGATAACACCACCCTTATGGCAGAAGTGAAGAAGAACTAAAAAGCCTCTTGATGAAAGTGAAAATGGAGAGTGAAAAAGCTGGCTTAAAGCTCAACATTCAGAAAATGAAGATCATGGCATCCAGTCCCATCACTTCATGGGAAATAGACGGGGAAACAGTGGAAACCGTGTCAGACTTTATTTTTGGGGCTCCAAAATCACTGCAGATGGTGATTGCAGCCATGAAATTAAAAGACAGTTACTCCTTGGAAGGAAATTATGACCAACCTAGATAGCATATTCAAAAGCAGAGACATTACTTTGCCAACAAAGTTTCGTCTAGTCAAGGCTATGGTTTTTCCTGTGGTCATGTATGGATGTGAGAGTTGGACTGTGAAGAAGGCTAAGAGCCGAAGAATTGATGCCTTTGAACTGTGGTGTTAGAGAAGACTCTTCAGAGTCCCTTGGACTGCAAGGAGATCCAACAAGTTCATTCTGAAAGAGATCAGCCCTGGGATTTCTTTGGAAGGAAAGATGCTAAAGCTGAAACTCTAGTACTTTGGCCACCTCATGCGAAGAGTTGACTCATTGGAAAAGACTCTGATGTTGGGAGGGATTAGGGGCAAGAGGAGAAGGGGACGACAGAGGATGAGATGGCTGGATGGCATCACTGACTCGATGGACGTGAGTCTGAGTGAACTGCGGGAGTTGGTGATGGACAGGGAGGCCTGGTGTGCTGCGATTCATGGGGTCGCAAAGAGTCGGACACGACCGAGCGACTGATCTGATCTGAAATGTCTGTTAATTTATAAATAAATTTCTTTCAGATGATGAGTGACTTTGAGTTCCATGTTATTGAGTTGTGGTGTTACTCTACCAACAGTAAAGATACCGCAAAGTTTCTTAGGAAGAAAATTGATAAACTCCTCCTAAGTAACTATTGATTTTTTTTTATGACATGCACTAAGTGATATTTTAAAATTAATTATTTGAACTTCAGTCAGTAGGGGGTGCACCAATGCTGGAAATTCTAATATTAATACAGATGCTTATTTGTTAATCTTATGGTCTTTATCCTGGTTACACTCTATTTCCTCTGTGTCCCTCTGTGTCCCTCAATTTTTCTATCACATACGTACATAACTATTAGATAAATAATGCGTCAAAACCACCAGTTACAAAACTGGGTTTTAAAAAGACCTAAGTTAATATTGGTATTTATTATAGTTGTTACAGGTAAGTGGAAGATTTAAAAAAATTAGTGCCATAAGGAGAAGAGTTTAAATTATGTTTATCATTTACTCAGGACAAATTTTCCATAAGAATAGGTGGGAAGGTACTAGGAAAAAATGGAGGTGGTATTTTAATGGTCCATGTGAACAATATTACTATAATTGGAACAAGAATAATAGTGACCACTAAAGAAAGAATATTTCATAAAGCATTCATTAAAAAAGAAGGAATTGGCTTTTGAGACATTTTTTTCTCAAAGTTTTTCATGAAACAATAAAATTTTATGGTTTATACTGAAATTTAAAAACAAAAAAAGGAAACTGTTGTGTAGAAGAGTTAAGAAGAAAGTAAAATGAGGTTTATATACAGTATTTTTAGTACAGAAAGGAACTCGAATGACATATTTAAAATTTGAAGATGATAGCTAAAACCATCAGACCAGAATAATACATCTCAAAATCAAAACATAAGAAATAAGAATCAGCATTTGAAGACAAATGAGCAATTATAGAATTTAAGAAAGCACAACTCAGTACAAAAAGAGAGCTACTTTTGGTGGTGGGGAGTTTGGAAACTTGGAGATGTCTACATTTCATTAGTCAATGCTGTGCTCTTTTGAAATGATGATACAAGGAACACTAGGGATTTTCTCTCCTTCAGTTCCTTCAAAATGTTTATAAAGTGACTTAAAACAAAGAAAAATATTAGCTATGAAAATGATCACTCCGATGAATCAAATTCAATTAAAGGTTTAAAAACTTTTCTAGAAGGAAAAAGAATGAAACTAAAAGAAAAAGAAAAACATCAAGTGGAACCCTCACTAAAAGGCAAAGATGCTCAGAAGGAATTCTAAAAAATAGTTTGGCATTGTCCTGCTCACAAATAGCATACATATAAAAAATAATGCAGACAACCTAAAATTAAAAGTGTCTGCAAAGATATAGCAATGATAATAAGTACAGTAAAGCTTGGAATAATAATTTCAAATAATTTAAGATAAGATATATTAAGTGAAATAAGTGGGTGGTTATACAGAGATAAACATAGTACATACTTAAAGGTATAATTATTATGAATTCATATGCACCAACTAACATAGCAACAAAACACACAAAGCAAGAAGTGTAAGAATTTCATGTAGAAACAAAAATTCAGTTATAGGGAAGAATTAAATTCCTTATAACCAAAACTATAATAAGTAAGCAAAATTCTGTCATATATAAATAAGATATAATTCTTTAAAGAATTACTCAAAGAACACTTATCAATCTTACCTCTTGGTGGTTTACATAAAATTAAATGAATAAAATTCACCAGAGGTTTTATAGGCTACATTCTAACCAAAATACAACTAAAACTTAAAATCAGAAGCCCTAAGAATAAAAAAAAAATAAAATCGTAAATTACTTTGATATTTTAAAATAATCTCTTAAAGAACAACTGGGACAATGGGAAATCAAGAACTCAATAAAAGACAATTTAGAAAATATAGTGATAATATCCTGCATACCAAGATCAGTGCTTAGAGAAAACATCAATAATAGTTTTAAATGTTTTATTGTTTTAAATGTTTATCTTTTAAAATTAAAAAGATAAAGCAAATAAATTATTCAGCTTAATATCTCAGAGAAGAAAACACACAATGAAAGAAATGAAAGATAAAGTCATAAATTGGAAAGCAAAAGACAGAGTGAACAGATACAAGAGCTGATTCCTTGAAAGTCTAATAATATAAAAAAAAAATTCTAAAAAAAAAATTCTGATAACTCTAATTAAGAAAAATGGAAAAATCTCTGAAAAATAGAAATTAGAAAGGAAAAAGAAACTATTGAAATAAAAACCATAAGAAATAAATATTGAAAGTATGCTACTGTATTTGTAGTTTTCAAAGAAATTCCATATACAATAAAAATTTCTAAAGTTGATGCAAGATAACCTCTACAGATTGATAAGAGAAGAGAAAACCACAGAAGTCATCAAAGAAGAATTACAATTTCATAAAAAAGTCTCTGAATATGACTGAATTTTTAAAATGTTTAGAAAATAGATAACACTATGTTACTAAGTGTGCTCTTGACTAGAAATACTTAGTACAATACTGATAAGGATAAGCACTCCAAACAAATAGCCAATGTCATAAATATAGATGAGGAAGTCAAAAACAAAGCCCTTTAAAAGTGGATTGCATTAGAAAGTAAAATGTACTCCTGGAATTCAAGGATGGTTCAATTGCAAAATCGAAGACATCAGTGAGTTAAATGAAAATTCACATATGGTCATTTCCATAGAAGTTAAAAAAATAACCTGAAAAAATCCAATACACATTCCAAGCACATATTTTCTTAAAAGGACTAAACATATTATGAAACTTTTTTTTTTTTAAATCAAGTGAAGTGAAGTGAAAGTCTTCCAGTCGTGTTCGACTCTTTGCAACCCCATGGACTATACAGTCCATGGAATTCTCCAGGCCAGAATACTGGAGGGGTAGCCTTTGCCTTCTCCAGAGGATCTTTCCAACCCAGGGATCGAACTCAGGTCTCCTGCATTGCAGGCAGAGTCTTTACCAGCTGAGCCACCATGTTAAATCAATGGACAATCCTAGAGATAGTTCTTTAAAAGCAGAATTAAATTAAGGTGCTGCCTTGGTTTAATATTGTTTTATTCTCTTCAATAAAATTAAAATATAAGAATAATACATATTGGGCCCATAAAAACAAAATATTCAATTTCAGGTGACTAGAAATGTAAATAAATCTGCAAAAAGTTGCCAGATATAGAAGAAATGTGTAAAGTCAATAATATTCTTGTGTAGTAGCATTAACATCTCTTTAATTATAACAAGAAATAAATTATAAAAAGAAAATTAATTACAAGTCTATTACTCAGGGATACATTTAATAAGGGATAGATGTATGAAAATAATAAAGAATGTACTGGAAAGTATAAAGGGAGATAAGGGTTTCCCTGATGGCTCAATGGGTAAAGAATCCACTTGCAACACAGGAGACGTGGGTTCAGGAGACGTGGGTTCAATCCTTGGGTCAGGAAGATCCCCTGGAGGAGGAAATGGCAATCCACTCCAGTATTCTTGCCTGAAAAATCCCATGGACAGAGGAGTCTGGTGGGCTACAGTCCAAAGGGTAGCAAAGAGTCAGACACGACTGAAGTGACTTAGCACTGCACAGCACATAAAGGGATATGATGGAAGATAGAGCAATCTGTTCTGGAAAATAATAAATTTCCTAAGAATGATAATTCTCTCTAACCAGAGATTGAACCTATGCCCTCTGCAGTGGAAGCGCAAAGTCCCAATCACTGGACCACCAACAAAGTCTGCTAGACCACTTTTATAAAATAAAAATTAACCAAATAAAAAAGGAAACAACTATTTGGGAAAAAATGTAGGAGACAAATATGACAAAGGGTTAATACCTAAAGAAGCCACTTCAATACACATCAGTGAAATGATGAGTCCAATAAACAAAAAGACAAAGTTCATAGGGAGACAATGTACAGAAGAACAGATATATGAAAAAGTGCTGGGCTTCCATGTGAATTAAATGTTAAATAATGTACAATAGGTGCTATTTAAACAGTTTATATTAGCAAAAATATTTAAAAAGATGATACCTATTGCTAGTATACTGAAAACTGTATATGTTATAGGTGATACTTTTGAACAGAAATAAAAGGAATATTTGCAATATTAAAAAGGAATATTTGCAATATTAAAAATAGAATAATAAAAATGCTTCTACCTTCTAACTCCATGATCCCACATCTGAGAAAAAGCATAGTATCAGAAGAGAATGCAGAATTTTGAGCTGGAAATTCTAGGTCTGATTTCTGATTCTAATACTTGAAGGCTGAGTGACCCTGGGAAAGCTGTTTAATTTCTCTCTGATGCTCCATTTCTTCCAAGGGTTTGAGCGATGCAATCGTGCGCATCAGCTAAAAGCCCTGTGTTCTTGTGACAATTTGTACCTCTGTCCACGAGACTCAGTTTCCTTATCTTATCTGTTGAGTAATGATGCCTATCTGAACAAGCTTGTTGGGATAGTGAGGTCAGATAAATGCATTAATTCATTTAGCCGCCAGGCTTGAGTAGTTACAGGGCGCTGACTCGTGCTGTCCACACTGGGGTGGACCAAGTATACCCAATTGGCCATTCCGTGTCCAGCTGGAGCTGAGTTCAGGGATAGTTTTGCCCCATGCTGCAGTTCTCAACAGACACGACCACACTGTAATTAATTAGCAGTTCTGGCTTCAAGGTGCAGACCACACTCAGGGTTCCTTAGAGGGGATTTCACATTTGCATTCCGTTTTTGCACCCTCTGAAAAGAACAGGGGCTTCACTTAATATTCCATCCATTGGGAGGATGTATGCATGCATGCATGCATGTGTTTACAGGAGGGTAATTTGTTTTAATGAATAATCTGGAGTCACCTAGATGTCCAAAACAAGAGAAGTGGATAAGCAAATGATGTTGTAATCACTTAGCAGAAGAGTTTGCAGCCATTAAAATGGAAAATTATGAGGGTCATGAAAGACAGGAAAATATTTGATGTAATATTACAGAGGAAACAAAAACAGAATACAAAATAACATCTATTTCCCAGTCACAACTATAGGTCCAAAATGACAGCAGATACTGACAAACAAACATTTCTATTATAGTCAGGAGATACTGGTGGATTTTAAAAATTCTTTTTTTAAATTATTTGAAAATATTATTTTAGTAATAGAATTACTAACATTGAGAAAGAAAACGGCTGCTGTGCAGAGAGGGAAAAAAATGGGTGATTTTACTTAATTTTTGGTTGAGGTATAAACTTACAAAGAGTAAAGTGCTTTTAAGTGTTTTTACATATGTATTATTTTACATACGTATACAGCTGTTTAATCTCCACCCAGGTCATTTACAGAACACTAACAGTGGGTGGCATAAAAAGGAGAAAATGTTTTTTTGTGTGTACTGTGGGGTGGACAGAAAACTAGTGGTTGATATTATTTTGCAGAAACTATCCTAATGTGGAGATGAACTGTTAGAATGAGTGAACTAAGCACAGACTCTCAAGCCCATTTTCAGATGGAGGTCAGAAGCTGACAGTTTTTCCAAGGTAAAACAATGTGAGCAGACTTCCCTTTTACACTAAATGGCCCAAATGGAGGAAGATCCCTTTAGAATGATTTCCTACAATATGCGTAAGTACATATTATCTTATGTACTGCATCTGACTCCCTCAAAACAGATGCAGAATCTAGGTTTTCCTTCCAGCAGGATAAACAAAGCCACACAGAAAATCCAATTGGAAATATGACCCTCAAATGCTATAGCCCAACCCCCGGCCCCAAACTGGGGACTGGGAAAAGAGGAGAGACTGAGAAGGAAGTTGGAAACCGGAAGCCTAAACCTGTCCTGTTTTCTGCCCCCATCCTCCCCTGCCGCGTCCTTGCAAGATGAGAATACTCATTTCTATATTCCTCTCACAGCCATCCTAACTCCCCAACCGCAAACACTGACGCCTTCTGTAATTTCACAGTGTTTTCTTTTCGGTGGGTAATTTATCTGAAGTGTTGCTTGGCTGCTTTATCTTCCTCTCCCTGCACGGCCTCTGAAATTGCCTGAGCAGATCCTAACCTCCCAGGAGACGGGAGACAGGCGCGCAGCTCTGCGCGGGACGGAGCAAGGCCCCGCGTCCGCGTGGGCGCTGAGTGATGCTGCGTGATGGCAGCGTGAGTCACCGAGAGTAGGGGGAGTGTGGAGGAGGGCGAGGATGAAAAGGGCTCTGGCACCGCGGGGGATGAACGCAGGTCAGGAATCCTGACGTCAGGCCCGAAGCCGGGCTTTAAAAATAGTGAAAATTCACTGTGAATCAAAATGATTCTATGGGGGAAAAGAAAAACAACAACAACTAAATGGACGATGCAAGGTTTTGTGGCTTCGTGAAAGTAATTTGTGCTCGACCTCCAGACAAGCAAAAGTTACCCATCAAAGTAGATTCAGAAATGCTTTAAGTATTCAGAAACTTAACAAAAAGAGTTGGAGTGAACTTACTGTGTTCTGTACAAGTGAAGGTGATTGGAGAGTCTTGAAGAGAGAGATACCTGACTCTGTTCTCACTCCCCCTTCCCCTGGGGTCACCTGCTTGGGTGGAATGACTGGCTTCTGCTTTAGGACAAATAGCATGCCTCTGTTGGGTCCTTAAGAGAGAGAATTCAGGATGGGGTTATCAGTGAGTGTGGATGACAAGCCTTAATTGCTGAAATTAACCCCAAAGAGGAAAGAACCTGAGTCTGTTTTAGGGTTACATAAGACACCCAGACTTAAATAGTCCAGGCTGCTTACTTGGTATCTACCTATAAGCTTCCCGGGTGGCTCAGATGGTAAGGAGTCCGCCTACAATGCAGGAGACCCAGGTTCGATCCTTGGGTTGGGATGATCCCCTGGAGGAGGGCATGGCAACCCCCTCCAGTATTCTTGCCTGGAGAATCCCATGGACAGAGGAGTCTGACAGGCTATAGGGTCCATGGGGTCGCAAGGCCTCAGACAGGACTGAGCAACTGATACTTTCACTTCACTTTCATCTACCTACTCTGCCAGATTCAACCTGAAGAAGGACCAAAATCAATTTGATTTTCCTCTTTTGATGGTAAATAGAAATGTATTAGTAATTGTTTCAAATTACCCCCCTCCCTGGAAAGTCTTTGTGAATTCTCTATCATGAGGTGGTTAAGTTCTTTAGTGAATGATTCTGTACAAGCATTTAATCACAAAAACAATATTTTTGACACAAAGCTGGCATTTAATAAATCACAAATAACGAGTCAGACCATATCAGTGGTTCTAAATTTAAAAATCTATTCTGTGACATTAATAATAAAAGCAATCACCTGTGAGAATTAGGTTTTTTGTTTTCTTTTAGTGATTCACAAGCCTGTGGTAATAAATGCAAAAATAGGATTTACCTACAGAATAAACATGTTCTATTCATAAAAACCAAGCAAGACCAATAATTAAACCCTATAGTTCTTTAAAGTAGCATTTAAATTTTAGTCTTTTTATAAAATTAGCTCTAATATTTAAATGATAAATGGAGAGACTAGAGGACCTATTTTTTTTTTCCTTAAATAGATGGAAGCAGCTTAGGGACAAAAATTAATTTCAGTTTCTGTTGTTAGTCTTTGTGTACCATCAAGCTGGGGCCATAAGTTGTGAGATGACAGGGAAATGGTAGTTTTAATGAAGCGCCCTTGATTTTTCCTGTTTCCTTTCATGTACGTTTTGTCCACATGACAAAACAGCAATGTAGAATTAAATATTATACTAGCAAAAAAGTTACAGGAAGTAAACACGCTCTAAGTTCAGTTCAGTCGCTCAGTTGTGTCCGACTCTTTGCAACCTCATGGACTGCAGCACACCAGGCTTCCCTGTCCATCACCAACTCCTGGGGCTTATTCAAACTCATGCTCATTGAGTCGGTGATGCCATCCAACCATCTCATCCTCTGTCATCCCCTTCTCCTCCTGCCTTCAATCTTTCCCAGCATCAGGGTCTTTTCAAATGAGTCACTTCTTCCCATCAGGTGGCTAAAGTATTGGAGTTTCAGTTTCAGCATCAGTCCTTCCAATGAATATTCAGGACTGATTTCCTTTAGGATGGACTGGTTGGATCTCCTTCATGTCCAAGGGACTCTGAAGAGTCTTCTCCAACAGCACAGTTAAAAAGCGTCAATTCTTTGGCATTTAGCTTTCTTTATCGTCCAACTCTCACATCCATACGTAACTATTGGAAAAACCATAGCTTTGACTAGATGGACCTTTGTCAGCAAAGTAATGTCTCTGCTTTTAATATACTGTCTAGGTTGGTCATAACTTTTCTTCTAAGGAGGAAGCATCTTTTAATTTCATGGCTGCAGTCGCCATTTGCAGTGATTTTGGAGCCCCCCAAAATAAAGTCTGTCACTGTTTCTGTTGTTTCCCCATTTATTTGCCATGAAGTGTTGGGACCAGATGCCATGATCTTAGTTTTCTGAATGTTGAGCTTTAAGCCAACTTTTTCACTCTCCTCTTTCACTATCATCAAGAGGCTCTTTAGTTCTTCATTTTCTGCCATTAGTGTGGTGTCATCTGCATATCTGAAGTTATTGATATTTCTCCGAGCAATCTTGATTCCAGCTTGTGCTTCATCAAGTCCAGCATTTCGCATGATGTACTCTGCATATAAGTTAAATAAGCAGGGTGACAATATACAGCCTTGACATACTCCTTTCCCGATTTGGAACCAGTCTGTTGTTCCATGTCCAGTTCTAACTGTTGCTGCTTGACCTGCATATAGATTTCTCAGGAGGCAGGTCAAGTGGTCTGGTATTCCCATCTCTTGAAGAATTTTCCACAACTTGTTGTGATCCACACAGTCGAAGACTTTGACATAGTCAATAAAGCATGCTCTATTTTACCTTTTATTTTCCCTCCTTGTGCTCAGTACTATCAAGGAGTTACAGATAAGGGATTGCTACCAGGATCAGTTTGTGCTGTTGACTACAGTTCTAATAACGTATATCAGTAAACGCTGAAGCACGTGGCTTTAGGGAAATCAGGTACACCTACAGAGAAGAGGATGTGCGCATGTGCACTCAGTGGTCAGTCGGGTCTTACTCTTTGCAACCCTCTGGACTGTGGCCCTCCAGGCTCCTCTGTCCATGGAATTTTTGTCATGGAAACCTGAGTTGGGAATTGCAAAGTGAAAAGAGCCTGAAACGTAAACCTTTAGGCTTCATTATATTTTTCAAAGAAAATCACACGGATATCAAGAAAGGTAAAGATTCTGACTCTAGAGCTGGACACTATGACTCTAATTCTCCGATTACCATAAAGATCATGTAAATGGCCCCAGGGGATGAAAAAGAATTGTTTCTTCAGATGAAATCTCATGACTTCTCAGAGGGGAACCACATCTGTGTCATACTGAAGAAGAGACAGTCACTGTCTTCTTTTCCTGAAACGATTCAGAGGCATAGAATACATTTATGATAAATAGGCAGCTATTATATTGGAGTGTGCAATGATTTAGAATGGTTTAGAAATGAAATATGTTTAAGAATACTCTTGCACTCTTCTCCAAGCTATTCTGAACAACTGACTCTATAGACTGGATGAAAACTGTCAGCCTAAAGGATAAACAACAAGGATACTGGCTCAGAATAAATAAGTTCAGTATTCTCCCTTATGACAGAATAATGCTTTTGCTTTCATGATTATAAAAATTAACCAGAAATATTTTAAAAGACATATTTAAGAAGAAGGTAATTCAGAAACTGCAGTATGTTATCCAAAATGTCTGGCATATAGTAAGAAACTAGCTGATTTGAGAACAGACATGAGATATGACTGTTCAACTGGAGTTCAAAGAATCAGTAGAAGCAGACCTGGAAGTTATTCACATACTGGAGTGAGTAAAAAAAAAAAAAGTACTTCAAAAGAACTGAGTAAGAAAATAGAGACAAATGTGGATAGATGAAAAGATGAAGTATTTAAAAATAAGTTAGAATCTATCCAAAAGCTTGTAGTACTGGCTACAATCTCCAACACAATATCGACTAGCTGTAGTCATAATAATCATCTGTATCTTGCTCCCAATCATAGTAATGATGTTAGCTAAAGGGTTTTGTTAGCTGCACCCTTAAGATTGGAGTACTGTACTATCATAAGTTATATCACAATAAAGAAGAAAAAGAAAAGAAATATCCTAAGAGGTATTTTTACTTGGGTGTTAAACTGTTCTGAATGGATCTAACTTCTATCCTTTATTTAAAATATGCAAAAATGCACAATCTAATCTCTTTCTAGTTACTGAGAAATGTAGTTTTAGGATCTTGATGGTCTTCTTAAATTATTAGGGACATTTAGCTGTAAATAAAACAGGAAGCAATTGCTTGGAAAACTCAAAACTGATATAAAATTACTCCAATCAAAATATTTTTACTGAAGTGTTATTGTTTCAAAATTTGGCAGTTAGTTTTTGGTCTCACCACAATGCCAAGTACTGGTAAAAGTTAAATATTCAGTGTGTTTGGAGGAGGACTTGTCAATTAACATTTTGCTGTTCAGTTGCTAAATCGTGTCCGACTCTTTGTGACCCCATGAACTGCAGCACACCAGGCTTCTCTGTCCATCACTATCTCCCTAAGTTTGCTCAAGTTCAAGTCCACTGAGTCAGTGATGGCATCCAATCATCTCATCCTCTGTTGCCCTCTTCTCCTCTTGCCCTCAATTTTCCCCAGCATTACGGTCTTTTGCAATGAGTCAGCTCTTTGCATCAGGTGGCTAAAGTATTGGAGCTTCAGCTTTAGCATCAGTTCTTCCAATGAATATTCAGGACTGATTTCCTTTAGGATGGACTGGTTCGAGTTCCTTGCAGTCCAAGGGACTCTCAAGAGTCTTCTCCAACACCACAGTTTGAAAGCGTCAATTCTTTGGTGCTCAGTCTTCTTCATGGTCCAGCTCTCACATCCATACGTGACTACTGGAAAAACCATAGCTGTGACTATATGGACCTTTGTCGGCAAAGTGATGTCTCTGCTTTTTAATACACTGTCGAGGTTTGTCATAGCTATTCTTCCAAGTCAATTAACATAGACTTAAAATCTCTATTGCATGTCCACGTTGCTACAAATGTCAGCAGTTTAGTAATTGTGTGATTGAAAATGGGCTGGGGATGTCACTCACTGATGATCTTACTCCCTTTCCATTCTCTTTCTCAGCTCAAATGAGAACCCAGAGGAAGCAAAACACCCTCAAATCCAGATTGGGGGAGGTGTCTTCATCTCTCAGCCTCTAACCCAAGAAGCCACAAAACTCTTCATTTATTGCTTTCGTTAGAGACTCAAACACAGGCAATGAAACTTGCAAAAGATTTTTTTCACAGAAAAGATTTCTGATGGCCATTTCATAACTTGTTTCAGTTTCCTGTTCCTTCCTCACACTGCTGTCTGGGAGCAGCATTTAAATGTAAGATATCATGCATCCCCCTCCCCACCCCAAATATCTTCAGCTACCTGACAGGAAACATGATGGCCTATTCTTTTAACTGAGCAGGGTGCTTGTTTCCTTGGTTTTCAATGCTGTCTCCAGCGTTTCCATTTTCTGAGTATTCAGAGGCTTCCAACTGACTGATTTTCCTTTCTTCAAAGGTTGTCAGGGCTGCTGCAGGCCTCAGATGCTGACTCTCTGCAAATTGTTTTGCTTTCACATAATAGACAAGGATTAGATTCTTGCTTCCTGAGTTGCTGCAGGCCTATTTTGCAGTTGTATACCTCCATGTACAGAAGTGCTGTGGAAGAATGTATATGGATGCTCTTAAGCATGAGTGGGCAAATTCAGCCAGCCCCGTTTTTGCACAGCCCATGAGCTGAGGATGGTTGTTAGATTTTTGAGTGGTTGGGGGAAAAATTAAAAGAATAATACATTGTGACACATGAAAATAAGAGATTCAGATTTTATTGTCCACAAAAAATGTTTCATTGGAATGGAGCCACCCCCACTCATTTGCGTATCATCTACCGAATAAGAGACCCCATTGCCAGCAAAACCTCAAAGACTTACTATTTGGCTCTTTATGGAAAAAGATGGCCCACTGTTACAGATTAAACTATGCTCCCCAACCCCCAAAGATGCTGAAGTCCTATACCGGCGAATGTGACCTTACATAGAAATAGGGCTTTTGTAGGTCATTAGGATGAACCCTAAACCAGCATGTCCTTATAAAAAGGGGAAATCTGGATACAGACATGGCCCTACAAGGGACAGTCACATGAGGATGAAGGCAGAGATGCGGCGATGCTTCTGTTAAGCCACGGATGTCCCAGATGGCCAGCAAAGCCTAGGAAGCTAGAGGAGAGAACAGATCCTTGTGTGGACTCCATGGAATCCTCTCCAATATCTTTACGGTACCCAGACTGCATCCCTCTTTCGAGGTGCAGCTGAATTAATGTCCATTTCCTCCCCAGGGTTTCATGACAGCTGGGAGGACCTTGCTCAGAATATCAAGTGCACGTATAAATCTTTCCATCCATTTAGCCCTTAACTGTATAATTTTCTAATCTTTGAAAGCAGGCTAAAAATGAATTCCATAAATTTATTGAGGTCAAAGTTTATGTCTCAGTACATTTTTTCCTTCATTGCACCAAATTTAGAACTTGGTCTCTAGAAGTTTCTCAGTCAATCTTTTGCTTGATTATTTGATTAAGAATTGGAAGCTTTTATTTTTTTTAATAGATGTGCTCTGAAATAAGGTAAAACAGTGAAATCATTTGCAAAAGAATCCCAAAGCCCTATTGTTAAAATGAATAAATCACCCCTTTTTTTTCTAGCTTATATTTCATACCCATGTTGATGTTCATTAACAGCTTATATTTGTATTGGAATACCTTCCACAAATGATTTAAACATTTTAAAAAGCTGTAACTAATTGTAGAATATAGATGGGGAGAATTTATTGTTTATTCTCAATGGTAATTTTGCTTTCATCAACTATTTCAACTGAAACCTCTTTGGAAAGAGGGTTTGGTTCCTTAAAATGTTTTTTAAAAGGAACTCCAAACATTTATTTCCTTGTTTTGTTGTTCAGGGCATTTAAATGAAAAGTTGAAAGTTTCCCTGTGTCCTAGGATTTTACTGGGCACTTCCACCGGTAAATGTTCTCAAAAATATTGGTAGAAAGAACATCACACTCAGTCATCCTTGTTTTACCTTTTAAAAGAAAGCCTCCCTATAAAAAAATTAACTTTTGAATAGGAGGCTATGAAAGTTGGTTCAGGTGGGAGTTTAACTGTCAGTTCTTAATTCATTTGTTATTGGGAAAAATAGGTGCATGTCACATGTGGGGAGTTTGCAGGTGCACAGGGGGAAGCCAGGCATTACTGAGGAGCCTCAGGACCAAGAGAGAGCCCAGGTCGCTCAAAGTGGGAGGGAAGGCAAGACCTGTCCATGGTGTTGTAGAGATCATATGCTCTTAAGAATGCTTCCAGTGAGCAACCTAGATGTCCATTGGCAGACGAATGGATAAGAAAGCTGTGGTACTTATACACAATGGAATATTACTCAGCTATTAAAAAGAATGCATTTGAATCAGTTCTAATGAGGTGGATGAAACTGGAGCCTATTATACAGAGCGAAGTAAGTCAGAAAGAAAAACACCAATACAGTATACTAACGCATATATATGGAATTTAGAAAGATGATAACGATGACCCTATGTGCGAGACAGCAAAAGAGACACAGATGTAAAGAACAGTCTTTTGGACTCTGTGGGAGAAGGCGAGGGTGGGATGATTTGAGAGAATAGCATTGAAACATGTATACTATCATATGTGAAATAGATCCCCAGTCCAGGTTCGATGCATGAGACAGGGTGCTCAGGGCTGGTGCACTGGGATGACCCTGAAGGATGGGATGGGGAGGGAGTGGGGACGGAGGGTCAGGATGGGGAACACATGTACACCATGGCTGATTCATGTGAATGTATGGCAAAAACCACCATGATATTGTAAAGTAATTAGTCTCCAATTAAAGTAAATTAAAAAAAAAAGATTAAAAAAAGAATGCTTCCAGTGATGGGAAAAGGGCATGAGCACCTTTCAGTGGATGATGTTATGTTTTTAGATTGAGAGTGAGTGTTTCTGATTGCTAGGGTTGCCATGAGAAAGTACCATAGCTGAGTGGCTTAAACAGCAGAAATTTATTGTGTCATGGTCATGGTGTCTAGACGTCCAAGATGAAGATGTTACCAGGGCTTCTCGACAACCCCCCTGTCCACCACTTAAGAAAGGGGAACCATTCCCATGGGCTGGCAGCTATGGTGCTACTGACCAAGAAGAACTGCCTGGGTAGTGGCTTCTGAATAAACCAGAGGGCAGGCACCAGGCTGGGGCAGGGCCTGGAGGGCCCCAAGAGGACAGGGATATGTTAATGGCAATGGGTGAGTTGGGGGGAGGGAGGGATGTCACGCATTAATTAATAGGATGTACAACTTCAAAGTTACCTTTTCTGTGGCCCTAGGTTTCACCCAGGTGATAAACTGTTAACATCTTGCCCTCAGTTTCCCAGGCTGGGGACCTGGTTCCTGTGACCCCCTCTCTCTCCCTCACTCTTACCCACCTTCATCCCATCAGTTCCAAATTCTAACATGAAAGTAACATCGCTGCTGTGGCCACTAAGCAAGTTCAGACTTGAAAAAAAATTCAGCTAAGGTCACACAGCTCATCACCGGCAGCTCTACAGGCTTCAGACCCCACTTGTCTTCCCTGACAGCACCAGGTCTCCTCCCCGGTCCGTGAATGGTTAAGCCAGCATAGCTCCTGGTTCAGAGCAATGCTTTGTCAGTGTTTCCTGACCAAATGAAGAATAATATCTTTCCTTCTGATTCCGCTTAGTAGCTTCTTCCAAATAGGATGTTTTCAGATTTTGAGGACCGTCTTGTTGTTTGGTCACAGAGGGCTTGATCTCCGCCATTGCTTTATGTTGCTGCTTTTTAAGAGAAACAGGGCATAAATGGAATTTTACAGCAATCTTTGGAGTACATGGGATTGTTCTTGGGAGTTCATTAATCTCTTTCTTGGGGAGGTGGGTGGGAGAGGTATGGGCAGGGGAAGATCAGCTGAGGACATACAGTTCTTAGATCAGGGAGCATGGGATAATAAGGAGTGTGGGAAGGCTTCCCTCAACTGGTAATGACAACGATGAAATGTACAGACACCATACGGGTCACTTGGTGATACAGATGAAGAGAAAGTGACCTATGAGCCTTTCTACCTCTCAGAAACAAGTGAAGGGCAACTCAGATCAATTCAGAAACACTCTACTGAAAAAGTAGATGTCTTTTCCTCAGGCACTCTGCCTAGAAGGCATTGTTATTTGATTCTATGGACTCTTAAGAAAGAAGAATCAAAATCAAGACGAATTCAGTGAAGCAGTACGTCAATGTATCGAGTAAGGAAGACTGAAATGCATTAAAATATGAGGTCACATAAAACTCCCATTTCACTGCTTGCCACACAGTAGCACCCCTCACAGTAGGCATCTTATCTGTAAGATGTGACTCCTCCAAATATGTACTTTTATGCTTGAAATTCAATATAAATCTACTACATATACTTTATTCTGATCAACTCCTTAGCTCCTCTGAGATAGAAAAACTTGCTAACTATCCTCCTGGCTCTCAGGCACCAATGGGGAAAAACAACCTTCAGAATTACCCTGTTGAACTTGGATGCTGCTCAGAAAGTTCCTGCTTAATTCTACAGCTCTTATGCAAACTGGGTGGCACACGATTTCATTTCAACTTATTAAGTCAATTACCTGAAAAATAGACACCAAATTACAATGTATACTGTTTTTTTCCCACTCTATAGAGAATCAAAATGTCACAGGTAGGTGGGATACAACAGAACTTAAAAAGTTTTCTGCTTATGAATGATACATAATTTCAAGTGACTCATAGCACTTGTTGAAATAAAGTATCCAACCTGGCTGACTCATAATAACACTGACACTGGAGTTTCAAATAGAGTTTCATAATGACACACACAAAAAAATTGACCCGACGTATGCATTGCAGAGAGTTATCTTGACCATAAGAAATCATGAATGATCAGGCCATCAATCATTAAAAAAAGCAATACTATTCCAAGATAATGCACTTAATTACCTAACCTCATCTGTAAGTTCCATAGGTACCACTTTCATAACTTTTACAGAATGCAATGGGATACACTGAAAAGTCTTTTTAAATGCAGGCTCTATTGTCAAGCTCTAATGAGAAAGGAAGGCTCTTTATTCGGCTATAATTTTGAAAATGGCCTCATTTATTCTCCAAGAACAGTCAAGACGTTTTGGATAATTTAAGAATACAGTATTTTTTGAAAGCACGGTGAGAGAAATGTCAATGTCTGGGAAGGAGAAATTTGGGGTGGCTTTATTTGTTTCATCTCCTTTTGCACTGACGGAGCCTGGAGAGATGACACAATGCGTTTTTCACTTTGGTGTCTTTTCAGTGACAGGGTATTAGAAGAGAAAAATAGAGCCCAAAGTAATTAAGACTGATTCACACTTACCAGCTCGCAACCATGTTCCTCTTGCTTCTGCTGACTAATTTCTAACGCCTTTATGAAAAGTCAGATCTCCTCCATTTCAGTTTCCTGCTCCAATATGGAAGATGGAGATTTCACTTTGGCAGCAAAACTTCAAAGCAGAAAACTTCAGAAACAGACTGAGTGCTCTTTGCATTCTGTCTTCGTTTACAAAAGAGGAGAGAGACTAATGGATTTATGCGAGGAAGGTTAGCAGGTTAGCTTTGATTCAAGTCCTGTATTCATATCGTTCAGCTTCGCTGACTTTCTCCATGTGAAAGAGGCACCTGCTATTTTTTCTTCCAAAGGAAATTTCCATGGAGGAATTAAGAAGTTCTGAGGAATAGGATGAATCTCCTGAGAGAGATGATTTTTTAAAGACTTTTCTACAGTTCTAATCTAGGCATCTATGCATTCAACCAGTATATATCTAGTATCTACTATGTGTCCATTGAAAGGTGAAAGGTGAAAGGTGAGAGGGGAGTTGTTCAGTCGTGTCCGACTCTTTGTGATCCATGGACTGTAACCTGCCAGACTCCTCTTTCTGTGGGATTTCCCAGGCAAGAATACTGGAGTGGGTTGCCATTTACATGCCCATTAGAGACCAAAAATGAGATGGCATCTGACCTCATGGAGTTTTCCCTCAGTTGGTGGTGGTGGTGGGGGAGATTATTCTAAACAAGCAAACATTTTGTTAATTACAAAGCGTGGGAGAGCACGAGAGATACAAATGAGAGATACAAATATGGTCAAAAAGTGAGGATGTTGTGTGGGAGCAGAGAGGCAGATGGCTCCTGAGGCAGGTCATTTTGGCTACCTGAGCCTGACACTTAACCTGAGATTTGAAGGGTAAAAAAGATGCAGCCCCTGGCTGGCCAGAAGAAGAGTTTTCCAGGAGAGGCGATGGCTGCTGGACCCCTGAGGTTGAAATGACTGGGTTATGTGAAGATGTAGGAGGCAAGAGAAAGGAGGGGCAGCATTCATGTTTCTTCTCACTCTGGTTCCGCACCCCACGTCCCCTCCATTCCTAGGAGGGAGACAAGTCAGATTCCAGTCTGTGTTTCAGAGAACATGTGCATACATGGGCCCCTTTGTACGTGAAAGTGTGGGTTTACACAGGGGCCTGCTCCTTGGCTGTACCAAGACTTGTCTGGGAGGCCCAGGACCTCTGTGCCACCCGTGTGTTCTCGTGTCAGTCAGTCTATGCTTTGAATGGCATCCCTTTAGATGTGGTGCAGTGCACAGCCTGGACACTGGTACATAGCTTCCCTGGGGGTGAGGAGACCATCACAGGTGAGGCAGGGGTGTGGCTTTTACCATTATCGAGCGGGGAGAACTTGAGGACACAGGTGAAAAGGAAAGAGGAAGAAAATCCTCCCCTGATTTTGTGGCTATTTTTTTCTTCCAGTTACACAAGGTAAAATGTCACAGGGACAATGTGCAGTCTAGATTAACCTGTTCACCCTTGAAGCCCAAGGGCAAGCCCAAGATCCATGTGAGCTCTAGCACTGCTGTGCAGAAGAGTGAAGCCCGCAGGTCTGAGGTCAGACTGCTTTGGTTTCTTCTGGGCCTCACTATTAGGTCCCTTAACTTTCTGAGCCTCAACGTTGTCATCTGTAGAGTGGGACGTTCACATGGTCCATAAGAGGAAACATTCGGGTTGGGACCCAGGTCTTTGTGATTTCAAGGGGGGCTGTTTCTTGTTATTCTACACTTCGATTTTTTCACCTCCTCTGTATCTGGATTTGCAGACCCATGTTCTTGGTTGGAAGGGCATTTCTTTAAAGAAAGCATTTAAATTTTACTTTTTTGAATCTTTACAAAAGAAGTAAGGTTAGAAGTAAGATTTTCCAAGTAAATGAATTTTAAATGCAGCACGCATGTGTGCCTGCTGAGGTGCTTCAGTCGTGTCCAACTCTTTGCAACCCCATGGATGGGAGCCCACCAGGCTCCTCTATCCATGGAATTCTCTAGGCAAGAATACTGGATTGGGTTGCCATGCCCTCCTCTAGGGGATTTTCCCGACCCAGGGATCAAACCCATACCTTTTCCGTCTCCTGCATTGGCAGGTGGGCTCTTTGTCACTAGCACCACCTGGAAAGCCCCAGATGCAGCATATTAAATTTTTAAATCAATACCTCTTCTTGGTCTATGTAACATGTGGTAACAATTTGCAAACTGTTACAAAATATTTTTCCTCTTTGTAGGAAATTTCCTCTTTATAGGAAATTAGAGCTAAGAAATGGTTTCTTTTTTACCTTGCTCAGATATAAAATATTAGTTGAAATGAAGTGTCCAAGAGTGTAGCATAGTCATAATGAAACTTGAACTTCTGTTCTATTTTTCTGATTCTTTTACTTACCTCTTTACTTTTTTTTGGAGCCAGTAAAGCATGACAAAGAGTACTTAGATTTAGGTGGGGGAGTGGTGGTGAGGAATTCTGAGAACTCTGAAACAATGTCAATGCTACTAGGAAAAAGGAGTTAAGGACAAGAATGATCCACTCAACATTCAGCCCATCCTGAGAGAGATCTGCATTTAAACCATGTAAAATTTTTTTAAGGAAATCACTGACATTTTAGTTGCTTTACTTTCTCTTTCAGCAGAAAGGTTTCTCTCTGCACAGGATGACACTGGACAACTGGTCTCAAGATCAAACTGCAGTGATAAAACTACACATCACACCAGTCACAAGGGGCATCACCAAAAATTTTGCAATTGATAAATTCTAGAGAGGGCGTGGAGAGAAGGGAGCACTCCTACACTGTTGGTGGGAATGTAAAATTGGTGCAGGTTCCTTAAAAAACTAAATATAGAACTACCATATATGATCCAGCAATCCCACTCCTGGGCATATATCTGAAAAGAGGGAAACTCTAATTTGAAAAAATCTACATACCCCCGTGTTCATAGCAGCACTATGTCCAACAGACAAGACATGGAATCAACCCAGATGTCCATCATCAGATGAATGGATAAAGATGATGCAATATATACATACGATGGAATACTACTCAACCATAGAAAAGAATAAAATAATGCCATTTGCAGCAACATAGATGGACCTGGAGATTGTCATACTGAGTGAAGTAAGTCAGGCTGAGATGGACCTGGAGATTGTCATACTAAGTGAAGTAAGTCAGGCTGCTGCTGCTTCTAAGTTGCTTTAGTCATGTCCGAGTCTTTGAGACCCCATGGACCATAGCCTGCCAGGCTCCTCTGTCCATGGGTTTCTCCAGGCAAGAATACTAGAGTGGATTGCCAGGCCTTCCTCAAGAGGAGCTTCCCAACCTAGGGACTGAAGCTACATCTTTTAGGTCTCCTGCACTGGCAGGCAGGGAAGGACAAATATCATACAATATCACTTATATGAGGGATCTGAAAAGAAGTGATACCAATGGATTATTTAAAAAACAGAAATAGGGCTTGCAGACACAGAAAACAAACTTATGGTTATGGAAGGGGAAAAGGGGGGATAAATTAGGAGCTTGAATTTGCAGATATACACCATTATATATAAAACAGATAAGCAATAAGGACCTACTGTATAGCACAGGGAACTATATTCAATATATTGTAATAATCTATAATGGAAAAGATCTAAAACAGTGTGTGTGTGTGTGTGTATATATATATATATATATATATACCTTTTTTTAGGGTTTCTCTGGTGACTCAGATGGTAAAGAATCCACCTGCAATGCAGGAGACCTGAGTTCGAACCCTGGGTTGGGAAGATCCCCTGGAGAAGGGTATGGATACCCACTCCAATATTCTTGCCTGGAGTATTCCAGAGAAGGTTGGTGGGCTACAGTCCATGGGGTTGCAAAGAGTTGGACACGACTGAACGACTAACACTTTCACTTTCACTTTATACATATATATATATATATATAGCCTGGAGAATCCCAGGGACAGAGGAGCCTAGTGGGCTGCTGTCTATGGGGTCACACAGAGTTGGACACGACTGAAGTGACTTAGCAGCAGCAGGATCATTTTGCTGTACAGCTGAAGCTAACACAACACTGTACATCAACTATACTTCAATTAAAAAAAGCAACAGAAAATACTGGCATGCTCTTAAACTATATATATATACACACACACATATATATGTATATACATATATAAACTATATATATACACACGCATATTTATGTACACATATATATACACATACATATAGTGTTTTTTTTAACCACTCTCCATGAGCTCTTTGCACATCACCATCCTCAACAAGAAAATGATTCTTTCTGGCCAACTTAGAGGGATATGGCCCAACTTAGCTGCCTATCCTTCAGAGAGTCTCTCTGGATCAGTCAGATGAGAACGATTTCCCCCTTCCTACAGGCCCACGACTTTTTGGCTTCTGTTTCAGCTGTAGGACTTCGAGTGAGCTGCCCTGCAAATGTGATCAGATGGATACATGTCTTCACTAGATTTTGGGTCCAAAGGAGAAAATCGAAAACATTTTTAGCCTTTCTTCATTCCTCAGAATAATGTCTTAAACAGGATCATTCCTCCACAAATATTTATTGAATTTGAATTTCAAATTTACTGTCTATTAATAGATTCAATCAGTGACAAGCCCAAGATTTGTATCTCAAGTTTAACCCCAGATATAGACGATTTCAATCAAGGGTTCTGATTACCAAACAACAGAAATGGATTCTGATTAACTGGAGAGGACAGGAATTCATTGAAAGGTTGTCAACAGTTCACAGAACCAATGAGAAAGCTGGTGACGGAGTCCTGGGGTGTGAGCCAGCTGTGTAGGGTCGGGAAGCCGAGGACACCAAGACCATACCAGAAGGAGAGTCTCATTATGCCTCCCCTCTGGCATCTGTCTGTGCACTGGCCACCCCTCGGCTTCTAATTCTGCAGCCATCGTGCTCAGTACCCTGTAGGTGCACCTGTTTCTTAGGGTCACTCCCTAAAACTTCAAAGCCATGGACAGGAGTGCCATTAGGCTGCTCCTGAGTATGTTCCCATATCCTGGCATCTGGGAAATGGGGGGAGGGGACATCTTCATCCCTGCCTTGACTCCCTTCTGAGAGGCAGGGACCTCACAATGGAGAATTTCACCAAGATAAGAAGGGTATTTTCAGAGTGGAGAGAGTGTGGGGAGGGAGAGAGGGTGGGGAGGAAGGAGGAGAAGGAGGAGGTGATGTCCGCTAGGTTAGGGAACAAATTTTGCTTTTGTCAAACATGATTTTTTAAAGCAGGTTGAACAAATTCTTCTCAAAACACATGAGCCTTTTCTGAACAAATTGATCTAAAAAATCTAAATGGTTTGTGTGAGTAGAAACAGCTTAACTAATTATACAATCTAAGTGACAAACTCATATTAACAACACAAAAGACAAGAAACTTTAAATATTTAATAAAGCTGGAATGCAGAGAATGAAAATTATTCATTATTTCAATACTAATAAAGAGGGAACTGTTTTAGAATAGAAATCAGAAAATTAGATATTAACTAGAGAGTTATTAATTAGGTCCCAGTGGTTGAAACAAATGAACTGTGTGATAAATATTCTCATATTTTGGCTCTACTTGGGATCTCTCTGTCCTGAGATAAAGACCAGTTGTGACATCAGGAAGTAATATGCTCTCAAAACATGCTAACATATTGGGAGTGTCAATTAGGAATCATTTCGTTTTCTCACAGTAAATCTAAACTGTTCTTCCTAGGGCAGAAATGATCTGGTCATTATAATCATAATGATTGTCTGTGCCATATATCTAGGCTAAAAATTCCCCTCTTTAATATCTTCCAGTTTCTTTCCGTCTTCATGAATTAGTTATGTTAATGTTCCCAAATAGTCCAGCTGAACTCAAAACCTCTGCACACTCTTCAGGCTACAGTAACACGTTCCTTTAAAAATAGGGCCGGCCATTACTTATGCCGCATCAACTTTATTAAGTCATGCCTCAAAAAGATAAAATATTATGATAAAATAGCACGCTGTCAAAAAATACCACCAATTCATGGTTACTAAGTTTTTCTGGAAGTCAGCATCCAAATTCATGTTATGTAATTTATTCATGTGTGTTAGTCACTCAGTTGTGTCCGACTCTTTGCAACCCCATGGACTGTAGCCCTCCTCCAGGGGATCTTCCTGACCCAGGAATCGAACTCAAGTCTCCTGCATTTCCTGCATTGGCAGAGAGATTCTTTACCATTAGCACCACCATTGCTCAAGCCAAATTACTGAACCTGAACAACTCAATAGTTGTATTTGACTGACTGTTTATAAATTGAGCTGTCTCAATAAAGGGTTTTCCACTTATATTTAAGAAAGTGTCATATCACTTCATGGAAAATAGATGGGGAAACAATGGAAATGGTGACATACTTTATTTTCTTGGGCTCCAAAATCACTGCTCCAAAATGACTGCATCCATGAAATTAAAAGACACCTGCTTCTTGGAAGAAAAGTTATGACAAACTTAGACAGCACATTAAAAAGCAGAGAGGTTACTTTGCCAACAAAGGTCCATCTAGTCAAAGCTATGGTTTTTCCAGTAGTCATGTATAGATGTGAGAGCTGAACTATAAAGAAAGCTGAGCGCCTAAGAATTGGTGCTTTTGAACTGTGGTGTTGGAGAAGACTCTTGAGAGTCCTTTGGACAGCAAGGAGATCAAATCAGTCAATCCTAAAGGAAATCAACCCTGAATATTCATTAGAAGGCCTGATGCTGAAGCTGTCAGTTGCTCAGTCATGCCTGACTCTTTGCAACCTGCAGCCCACCAGGCTCCTGTGTCCATGAGATTTTCCAGGCAAGGATACTGGAGTGGGTTGCCATTTCCTTCTCCAGGGGATGATGAAGCTGAAGCTCCAATAATTTGGCCACCTGATGTGAAGAGCTGACTCATTAGAAAAGACCCTAGTTCTGGGAAAGATTGAAGGCAGGAGAAGAAGGGGACAACAGAAGATGAGATGGTTGGATGGCATCACCAACTCAGTGGACATAAGTTTGAGCCAGCTCTGGGAGATGGTGAAGGACAGGGAAGCCTGGAATGCTGTAGTCCATGGGGTCGCAAAGAGTTGGACACGACTGAGCAACTGAACGACAACATATCCTTCAGATATTTTAAAGCACAGTACTAGTTGTCCTTTCTAGCAAAACCATAGAGAAAAATCCACGTGTGCAAATAAGTGAGAGGGATTTATACAAACTTAGTATCAGCAGGTTTTAATGCAGGTTGTAATTTTTAAAAAATCTGTTATATATTTTGGCAGAAATTAGTAACTTACCAAAAAGAGGTCAGATATGACAGGAAGTGTAAATTGGATTGATATTTTTTGAAGGCAATTTGTGAATACATGTTCAAAGCCTTCGCTTTATTTTTGCTCCAACAAATCCACTTTTAGAGATACATATTAAAAAGACATATAATCCATTTGTGTAAAGATTGTGTGAGGAGGATGTTCACTACAGCATTGTTTATAAAACCAGAAACTTGTTATTAATTAAGTGTCCACCATCAGAACACTAGGAAAATAAATCCTTCACAGTGGCATGCTAGGCAGATATTAAAAATTAAGCTGGAGAGGACTTGCAAATGAAACCCACACGATACCACTTCATACCTGCTTAGCTGGCTGTATTAAAAACATTGGAAAATAACATGCTTTGATGAGGATTGGAGAAAGCGGAATCCTCAGATGTTGCTGGTTTAAATGTAAAATGGATCAGCCATTGTGGAAAATACTTCAGCGGTTCTTCGAAAAGTTAAACACAGAATTACTGTAAGACCAAATAATTCCACTCTTGAATGCACTCCAAATAAATGCATTTGCAAACAAAGATTCAACACTGGAACATGAATGTTCATAGCAGCAGTATTCACAACAAACAAAAGGTGGAAACAATCCAAATGTCCATCAACAGAGGAATGGGTAGAGATGATGTGGTCTAGCCAAACAATGGAATATTCTTCAGCTGTAAAAAGGAATGAAGCCTGATATACGATACAACATGGATGAACTTTGAAAACATTATGCTAAGTGAAAGAGGCTGGACATAAAAGGCCATGTATTGTGTGATTCTGTTTATATGAAGTGTCCAGAATAGGTAAATCCATAGGGACAGAAAGACCGCAGGGGCTGGGGGGAGGAGGAGGAAATTGGAGCACAAACGCTGAGAGTTCTAGGCTTCCTACTGGGGTGATGAACATGTTCTGGAACTAGACTGATGGTTGCACACATGGACTAGATGCCACAGAACTGCTTGCTTTAAAACGGTCAGTGGTTAATGCTTAGGTTTACATTATGTGAATCTTTCCTCAGTATAAACAAACGATAATGGAGAAGCATATATCCTGATAAGAGAAATGTCTATTATATATTTAGTGGGAAAAAAGTGTCAAAGTAGACAGGAAAAGAGTGGATATAGTAATTTATTTTGCTTGCTTAAAAATTATATATATATATATATATATATATGTATCAATCACTGCAGATGGTGATTGCAGCCATGAAATTAAAAGACGCTTACTCCTTGGAAGGAAAGTTATGACCAACCTAGATAGCATATTCAAAAGCAGAGACATTACTTTGCCAACAAAGGTCCGTCTAGTCAAGGCTATGGTTTTTCCAGTGGTCATGTATGGATGTGAGAGTTGGACTGTGAAGAAAGCTGAGCGCCAAAGAATTGATGCTTTTAAACTGTGGTGTTGGAGAAGATTCTTGAGAGTCCCTTGGACTGCAAGGAGATCCAACCAGTCCATCCTAAAGGAGATCAGTCCTGGGTGTTCTTTGGAAGGAATGATGCTAAAGCTGAAACTCCAGTACTTTGGCCACCTCATGTGAAGAGTTGACTCATTGGAAAAGACCCTGATGCTGGGAGGGATTGGGGGCAGGAGGAGAAGGGGATGACAGAGGATGAGATGGCTGGATGGCATCACCAACTCAATGGATGTGAGTGTGAGTGAACTGCGGGAATTGGTGATGGACAGGGAGGCCTGGCGTGCTGCAATTCATGGGGTCGCAAAGAGTCGGACACGACTGAGCGACTGAACTGAACAGAACTGATATATAATTACACCAAAACATCAACGATGGTGATTCCTAGGTTGGGGGCTTTAGGGGACTACGTGGTGAGTTTCTCATTGACTGAATTCTTTTCTTATCTGTATTTCCAACTATCTCATAATTAGCATGCAATACTTTGTATTAAGGAAAAAGTATAGGTCATATAATAAAAATAGGAATAGAAAATCAGGATTAGTTCTGATGACTCACAGAGTGCCTCCATAGAACCTCGCAGTAACCTGGGGAACTTTTACATGAGCTCATTTGTATTACCGGGTGAATTATGTCCTGTGAGACAAAATAACACAGTGAAAAGCCAGATATAGCACGCTGAGCAAACACTTGGGGCTCTCCAAAGTGCTCTATGGCATTTCTGTGCAAAGACTTAAGCCTCTTAGTTGAGATAATATTGAGGCAATTACAGTAACATAATTATGTTACATGGCTTTTGAATGCACTCAAAAGAAATCTACTTCCAAGAGATAGCATGTCAAGAAAGTAAATTCACAAAGTGCATTTAATAAAGCATAATTTAATAAAAATATAGTTTGCTTATTAATAAGAGCCCTTTATTTTTTCATAAAGTATATAAAATAGATCAATTTAACCAGAATGAAATAAAATATATTTTATTTACCACTTTCTGGATAAAAATGAAAAAACTGGATAAAAATGCAAAAACAGGGAGATCACATGAACAGCAAGGAGAGGGAGTTGCTCTATGAAAGAATGAGCTCTTCCAATGCATTGTGGAATTTACAGTTTTTTTTCCTTGTGTGGGGTTATTGCAACTGTATGTTTCTGTCTATATCCACGATTATTTGTCTAGATGGTACTAACTGTTATCATGAAGTCCTGTCCATCCACCCCTCCACCCCCTCATCATGTCAGATTTTCTCTTCTGTTAGCAGAGACTGACAGCCACTCTTTCACCAAGGGCTGAGGATCATCTGCCATGCTCCAAGGTGCCCAGTATTGCCAGGGAGATAGCTAGGGCCACAGGGTGAGGCTCAGCAGAAGGGAAGGGAGGACTTGTTATCCCTACCAGGGTAAATGGAGAGCTTTGGAGACTATTAGGTGGGAAGCAGGGACTTGTGGACCTACACCAAAGGCAGCCCAGAGAAACGGTGAAGGCGCCGACCTGGCAATCACACCGTTCTAACCCTGGAGAATGAAGTACTTAGATGGTGGTTTCTTACTGTTATTGTGAGATGCTTTCATCTTAGTACAATTTCAGGCAATGTGATCTGGAGCAAGACTGAAAATGAGAGGCACAGAAAAGGTTCAGAACGGAAGTGACAGGCAGGTAGGCCTAATAGTTGCTTAGTCATTTCGTAGGGCGATTTTCTGTTCCAAGCTGGTGATAACTGGTTTTGCCGTCCATGTTAGTTTTATGAAGCTCGCTTTGAAAACAGATCTATTTAGGTAAAATAAACAAGTCTACTTTTGGGAAAAATGTAAAGTGAGTAATGGTACAGATAATTCAGGGCTATGACAAAGACAGTAAAGACTCAGCGTAGATGAGGGAAGACTGGATAATATTGAACTTGGGAGTATACTTCCTAGTTAAAATCATTTAAAATTTAACATTTTTTAAAAAGTACTGTTAATTGTTTCACCTGGCCAGGCAGTGCCACATCTCAGCCAAAAGCAATACCCGCCCTGAGAGAAGAGGGGGCTGAGTCCCTGGAAGAGTTCCTCTGGTGTTGGCAGAGACCACGGTTTAAAGAAGCTGTCCAGCCATTTCCAGCTGTGCACCCAACAGGTTCCCTATAATAAAAAAAGGAAAAAAAGAAACAGCTGAGCTACCCTTAGTTCAGTACTCCGTTTAAACAGTTTTTAATGTTCCTTCTCAGGCATTTATCATTTCATCCGCTCCATATATGTGAAGCATTTCAAAAGAAAGTGGAAAATAAATCTTCGCTCTAAGAGCCAAGTACCAGAGTAAATCAAAATTTTATCCAATTATGTCCTCTGTGGCAGACATTACTGTGTTTCTTTGGAACATTCCAGACTTTTGCTGGTTACGACACTGATTCTGGATTCTGGGACTTAAAGAGACCTTAAGACAAATGCTGGCTTCTTATTAGGTTTTGATTTGTTCAGGTTTCCCTTGGGATACTGATTGCGCAGTATATTGGTTGATTTACCAATTATCTCTATTTAACTCTAGAAAATCAAAGGATACCTGCCATGTAGAGATGAGAATATGGTAAGTCCCAGGCCCCTTTCCTTCTACTGAGGCGTTCAGGGGGTGCTTTCTAAGTTACAGACATATGGTGCAAATAAAAACTCTGACATAAAGGGAAAGTATGGACCTGCCTTATATATTGGGTTTTATTCACAGATGGGGCAAATTACCCTATTCATTTCCAAATTTCTTCCAGCAAAATATCATTAGCTGTTGAAAAAAAGAAAACTAGGAATAAGGTACTCTAGCCTGGGTCTTCTGGATCTCCAGTGGCTGTAGACCTACCATGGTTGATGACTGTCTGCGGCAAAACAAATGCATAATCTCATTTAAAAATGAATCTGCTTGATAAACACAAGACTGTGTCAATACTCCACCTGTAAGATTCTTAAGGAAATTGGGATACTGAGTAGTTTATAATCTCAAAATAAAGATATTCCCTCTTATCATGAGGGAAAAGTATGATTCAAAATGAAAATATTTTACATAAATGAAGATTTGGCTAAAAACCCATGAGCCACAGTATTAAAAAAAAATCAAAAGACACAGTCTTGATTGGTCTTACCGTCTAGACAGTTTTTTAAAACATCAAAAAACATCACGATACAGTTATATAAACTGCTTTCAAAATAATATCCTTGATTACTGATACCATGAACTGGATAGGAAACAAATTTCAAATGTCATAAAAACACTAGATCTGATTTTATAGCATTCCCTTCAAAAATCTAATTAAGTTAAATGCAAATAATGTAAGCATGTATCAGCCAGAAAGCTTATAGCCCTTCTAATAAAATTTATACAATTCTTTAGGAGATTTTATATAGAACAAGACAGACGTTAGAATGAAAATATAAAAACATGTACTTTCCTAACACTTTTGAGATAATAACCAGAATATATGCCTGGGAAAGCAAGAATTCCTGTGGGTAGAAGAGAATTATGTTTTCATCATTTTAATGTCTGTTAGAAGGCTGCCCAGATAATGATAATAAAAAAACTGGGTTGGTAAATTTTTGTAACTAAACTATAAAGATGACTTATGTACCGTATGACAAAGTATCTTACTCAGATGCAATAAAAAGTTTAAGATTTAATACATTTCTTCATAAATATCCTTCAGTATACAATCAAGAAAATACTGAGTAAATACTAGTAAATGAGGCAGAGAATAAGTAGGACATACGATAGATAATATAAATAATAAGATACTCATTCCAAGCTGAAGATAACCCTAAGGCTGCTAAGATAATGTTAGGAATGTAGGAATAGAATTATGAACTCCATATTGTTGCTTGACATTTTTAGTATGTAGAGTCCAAAACTGTTTTCCAAAATTGAAGGCACCAATGGAGAAAAATGGTTCACTATAGTAGGGGTCAGCAGATTATAGCCTGCAAGCCAAATCTGGCATGTCATTTGGTAAATAAAGTTTTATTGGAAGATGGCCACATTTGTTTGCTTACAGACTGCTTCTGGAAGCTTCTGTGTTGCAACAGCAGAGTCTAGTAGTTGTGGTGGAAACCTTCTGGCCAGAGGTATCTAATGTATTTCCTCACTGGCTCTTTATGGGGAAGTTCACCAACCCCATAGAATCATTCAGAATAGTGATGATTTATATGTACTTTAATATTCACTGATGATAGTGGATTGGCAAATTAATTCATTTTGCTTCTCTTTGCTCTTCTACACTCAAATTAAGTGTTTATCTTAGAACTCGTGCCTGATCAATGCTCAAAAGCAAATAAGCAAAATCATTCATCAGAACTAAAAACTCTGCAAGTTATTTTCATAAAAATAAATGAGGCAGAGAATAAGTAGGACATACGATAGATAATATAAATAATAAGATACTCATTCCAAGCTGAAGATAGCCCGAAGGCTGCTAAGATAATGTTAGTTACTTATAGGAAATGATTAATCTCCTTTGCGATGTACTCATCTTCTCCTCTATGAAATAAACATTTCCCATCAAAGGCATAATGACTATGTTAATGTAAATAAAGCTTGAAAAGTTCTATAGTGAGTGAGAGATGGGTTTTGATTCTCTTGCTGTGCTGTTGTTGTTTTTGTTGTTTATGGTGAAGAGTTGAAATTTTAATGCTATAGGTACACACTGCTAATTCTTGAACTTGGGATGCAACTGTAAATAAGAATATAATAAATAGTCTCCAAAATATAAGATATTCAACAAAGGGTTAAGATGAAAATAATCTCAACTATCAAAACAATTTAAAAAACCGAGATAAAATGAATTGCTTGGTGCATCACAGCGAGAATAGAATTCTCTGGAATCTGCCATGAGCCCTGGTCAAGAGGACCACCAGGGGGCGCCTCGTTTCTAAGATTTCCCCAGGGGTTGTTCTAGTTGGGCTGCGCAGCATTACTTTGCCAACAAAGATCCGTCTAGTCAAAGCTATGGTTTTTCCAGTACTCCTGTATGGATGTGAGAGTTGGACGATAAAGAAAGCTGAGAGCTGAAGAATTGACGCTTTTGAACTGTGATGTTGGAGAAGACTCTTGAGATTCCCTTGGACAGCAAGGAGATCAAACCAGTCCATCCTAAAAGAAATCAGTCCTGAATATTCATTGGAAGGACTGATGCTGAAGCTGAAACTCCAATACTTTGGCCACCTGATTGGAAGAACTGACTCACTAGAAAAGACCTTGATGCTGGGAAAGATTGAGGGCAGGAGGAGAAGGGGACGACAGAGGATGAGATGGTTGGATGGCATCACCGACTCAATGGATATGAGTTTGAGCAAGCTCCGGGAGTTGGTGATGGACAGGGAAGCCTGGTGTGCTGCAGTCCATGGGGTCACAAAGAGTTGGACATGACTGAGTATATACCATTCCACTGCGCATATAGATCACAATTTGTTTCTCCATTTATCTGTCCATGGGCATTTGGGTTGCTTCTACCTTTGGCTGTTGTGAATAGCGCTGTCATGAAAATAGGTACAAATTTTTGTTTGAATATCTGTTTTCAAATCTTTTGAGTATGTACCTAGGAGAGGAATTGCTGGCTCATTAGGGTAATTCTATGTTTAATTTTTTGAGGAACGGCTGATTTTTGACCACTTTAAAATGATTTGCCTTTTGTTGGTGTGTTGTTTTTATATATCGATACTAGACTTCTTTGATACACGCTTTGCAAATATTTCTCTCCATTCTGTAGGCTGTCTTTTCACTTCCTTGGTAGCATCCTAATTACTTCTCCCCTTTTTAAGGGTCAGATTTATCTGGTAGAATTTACATACAATAAAATTTACCCTTTAGCCGCATTGAGTAGCCATGACTTTGTTTACAACCAGCACTGCAATCAAGCTGGAGCATTTTTATCCCCACAGCAAGTTTCTCTTGTGCTCTTTCAGAGTTGATTCCTTCCTGATGCTAATTACTTGTTAACTTTTATCATTGTACCACAAACTTAGGCTTCCTGAAAAATTACCAGGGAACACCGAACAAAACAACGGTAGATGAATGATGCATGATTGTATTATTTGTACCGACACCATGTAACTTCTGGAGTACTGACATTTCATATTTTTAATTTTCTCTTCCCTGGCACCCTGCTGCAAGGGTAATACTTGTTTCAGCTGTGTAGACTTGGAGCGCCAGCAGGAAGCATCGGAACTCAGCTTCTCCTCGTGATTCACTAAGAAGACTCGCTGGCGTCGGAACATAGAGGTAAATTTCACCACATGCCATCCAAATTACTTCACGTGCAATCTAAAAAGATGTATGATGAAGGCCGAAATATGTCTTTAGTAATGTTCTTTTCTAAGAGCCAAAGAGGACTCATGATTTTCTGGTTTCTCAAGAGATATAGGAAACTTATTTTTAAAAGAACTGAAATTTTCACACTAGTATGAACTTGTATTGACACTTGTCATTGCTTTTGGACACCTACCTGAAACCCTGAAGTTCCTATTCTTCCCTGGAGTTTTCTAATTCCTTGCTGAAACCGTCCTAGAGATGTCTTGTGCCATTCCTACACTGCAGAGGGTCTTCAGTTATTATCTTTTATTTGAGCTGGGTTGAGAAATGTAGATTTTTTGAAGTTCAAAGAGCCTGATTCAAACAGAACTGATACAAAGAGGGAAGTTTCAGAGAGCAGGCCTGAAGAAGAAAGAAGAAATTTGGGATGTCTGTAAGATTATCAGCATGTAGTTGGCCACGCAAAAGGGAGAATGCGCTCCAAATCCTATGAGATGCTAGTGCTCTGTGGTAGTGAAATACTTGACTGAACTGATGCTAGAGACTCAAGCCCAGGGCTTTTACGTCTCTGAGTAGTGAGAATAAGATGAACCAGCAGTGCACTAGGATTCTGCAGGTGAGCAATGGGTCTCGACATTTATGCCACTGACCACTTTGTATTGAAGTGGTCTGTGTTCCTATTGAAAAGATCTGTCATCTCTTCCGGGGCAAGGGTCAGTTGCATTTGTAACCGAGTGTCTCTGTAACTTAACAGGGGATCACTCAGATGACATCAGGCACCTGAGCACAGGGTTCTCTTAGTGCACGTTCAGCTGTTCCTTTTCAGGGTTCTTTCTATCTTTTCCATACTTCCTTAACTTCCCTGCCAATTCTCAAGATACCTTCACTTCAATTACACTCTAAGCATCTTTCAACTAGGCCAATGGATGTTTAGTGCTGATGTCCAAGATGTCCAACTTAATAAAGAAGAAGTCAAAAGTCAGTTATTTCTGGATGCAAGGCATCATAGTGGATTGGACACTGGGCCAGAAAAAGTTGCTCTGAAGGACATTGTTGAGACGGTGGGAGGAGGTGGAACTTGGAGCAGCACTCATTATTCATCTGCCCTCTGATTCTGTCTTTTCTTTCATCCCAACCATCACCCCCCACCTCGCAACTGTAGACTAGGTAAGAGTATTATGTCAATGAACAATTTCTTGAATGTGATAACTGTGCTGTCATTACATTAGAGAATGCCTCGAATGCACACTGAGGTGTTTAGGGATAAAGGGACAACATGTATGCGGTTTAAACTCAAATGGTTCTGACAGAGAGAGAATGATAAAGAATACGCTGCAAAATACTAGCAATCGGTGAATTTGGGTAAAAGATATTGGGAACTCTTTGTACTATTCTTACAACTTTTATGTAACAAAATTATTTCTAAATAAAAGGTTATCATTTCTAAGATCATTAAACCTTTTGTTCGATGCACTGTGAACAAAGGCACAGGCCACAGATATCCAGGACTCAGCAGCTGGAGCAATACGTCTTTATCCACCCATTTCTCATTCTTCCTTCTGCTTTATCCGCACTCCCCTCTGCCCTTCCTAACTTGCTTTTGTTACCTAAATGTGGACAAGCCTTGAGGCCCCCTTTTTGCTTTTCCTTTAAAGAGGAAACACTACACTGTCTACACTGTCTAGGTGCTCTTAATTGTGCTCCTGGCTTCTCCGGTGGCATTTGCCTGATGTTGTTGAATGGTATTGTGAAGGGTGTTAAGGAGACTTGTAGACGTTCAATTTATGGTATTGTAGATAAGGCAGGTGCCCATAGGGTACTTCTGATCTGGGTTTTAAAGGAACTATGGCTACTAAATGAAGATGGAGACCTTCACCTCACTACCTACTCATTGCACACAGCTAGGCTGGTTTTGGTTTTTGTTGTTTAGTTGCTCAGTCATGTCCAACTCTTTTGTGACCCCATGGACTGTAGCCCACCAGGCTCCTCTGTTCATGGGATTTCCCAGATAAGAATAGTGGAGTGGGTTGCCATTTTCTTCTCCAAGGGATCATCCCAACCCAGGGATTGAACCTGTGTCTCTTGCACTGGCAGGTGGATTCTTTACCACAGAGCCACCAGAGAAGTCCAGTTTTGGTTTTTATCACCACTCAAATCAGTTGCCATTTGTAGGATCATCAAGAACTAATTGCAAATCCAATGGGCAGTTTTCAAACTTTGTCACATTGACCTCTTTGGAAGGTGCGTGGCCCAGAATAACAGTAATAGCAAAATACCCAGTGGACTATAACAGGCTCTGTTCTAGGCACTTTTTCATTACTTGCTGATTTGATTCTCTCATCTATCCTAACTGGATGTTACTATCTCAGTCCATTTGGGCTGCTATAACAAAGTACCACAAACACGATGGTTCATAAACAACAGAAATTTACTTCTCACAGTTCTAGAGACTGTGAAGTTCCAGATCAAGGTACCAGCACGACTGGGGTCTGCTGAAGGCCCTCTCCTTGGTTGCAGACTGCCACCTTCTGTGTCCCACGTGGTGGAAAGGGACAAGGGAGCTCGCTGGACCTTCTTTTATAAGGGCATGTAACCTA